>NW_027645998.1:0-611793 GCF_951394435.1 Stenella coeruleoalba | reverse complement strand
TCAGGAGGTAGACTGGAATTGCATTGAAAGCATAGGAAAAGAGGCAGAACGTCCACAATGATGGACTTGGCCAAAAAGGGCGTATGCGTTTTTTCCTGAATATATTCAGGAAAAAACGCATACGCCCTTTTTGGCCAACCAAGCAAGCTTGCAAAGGAAATCTGCACTACAATGAAGTCTCACTTCCCCCCGGTCAAAAGGGCCATCTGAAAAAAGTGTAAAATCCAGAAAGGCAGGACAGGCCATGGAGAACTGGGAGCCTTGTTATGCTGATGGGCGGGATGTAAATTGCCAACAGACACTCGGGAGAAGTGTATGGTGTTTCCTGAAACATCTAAAAAACAAAGCAACAGAGCCTAGGGCACTTCCACTTATGGTCCTATAGCTTAGGGAAATTAAAATCAAAAAGACACAGCCACCCCAAAGTTTGGAACGGCTCTGTTTACAAGAACCTCGTTTACAGTACAAGTTCAACATCGCAGAAATTGAAAAATGGATAAAGAAATTGTGGTATTTACATACAAAGCAATATCACTCAGCAATGAAATCTATGTCATCAGGCCCATAGCAGCACAATGAGTGGATTCAGGTACGATGATTCTAACTGAAATAAGTCACACAGAAAAAGAAACATCATAAGATATCACTAATACACGGAATGTAAACTTGGCTACACAGGAACTGAATTCCAAAACAGAATAGTGTCTCAAATTTAGAAAACCATCTTATGCTTGCTTAAGGGGAAAGGTGAGTTGGGGTGCTGCATAAAACCAGAGATTGAAATGAGCACAGATAAAGTTCCTTAAGCCAAATATGGAATAGACAAGAGCTACTCCTTGCTCAACGAAATGGACTCAACACCCCATATTAAACGCCTAAGAATGTACCTGACTAGTAAGTATCTTAAAACCTATGGATTGCTATGTCTCCGAAAGAGAATCAAACGTGTGTACAGGGGCACAAATGCAGAAGTGATAGGATTGGAGAGGTTCGGTGAGCAAATGAAGACCCTTTGAAGTCATATGGCATGGTACCCATTACATCGGTCTCAACTCTCCAGGTTTAAGGTATTCTTCCTTCAGCTAAAACATGCATGTGGAACCCAGAGTATGATCAACCGTGTGAATGGGAGACGTGTTCAAATATGTCTCAGTTTTCCTCCCCTGGTACTCGGGTGCAACATTCCAGACGCTTTACTAACACTCTCCCCACTTGGAGAGTCAGCGCCTTTAACCTCCTGTTTGGCCCAGTTTGCAATTTCTGCGGAAGATGAACAGGAATAGGGAGAACCAATGAGAGACTAGCTGGAGGTGTCTGGACGGGCAAATTTAACTCTCATTTCCCACCAGGAAGAGGAAATAACCAAAGGCTCAGCGTGCCGTGCCGGAACCAGATTAGGGCCTGAAGCCATCCTGCAGTGTTGCGGCCAGCTCACAAGAAAGCGAATTGAAGAAAGGAGCTCAGGGGCACTGTAATTCACAAATCTGCAGAGTTATAAATGACAGCTATCATCCAAAAATATACTGAAGTAAGGATTCCAAGAGGACTTGAAAGCGGGGCAGAATTGCAGGAAACCGATTTCAGGAGGTAGACTGGAATTGCATTGAAAGCATAGGAAAAGAGGCAGAACGTCCACAACGATACACTTGGCCAAAAAGGGCGTATGCGTTTTTTCCTGAATATATTCAGGAAAAAACGCATACGCCCTTTTTGGCCAACCAAGCAAACTTGCAAAGGAAATCTGCACTACAATGAAGTCTCACTTCCCCCCGGTCAAAAGGGCCATCTGAAAAAAGTGTAAAATCCAGAAAGGCACGACAGGCCATGGAGAACTGGGAGCCTTGTTATGCTGATGGGCGGGATGTAAATTGCCAACAGACACTCGGGAGAAGTGTATGGTGTTTCCTGAAACATCTAGAAAACAAAGCAACAGAGCCTAGGGCACTTCCACTTATGGTCCTATAGCTTAGGGAAATTAAAATCAAAAAGACACAGCCACCCCAAAGTTTGGGACGCCTCTGTTTACAAGAACCTCGTTTACCGTACAACTTCAATATCACAGAAAGTGAAAAATGGATAAAGAACTTGTGGAACTTACTTACAATGCAGTATCACTCAGCAATGAAATCTATGTCATCAGGCCCGTAGCAGCATAATGAGTGGATTCAGGTACGATGATTCTAACTGAAATAAGTCACACAGAAAAAGAAACATCATAAGATATCAGTAATACACGGAATGTAAACTTGGCTACACAGGAACTGAATTACAGAACAGAACAGGGTCTCAAATTTAGAAAAGCAACTAATGCTTGCTTAAGGGGAAAGGTGAGTTGGGGTGCTGCATAAAACCAGAGATTGAAATGAGCACAGATAAAGTTCCTTAAGCCAAATATGGAATAGACAAGAGCTACTCCTTGCTCAACGAAATGGACTCAACACAGCATATTAAACGCCTAAGAATGTACCTGACTAGTAAGTATCTTAAAACCTATGGATTGCTATGTCTCCGAAAGAGAATCAAGCATGTGTACAGGGGCATAAACGCAGCAGTGATAGGATTGGAGAGGTTCGGTGAGCAAATGAAGTCCCTTTGAAGTCATATTGCATGGTACCCATTCCACGGGTAACAACTACCTAGGTTTAAGGTATTCATCCTTCAGCTAAAACATGCATGTGGAACCTAGAGTATGATCAACCATGTGATCGGGAGACGTGTTCAAATATGTCTCAGTTTTCGTACCCTGGTACTCGGGTGCAACTTTCCAGATGCTTTACTAACACTCTCCCGACTTGGAGAGTCAGTCCCTTTAACCTCCTGTTTGGCCCAGTTTCCAATTTCTGCGGAAGATGAACAGGAATAGCGAGAACCAATGAGAGACTAGCTGGAGGTGTCTGGACGGGCAAATTTAACTCTCATTTCCCACCAGGAAGAGGAATTAACCAAAGGCTCAGCGTGCCGTGCCGGAACCAGATTAGGGCCTGAAGCCATCCTGCGGTGTTGCGGCCAGCTCAAAAGAAAGCGAGTTGAAGAAAGGAGCTCAGGGGCACTGTAATTCACAAACCTGCAGAGTTATAAATGACAGGTATCGTCCAAAAATATACTGAAGTAAGGCTGCCAAGAGGACTTGAAAGCGGGGCAGAATTGCAGGAAACCGATTTCAGGAGGTAGACTGGAATTGCCTTGAAAGCATAGGAAAAGAGGCAGAACGTCCACAATGATGCACTTGGCCAAAAAGGGCGTATGCGTTTTTTCCTGAATATATTCAGGAAAAAATGCATACGCCCTTTTTGGCTAACCAAGCAAGCTTGCAAAGGAAATCTGCACTACAATGAAGTCTCACTTCCCCCCGGTCAAAAGGGCCATCTGAAAAAAGTGTAAAATCCAGAAAGGCAGGACAGGCCATGGAGAACTGGGAGCCTTGTTATGCTGATGGGCGGGATGTAAATTGCCAACAGACACTCGGGAGAAGTGTATGGTGTTTCCTGAAACATCTAAAAAACAAAGCAACAGAGCCTAGGGCACTTCCACTTATGGTCCTAAAGCTTAGGGAAATTAAAATCAAAAAGACACAGCCACCCCAAAGTTTCGAACGCCTCTGTTTACAAGAACCTCGTTTACAGTTCAAGTTCAACATCGCAGAAAGTGAAAAATGGATAAAACAGTTGTGGTATTTACTTACAAAGCAATATCGCTCAGCAATGAAATCTATGTCATCAGGCCCTTAGCAGCACAATGAGTGTATTCAGGTATGATGATTCTAACTGAAATAAGTCACACAGAAAAAGAAACATCATAAGTTATCAGTAATACACGGAATGTAAACTTGGCTACACAGGAACTGAATTACAGAACAGAACAGTGTCTCAAATTTAGAAAGCCAACTTATGCTTGCTTAAGGGGAAAGGTGAGTTGGGGAGCTGCATAAAACCAGAGATTGAAATGAGCACAGATAAAGTTCCTTAAGCCAAATATGGAATAGACAAGAGCTACTCCTTGCTCAACGAAATGGACTCAACACCCCATATTAAACGCCTAAGAATGTACCTGACTAGTAAGTATCTTAAAACCTATGGATTGCTATGTCTCCAAAAGAGGATCAAGCGTGTGCACAGGGGCATAAACGCAGCAGTAATAGGATTGGAGAGGTTTGGTGAGCAAATGAAGACCCTTTGAAGTCATATTGCATGGTACCCATTCCACGGGTCTGAACTCTCCAGGTTTAAGGTATTCTTCCTTCAGCAAAAACATGCATGTGGAACCCAGAGTGTGATCAACCGTGTGAACGGGAGACGTGTTCAAATATGTCTCAGTTTTCCTCCCCTGGTACTCGGGTGCAACATTCCAGACGCTTTACTAACACTCTCCCCACTTGGAGAGTCAGCGCCTTTAACCTCCTGTTTGGCCCAGTTTGCAATTTCTGCGGAAGATGAACAGGAATAGCGAGAATCAATGAGAGACTAGCTGGAGGTGTCTGGACGGGCAAATTTAACTCTCATTTCCCACCAGGAAGAGGAAATAACCAAAGGCTCAGCGTGCCGAGCCGGAACCAGATTAGGGCCTGAAGCCATCCTGCGGTGTTGCGGCCAGCTCAAAAGAAAGCGAGTTGAAGAAAGGAGCTCAGGGGCACTGTAATTCACAAACCTGCAGAGTTATAAATGACAGCTATCGTCCAAAAATATACTGAAGTAAGGCTGCCAAGAGGACTTGAAAGCGGGGCAGAATTGCAGGAAACCGATTTCAGGAGGTAGACTGGAATTGCATTGAAAGCATAGGAAAAGAGGCAGAACGTCCACAATGATGGACTTGGCCAAAAAGGGCGTATGCGTTTTTTCCTGAATATATTCAGGAAAAAACGCATACGCCCTTTTTGGCCAACCAAGCAAGCTTGCAAAGGAAATCTGCACTACAATGAAGTCTCACTTCCCCCCGGTCAAAAGGGCCATCTGAAAAAAGTGTAAAATCCAGAAAGGCAGGACAGGCCATGGAGAACTGGGAGCCTTGTTATGCTGATGGGCGGGATGTAAATTGCCAACAGACACTGGGGAGAAGTGTATGGTGTTTCCTGAAACATCTAAAAAACAAAGCAACAGAGCCTAGGGCACTTCCACTTATGGTCCTATAGCTTAGGGAAATTAAAATCAAAAAGACACAGCCACCCCAAAGTTTGGAACGGCTCTGTTTACAAGAACCTCGTTTACAGTACAAGTTCAACATCGCAGAAATTGAAAAATGGATAAAGAAATTGTGGTATTTACATACAAAGCAATATCACTCAGCAATGAAATCTATGTCATCAGGCCCATAGCAGCACAATGAGTGGATTCAGGTACGATGATTCTAACTGAAATAAGTCACACAGAAAAAGAAACATCATAAGATATCACTAATACACGGAATGTAAACTTGGCTACACAGGAACTGAATTCCAAAACAGAATAGTGTCTCAAATTTAGAAAACCATCTTATGCTTGCTTAAGGGGAAAGGTGAGTTGGGGTGCTGCATAAAACCAGAGATTGAAATGAGCACAGATAAAGTTCCTTAAGCCAAATATGGAATAGACAAGAGCTACTCCTTGCTCAACGAAATGGACTCAACACCCCATATTAAACGCCTAAGAATGTACCTGACTAGTAAGTATCTTAAAACCTATGGATTGCTATGTCTACAAAAGAGAATCAAGCGTGTGTACAGGGGCATAAACGCGGCAGTGATAGGATTGGAGAGGTTCGGTGAGCAAATTAAGAACCTTTGAAGTCATATTGCATGGTACGCATTCAACGGGTCTCAACTCTCCAGGTTTAAGGTATTCTTCCTTCAGCTAAAACATGCATGTGGAACCCAGAGTATGATCAACCGTGTGAACGGGAGACGTGTTCAAATATGTCTCAGTTTTCCTCCCCTGGTATTCCGGTGCAACATTCCAGACGCTTTACTAACACTCTCCCCACTTGGAGAGTCAGCGCCTTTAACCTCCTGTTTGGCCCAGTTTGCAATTTCTGCGGAAGATGAACAGGAATAGCGAGAACCAATGAGAGACTAGCTGGAGGTGTCTGGACGGGCAAATTTAACTCTCATTTCCCACCAGGAAGAGGAAATAACCAAAGGCTCAGCGTGCCGCGCCAGAACCAGATTAGGGCCTGAAGCCATCCTGCGGTGTTGCGGCCAGCTCAAAATAAAGCGAGTTGAAGAAAGGAGCTCAGGGGCACTGTAATTCACAAACCTGCAGAGTTATAAATGACAGCTATCGTCCAAAAAAATACTGAAGTAAGGCTGCCAAGAGGACTTGAAAGCGGGGCAGAATTGCAGGAACCCGATTTCAGGAGGTAGACTGGAATTGCATTGAAAGCATAGGAAAAGAGGCAGAACGTCCACAATGATGCACTTGGCCAAAAAGGGCGTATGCGTTTTTTCCTGAATATATTCAGGAAAAAACGCATACGCCCTTTTTGGCCAACCAAGCAAGCTTGCAAAGGAAATCTGCACTACAATGAAGTCTCACTTCCCCCCGGTCAAAAGGGTCATCTGAAAAAAGTGTAAAATCCAGAAAGGCAGGACAGGCCATGGAGAACTGGGAGCCTTGTTATGCTGATGGGCGGGATGTAAATTGCCAACAGACACTCGGGAGAAGTGTATGGTGTTTCCTGAAACATCTAAAAAACAAAGCAACAGAGCCTAGGGCACTTCCACTTATGGTCCTATAGCTTAGGGAAATTAAAATCAAAAAGACACAGCCACCACAAAGTTTGGGACGCCTCTGTTTACAAGAACCTCGTTTACCGTACAAGTTCAATATCACAGAAAGTGAAAAATGGATAAAGAACTTGTGGTACTTACGTACAATGCAGTATCACTCAGCAATGAAATCTATGTCATCAGGCCCGTAGCAGCATCATGAGTGGATTCAGGTACGATGATTCTAACTGAAATAAGTCACACAGAAAAAGAAACATCATAAGATATCACTAATACACGGAATGTAAACTTGGCTACACAGGAGCTGAATTCCAAAACAGAACAGGGTCTCAAATTTAGAAACCCAACTTATGCTTGCTTAAGGGGAAAGGTGAGTTGGGGTGCTGCATAAAACCAGAGATTGAAATGAGCACAGATAAAGTTCCTTAAGCCAAATATGGAATAGACAAGAGCTACCTCTTGCTCAACGAAATGGACTCAACACCCCATATTAAACGCCTAAGAATGTACCTGACTAGTAAGTATCTTAAAACCTATGGATTGCTATGTCTCCAAAAGAGAATCAAGCGTGTGTACAGGGGCATAAACGCAGCAGTGATAGGATTGGAGAGGTTCGGTGAGCAAATGAAGACCCTTTGAAGTCATATTGCATGGTACCCATTCCACGGGTCTCAACTCTCCAGGTTTAAGGTATTCTTCCTTCAGCTAAAACATGCATGTGGAACCCAGAGTATGATCAACCATGTGAACGGGAGACGTGTTCAAATATGTCTCAGTTTTCCTCCCCTGGTACTCGGGTGCAACATTCCAGACGCTTTACTAACACTCTCCCCACTTGGAGAGTCAACGCCTTTGACCTCCTGTTTGCCCCACTTTGCAATTTCTGCGGAAGATGAACAGGAATAGCGGGAACCAATGAGAGACTAGCTGGAGGTGTCTGGACGGGCAAATTTAACTCTCATTTCCCACCAGGAAGAGGAAATAACCAAAGGCTCAGCGTGCCGTGCCGGAACCAGATTAGGGCCTGAAGCCATCCTGCGGTGTTGTGGCCAGCTCAATCGAAAGCGAGTTGAAGAAAGGAGCTCAGGGGCACTGTAATTCACAAACCTGCAGAGTTATAAATGACAGCTATCGTCCAAAAATATACTGAAGTAAGGCTGCCAAGAGGACTTGAAAGCAGGGCAGAATTGCAGAAAAACGATTTCAGGAGGTAGACTAGAATTGCATTGAAAGCATAGGCAAAGTGGCAGAACGTCCACAATGATGCACTTGGCCAAAAAGGGCGTATGCGTTTTTTCCTGAATATATTCAGGAAAAAACGCATACGCCCTTTTTGGCCAACGAAGCAAGCTTGCAAGGGAAATCTGCACTACAATGAAGTCTCACTTCCCCCCGGTCAAACGGGTCATCTGAAAAAAGTGTAAAATCCAGAAAGGCAGGACAGGCCATGGAGAACTGGGAGCCTTGTTATGCTGATGGGCGGGATGTAAATTGCCAACAGACACTCGGGAGAAGTGTATGGTGTTTCCTGAAACATGTAAAAAACAAAGCAACAGAGCCTAGGGCACTTCCACTTATGGTCCTATAGCTTAGGGAAATTAAAATCAAAAAGACACAGCCACCCCAAAGTTTGGGACGCCTCTGTTTACAAGAACCTCGTTTACCGTACAAGTTCAATATCACAGAAAGTGAAAAATGGATAAAGAACTTGTGGTACTTACGTACAATGCAGTATCACTCAGCAATGAAATCTATGTCATCAGGCCCGTAGCAGCATAATGACTGTATTCAGGAACGATGATTCTAACTGAAATAAGTCACACAGAAAAAGAAACATCATAAGATATCACTAATACACGGATTGTAAACGTGGCTACACAGGAACTGAATTACAGAACAGAACATGGTCTGAAATTTAGAAAACCAACTAATGCTTGCTTAAGGGGAAAGGTGAGTTGGGGTGCTGCATAAAACCAGAGATTGAAATGAGCACAGATAAAGTTCCTTAAGCCAAATATGGAATAGACAAGAGCTACTCCTTGCTCAACGAAATGGACTCAACACCCCATATTAAACGCCTAAGAATGTACCTGACTAGTAAGTATCTTAAAACCTATGGATTGCTATGTCTCCGAAAGAGAATCAAACGTGTGTACAGGGGCACAAATGCAGAAGTGATAGGATTGGAGAGGTTCGGTGAGCAAATGAAGACCCTTTGAAGTCATATGGCATGGTACCCATTACATCGGTCTCAACTCTCCAGGTTTAAGGTATTCTTCCTTCAGCTAAAACATGCATGTGGAACCCAGAGTATGATCAACCGTGTGAATGGGAGACGTGTTCAAATATGTCTCAGTTTTCCTCCCCTGGTACTCGGGTGCAACATTCCAGACGCTTTACTAACACTCTCCCCACTTGGAGAGTCAGCGCCTTTAACCTCCTGTTTGGCCCAGTTTGCAATTTCTGCGGAAGATGAACAGGAATAGGGAGAACCAATGAGAGACTAGCTGGAGGTGTCTTGACGGGCAAATTTAACTCTCATTTCCCACCAGGAAGAGGAAATAACCAAAGGCTCAGCGTGCCGTGCCGGAACCAGATTAGGGCCTGAAGCCATCCTGCAGTGTTGCGGCCAGCTCACAAGAAAGCGAATTGAAGAAAGGAGCTCAGGGGCACTGTAATTCACAAATCTGCAGAGTTATAAATGACAGCTATCATCCAAAAATAGACTGAAGTAAGGATTCCAAGAGGACTTGAAAGCGGGGCAGAATTGCAGGAAACCGATTTCAGGAGGTAGACTGGAATTGCATTGAAAGCATAGGAAAAGAGGCAGAACGTCCACAACGATACACTTGGCCAAAAAGGGCGTATGCGTTTTTTCCTGAATATATTCAGGAAAAAACGCATACGCCCTTTTTGGCCAACCAAGCAAACTTGCAAAGGAAATCTGCACTACAATGAAGTCTCACTTCCCCCCGGTCAAAAGGGCCATCTGAAAAAAGTGTAAAATCCAGAAAGGCACGACAGGCCATGGAGAACTGGGAGCCTTGTTATGCTGATGGGCGGGATGTAAATTGCCAACAGACACTCGGGAGAAGTGTATGGTGTTTCCTGAAACATCTAGAAAACAAAGCAACAGAGCCTAGGGCACTTCCACTTATGGTCCTATAGCTTAGGGAAATTAAAATCAAAAAGACACAGCCACCCCAAAGTTTGGGACGCCTCTGTTTACAAGAACCTCGTTTACCGTACAACTTCAATATCACAGAAAGTGAAAAATGGATAAAGAACTTGTGGAACTTACTTACAATGCAGTATCACTCAGCAATGAAATCTATGTCATCAGGCCCGTAGCAGCATAATGAGTGGATTCAGGTACGATGATTCTAACTGAAATAAGTCACACAGAAAAAGAAACATCATAAGATATCACTAATACACGGAATCTAAACTTGGCTACACAGGAACTGAATTCCAAAACAGAACAGGGTCTCAAATTTAGAAACCCAACTTATGCTTGCTTAAGGGGAAAGGTGAGTTGGGGTGCTGCATAAAACCAGAGATTGAAATGAGCACAGATAAAGTTCCTTAAGCCAAATATGGAATAGACAAGAGCTACTCCTTGCTCAACGAAATGGACTCAACACCGCATATTAAACGCCTAAGAATGTACCTGACTAGTAAGTATCTTAAAACCTATGGATTGCTATGTCTCCGAAAGAGAATCAAGCATGTGTACAGGGGCATAAACGCAACAGTGATAGGATTGGAGAGGATCGGTGAGCAAATGAAGACCCTTTGAAGTCATATTGCATGGTACCCATTCCAAGGGTTTCAACTACCCACGTTTAAGGTATTCTTCCTTCAGCTAAAACATGCATGTGGAACCTAGAGTATGATCAACCATGTGATCGGGAGACGTCTTCAAATATGTCTCAGTTTTCGTACCCTGGTACTCGGGTGCAACATTCCAGATGCTTTACTAACACTCTCCCGACTTGGAGAGTCAGTCCCTTTAACCTCCTGTTTGGCCCAGTTTGCAATTTCTGCGGAAGATGAACAGGAATAGCGAGAACCAATGAGAGACTAGCTGGAGGTGTCTGGACGGGCAAATTTAACTCTCATTTCCCACCAGGAAGAGGAATTAACCAAAGGCTCAGCGTGCCGTGCCGGAACCAGATTAGGGCCTGAAGCCATCCTGCGGTGTTGCGGCCAGGTCACAAGAAAGCGAGTTGAAGAAAGGAGCTCAGGGTCACTGTAATTCACAAACCTGCAGAGTTATAAATGACAGCTATCGTCCAAAAATATACTGAAGTAAGGCTGCCAAGAGGACTTGAAAGCGGGGCAGAATTGCAGGAAACCGATTTCAGGAGGTAGACTGGAATTGCATTGAAAGCATAGGAAAAGAGGCAGAGTGTCCACAATGATGCACTTGGCCAAGAAGGGCGTATGCGTTTTTTCCTGAATATATTCAGGAAAAAACGCATACGCCCTTTTTGGCCAACCAAGCAAGTTTAAAAAGGAAATCTGCACTACAATGAAGTCTTACTTCCCCCCGGTCAAACGGGCCATCTGAAACAAGTGTAAAATCCAGAAAGGCAGGACAGGCCATGGAGAACTGGGAGCCTTGTTATGCTGATGGGCGGGATGTAAATTGCCAACAGACACTCGGGAGAAGTGTATGGTGTTTCCTGAAACATCTAAAAAACAAAGCAACAGAGCCTAGGGCACTTCCACTTATGGTCCTATAGCTTAGGGAAATTAAAATCAAAAAGACACAGCCACCCCAAAGTTTGGGACGCCTCTGTTTACAAGAACCTCGTTTACCGAACAAGTTCAATATCACAGAAAGGGAAAAATGGATAAAGAACTTGTGGTACTTACGTACAATGCAGTATCACTCAGCAATGAAATCTATGTCATCAGGCCCATAGCAGCATAATGAGTGGATTCAGGTACGATGATTCTAACTGAAATAAGTCACACAGAAAAAGAAACATCATAAGATATCACTAATACACGGAATGTAAACTTGGCTACACAGGAACTGAATTCCAAATCAGAACAGGGTCTCAAATTTAGAAAACCAACTTATGCTTGCTTAAGGGGAAAGGTGAGTTGGGGTGCTGCATAAAACCAGAGATTGAAATGAGCACAGATAAAGTTCCTTAAGCCAAATATGGAATAGACAAGAGCTACTCCTTGCTCAACGAAATGGACTCAACACCCCATATTAAATGCCTAAGAATGTACCTGACTAGTAAGTATCTTAAAACCTATGGATTGCTATGTCTCCAAAAGAGAATCAAGCGTGTGTACAGGGGCATAAATGCAGCAGTGATAGGATTGGAGAGGTTCAGTGAGCAAATGAAGACCCTTTGAAGTCATACTGCATGGTACCCATTACACGGGTCTCAACTCTCCAGGTTTACGGTATTCTTCCTTCAGCTAAAACATGCATGTGGAACCCAGAGTATGATCAACCGTGTGAATGGGAGACGTGTTCAAATATGTCTCAGTTTTCCTCCACTGGTACGCGGGTGCAACATTCCAGACGCTTTACTAACACTCTCCCCACTTGGAGAGTCAGTCCCTTTAACCTCCTGTTTGACCCAGTTTGCAATTTCCGCGGAAGATGAACAGGAATAGGGAGAACCAATGAGAGACTAGCTGGAGGTGTCTGGACGGGCAAATTTAACTCTCATTTCCCACCAGGAAGAGGAAATAACCAAAGGCTCAGCGTGCCGTGCCAGAACCAGATTAGGGCCTGAAGCCATCCTGCGTTGTTGCGGCCAGCTCAAAAGAAAGCGAGTTGAAGAAAGGAGCTCAGGGGCACTGTAATTCACAAACCTGCAGAGTTATAAATGACAGCTATCGTCCAAAAATAGACTGAAGTAAGGCTGCCAAGAGGACTTGAAAGCGGGGCAGAATTGCAGGAAACCGATTTCAGGAGGTAGACTGGAATTGCCTTGAAAGCATAGGAAAAGAGGCAGAACGTCCACAATGATGCACTTGGCCAAAAAGGGCGTATGCGTTTTTTCCAGAATATATTCAGGAAAAAACGCATACGCCCTTTTTGGCCAACCAAGCAAGCTTGCAAAGGAAATCTGCACTACAATGAAGTCTCACTTCCCCCCGGTCAAAAGGGCCATCTGAAAAAAGTGTAAAATCCAGAAAGGCAGGACAGGCCATGGAGAACTGGGAGCCTTGTTATGCTGATGGGCGGGATGTAAATTGCCAACAGACACTCGGGAGAAGTGTATGGTGTTTCCTGAAACATCTAAAAAACAAAGCAACAGAGCCTAGGGCACTTCCACTTATGGTCCTATAGCTTAGGGAAATTAAAATCAAAAAGACACAGCCACCCCAAAGTTTGGGACGCCTCTGTTTACAAGAACCTCGTTTACAGTACAAGTTCAACATCGCAGAAAGTGAAAAATGGATAAAGAAGTTGTGGTATTTACTTACAAAGCAATATCACTCAGCAATGAAATCTATGTCATCAGGCCCTTAGCAGCACAATGAGTGGATTCAGGTATGATGATTCTAACTGAAATAAGTCACACAGAAAAAGAAACATCATAAGATATCAGTAATACACGGAATGTAAACTTGGCTACACAGGAACTGAATTACAGAACAGAACAGGGTCTCAAATTTAGAAAAGCAACTAATGCTTGCTTAAGGGGAAAGGTGAGTTGGGGTGCTGCATAAAACCAGAGATTGAAATGAGCACAGATAAAGTTCCTTAAGCCAAATATGGAATAGACAAGAGCTACTCCTTGCTCAACGAAATGGACTCAACACAGCATATTAAACGCCTAAGAATGTACCTGACTAGTAAGTATCTTAAAACCTATGGATTGCTATGTCTCCGAAAGAGAATCAAGCATGTGTACAGGGGCATAAACGCAGCAGTGATAGGATTGGAGAGGTTCGGTGAGCAAATGAAGTCCCTTTGAAGTCATATTGCATGGTACCCATTCCACGGGTAACAACTACCTAGGTTTAAGGTATTCATCCTTCAGCTAAAACATGCATGTGGAACCTAGAGTATGATCAACCATGTGATCGGGAGACGTGTTCAAATATGTCTCAGTTTTCGTACCCTGGTACTCGGGTGCAACTTTCCAGACGCTTTACTAACACTCTCCCGACTTGGAGAGTCAGTCCCTTTAACCTCCTGTTTGGCCCAGTTTCCAATTTCTGCGGAAGATGAACAGGAATAGCGAGAACCAATGAGAGACTAGCTGGAGGTGTCTGGACGGGCAAATTTAACTCTCATTTCCCACCAGGAAGAGGAATTAACCAAAGGCTCAGCGTGCCGTGCCGGAACCAGATTAGGGCCTGAACCATCCTGCCTTGTTGCGGCCAGCTCAAAAGAAAGCGAGTTGAAGAAAGGAGCTCAGGGGCACTGTAATTCACAAACCTGCAGAGTTATAAATGACAGGTATCGTCCAAAAATATACTGAAGTAAGGCTGCCAAGAGGACTTGAAAGCGGGGCAGAATTGCAGGAAACCGATTTCAGGAGGTAGACTGGAATTGCCTTGAAAGCATAGGAAAAGAGGCAGAACGTCCACAATGATGCACTTGGCCAAAAAGGGCGTATGCGTTTTTTCCTGAATATATTCAGGAAAAAATGCATACGCCCTTTTTGGCTAACCAAGCAAGCTTGCAAAGGAAATCTGCACTACAATGAAGTCTCACTTCCCCCCGGTCAAAAGGGCCATCTGAAAAAAGTGTAAAATCCAGAAAGGCAGGACAGGCCATGGAGAACTGGGAGCCTTGTTATGCTGATGGGCGGGATGTAAATTGCCAACAGACACTCGGGAGAAGTGTATGGTGTTTCCTGAAACATCTAAAAAACAAAGCAACAGAGCCTAGGGCACTTCCACTTATGGTCCTAAAGCTTAGGGAAATTAAAATCAAAAAGACACAGCCACCCCAAAGTTTCGAACGCCTCTGTTTACAAGAACCTCGTTTACAGTTCAAGTTCAACATCGCAGAAAGTGAAAAATGGATAAAACAGTTGTGGTATTTACTTACAAAGCAATATCGCTCAGCAATGAAATCTATGTCATCAGGCCCTTAGCAGCACAATGAGTGTATTCAGGTATGATGATTCTAACTGAAATAAGTCACACAGAAAAAGAAACATCATAAGTTATCAGTAATACACGGAATGTAAACTTGGCTACACAGGAACTGAATTACAGAACAGAACAG
The DNA here is from genome assembly GCF_951394435.1 of Stenella coeruleoalba. Lineage (NCBI taxonomy): Eukaryota > Metazoa > Chordata > Mammalia > Artiodactyla > Delphinidae > Stenella > Stenella coeruleoalba. Next base: position 596,872 of record NW_027645998.1, on the reverse strand, counting down.
TGTCTCAAATTTAGAAAGCCAACTTATGCTTGCTTAAGGGGAAAGGTGAGTTGGGGAGCTGCATAAAACCAGAGATTGAAATGAGCACAGATAAAGTTCCTTAAGCCAAATATGGAATAGACAAGAGCTACTCCTTGCTCAACGAAATGGACTCAACACCCCATATTAAACGCCTAAGAATGTACCTGACTAGTAAGTATCTTAAAACCTATGGATTGCTATGTCTCCAAAAGAGGATCAAGCGTGTGCACAGGGGCATAAACGCAGCAGTAATAGGATTGGAGAGGTTTGGTGAGCAAATGAAGACCCTTTGAAGTCATATTGCATGGTACCCATTCCACGGGTCTGAACTCTCCAGGTTTAAGGTATTCTTCCTTCAGCAAAAACATGCATGTGGAACCCAGAGTGTGATCAACCGTGTGAACGGGAGACGTGTTCAAATATGTCTCAGTTTTCCTCCCCTGGTACTCGGGTGCAACATTCCAGACGCTTTACTAACACTCTCCCCACTTGGAGAGTCAGCGCCTTTAACCTCCTGTTTGGCCCAGTTTGCAATTTCTGCGGAAGATGAACAGGAATAGCGAGAATCAATGAGAGACTAGCTGGAGGTGTCTGGACGGGCAAATTTAACTCTCATTTCCCACCAGGAAGAGGAAATAACCAAAGGCTCAGCGTGCCGAGCCGGAACCAGATTAGGGCCTGAAGCCATCCTGCGGTGTTGCGGCCAGCTCAAAAGAAAGCGAGTTGAAGAAAGGAGCTCAGGGGCACTGTAATTCACAAACCTGCAGAGTTATAAATGACAGCTATCATCCAAAAATATACTGAAGTAAGGCTGCCAAGAGGACTTGAAAGCGGGGCAGAATTGCAGGAAACCGATTTCAGGAGGTAGACTGGAATTGCATTGAAAGCATAGGAAAAGAGGCAGAACGTCCACAATGATGGACTTGGCCAAAAAGGGCGTATGCGTTTTTTCCTGAATATATTCAGGAAAAAACGCATACGCCCTTTTTGGCCAACCAAGCAAGCTTGCAAAGGAAATCTGCACTACAATGAAGTCTCACTTCCCCCCGGTCAAAAGGGCCATCTGAAAAAAGTGTAAAATCCAGAAAGGCAGGACAGGCCATGGAGAACTGGGAGCCTTGTTATGCTGATGGGCGGGATGTAAATTGCCAACAGACACTCGGGAGAAGTGTATGGTGTTTCCTGAAACATCTAAAAAACAAAGCAACAGAGCCTAGGGCACTTCCACTTATGGTCCTATAGCTTAGGGAAATTAAAATCAAAAAGACACAGCCACCCCAAAGTTTGGAACGGCTCTGTTTACAAGAACCTCGTTTACAGTACAAGTTCAACATCGCAGAAATTGAAAAATGGATAAAGAAATTGTGGTATTTACATACAAAGCAATATCACTCAGCAATGAAATCTATGTCATCAGGCCCATAGCAGCACAATGAGTGGATTCAGGTACGATGATTCTAACTGAAATAAGTCACACAGAAAAAGAAACATCATAAGATATCACTAATACACGGAATGTAAACTTGGCTACACAGGAACTGAATTCCAAAACAGAATAGTGTCTCAAATTTAGAAAACCATCTTATGCTTGCTTAAGGGGAAAGGTGAGTTGGGGTGCTGCATAAAACCAGAGATTGAAATGAGCACAGATAAAGTTCCTTAAGCCAAATATGGAATAGACAAGAGCTACTCCTTGCTCAACGAAATGGACTCAACACCCCATATTAAACGCCTAAGAATGTACCTGACTAGTAAGTATCTTAAAACCTATGGATTGCTATGTCTACAAAAGAGAATCAAGCGTGTGTACAGGGGCATAAACGCGGCAGTGATAGGATTGGAGAGGTTCGGTGAGCAAATTAAGAACCTTTGAAGTCATATTGCATGGTACCCATTCAACGGGTCTCAACTCTCCAGGTTTAAGGTATTCTTCCTTCAGCTAAAACATGCATGTGGAACCCAGAGTATGATCAACCGTGTGAATGGGAGACGTGTTCAAATATGTCTCAGTTTTCCTCCCCTGGTATTCCGGTGCAACATTCCAGACGCTTTACTAACACTCTCCCCACTTGGAGAGTCAGCGCCTTTAACCTCCTGTTTGGCCCAGTTTGCAATTTCTGCGGAAGATGAACAGGAATAGCGAGAACCAATGAGAGACTAGCTGGAGGTGTCTGGACGGGCAAATTTAACTCTCATTTCCCACCAGGAAGAGGAAATAACCAAAGGCTCAGCGTGCCGCGCCAGAACCAGATTAGGGCCTGAAGCCATCCTGCGGTGTTGCGGCCAGCTCAAAATAAAGCGAGTTGAAGAAAGGAGCTCAGGGGCACTGTAATTCACAAACCTGCAGAGTTATAAATGACAGCTATCGTCCAAAAAAATACTGAAGTAAGGCTGCCAAGAGGACTTGAAAGCGGGGCAGAATTGCAGGAACCCGATTTCAGGAGGTAGACTGGAATTGCATTGAAAGCATAGGAAAAGAGGCAGAACGTCCACAATGATGCACTTGGCCAAAAAGGGCGTATGCGTTTTTTCCTGAATATATTCAGGAAAAAACGCATACGCCCTTTTTGGCCAACCAAGCAAGCTTGCAAAGGAAATCTGCACTACAATGAAGTCTCACTTCCCCCCGGTCAAAAGGGCCATCTGAAAAAAGTGTAAAATCCAGAAAGGCAGGACAGGCCATGGAGAACTGGGAGCCTTGTTATGCTGATGGGCGGGATGTAAATTGCCAACAGACACTCGGGAGAAGTGTATGGTGTTTCCTGAAACATCTAAAAAACAAAGCAACAGAGCCTAGGGCACTTCCACTTATGGTCCTATAGCTTAGGGAAATTAAAATCAAAAAGACACAGCCACCACAAAGTTTGGGACGCCTCTGTTTACAAGAACCTCGTTTACCATACAAGTTCAATATCACAGAAAGTGAAAAATGGATAAAGAACTTGTGGTACTTACGTACAATGCAGTATCACTCAGCAATGAAATCTATGTCATCAGGCCCGTAGCAGCATCATGAGTGGATTCAGGTACGATGATTCTAACTGAAATAAGTCACACAGAAAAAGAAACATCATAAGATATCACTAATACACGGAATGTAAACTTGGCTACACAGGAGCTGAATTCCAAAACAGAACAGGGTCTCAAATTTAGAAAACCAACTTATGCTTGCTTAAGGGGAAAGGTGAGTTGGGGTGCTGCATAAAACCAGAGATTGAAATGAGCACAGATAAAGTTCCTTAAGCCAAATATGGAATAGACAAGAGCTACCTCTTGCTCAACGAAATGGACTCAACACCCCATATTAAACGCCTAAGAATGTACCTGACTAGAAAGTATCTTAAAACCTATGGATTGCTATGTCTCCAAAAGAGAATCAAGTGTGTGTACAGGGGCATAAACGCAGCAGTGATAGGATTGGAGAGGTTCGGTGAGCAAATGAAGACCCTTTGAAGTCATATTGCATGGTACCCATTCCACGGGTCTCAACTCTCCAGGTTTAAGGTATTCTTCCTTCAGCTAAAACATGCATGTGGAACCCAGAGTATGATCAACCATGTGAACGGGAGACGTGTTCAAATATGTCTCAGTTTTCCTCCCCTGGTACTCGGGTGCAACATTCCAGACGCTTTACTAACACTCTCCCCACTTGGAGAGTCAACGCCTTTGACCTCCTGTTTGGCCCACTTTGCAATTTCTGCGGAAGATGAACAGGAATAGCGAGAACCAATGAGAGACTAGCTGGAGGTGTCTGGACGGGCAAATTTAACTCTCATTTCCCACCAGGAAGAGGAAATAACCAAAGGCTCAGCGTGCCGTGCCGGAACCAGATTAGGGCCTGAAGCCATCCTGCGGTGTTGTGGCCAGCTCAATCGAAAGCGAGTTGAAGAAAGGAGCTCAGGGGCACTGTAATTCACAAACCTGCAGAGTTATAAATGACAGCTATCGTCCAAAAATATACTGAAGTAAGGCTGCCAAGAGGACTTGAAAGCAGGGCAGAATTGCAGAAAACCGATTTCAGGAGGTAGACTAGAATTGCATTGAAAGCATAGGCAAAGTGGCAGAACGTCCACAATGATGCACTTGGCCAAAAAGGGCGTATGCGTTTTTTCCTGAATATATTCAGGAAAAAACGCATACGCCCTTTTTGGCCAACCAAGCAAGCTTGCAAGGGAAATCTGCACTACAATGAAGTCTCACTTCCCCCCGGTCAAACGGGTCATCTGAAAAAAGTGTAAAATCCAGAAAGGCAGGACAGGCCATGGAGAACTGGGAGCCTTGTTATGCTGATGGGCGGGATGTAAATTGCCAACAGACACTCGGGAGAAGTGTATGGTGTTTCCTGAAACATCTAAAAAACAAAGCAACAGAGCCTAGGGCACTTCCACTTATGGTCCTATAGCTTAGGGAAATTAAAATCAAAAAGACACAGCCACCCCAAAGTTTGGGACGCCTCTGTTTACAAGAACCTCGTTTACCGTACAAGTTCAATATCACAGAAAGTGAAAAATGGATAAAGAACTTGTGGTACTTACGTACAATGCAGTATCACTCAGCAATGAAATCTATGTCATCAGGCCCGTAGCAGCATAATGACTGTATTCAGGAACGATGATTCTAACTGAAATAAGTCACACAGAAAAAGAAACATCATAAGATATCACTAATACACGGATTGTAAACGTGGCTACACAGGAACTGAATTACAGAACAGAACATGGTCTGAAATTTAGAAAACCAACTAATGCTTGCTTAAGGGGAAAGGTGAGTTGGGGTGCTGCATAAAACCAGAGATTGAAATGAGCACAGATAAAGTTCCTTAAGCCAAATATGGAATAGACAAGAGCTACTCCTTGCTCAACGAAATGGACTCAACACCCCATATTAAACGCCTAAGAATGTACCTGACTAGTAAGTATCTTAAAACCTATGGATTGCTATGTCTCCGAAAGAGAATCAAACGTGTGTACAGGGGCACAAATGCAGAAGTGATAGGATTGGAGAGGTTCGGTGAGCAAATGAAGACCCTTTGAAGTCATATGGCATGGTACCCATTACATCGGTCTCAACTCTCCAGGTTTAAGGTATTCTTCCTTCAGCTAAAACATGCATGTGGAACCCAGAGTATGATCAACCGTGTGAATGGGAGACGTGTTCAAATATGTCTCAGTTTTCCTCCCCTGGTACTCGGGTGCAACATTCCAGACGCTTTACTAACACTCTCCCCACTTGGAGAGTCAGCGCCTTTAACCTCCTGTTTGGCCCAGTTTGCAATTTCTGCGGAAGATGAACAGGAATAGGGAGAACCAATGAGAGACTAGCTGGAGGTGTCTGGACGGGGAAATTTAACTCTCATTTCCCACCAGGAAGAGGAAATAACCAAAGGCTCAGCGTGCCGTGCCGGAACCAGATTAGGGCCTGAAGCCATCCTGCGGTGTTGCGGCCAGCTCACAAGAAAGCGAATTGAAGAAAGGAGCTCAGGGGCACTGTAATTCACAAATCTGCAGAGTTATAAATGACAGCTATCATCCAAAAATATACTGAAGTAAGGATTCCAAGAGGATTTGAAAGCGGGGCAGAATTGCAGGAAACCGATTTCAGGAGGTAGACTGGAATTGCATTGAAAGCATAGGAAAAGAGGCAGAACGTCCACAACGATACACTTGGCCAAAAAGGGCGTATGCGTTTTTTCCTGAATATATTCAGGAAAAAACGCATACGCCCTTTTTGGCCAACCAAGCAAACTTGCAAAGGAAATCTGCACTACAATGAAGTCTCACTTCCCCCCGGTCAAAAGGGCCATCTGAAAAAAGTGTAAAATCCAGAAAGGCACGACAGGCCATGGAGAACTGGGAGCCTTGTTATGCTGATGGGCGGGATGTAAATTGCCAACAGACACTCGGGAGAAGTGTATGGTGTTTCCTGAAACATCTAGAAAACAAAGCAACAGAGCCTAGGGCACTTCCACTTATGGTCCTATAGCTTAGGGAAATTAAAATCAAAAAGACACAGCCACCCCAAAGTTTGGGATGCCTCTGTTTACAAGAACCTCGTTTACCGTACAACTTCAATATCACAGAAAGTGAAAAATGGATAAAGAACTTGTGGAATTTACGTACAATGCAGTATCACTCAGCAATGAAATCTATGTCATCAGGCCCGTAGCAGCATAATGAGTGGATTCAGGTACGATGATTCTAACTGAAATAAGTCACACAGAAAAAGAAACATCATAAGATATCACTAATACACGGAATCTAAACTTGGCTACACAGGAACTGAATTCCAAAACAGAACAGGGTCTCAATATTAGAAACCCAACTTATGCTTGCTTAAGGGGAAAGGTGAGTTGGGGTGCTGCATAAAACCAGAGATTGAAATGAGCACAGATAAAGTTCCTTAAGCCAAATATGGAATAGACAAGAGCTACTCCTTGCTCAATGAAATGGACTCAACACCGCATATTAAACGCCTAAGAATGTACCTGACTAGTAAGTATCTTAAAACCTATGGATTGCTATGTCTCCGAAAGAGAATCAAGCATGTGTACAGGGGCATAAACGCAACAGTGATAGGATTGGAGAGGATCGGTGAGCAAATGAAGACCCTTTGAAGTCATATTGCATGGTACCCATTCCAAGGGTTTCAACTACCCACGTTTAAGGTATTCTTCCTTCAGCTAAAACATGCATGTGGAACCTAGACTATGATCAACCATGTGATCGGGAGACGTCTTCAAATATGTCTCAGTTTTCGTACCCTGGTACTCGGGTGCAACATTCCAGATGCTTTACTAACACTCTCCCGACTTGGAGAGTCAGTCCCTTTAACCTCCTGTTTGGCCCAGTTTGCAATTTCTGCGGAAGATGAACAGGAATAGCGAGAACCAATGAGAGACTAGCTGGAGGTGTCTGGACGGGCAAATTTAACTCTCATTTCCCACCAGGAAGAGGAATTAACCAAAGGCTCAGCGTGCCGTGCCGGAACCAGATTAGGGCCTGAAGCCATCCTGCGGTGTTGCGGCCAGGTCACAAGAAAGCGAGTTGAAGAAAGGAGCTCAGGGTCACTGTAATTCACAAACCTGCAGAGTTATAAATGACAGCTATCGTCCAAAAATATACTGAAGTAAGGCTGCCAAGAGGACTTGAAAGCGGGGCAGAATTGCAGGAAACGGATTTCAGGAGGTAGACTGGAATTGCATTGAAAGCATAGGAAAAGAGGCAGAGTGTCCACAATGATGCACTTGGCCAAGAAGGGCGTATGCGTTTTTTCCTGAATATATTCAGGAAAAAACGCATACGCCCTTTTTGGCCAACCAAGCAAGTTTAAAAAGGAAATCTGCACTACAATGAAGTCTTACTTCCCCCCGGTCAAACGGGCCATCTGAAACAAGTGTAAAATCCAGAAAGGCAGGACAGGCCATGGAGAACTGGGAGCCTTGTTATGCTGATGGGCGGGATGTAAATTGCCAACAGACACTCGGGAGAAGTGTATGGTGTTTCCTGAAACATCTAAAAAACAAAGCAACAGAGCCTAGGGCACTTCCACTTATGGTCCTATAGCTTAGGGAAATTAAAATCAAAAAGACACAGCCACCCCAAAGTTTGGGACGCCTCTGTTTACAAGAACCTCGTTTACCGAACAAGTTCAATATCACAGAAAGGGAAAAATGGATAAAGAACTTGTGGTACTTACGTACAATGCAGTATCACTCAGCAATGAAATCTATGTCATCAGGCCCATAGCAGCATAATGAGTGGATTCAGGTACGATGATTCTAACTGAAATAAGTCACACAGAAAAAGAAACATCATAAGATATCACTAATACACGGAATGTAAACTTGGCTACACAGGAACTGAATTCCAAATCAGAACAGGGTCTCAAATTTAGAAAACCAACTTATGCTTGCTTAAGGGGAAAGGTGAGTTGGGGTGCTGCATAAAACCAGAGATTGAAATGAGCACAGATAAAGTTCCTTAAGCCAAATATGGAATAGACAAGAGCTACTCCTTGCTCAACGAAATGGACTCAACACCCCATATTAAATGCCTAAGAATGTACCTGACTAGTAAGTATCTTAAAACCTATGGATTGCTATGTCTCCAAAAGAGAATCAAGCGTGTGTACAGGGGCATAAATGCAGCAGTGATAGGATTGGAGAGGTTCAGTGAGCAAATGAAGACCCTTTGAAGTCATACTGCATGGTACCCATTACACGGGTCTCAACTCTCCAGGTTTACGGTATTCTTCCTTCAGCTAAAACATGCATGTGGAACCCAGAGTATGATCAACCGTGTGAATGGGAGACGTGTTCAAATATGTCTCAGTTTTCCTCCCCTGGTACGCGGGTGCAACATTCCAGACGCTTTACTAACACTCTCCACACTTGGAGAGTCAGCGCCTTTAACCTCCTGTTTGGCCCAGTTTGCAATTTCTTGGAAGATGAACAGGAATAGCGAGAACCAATGAGAGACTAGCTGGAGGTGTCTGGACGGGCAAATTTAACTCTCATTTCCCACCAGGAAGAGGAAATAACCAAAGGCTCAGCGTGCCGTGCCGGAACCAGTTTAGGGCCTGAAGCCATCCTGCGGTGTTGCGGCCAGCTCACAAGAAAGCGAGTTGAAGAAAGGAGCTCAGGGGCACTGTAATTCACAAACCTGCAGAGTTATAAATGACAGCTATCGTCCAAAAATAGACTGAAGTAAGGCTGCCAAGAGGACTTGAAAGCGGGGCAGAATTGCAGGAAACCGATTTCAGGAGGTAGACTGGAATTGCATTGAAAGCATAGGAAAAGAGGCAGAACGTCCACAATGATGCACTTGGCCAAAAAGGGCGTATGCGTTTTTTCCTGAATATATTCAGGAAAAAACGCATACGCCCTTTTTGGCCAACCAAGCAAGCTTGCAAAGGAAATCTGCACTACAATGAAGTCTCACTTCCCCCCGGTCAAAAGGGCCATCTGAAAAAAGTGTAAAATCCAGAAAGGCAGGACAGGCCATAGAGAACTGGGAGCCTTGTTAGGCTGAAGGGCGGGATGTAAATTGCCAACAAACACTCGGGAGAAGTGTATGGTGTTTCCTGAAACATCTGAAAAACAAAGCAACAGAGCCTAGGGCACTTCCACTTATGGTCCTATAGCTTAGGGAATTTAAAATAAAAAAGACACAGCCACCCCAAAGTTTGGAACGGCTCTGTTTACAAGAACCTCGTTTACAGTACAAGTTCAACATCGCAGAAAGTGAAAAATGGATAAAAAAGTTGTGGTATTTACTTACAAAGCAATATCACTCAGCAATGAAATCTGTGTCATCAGGCCCTTAGCAGCACAATGAGTGTATTCAGGTATGATGATTCTAACTGAAATAAGTCACACAGAAAAAGAAACATCATAAGATATCAGTAATACACGGAATGTAAACTTGGCTACACAGGAACTGAATTACAGAACAGAACAGGGTCTCAAATTTAGAAAACCAACTTATGCTTGCTTAAGGGGAAAGGTGAGTTGGGGTGCTGCATAAAACCAGAGATTGAAATGAGCACAGATAAAGTTCCTTAAGCCAAATATGGAATAGACAAGAGCTACTCCTTGCTCAACGAAATGGACTCAACACCGCATATTAAAAGCCTAAGAATGTACCTGACTAGTATGTATCTTAAAACCTATGGATTGCTATGTCTCCGAAAGAGAATCAAGCATGTGTACAGGGGCATAAACGCAGCAGTGATAGGATTGGAGAGGTTCGGTGAGCAAATGAAGACCCTTTGAAGTCATATTGCATGGTACCCATTACACGGGTTTCAAATACACAGGTTTAAGGTATTCTTCCTTCAGCTAAAAGAAGCATGTGGAACCCAAGTATGATCAACCATGTGAACGGGAGACGTGTTCAAATATGTCTCAGTTTTCGTACCCTGGTACTCGGGTGCAACATTCCAGACGCTTTACTAACACTCTCCCCACTTGGAGAGTCAGTGCCTTTAACCTCCTGTTTGGCACAGTTTGCAATTTCTGCGGAAGATGAACAGGAATAGCGAGAACCAATGAGAGGCTAGCTGGAGGTGTCTGGACGGGCAAATTTAACTCTCATTTCCCACCAGGAAGAGGAAATAACCAAAGGCTCAGCGTGCCGTGCCGGAACCAGATTAGGGCCTGAAGCCATCCTGCGGTGTTGCGGCCAGGTCACAAGAAAGCGAGTTGAAGAAAGGAGCTCATGGGCACTGTAATTCACAAACCTGCGGAGTTATAAATGACAGCTATCGTCCAAAAATAGACTGAAGTAAGGCTGCCAAGAGGACTTGAAAGCGGGGCAGAATTGCAGGAAACCGATTTCAGGAGGTAGACTGGAATTGCATTGAAAGCATAGGAAAAGAGGCAGAACGTCCACAATGATGCACTTGGCCAAAAAGGGCGTATGCGTTTTTTCCTGAATATATTCAGGAAAAAACGCATACGCCCTTTTTGGCCAACCAAGCAAGCTTGCAAAGGAAATCTGCACTACAATGAAGTCTCACTTCCCCCCGGTCAAAAGGGCCATCTGAAAAAAGTGTAAAATCCAGAAAGGCAGGACAGGCCATTGAGAACTGGGAGCCTTGTTATGCTGATGGGCGGGATGTAAATTGCCAACAGACACTTGGGAGAAGTGTATGGTGTTTCCTGAAACATCTAAAAAACAAAGCAACAGAGCCTAGGGCACTTCCACTTATGGTCCTATAGCTTAGGGAAATTAAAATCAAAAAGACACAGCCACCCCAAAGTTTGGGACGCCTCTGTTTACAAGAACCTCGTTTACCGTACAAGTGCAATATCACAGAAAGTGAAAAATGGATAAAGAAGTTGTGGTATTTACTTACAAAGCAATATCACCAAGGAATGAAATCTGTGTCATCAGGCCCTTAGCAGCACAATGAGTGGATTCAGGTATGATGATTCTAACTGAAATAAGTCACACAGAAAAAGAAACATCATAAGATATCAGTAATACACGGAATGGAAACTTGGCTACACAGGAACTGAATTACAGAACAGAACAGGTTCTCAAATTTAGAAAACCAACTTATGCTTGCTTAAGGGGAAAGGTGAGTTGGGGTGCTGCATAAAACCAGAGATTGAAATGAGCACAGATAAAGTTCCTTAAGCCAAATATGGAATAGACTAGAGCTACTCCTTGCTCAAAGAAATGGACTCAACACCGCATATTAAACGCCTAAGAATGTACCTGACTAGTAAGTATCTTAAAACCTATGGATTGCTATGTCTCCGAAAGAGAATCAAGCATGTGTACAGGGGCATAAACGCAGCAGTGATAGGATTGGAGATGTTCGGTGAGAAAATGAAGACCCTTTGAAGTCATATTGCATGGTACCCATTCCACGGGTTTCAACTACCCAGGTTTTAGGTATTCTTCCTTCAGCTAAAACATGCATGTGGAACCCAGAGTATGATCAACCATGTGATCGGGAGACGTGTTCAAATATGTCTCAGTTTTCCTACCCTGGTACTCGGGTGCAACATTGCAGATGCTTTACTAACACTCTCCCGACTTGGAGAGTCAGTCCCTTTAACCTCCTGTTTGGCCCAGTTTGCAGTTTCTGCGGAAGATGAACAGGAATAGCGAGAACCAATGAGAGACTAGCTGGAGGTGTCTGGACGGGCAAATTTAACTCTCATTTCCCACCAGGAAGAGGAATTAACCAAAGGCTCAGCGTGCCGTGCCAGAACCAGATTAGGGCCTGAAGACATCCTGCGGTGTTGCGGCCAGGTCACAAGAAAGCGAGTTGAAAAAAGGAGCTCAGGGGCACTGTAATTCACAAACCTGCAGAGTTATAAATGACAGCTATCGTCCAAAAATAGACTGAAGTAAGGCTGCCAAGAGGACTTGAAAGCGGGGCAGAATTACAGGAAACCGATTTCAGGAGGTAGACTGGAATTGCATTGAAAGCATAGGAAAAGAGGCAGAACGTCCACAATGATGCACTTGGCCAAAAAGGGCGTATGCGTTTTTTCCTGAATATATTCAGGAAAAAACGCATACGCCCTTTTTGGCCAACCAAGCAAACTTGCAAAGGAAATCTGCACTACAATGAAGTCTCACTTCCCCCCGGTCAAAAGGGCCATCTGAAAAAAGGGTAAAATCCAGAAAGGCAGGACAGGCCATGGAGAACTGGGAGCCTTGTTATGCTGATGGGCGGGATGTAAATTGCCAACAGACACTCGGGAGAAGTGTATGGTGTTTCCTGAAACATCTAAAAAACAAAGCAACAGAGCCTAGGGCACTTCCACTTATGGTCCTATAGCTTAGGGAAATTAAAATCAAAAAGACACAGCCACCCCAAAGTTTGGGACGCCTCCGTTTACAAGAACCTCGTTTACCGTACAAGTTCAATATCACAGAAAGTGAAAAATGGATAAAGAACTTGTGGTACTTACGTACAATGCAGTATCACTCAGCAATGAAATCTATGTCATCAGGCCCGTAGCAGCATAATGAGTGGATTCAGGTACGATGATTCTAACTGAAATAAGTCACACAGAAAAAGAAACATCATAAGATATCACTAATACACGGAATGTAAACTTGGCTACACAGGAACTGCATTCCAAAACAGAACAGGGTCTCAAATTTAGAAAACCAACTTATGCTTGCTTAAGGGGAAAGGTGAGTTGGGGTGCTGTATAAAACCAGAGATTGAAATGAGCACAGATAAAGTTCCTTAAGCCAAATATGGAATAGACAAGAGCTACTCCTTGCTCAACGAAATGGACTCAAAACCCCATATTACATGGCACAGGGATATTGACTCGGTGCTCTGTGACAGCCTGGAGGGGTGGGATAGGGAGGGTGGGAGGGAGGGAGACGCAAGAGGGAAGAGATATGGGAACATATGTATAACTGATTCACTTTGTTATAAAGCAGAAACTAACACACCATTGTAAAGTAATTATACCCCAATAAAGATGTTAAAAAAAAAAAACCCATATTAAACGCCTTAGAATGTACCTGACTAGTAAGTATCTTAAAACCTATGGATTGCTATGTCTCCAAAAGAGAATCAAGCGTGTGTACAGGGGCATAAATGCAGCAGTGATAGGATTGGAGAGGTTCGCTGAGCAAATGAAGACCCTTTGAAGTCATATTGCACGGTACCCATTCCACGGGTCTCAACTCTCCAGGTTTAAGGTACTCTTCCTTCAGCTAAAACATGCATGTGGAACCCAGAGTATGATCAACCATGTGAACGGGAGACGTGTTCAAATATGTCTCAGTTTTCCTACCCTGGTACTCGGGTGCAACATTCCAGACGCTTTACTAACACTCTCCCGACTTGGAGAGTCAGTCCCTTTAACCTCCTGTTTGGCCCAGTTTGCAATTTCTGCGGAAGATGGACAGGAATAGCGAGAACCAATGAGAGGCTAGCTGGAGGTGTCTGGACGGGCAAATTTAACTCTCATTTCCCACCAGGAAGAGGAATTAACCAAAGGCTCAGCATGCCGGGCCGGAACCAGATTAGGGCCTGAAGCCATCCTGCGGTGTTGCGGCCAGGTCACAAGAAAGCGAGTTGAAGAAAGGAGCTCAGGGGCACTGTAATTCACAAACCTGCAGAGTTATAAATGACAGCTATCGTCCAAAAATAGACTGAAGTAAGGCTGCCAAGAGGACTTGAAAGCGGGGCAGAATTGCAGGAAACCAATTTCAGGAGGTAGACTGGAATTGCATTGAAAGCATAGGAAAAGAGGCAGAACGTCCACAATGATGCACTTGGCCAAAAAGGGCGTATGCGTTTTTTCCTGAATATATTCAGGAAAAAACGCATACGCCCTTTTTGGCCAACCAAGCAAGCTTGCAAAGGAAATCTGCACTACAATGAAGTCTCACTTCCCCCCGGTCAAAAGGGCCATCTGAAAAAAGTGTAAAATCCAGAAAGGCAGGACAGGCCATGGAGAACTGGGAGCCTTGTTATGCTGATGGGCGGGATGTAAATTGCCAACAACCACTCGGGAGAAGTGTATGGTGTTTCCTGAAACATCTAAAAAACAAAGCAACAGAACCTAGGGCACTTCCACTTATGGTCCTATAGCTTAGGGAAATTAAAATCAAAAAGACACAGCCACCCCAAAGTTTGGAATGGCTCTGTTTACAAGAACCTCGTTTACAGTACAACTTCAACATCGCAGAAAGTGAAAAATGGATAAAGAAGTTGTGGTATTTACTTACAAAGCAATATCACAAAGGAATGAAATCTGTGTCATCAGGCCCTTAGCAGCACAATGAGTGGATTCAGGTATGATGATTCTAACTGAAATAAGTCACACAGAAAAAGAAACATCATAAGATATCAGTAATACACGGAATGTAAACTTGGCTACACAGGAACTGAATTACAGAACAGAACAGGGTCTCAAATTTAGAAAACCAACTTATGCTTGCTTAAGGGGAAAGGTGAGTTGGGGTGCTGTATAAAACCAGAGATTGAAATGAGCACAGATAAAGTTCCTTAAGCCAAATATGGAATAGACAAGAGCTACTCCTTGCTCAACGAAATGGACTCAAAACCCCATATTACATGGCACAGGGATATTGGCTCGGTGCTCTGTGACAGCCTAGAGGGGTGGGATAGGGAGGGTGGGAGGGAGGGAGACGCAAGAGGGAAGAGATATGGGAACATATGTATATGTATAACTGATTCACTTTGTTATAAAGCAGAAACTAACACACCATTGTAAAGTAATTATACCCCAATAAAGATGTTAAAAAAAAAAAAAACCCCATATTAAACGCCTTAGAATGTACCTGACTAGTAAGTATCTTAAAACCTATGGATTGCTATGTCTCCAAAAGAGAATCAAGCGTGTGTACAGGGGCATAAACGCAGCAGTGATAGGACTGGAGAGGTTCGCTGAGCAAATGAAGACCCTTTGAAGTCATATTGCACGGTACCCATTCCACGGGTCTCAACTCTCCAGGTTTAAGGTATTCTTCCTTCAGCTAAAACATGCATGTGGAACCTAGAGTATGATCAACCATGTGAACGGGAGACGTGTTCAAATATGTCTCAGTTTTCCTACCCTGGTACTCGGGTGCAACATTCCAGACGCTTTCCTAACACTCTCCCGACTTGGAGAGTCAGTCCCTTTAACCTCCTGTTTGGCCCAGTTTGCAATTTCTGCGGAAGATGAACAGGAATAGCGAGAACCAATGAGAGGCTAGCTGGAGGTGTCTGAATGGGCAAATTTAACTCTCATTTCCCACCAGGAAGAGGAATTAACCAAAGGCTCAGCATGCCGGGCCGGAACCAGATTAGGGCCTGAAGCCATCCTGCGGTGTTGCGGCCAGGTCACAAGAAAGCGAGTTGAAGAAAGGAGCTCAGGGGCACTGTAATTCACAAACCTGTAGAGTTATAAATGACAGCTATCGTCCAAAAATAGACTGAAGTAAGGCTGCCAAGAGGACTTGAAAGCGGGGCAGAATTGCAGGAACCCGATTTCAGGAGGTAGACTGGAATTGCATTGAAAGCATAGGAAAAGAGGCAGAACGTCCACAATGATGCACTTGGCCAAAAAGGGCGTATGCGTTTTTTCCTGAATATATTCAGGAAAAAACGCATACGCCCTTTTTGGCAAACCAAGCAAGCTTGCAAAGGAAATCTGCACTACAATGAAGTCTCACTTCCCCCCGGTCAAAAGGGCCATCTGAAAAAAGTGTAAAATCCAGAAAGGCAGGACAGGCCATGGAGAACTGGGAGCCTTGTTATGCTGATGGGCGGGATGTAAATTACCAACAGACACTCAGGAGAAGTGTATGGTGTTTCCTGAAACATCTAAAAAACAAAGCAACAGAGCCTAGGGCACTGCCACTTATGGTCCTATAGCTTAGGGAAATTAAAATCAAAAAGACACAGCCACCCCAAAGTTTGGGACGCCTCTGTTTACAAGAACTTCGTTTACAGTACAAGTTCAACATCGCAGAAAGTGAAAAATGGATAAAGAAGTTGTGGTATTTACTTACAAAGCAATATCACTCAGCAATGAAATCTATGTCATCAGGCCCTTAGCAGCACAATGAGTGGATTCAGGTATGATGATTCTAACTGAAATAAGTCACACAGAAAAGAAACATCATAAGATATCACTAATACACGGAATGTAAACTTGGCTACACAGGAACTGAATTACAGAACAGAACAGGGTCTCAAATTTAGAAAACCAACTTATGCTTGCTTAAGGGTAAAGGTGAGTTGGGGTGCTGCATAAAACCAGAGATTGAAATGAGCACAGATAAAGTTCCTTAAGCCAAATATGGAATAGACAAGAGCTACTCCTTGCTCAACAAAATGGACTCAACAGCACATATTAAACGCCTAAGAATGTACCTGACTAGTAAGTATCTTAAAACCTATGGATTGCTATGTTTCCGAAAGAGAATCAAGCATGTGTACAGGGGCATAAACGCAGCAGTGATAGGATTGGAGAGGTTCGTGAGCAAATGAAGACCCTTTGAAGTCATATTGCATGGTACCCATTCCACGGGTTTCAACTACCCAGGTTTAAGGTATTCTTCCTTCAGCTAAAACATGCATGTGGAACCCAGAGTATGATCAACCATGTGATCGGGAGACGTGTTCAAATATGTCTCAGTTTTCGTACCCTGGTACTCGGGTGCAACATTCCAGACGCTTTACTAACACTCTCCCCACTTGGAGAGTCAGTCCCTTTAACCTCCTGTTTGGCCCATTTTGCAATTTCTGCGGAAGATGAACAGGAATAGCGAGAACCAATGAGAGACTAGCTGGAGGTGTCTAAACGGGCAAATTTAACTCTCATTTCCCACCAGGAAGAGGAATTAACCAAAGGCTCAGCGTGCCGTGCCGGAACCTGATTAGGGCCTGAAGCCATCCTGCGGTGTTGCGGCCAGGTCACAAGAAAGCGAGTTGAAGAAAGGAGCTCAGGGGCACTGTAATTCACAAACCTGCAGAGTTATAAATGACAGCTATCGTCCAAAAATAGACTGAAGTAAGGCTGCCAAGAGGACTTGAAAGCGGGGCAGAATTGCAGGAAACCGATTTCAGGAGGTAGACTGGAATTGCATTGAAAGCATAGGAAAAGAGGCAGAACGTCCACAATGATGCACTTGGCCAAAAAGGGCGTATGCGTTTTTTCCTGAATATATTCAGGAAAAAACGCATACGCCCTTTTTGACCAACCAAGCAAACTTGCAAAGGAAATCTGCACTACAATGAAGTCTCACTTCCCCCCGGTCAAAAGGGCCATCTGAAAAAAGTGTAAAATCCAGAAAGGCAGGACAGGCCATGGAGAACTGGGAGCCTTGTTATGCTGATGGGCGGGATGTAAATTGCCAACAGACACTCGGGAGAAGTGTATGGTGTTTCCTGAAACATCTAAAAAACAAAGCAATAGAGCCTAGGGCACTTCCACTTATGGTCCTATAGCTTAGGGAAATTAAAATCAAAAAGACACAGCCACCCCAAAGTTTGGGACGCCTGTGTTTACAAGAACCTCGTTTACCGTACAAGTTCAATATCACAGAAAGTGAAAAATGGATAAAGAACTTGTGGTACTTACGTACAATGCAGTATCACTCAGCAATGAAATCTATGTCATCAGGCCCGTAGCAGCATCATGAGTGGATTCAGGTACGATGATTCTAACTGAAATAAGTCACACAGAAAAAGAAACATCATAAGATATCACTAATACACGGAATGTAAACTTGGCTACACAAGAACTGCATTCCAAAACACAACAGGTTCTCAAATTTAGAAAACCAACTTATGCTTGCTTAAGGGTAAAGGTGAGTTGGATTGCTGCATAAAACCAGAGATTGAAATGAGCACAGATAAAGTTCCTTAAGCCAAATATGGAATAGACAAGAGCTACTCCTTGCTCAACGAAATGGACTCAACACCGCATATTAAACGCCTAAGAATGTACCTGACTAGTAAGTATCTTAAAACCTATGGATTGCTATGTCTCCGAAAGAGAATCAAGCATGTGTACAGGGGCATAAACGCAGCAGTGATAGGATTGGAGATGTTCGGTGAGCAAATGAAGACCCTTTGAAGTCATATTGCATGGTACCCATTCCACGGGTTTCAAATACCCAGGTTTAAGGTATTCTTCCTTCAGCTAAAACATGCATGTGGAACCTAGAGTATGATCAACCATGTGATCGGGAGACGTGTTCAAATATGTCTCAGTTTTCGTACCCTTGTACTCCGGTGCAACATTCCAGACGCTTTACTAACACTCTCCCGACTTGGAGAGTCAGTCCCTTTAACCTCCTGTTTGGCCCAGTTTGCAATTTCTGCAGAAGATGAACAGGAATAGCGAGAACCAATGAGAGACTAGCTGGAGGTGTCTGGACGGGCAAATTTAACTCTCATTTCCCACCAGGAAGAGGAAATAACCAAAGGCTCAGCGTGCCGTACCAGAATCAGATTAGGGCCTGAAGCCATCCTGCGGTGTTGCGGCCAGCTCAAAAGAAAGTGAGTTGAAGAAAGGAGCTCAGGGGCACTGTAATTCACAAACCTGCAGAGTTATAAATGACAGCTATTGTCCAAAAATAGACTGAAGTAAGGCTGCCAAGAGGACTTGAAAGCGGGGCAGAATTGCAGGAAACCGATTTCAGGAGGTAGACTGGAATTGCATTGAAAGCATAGGAAAAGAGGCAGAACGTCCACAATGATGCACTTGGCCAAAAAGGGCGTATGCGTTTTTTCCAGAATATATTCAGGAAAAAACGCATACGCCCTTTTTGGCCAACCAAGCAAGCTTGCAAAGGAAATCTGCACTACAATGAAGTCTCACTTCCCCCCGGTCAAAAGGGCCATCTGAAAAAAGTGTAAAATCCAGAAAGGCAGGACAGGCCATGGAGAACTGGGAGCCTTGTTATGCTGATGGGCGGGATGTAAATTACCAACAGACACTCAGGAGAAGTGTATGGTGTTTCCTGAAACATCTAAAAAACAAAGCAAGAGAGCCTAGGGCACTGCCACTTATGGTCCTATAGCTTAGGGAAATTAAAATCAAAAAGACACAGCCACCCCAAAGTTTGGGACGCCTCTGTTTACAAGAACCTCGTTTACAGTACAAGTTCAACATCGCAGAAAGTGAAAAATGGATAAAGAAGTTGTGGTATTTACTTACAAAGCAATATCACTCAGCAATGAAATCTATGTCATCAGGCCCTTAGCAGCACAATGAGTGGATTCAGGTATGATGATTCTAACTGAAATAAGTCACACAGAAAAAGAAACATCATAAGATATCAGTAATACACGGAATGGAAACTTGGCTACACAGGAACTGAATTACAGAACAGAACAGGGTCTCAAATTTAGAAAACCAACTTATGCTTGCTTAAGGGGAAAGGTGAGTTGGGGTGCTGTATAAAACCAGAGATCGAAATGAGCACAGATAAAGTTCCTTAAGCCAAATATGGAATAGACAAGAGCTACTACTTGCTCAACGAAATGGACTCAACACCGCATATTAAACGCCTAAGAATGTACCTGACTAGTAAGTATCTTAAAACCTATGGATTGCTATGTCTCCGAAAGAGAATCAAGCATGTGTACAGGGACATAAACGCAGCAGTGATAGGATTGGAGAGGTTCGGTGAGCAAATGAAGACCCTTTGAAGTCATATTGCATGGTACCCATTCCACGGGTTTCAACTACCCAGGTTTAAGGTATTCTTCCTTCAGCTAAAACATGCATGTGGAACCTAGAGTATGATCAACCATGTGATCGGGAGACGTGTTCAAATATGTCCCAGTTTTCGTACCCTGGTACTCGGGTGCAACATTCCAGACGCTTTACTAACACTCTCCCGACTTGGAGAGTCAGTCCCTTTAACCTCCTGTTTGGCCCAGTTTGCAATTTCTGCGGAAGATGAACAGGAATAGCGAGAACCAATGAGAGGCTAGCTGGAGGTGTCTGGACGGGCAAATTTAACTCTCATTTCCCACCAGGAAGAGGAATTAACCAAAGGCTCAGCGTGCCGTGCCGGAACCAGATTAGGGCCTGAAGCCATCCTGCGGTGTTGCGGCCAGCTCAAAAGAAAGCGAGTTGAAGAAAGGAGCTCAGGGGCACTGTAATTCACAAACCTGCAGAGTTATAAATGACAGCTATCGTCCAAAAATAGACTGAAGTAAGGCTGCCAAGAGGACTTGAAAGCGGGGCAGAATTGCAGGAAACCGATTTCAGGAGGTAGACTGGAATTGCATTGAAAGCATAGGAAAAGAGGCAGAACGTCCACAATGATGCACTTGGCCAAAAAGGGCGTATGCGTTTTTTCCTGAATATATTCAGGAAAAAACGCATACGCCCTTTTTGGCCAACCAAGCAAGCTTGCAAAGGAAATCTGCACTACGATGAAGTCTCACTTCCCCCCGGTCAAAAGGGCCATCTGAAAAAAGTGTAAAATCCAGAAAGGCAGGACAGGCCATGGAGAACTGGGAGCCTTGTTATGCTGATGGGCGGGATGTAAATTGCCAACAGACACTCGGGAGAAGTGTATGGTGTTTCCTGAAACATCTAAAAAACAAAGCAACAGAGCCTAGGGCACTGCCACTTATGGTCCTATAGATTAGGGAAATTAAAATCAAAAAGACACAGCCACCCCAAAGTTTGGGACGCCTCTGTTTACAAGAACATCGTTTACAGTACAAGTTCAACATCGCAGAAAGTGAAAAATGGATAAAGAAGTTGTGGTATTTACTTACAAAGCAATATCACTCAGCAATGAAATCTATGTCATCAGGCCCTTAGCAGCACAATGAGTGGATTCAGGTATGATTATTCTGACTGAAATAAGTCACACAGAAAAAGAAACATCATAAGATATCAGTAATACACGGAATGTAAACTTGGCTACACAGGAACTGAATTACAGAACAGAACAGGGTCTCAAATTTAGAAAACCAACTTATGCTTGCTTAAGGGTGAAGGTGAGTTGGGGTGCTGCATAAACGCAGAGATTGAAATGAGCACAGATAAAGTTCCTTAAGCCAAATATGGAATAGACAAGAGCTACTCCTTGCTCAACGAAATGGACTCAACACCCCATATTAAACGCCTAAGAATGTACCTGACTAGTAAGTATCTTAAAACCTATGGATTACTATGTCTCCTAAAGAGAATCAAGCATGTGTACAGGGGCATAAACGCAGCAGTGATAGGATTGGAGAGGTTCAGTGAGCAAATGAAGACCCTTTGAAGTCATATTGCATGGTACCCATTCCACGGGTTTCAAATACACAGGTTTAAGGTATTCTTCCTTCAGCTAAAACATGCATGTGGAACCCAAGTATGATCAACCATGTGAACGGGAGACGTGTTCAAATATGTCTCAGTTTTCCTCCCCTGGTACTCGGGTGCAACATTCCAGACACTTAACTAACACTCTCCCCACTTGGAGAGTCAGTCCCTTTAACCTCCTGTTTGGCCCAGTTTGCAATTTCTGTGGAAAATGAACAGGAATAGCGAGAACCAATCAGAGACTAGCTGGAGGTGTCTGGACGGGCAAATTTAACTCTCATTTCCCACCAGGAAGAGGAATTAACCAAAGGCTCAGCGTGCCATACCGGAACCAGATTAGGGCCTGAAGCCATCCTGCGGTGTTGTGGCCAGCTCAAAGGAAAGCGAGCTGAAGAAAGGAGCTCAGGGGCACTGTAATTCACAAACCTGCAGAGTTATAAATGACAGCTATCGTCCAAAAATAGACTGAAGTAAGGCTGCCAAGAGGACTTGAAAGCGGGGCAGAATTGCAGGAAACCAATTTCAGGAGGTAGACTGGAATTGCATTGAAAGCATAGGAAAAGAGGCAGAACGTCCACAATGATGCACTTGGCCAAAAAGGGCGTATGCGTTTTTTCCTGAATATATTCAGGAAAAAACGCATACGCCCTTTTTGGCCAACCAAGCAAGCTTGCAAAGGAAATCTGCACTACAATGAAGTCTCACTTCCCCCCGGTCAAAAGGGCCATCTGAAAAAAGTGTAAAATCCAGAAAGGCAGGACAGGCCATGGAGAACTGGGAGCCTTGTTATGCTGATGGGCGGGATGTAAATTACCAACAGACACTCAGGAGAAGTGTATGGTGTTTCCTGAAACATCTAAAAAACAAAGCAACAGAGCCTAGGGCACTGCCACTTATGGTCCTATAGCTTAGGGAAATTAAAATCAAAAAGACACAGCCACCCCAAAGTTTGGGACGCCTCTGTTTACAAGAACCTCGTTTACAGTACAAGTTCAACATCGCAGAAAGTGAAAAATGTATAAAGAAGTTGTGGTATTTACTTACAAAGCAATATCACTCAGCAATGAAATCTATGTCATCAGGCCCTTAGCAGCACAATGAGTGGATTCAGGTATGATGATTCTAACTGAAATAAGTCACACAGAAAAAGAAACATCATAAGATATCAGTAATACACGGAATGTAAACTTGGCTACACAGGAACTGAATTACAGAACAGAACAGGGTCTCAAATTTAGAAAACCAACTTATGCTTGCTTAAGGGGAAAGGTGAGTTGGGGTGCTGCATAAAACCAGAGATTGAAATGAGCACAGATAAAGTTCCTTAAGCCAAATATGGAATAGACAAGAGCTACTCCTTGCTCAACGAAATGGACTCAACACCGCAAATTAAACGCCTAAGAATGTACCTGACTAGTAAGTATCTTAAAACCTATGGATTGCTATGTCTCCGAAAGAGAATCAAGCATGTGTACAGGGGCATAAACGCAGCAGTGATAGGATTGGAGAGGTTTGTGAGCAAATGAAGACCCTTTGAAGTCATATTGCATGGTACCCATTCCACGGGTTTCAACTACCCAGGTTTAAGGTATTCTTCCTTCAGCTAAAACATGCATGTGGAACCTAGAGTATGATCAACCATGTGATCGGGAGACGTGTGCAAATATGTCTCAGTTTTCCTCCCCTGGTACAAGGGTGCAACATTCCAGATGCTTTACTAACACTCTCCCCACTTGGAGAGTCATTCCCTTTAACCTCCTGTTTGGCCCAGTTTGCAATTTCTGTGGAAGATGAACAGGAATAGCGAGAACCAATGAGAGACTAGCTGGAGGTGTCTGGACGGGAAAATTTAACTCTCATTTCCCACCAGGAAGGGGAATTAACCAAAGGCTCAGCGTGCCGTACCGGAACCAGATTAGGGCCTGAAGCCATCCTGCGGTGTTGCGGCCAGCTCACAAGAAAGCGAGTTGAAGAAAGGAGCTCAGGGGCACTGTAATTCACAAACCTGCAGAGTTATAAATGACAGCTATCATCCAAAAATAGACTGAAGTAAGGCTGCCAAGAGGACTTGAAAGCGGGGCAGAATTGCAGGAAACCGATTTCAGGAGGTAGACTGGAATTGCATTGAAAGCATAGGAAAAGAGGCAGAACGTCCACAATGATGCACTTGGCCAAAAAGGGCGTATGCGTTTTTTCCTGAATATATTCAGGAAAAAACGCATACGCCCTTTTTGGCCAACCAAGCAAGCTTGCAAAGGAAATCTGCACTACAATGAAGTCTCACTTCCCCCCGGTCAAAAGGGCCATCTGAAAAAAGTGTAAAATCCAGAAAGGCAGGACAGGCCATGGAGAACTGGGAGCCTTGTTATGCTGATGGGCGGGATGTAAATTACCAACAGACACTCAGGAGAAGTGTATGGTGTTTCCTGAAACATCTAAAAAACAAAGCAACAGAGCCTAGGGCACTGCCACTTATGGTCCTATAGCTTAGGGAAATTAAAATCAAAAAGACACAGCCACCCCAAAGTTTGGGACGCCTCTGTTTACAAGAACCTCGTTTACAGTACAAGTTCAACATCGCAGAAAGTGAAAAATGGATAAAGAAGTTGTGGTATTTACTTACAAAGCAATATCACTCAGCAATGAAATCTATGTCATCAGGCCCTTAGCAGCACAATGAGTGGATTCAGGTATGATTATTCTAACTGAAATAAGTCACACAGAAAAAGAAACATCATAAGATATCAGTAATACACGGAATGTAAACTTGGCTACACAGGAACTGAATTACAGAACAGAACAGGGTCTCAAATTTAGAAAACCAACTTATGCTTGCTTAAGGGGAAAGGTGAGTTGGGGTGCTGCATAAAACCAGAGATTGAAATGAGCACAGATAAAGTTCCTTAAGCCAAATATGGAATAGACAAGAGCTACTCCTTGCTCAACGAAATGGACCCAACACCGCATATTAAACGCCTAAGAATGTACCTGACTAGTAAGTATCTTAAAACCTATGGATTGCTATGTTTCCGAAAGAGAATCAAGCATGTGTACAGGGGCATAAACGCAGCAGTGATAGGATTGGAGAGGTTCGTGAGCAAATGAAGACCCTTTGAAGTCATATTGCATGGTACCCATTACACGGGTTTCAAATACACAGGTTTAAGGTATTCTTCCTTCAGCTAAAAGAAGCATGTGGAACCCAAGTATGATCAACCATGTGAACGGGAGACGTGTTCAAATATGTCTCAGTTTTCGTACCCTGGTACTCGGGTGCAACTTTCCAGACGCTTTACTAACACTCTCCCCACTTGGAGAGTCAGGGCCTTTAACCTCCTGTGTGGCACAGTTTGCAATTTCTGCGGAAGATGAACAGGAATAGCGAGAACCAATGAGAGGCTAGCTGGAGGTGTCTGGACGGGCAAATTTAACTCTCATTTCCCAACAAGAAGAGGAATTAACCAAAGGCTCAGCATGCCGGGCCGGAACCAGATTAGGGCCTGAAGCCATCCTGCGGTGTTGCGGCCAGGTCACAAGAAAGCGAGTTGAAGAAAGGAGCTCAGGGGCACTGCAATTCACAAACCAGCAGAGTTATAAATGACAGCTATCGTCCAAAAATATACTGAAGTAAGGCTGTCAAGAGGACTTGAAAGCGGGGCAGAATTGCAGGAAACCGTTTGGCACAATGATGCCATCCTGCGGTGTTGCGGCTAGCTCAAAAGAAAGCGAGTTGAAGAAAGGAGCTCAGGGGCACTGTAATTCACAAACCTGCAGAGTTATAAATGACAGGTATCGTCCAAAAATAGACTGAAGTAAGGCTGCCAAGAGGACTTGAATGCGGGGCAGAATTGCAGGAAACCGATTTCAGGAGGTAGACTGGAATTGCATTGAAAGCATAGGAAAAGAGGCAGAACGTCCACAATGATGCACTTGGCCAAAAAGGGCGTATGCGTTTTTTCCTGAATATATTCAGGAAAAAACGCATACGCCCTTTTTGGCCAACCAAGCAAGCTTGCAAAGGAAATCTGCACTACAATGAAGTCTCACTTCCCCCCGGTCAAAAGGGCCATCTGAAAAAAGTGTAAAATCCAGAAAGGCAGGACAGGCCATGGAGAACTGGGAGCCTTGTTATGCTGATGGGCGGGATGTAAATTGCCAACAGACACTCGGGAGAAGTGTATGGTGTTTCCTGAAACATCTAAAAAACAAAGCAACAGAACCTAGGGCACTTCCACTTATGGTCCTATAGCTTAGGGAAATTAAAATCAAAAAGACACAGCCACCCCAAAGTTTGGAACGGCTCTGTTTACAAGAACCTCGTTTACAGTACAAGTTCAACATCGCAGAAAGTGAAAAATGGATAAAGAAGTTGTGGTATTTACTTACAAAGCAATATCACTCAGCAATGAAATCTGTGTCATCAGGCCCTTAGCAGCACAATGAGTGGATTCAGGTATGATGATTCTAACTGAAGTAAGTCACACAGAAAAAGAAACATCATAAGATATCAGTAATACACGGAATGTAAACTTGGCTACACAGGAACTGAATTACAGAACAGAACAGGGTCTCAAATTTAGAAAACCAACTTATGCTTGCTTAAGGGTAAAGGTGAGTTGGGGTGCTGCATAAAACCAGAGATTGAAATGAGCACAGATAAAGTTCCTTAAGTCAAATATGGAATAGACAAGAGCTACTCCTTGCTCAACGAAATGGACTCAACACCGCATATTAAATGCCTAAGAATGTACCTGACTAGTAATTATCGTAAAACCTATGGATTGCTATGTCTCCGAAAGAGAATCAAGCATGTGTACAGGGGCATAAACGCAGCAGTGATAGGATTGGAGAGGTTCGGTGAGCAAATGAAGACCCTTTGAAGTCATATTGCATGGTACCCATTACACGGGTCTCAACTCTCCAGGTTTAAGGTATTCTTCCTTCAGCTAAAACATGCATGTGGAACCCAAGTATGATCAACCATGTGAACGGGAGACGTGTTCAAATATGTCTCAGTTTTCCTCCCCTGGTACTCGGGTGCAACATTCCAGACGCTTTACTAACACTCTCCCCACTTGGAGAGTCAGCGCCTTTAACCTCCTGTTTGGCCCAGTTTGCAATTTCTGCGGAAGATGAACAGGAATAGCGAGAACCAATGAGAGGCTAGCTGGAGGTGTCTGAACGGGCAAATTTAACTCTCATTTCCCACCAGGAAGAGGAATTAACCAAAGGCTCAGTGTGACATGCCGGAACCACATTAGGGCCTGAAGACATCCTGCGGTGTTGCAGCCAGCTCACAAGAAAGCGAGTTGAAGAAAGGAGCTCAGGGGCACTGTAATTCACAAACCTGCAGAGTTATAAATGACAGCTATCGTCCAAAAATAGACTGAAGTAAGGCTGCCAAGAGGACTTGAAAGCGGGGCAGAATTGCAGGAATCCGATTTCAGGAGGTAGACAGGAATTGCATTTCAAGCATAGGAAAAGAGGCAGAACGTCCACAGTGATGCACTTGGCCAAAAAGTGCGTATGCGTTTTTTCCTGAATATATTCAGGAAAAAACGCATACGCCCTTTTTGGCCAACCAAGCAAACTTCCAAAGGAAATCTGCACTACAATGAAGTCTCACTTCCCCCCTGTCAAAAGGGCCATCTGAAAAAAGTGTAAAATCCAGAAAGGCAGGACAGGCCATGGAGAACTGGGAGCCTTGTTATGCTGATGGGCGGGATGTAAATTGCCAACAGCCACTCCGGAGAAGTGTATGGTGTTTCCTGAAACATCTAAAAAACAAAGCAACAGAGCCTAGTGCACACTTATGGTCCTATAGCTTAGGGAAATTAAAATCAAAAAGACACAGCCACCCCAAAGTTTGGGACGCCTCTGTTTACAAGAACCTCATTTACCGTACAAGTTCAATATCACAGAAAGTGAAAAATGGATAAAGAAGTTGTGGTACTCATGTACAAAGCAATATCACTCAGCAATGAAATCTATGTCACCAGGCCCGTAGCAGCATAATGAGTGGATTCGGGTATGGTGATTCTAACTGAAATAAGTCACACAGAAAAAGAAACATCAAAAAATATCACTAATACATGGAATTTAAACTTGGCTACAGAGGAACTGAATTACAAAACAGAACAGGGTCTCAAATTTAGAAAACCAACTTATGCTTGCTTAAGTGGAAAGGTGAGTTGGGGTGTTGCATAAAACCAGAGATTGAAATGAGCACAGATAAAGTTCCTCAAGTCAAATATGGAATAGACAAGAGCTTCTCCTTGCTCAACGAAATGGACTCCACACCCCATATTAAAGGCCTAAGAATATACCTGACTAGTAAGTATCTTAAAACCTATGGATTGCTATGTCTCCAAAATGGAATCAAGCGTGTATACAAGGGTCATAAACGCAGCAGTGATAGGATTGGAGAGATTCGGTGAGCAAATGAAGACCCTTTGAAGTCATATTTCATGGTACCCATTCCACGGGTCTCAACTCTCCAGGTTTAAGGTATTCTTTCTTCTGCTAAAACATGCATGTGGAAACCAGAGTATGATCAACCGTGTGATCGGGAGACGTGTTCAAATATGTCTCAGTTTTCGTCCCCTGGTACTTCGGTGCAACATTCCAGACGCTTTACTAACACTCTCCCCACTTGGAGAGTCAGTCCCTTTAACCTCCTGTTTGGCCCAGTTTGCAATTTCTGTGGAAGATGAACAGGAATAGGGAGAACCAATGAGAGACAAGCGGGAGGTGTCTGGATTGGCAAATTTAACTCTAATTTCCCACCAGGATGAGGAATTAACCAAAGGCTCAGCGTGCCGTGCCGGAACCAGATTAGGGCCTGAAGCCATCCTGCGGTGTTGCGGCCAGGTCACAAGAAAGCGAGTTGAAGAAAGGAGCTCAGGGGCACTGTAATTCACAAACCTGCAGAGTTATAAATGACAGCTATCGTCCAAAAATAGACTGAAGTAAGGCTGCCAAGAGGACTTGAAAGCGGGGCAGAATTGCAGGAAACTGATTTCAGGAGGTAGACTGGAATTGCATTGAAAGCATAGGAAAAGAGGCAGAACGTCCACAATGATGCACTTGGCCAAAAAGGGCGTATGCGTTTTTTCCTGAATATATTCAGGAAAAAACGCATACGCCCTTTTTGGCCAACCAAGCAAGCTTGCAAAGGAAATCTGCACTACAATGAAGTCTCACTTCCCCCCGGTCAAAAGGGCCATCTGAAAAAAGTGTAAAATCCAGAAAGGCAGGACAGGCCATGGAGAACTGGGAGCCTTGTTATGCTGATGGGCGGGATGTAAATTGCCAACAGACACTCGGGAGAAGTGTATGGTGTTTCCTGAAACATCTAAAAAACAAAGCAACAGAGCCTAGGGCACTTCCACTTATGGTCCTATAGCTTAGGGAAATTAAAATCAAAAAGACACAGCCACCCCAAAGTTTCGGACGCCTCTGTTTACAAGAACCTCGTTTACCGTACAAGTTCAATATCACAGAAAGTGAAAAATGGATAAAGAACTTGTGGTACTTACGTACAATGCAGTATCACTCAGCAATGAAATCTATGTCATCAGGCCCGTAGCAGCATAATGAGTGGATTCAGGTACGATGATTCTAACTGAAATAAGTCACACAGAAAAAGAAACATCAAAAGTTATCACTAATACACGGAATGTAAACTTGGCTACACAGGAACTGAATTCCAAAACAGAACAGGGTCTCAAATTTAGGAAACCAACTTCTGCTTGCTTAAGGGGAAAGGTGAGTTGGGGTGCTGCATAAAACCAGAGATTGAAATGAGCACAGATAAAGTTCCTTAAGCCAAATATGGAATAGACAAGAGCTACTCCTTGCTCAACGAAATGGACTCAACACCGCATATTAAACGCCTAAGAATGTATCTGACTAGTAAGTATCTTAAAACCTATGGATTGCTATGTCTCCGAAAGAGAATCAAGCATGTGTACAGGGGCATGAACGCAGCAGTGATAGGATTGGAGAGGTTCGGTGAGCAAATGAAGACCCTTTGAAGTCATATTGCATGGTACCCATTACACGGGTCTCAACTCTCCAGGTTTAAGGTATTCTTCCTTCAGCTAAAACATGCATGTGGAACCCCGAGTATGATCAACCGTGTGAACGGGAGACGTGTTCAAATATGTCTCAGTTTTCCTCCCCTGGTACTCGGGTGCAACATTCCAGACCCTTTACTAACACTCTCCCGACTTGGAGAGTCAGTCCCTTTAACCTCCTGTTTGGCCCAGTTTGCAATTTCTGCGGAAGATGAACAGGAATAGGGAGAACCAATGAGAGACTAGCTGGAGGTGTCTGGACGGGCAAATTTAACTCTCATTTCCCACCAGGAAGAGGAAATACCCAAAGGCTCAGCGTGCCGTGCCGGAACCAGATTAGGGCCTGAAGCCATCCTGCGGTGTTGCGGCCAGCTCAAAAGAAAGCGAGTTGAAGAAAGGAGCTCAGGGTCTCTGTAATTCACAAACCTGCAGAGTTATAAATGACAGCTATCGTCCAAAAATATACTGAAGTAAGGCTGCCAAGAGGACTTGAAAGCGGGGCAGAATTGCAGGAAACCGATTTCAGGAGGTAGACTGGAATTGCATTGAAAGCATAGGAAAAGAGGCAGAACGTCCACAATGATGCACTTGGCCAAAAGGGCGTATGCGTTTTTTCCTGAATATATTCAGGTAAAAACGCATACGCCCTTTTTGGCCAACCAAGCAAGCTTGCAAAGGAAATCTGCACTACAATGAAGTCTCACTTCCCCCCGGTCAAAAGGGCCATCAGAATAAAGTGTAAAATCCAGAAAGGCAGGACAGGCCATGGAGAAATGGGAGCCTTGTTATGCTGATGGGCGGGATGTAAATTGCCAACAGACACTCGGGAGAAGTGTATGGTGTTTCCTGAAACATCTAAAAAACAAAGCAACAGAGCCTAGGGCACTTCCACTTATGGTCCTATAGCTTAGGGAAATTAATATCAAAAAGACACAGCAACCCCAAAATTTGGGACGGCTCTTTTTACAGGAATCTCTTCTACGGCACAAGTTAAATATCCCAGAGAGCAAATAATGGATAAAGAAGTTGCGGTACTTCTGT
This sequence comes from Stenella coeruleoalba, assembly GCF_951394435.1. Taxonomy (NCBI): domain Eukaryota; kingdom Metazoa; phylum Chordata; class Mammalia; order Artiodactyla; family Delphinidae; genus Stenella; species Stenella coeruleoalba. The sequence goes on along the minus strand of NW_027645998.1, from coordinate 566,449 downwards.
ACAACAGAATACCACTCAGCAATGAAATCTATTTCACCAGGCCCGTACCAGCATAATGAGTGGATTGAGGCACGATGATTCTAAGTGAAATAAGTCACACAGAAAAAGAAACATCATAAGGTATCACTAATACACGGAATGTGAACTTGGCTACACATGAACTGAATTACAAAACAGAACAGGGTCTCAAGTTTAGAAAACCAACTTATGCCTGCTTAAGGGGGAAGGTGAGTTGGGGTGCTGCATAAAAGCAGAGTTTGAAATTAGCACAGATACCGTTCCATAAGCCAAATATGTAATAGACAAGAGCTACCCCTTGCTCAACGAAATGGATTCAACAATGAGGTATCACCTCACACCTGGTAGAATAGGCATCATTGAAAATCTACAAACAAAAAATGCTGGAAAGGGTGTGGAGAAAAGGAACCCTCTTCCACTATTGTTGGGAATATAAATTGATACAGTCATTATGGAGAACAATATGGAATTTCTTAAGAAACTAACAATAGAATTACCATATGATACAGCAATCCCAGTACTGGACATATACCCAGACAAAACCATAAATCAAAAAGAGTCATTCACCGCAATGTTCATTGCATCACTATTTACAATATCGAGGTAATGGAAGCAACCTAAATGCCCACAGACAGACGAATGCATAAAGCTGTGGTACATATATAAAATGGAATATTACTAAGCCATGAAAAGGAATGAAATTGGGTCATTTGTAGAGACGTCGATGGATCTAGAGACTGTCATACAGAGTGAAGTAAGTCAGAAAGAGAAAAACAAATCTTGTATATTCATGCATATATGTGGAACCTAGAAAAACTGTACAGATTAACCATTTTGCAAGGCATAAATAGAGCAACAGATGTAGACAACAAACGTATGGACAACAAGGGGGGAAAGCTGTTGGGGGGGTGGTGGTGGGAGGAGTTGAGAGACTGGGATTGGCATGTATACATTTATATGTATAAAATAGATAACCAATAAGAACCTGCTGTATAAAAATATAAAATAAAATTCAAAATTAAAAAGAAGTAAAATTTAAAAAATAAAACAGAAAAAACAATTATTCCCTGCACATACATGTATTTATATGAATAAATTATTTCCATGCTTATATCTGTAAATACAAAAAAGAGGAATAAAATCTACCTTGAACCAAAAACGAAAAAGAGAAAAAAAACACAGAACCCACCAGTTACACAGAGGAAAACCGTATCAGGGCACTTGCTCCAGTTGTAAACAATTCTGAAGTTGGTCAGTGGTGGGGAATCGTCTCCCATTCAGCCAGCAGCCCCCATGCAACAAGAGTCCTCATTGCAAAGCTGGGGCACCGTGCCGAGGCATCTGTGAGTAAACGTGAGCTGAGCCCCAGGCCAGTTGCTGCTGAACTATTCCCACCCGTCCCAGGTAAAACACCTGAATATATACAAGGACTTGAAAGCCTAGAGGAAGGGCCATAGAGCCACACGAGTGACAGCATGCCAGCTGACTTGGTGCCTGCAGGCCAGCCAGGATGGTCCTGGCCCTGGGTGCTCTTCTGGAAGATTTCCATTTCCCTGCCTGAGATACCCGTCCTGTCCCTGCCCCCACTGCTTTTTTCCTTCCTCACCTCTGCCCAGGGAGAAATTCCAGCAGCAGGTATGGGTGACACATCCTCTTCTTTAGCAGGTGGCAGCCTGGCAACTGCTGCAGAAAGTCCAGCAGAGCCCCACTCACACTGGGCCACCCACAAAGCCGTGGCCTCTCACTCCCTCCCACCAGCCCAGCCCCGAGACTGCTGACAGGGCAGAGAAAATGGCGTCAGGCACGGCTGCAGGGGCTCTTGCTGCCTGGAGTGGTATTTATATTGATCTCAACCCAGGCACACCTGGGGAGGGCTGGCCGGCACGGTAAGTCTGCCCAGGTCAGCCAATCATCACCCCTCAGGGGCTCACAGTTGCAGAAAATGGAACTTGCTGAACAGGCCAGGTCCAAGGAACAGGTGTGGGCTCCTGAGAGTCAGGATAGACAAGGGGCTGCAGCTTTGGCTTGTTTTCTAATCATTTTATCTGGCCCATGAGTGGGAGACAACTTCAAGAAAACCCTCTCCTAATGAGAGGAACCCAGGAGTCAGGCAGAGGAGGGGTGGGTGGTGGTTGGAGACAGAGGCCTGGTGCCCCGGGTGCAGTGGAAGTCTCTGGAAGACCAGGTGGAGGGAGGCCTCACGGAGTGATGCCCAGGGTCACAGACCTGTCGCAGCTGCTGTTTGTTAGTTCAAGTCCTGCTCTGAGGTGCTCTGTGTCAGCTCTGAGCGACAGGTGAGCTGGGGGTGCTCTGCAATGAGGGCTATGTGCACGGTTCCTGTGTGCCCAGCCCTGCCACGGTACCTGCAAGGGTAGCTCTGTATCCTGGGAGGGGCCTGACCACGAGAGCCCCGAGGGCTGGGGTGGGGGTGGGGTACCTGCCCAGGTGAGCTCCATATTCTGGGATTGGTCTGACCACGAGAGCCCCATGGGCTGCTGGGGACCTGGTAAAGGATGTCAGGACAGTCAGTGAAGCCACCGAGGATATACCTCCAGTTGCTCCTAATTCCTACACCCTGCTGGTCATTCTACCAACCACCAGGACATGGTATTCTGTATTAGTCTTCAATGATGCCTTGTTTTGTATTCCATTAGTCCCAGAGTCACAAGAAATTTTGGCTTGTGAGTGGCAGGACTCAACATACAACTAAAACAATACTTCCGGGCCGTCTGGCCCCAAGGGTGCAAAAATTCCCACACCATCTTTGGGGAAAGCTTAGCTAAAGACCTAAAAGTTCTACCTCTGGAAAAGGAAACCCTCCTTCAATATGCAGACGACATTCTGATCACCAGCCCTACTAAGGAGGCCTCTGAACTACCAAGCCAATAAAGGATAGAAGTTGTCCAAGAAAAAGCTCAAATATCACAGACTGCGGTGACCTGCCTGGGCTTCATTCTCACAGAAGGTCAGAGAAGCCCATCCCAGGAAAGGGAAGAAACCATTTTCAGCCTTACCCCTTTCTAAAACTAGAAGACAGCTTAGGGGTTCCTGGGGAGGCCAGGGTTTGCTGCTTCTGGATCCCTAGCTACAGTCTACTAGCTGGGCCTCTATATGAAACACTGAAAGGAAAAGATGATGATCCTTTTGAATAGAATCCAGAAGTGGCCTTTCAAGAATGGAAAGAGCAGTCAATTCAGACCCTTGCCCTGGAACTCCCTAATTTAGCTAAACCCTTTGACCTTTACATTCCCGGTGAAAGGTGAATCGCCATTGGAGAATTAGTGCAAAAACTGGGACCACTTGAAATGGAACAATGCAAGAATGCCATCCAGGTAGGATAAACTACGGTCACTAAGGGGCTTGGCCCACTGCCACATCTGGCCAAGATACTGGCGGTATCTAAAAACCTGGAAATCAGCAGCCCAAAAGGCCACCTCCCTCCTAAGGGAAAAGGACCCCACGTGGTGATCCTAACCACCAACCATGCCCTGAAGTTGCAGGGTTCGCTCCGTGGGCACACCGACCTCGAGTGAGGAGGCCCTCCAACTCCAACATCCAGAGAGATAACCGGGGGCAACAGGGCACCATGACGACTCGTGCGAACATCACTTGACCTGGAGTTTCTCTCATAAAACAACAAGAGTGTGTCCCAAAAGAGTAGACTACTGCTTGCAGGACTTACTGCACCCAGAGGGGAGCTAATAATCTTGGCGGGGGAACAGTATACCACACTGTCACCATAGAAAAGCCTACAGACACCGTGATGATGGTGGCCAATAAGACCGGCTGGACTCCTGTTTACTTCAAAAGGCTGTTGACTCAGTAGCCATCATGGTCCTTGGTCACCACTGACCCTGGACTGTCTGGGAGTTGAGCGGGCAGGGCTCTGACACCTGGTGCTGTTTGTACGTTAATTCAGGGGCCTAATTGAAGAAAGCGCAGACTACTGGTCAGAGCATCTAGGCTGGCAGAGACGGTCAGCCTAAGGTGGCCGAACAAATGTGGGGCGGGGTGAAACCGGCCCCCACAGCGTCTCTGCACATCTCTTTCCTGGACCCTTAAAGGTCATTAGAATCTATAACACTTCCAATGCTGGTGCTCAGGTGGACGAGCAGGGAGGCAGGGGTCCTGGGGACAATCAACGTCACCGGGAGGCTGCTGGGGAGAAGCTCTGACCCTCGCCCCAGGGTATGAGGGCTCCCAACTCAGCACTCAGCAGTTACAGAAGAAGGGTCTGCACCCTCAGCACTCCAAGAATGAGGAACGGGACAAAAGGCAGAGGAGGGGTTTGTCCCCAGCAAAGCCCATTAAAAATCCCTGGGAGATAAAAATAGAATCTGGGCAATAAAGTCAAGTCTAACCTTTTTTATCCTTTGTGCTTTGTCTAATTTCACGTGCTCCTAGGGTCCAGCATGCAGAGGTTCCACACCCGGCACTTCAGACCAGATTTCCTAGTGCAGAATGGCTGGGTCGACACCTCAGCTCCTGGGGCCCAGTGCAGACTCCACGATATAGAGCCTGAGCTACAGCCAACCCGGCCCTCGAGAGCTCCGCCGCCTCCCTCCCTCCCACTGACTCTGACAGGATCTCTACACAGCAGCCCAGCCCACAGCCCACGGGGTAGTGCATGCTCTCACCTCTCCATTCTCTGATCAAAATATAAAGTTTCCTTTGCTTGTGAACCAAACTCAGTCTCGATCTGTTGGCCCCAATGACACTGGGCAGGGGGACACTTGTTGGGGTCCACTCTGGAGGATCAGTAACAGAAATTGAGACTATTGTAACCTCAATGAACAGATGTGTGAGCCAAACTGTAGTTAACATAGAACAGTGTATAAGGCTCGGGTAAAATAAGATGTCTTTAACACTTCCATTTGATATTTCCATCACTTTTTATAAGCAAGTTCAGTGAAAAGGTTTGTCTTATTTGTCAGGTCAATATTAGAGAAACAAAGTGATTTCTTTCCAAGGATGTACAGCTAATAATCTTGGTTAAACCTTCAATCTTGTTTTAAATGCTTTTCCATTGAAAATGATACCTCTCTTTCAGCTCCCCCATTTCTGAGAAGTATAAAATCTTATAATTTATTATTACCAAAGGGGAAAGGTGGGAGGAGGGATAAATTAACAGTTTGGAATGAACACATACACACTGCTATGTATAAAATAGATCATCAACAAGGAACTACTGTATAGCACAGGGAACTACACTCAACATTTTGCAATAACCTATAAGGGGAAATAATCTGAAAAAGAATAGATATTTTTATTGACATCATCTATCAATGACAGTTAAAGTGTAGCCTAAGGGAAGCTGGTGGTGAGTGCTTCTGACCCTGAAGACTTCAATCATCTAAAGTTTGGACTCTGCCTACTTCCCAAGGCCCTTAATGAACATATGTGTAGCCGTAGCTTAAAAACTTCCCCAGTTTGGGTTTCGGGGAGACACTGATTTTGAAAAAGCCCTGGTGTTCTCCTTACATGAATGGGACTCTTCCTACTGCTAAAACATGTCTGTCACACCCAGAGGATGGTATACCGTCTGATCGGGAAGAGTTTGGAAAAGGCATCTCATCTCCTCATCTCCTGGTGCTCGGGTTCACCCCTCCAGCGTCTTTACTAACAGTCTCCCCACTTGGAGATGTCAGCACTGTCAACATCCTGTTGCGTACAGTTTGGAATTTGTCCAGAGGATGAAGCGGAAGGATGAGGAACAATGAGAGACAAGTCCTAGGTGTTCAGACAGGCACATGTCACTCTAATTTCCAATCAGGAAGACGAATTGACCAAAGGCTAGGGTTGCCCATGGAAACAGTATAGGGCTTGAGGAAATCCCGCTGCTTTGTGGCCAGTTCCCATAAACACGAGTTGAACAATGGAACTCAGGGGCAGTAAAATTCACAAAACTGCAGAGTTGAAAATATCCATCACTGAAAAATGTCTTGAGGAAAGTCAGAGAAAAGGACTTGTAAGCAAGGGAGAATGGCAGGAAAGGGATTTGAGGAGGTAGAAAGGACTCGCCATTAAGCACAAGAAAAGGAGCTGAACATTGCCAACATTGCCAACATTGCAGTTGGCCAAAAAGGGTGTATGCGTTCTTTTCTGTATATATTCAAGAAAAGGGCATACACTTTTTTAGCCAACCAAACAGGTGGGCACTGGAAGTCAATACTACAAAAGATATCACTTCGCGTCAGTCAGAAGAGCCATCCTCATAAAGCGTAAACAACAGAAATGCAGGACAGGGCAACGAGAAGAGGGAGCCCTGTGAGACTTATAGTGGAAATGTATATTGCCAACGGCCATTCTGGAGAAGTGTATTGTGTTTACTAAAGCATCTAAAAAATGAGCTACAGAGCATAGGGCACTTGCACTCATGGGCGTATATCTTGGGAAAAACAAAAATCGAGAGGACACAGGCACCCCAATGTTTACCCCCTCTCTGTTTAAAAGATCCTCGACTAGGATATAACTTAAATGTCTCTGGAGGGAAAAAATGGATAGAGGTGTGGTACTTAGGTAGAGTGGAATATTATTCAGCCTGGAAATCAATGAAATATGGCCAGTTGTAACAACTCCGGAGGAGTTACGTATGATCATTCTAAGTGACAGAATTCAAAAAGAAAAAGACACATATCATAAGATATCACTTAAAGGTGGAATCCAAAATGGCTACACATGAAATAAATTACAAAACAAAAACATAGTCAAATATGTAGAAAACACGCATAAGGCTGCTAAACGGGAAAGGTGGGGAGGGGTGAGGCATCATCCAGGAGGTTGAAATTAGCAAAGATACCATTCCAAATACCAAACTGATAATCAACAAGGCCTACACGGTAGCTAAAAGAACTGCACTCAGCACACTCAAGTCACCGGAAAAGAATATATACGACTGGTAAGAATCTGAAAAAGAATTTATTGATGTCTCTCTGTACGCGAATCAAGTGGATGTACAGCAGCAAGAAACAGAGCTTTGAAAATCAGCTGTAACCAATATAGTAATAAATTGAAAAAAATAAACGACAGAGAGACAGAGAAAACCTCTTACAACTTTTCCTCAGGGACGGTGATGCAACATGGATTGAACACATCTAGACCCACAGCAGGATGAGACATAAGGCTGGAAACTGTTTGCGCTAAGAGAAATGTGAGGTTGGGTGAGGAAATGCACACCCTTTAAAGTAATACTACCTGGTACCCATTCAATGGGTCCCAAATCTGCAGGTTCAAGGGATCTTCCTACAGCTAAAACATGCATGGAAAACCCAGAGGACTGTACACCATGTGATCGGGAGATGTGTCTAAAATGCACCTCATTTATCCTCTCCTGGTGCTCCTGTTCACCATTCCAGCCACGCTACTTAGAATCTCCCCACTTGGAGAATCAGCACATTTAAACTTCTGTTTCACACATTTTGCAAATTGTGAGGAGGATGAACGGGAAGAGGGGGAACCAATGAGAGAAGAGTTGTAGGGGTTTGGACGGGCACATATCACTCTAATTTCCCATTAAGAATAAGAATTAAAGAAAGGCTCAGCCTGCCTCGCCGGAGCCAAAATAGGGCCTGAAGCAATCCTGCGGGTTTGAGGCCAGCTCACAAAAGAGCAACTTAAAAAATGGAGCTCAGGGTCACTGCAATTCACAAACCTGCAGAGTTATAAATGAAAACTAACGTCCAAAAATATGTTGAGGTAAGGCAAAGAAGAGGATCTGAATGCAAGACAGAATTGCAAGAAACAGATTTCAAGAGATAGATTGGACTCGTCTTTAACGCACATGAAAAGCGGCAGAATTTCGACAATGATGCAGTTGGCCCAAAAGGGCGTATGCGTTTTTTCCTGATTATATCCAGGAAAAAACGCATACGCACTTTATGGGCAACGAAGCAAGCAAGCAATGCAAATGTGCACAACAAAGAAGTCTCACTTCCCACCGGTCAAAAGGGCCATCCTAAAAAATTGTAAAAACCAGAAATGCAGGACAGGCCATGGAGAACAGGGAGCCTTTATACGCTGATGGGCAGTGTGTGAACTGCCGAAAGCCACTCTGGAGAAGTGTATGGTGGTTCCTAAATCATCTAAAAAACAGAGCTACAGAGCATAGGACACTTCCAATCATGGGAGTATATCTAGGGAAGTCTAAAAATCAACAAGACACAAGCACACCACAGTTTAGGGCTACTCTGTTTACAAGAACCTCAACTTCAGTACACCTTAAATATCCCAGGAAAGAGAACAATGGATAAAGAAGATGTGGTACTTATGTACAATGGAATATCTCTTCACCATGAAATCAATGTAATAAGGCTAGTAGAAGGATAAAGAGTGGATTTAGGTCCGATAATACTACTTGAAATAAGTCAAACAGAAAAAGAAACATATCATAAGATATCACTTATAGAGGGAGGGTAAATATGGCTGCACAAGAAATGAATTACAGAACAGAACAGTGTCTCACATTTAGAAAACACACTTATGTCAGCTTAAGGGGAAAGGAGAGGTGGGGTGATGCATAAAACCAGAGTTTGAAATTAGCACAGATACCGTTCAATAAACCAAATAGGTATTAGACAAGATCTACACCTTGCTCAATGAACAGGCCTCAACACACCCTATACACCGCAGAGAAATATATCTGAGGAATAAGAATCTTAAAACCCATGTATTGATATATCTCCATAAGGGAATCGAGTGTGTGCAGAGCGGCACAAACACAGCAGTGAAAAGGAGCTAAACCCCATTATAGAAATAAATTTTAAAAACAAAACGCTGAAACAATGAAAGAGAGAAAAATTCTTACAAAATTCGCTCAGGGGCTGTGATGCAACCTGGATTGACCACATATAAACCCACAGCTGGATAAGACATAAGGCTGGACACTTGGGGCTGACAGGATTGGTGAGCTTTGGTGAGCAACTGCCGAAAGTTTAATGCAATACTTCATGCTACTCAGTCCAAGGGTCCCAACACTCCAGGTTGAAGGGAATCTTCCTACAGCTAAACCATGCTTGGGAAACCCAGCGACTGGTATACCATATGATCGGGAAAGGTTTCTAAAACGCACCTCATTTTTCCCCTCCTGGGGCTCCGGATCGACATTCCAGCCGCTTTACTAACAACATCCCCACATGGAGTCAATGCCTTTAAGTTCTGGTATCGCAGTCTGCAGTTAGTGCAGAGGATGAATGGGAATAGGGGGAACCAGTGAGAAACTAGCTGTAGCGGTTTCAATGGGCACATGTCACTCTAATATCACATCAGTAAGAAGAATTAACCAAAGGCACAGCAAGGTGCCCCAGAAGAAAAATAGGCCTTCAAGGAATCCTGTGGTTATGGGGCAAGTCCACAAAAATAAGAGCTAAAAAATGGAGCTAAGGGCCACTGCAATTCAAAAACCTGCAGAGTTATAAAGGCCAACTATTTTTAAAAAATATATTGAGGTAAGGCTATGAAGAGGCATTGAAAGCAAGGCAGAATTGCAGGAAACCGATTTCAGGAGGTAGACTGGAATTGCATTGAAAGCATATGAAGAGAGTCAGAAACTCGACAATGATGCACTTGGCCAAAAAGGGCGTATGCGTTTTTTCCTGAATATATTCAGGAAAAAACGCATACGCCCTTTTTGGCCAACCAAGCAAGCTTGCAAAGGAAATCTGCACTACAATGAAGTCTCACTTCCACCCGGTCAAAAGGGCCATCTGAAAAAAGTGTAAAATCCATAAAGGCACGACAGGCCATGGAGAACTGGGAGCCTTCTTATGCTGATGGGCGGGATGTAAATTGCCAACAGCTACTCTGGAGAAGTGTATGGTGTTTCCTGAAACATCTAAAAAACAAAGCAACAGAGCCTAGGGCACTTCCACTTATGGTCCTATAGCTTAGGGAAATTAAAATCAAAAAGACACAGCCACCCCAAAGTTTGGGACGGCTCTGTTTACAAGAACCTCATTTACGGTACAAGTTCAATATCGCAGAAAGTGAAAAATGGATAAAGAACTTGTGGTACTTACGTACAATGCAATATCACTCAGCAATGAAATCTATGTCATCAGGCCCGCAGCAGCATAATGAGTGGATTCAGGTATGATGATTCGAACTGAAATAAGTCACACAGAAAAGAAACATCATAAGGTATCACTAATACACAGAATGTGAACTTGGCTACACATGAACTGAATTACAAAACAGAACAGTGTCTCAAGTTTAGAAAACCAACTTACGCTTGCTTAAGGGGGAAGGTGAGTTGGGGTGCTGCATAAAACCAGAGATTGAAATGAGCACAGATAAAGTTCCTTAAGCCAAATATGGAATAGACAAGAGCTACTCCTTGCTCAACGAAATGGACTCAACACCCCATATTAAACGCCTAAGAATGTACCTGACTAGTAAGTATCTTAAAACCTATGGATTGCTATGTCTCCGAAAGAGAATCAAGCGTGTGTACAGGGGCATAAACGCAGCAGTGATAGGATTGGAGAGGTTCGGTGAGCAAATGAAGACCCTTAGAAGTCATATTGCATGGTACCCATTCCACGGGTCTCAACTCTCCAGGTTTAAGGTATTCTTCCTTCAGCTAAAACATGCATGTGGAACCCAGAGTATGATCAACCGTGTGAACGGGAGACGTGTTCAAATATGTCTCAGTTTTCCTCCCCTGGTACTCGGGTGCAACATTCCAGACCCTTTACTAACACTCTCCCAACTTGGAGAGTCAGAACCTTTAACCTCCTGTTTGACCCAGTTTGCAATTTCTGCGGAAGATGAACAGGAATAGGGAGAACCAATGAGAGACTAGCTGGAGGTGTCTGGACGGGCAAATTTAACTCTCTTTTCCCACCAGGAAGAGGAAATAACCAAAGGCTCAGCGTGCCGTGCCAGAACCAGATTAGGGCCTGAAGCCATCCTGCGGTGTTGCGGCCAGGTCACAAGAAAGCGAGTTGAAGAAAGGAGCTCAGGGGCACTGTAATTCACAAACCTGCAGAGTTATAAATGACAGCTATCGTCCAAAAATAGACTGAAGTAAGGCTGCCAAGAGGAGTTGAAAGCGGGTCAGAATTGCAGGAAACCGATTTCAGGAGGTAGACTGGAATTGCATTGAAAGCATAGGAAAAGAGGCAGAACGTCCACAATGATGCATTTGGCCAGAAAGGGCGTATGCGTTTTTTCCTGAATATATTCAGGAAAAAACGCATACGCCCTTTTTGGCCAACCAAGCAAGCTTGCAAAGGAAATCTGCACTACAATGAAGTCTCACTTCCCCCCGGTCAAAAGGGCCATCTGAAGAAAGTGTAAAATGCAGAAAGGCAACAGGCCATTGAGAACTGGGAGCCTTGTTATGCTGATGGGCGGGATGTAAATTGCCAACAGACACTTGGGAGAAGTGTATGGTGTTTCCTGAAACATCTAAAAAACAAAGCAACAGAGCCTAGGGCACTTCCACTTATGGTCCTATAGCTTAGGGAAATTAAAATCAAAAAGACACAGCCACCCCAAAGTTTGGAACGGCTCTGTTTACAAGAACCTCGTTTACAGTACAAGTTCAACATCGCAGAAAGTGAAAAATGGATAAAGAATTTGTGGTATTCACTTACAAAGCAATATCACTCAGCAATGAAATCTATGTCATCAGGCCCTTAGCAGCACAATGAGTGGATTCAGGTATGATGATTCTAACTGAAATAAGTCACACAGAAAAAGAAACATCATAAGATATCAGTAATACACGGAATGGAAACTTGGCTACACAGGAACTGAATTACAGAACAGAACAGTGTCTCAAATTTAGAAAACCAACTTATGCTTGCTTAAGGGGAAAGGTGAGTTGGGGTGCTGCATAAAACCAGAGATTGAAATGAGCACAGATAAAGTTCCTTAAGCCAAATATGGAATAGACAAGAGCTACTCCTTGCTCAACGAAATGGACTCAACACCGCATATTAAACGCCTAAGAATGTACCTGAATAGTAAGTATCTTAAAACCTATGGACTGCTATGTCTCCGAAAGAGAATCAAGCATGTGTACAGGGGCATAAACGCAGCAGTGATAGGATTGGAGAGGTTCGGTGAGCAAATGAAGACCCTTTGAATTCATATTGCATGGTACCCATTCCACGGGTTTCAACTACCCAGGTTTAAGGTATTCTTCCTTCAGCTAAAACATGCATGTGGAACCTAGAGTATGATCAACCATGTGATCGGGAGACGTGTTCAAATATGTCTCAGTTTTCCTCCCCTGGTACTCGGGTGCAACATTCCAGACGCTTTACTAACACTCTCCCCACTTGGAGAGTCATTCCCTTTAACCTCCTGTTTGGCCCAGTTGGCAATTTCTGCGGAAGATGAACAGGAATAGCGAGAACCAATGAGAGGCTAGCTGGAGGTGTCTGGACGGGCAAATTTAACTCTCATTTCCCACCTGGAAGAGGAATTAACCAAAGGCTCAGCGTGCCGTGCCAGAACCAGATTAGGGCCTGAAGCCATCCTGCGGTGTTGCGGCCAGCTGAAAAGAAAGCGAGTTGAAGAAAGGAGCTCAGGGGCACTGTAATTCACAAACCTGCAGAGTTATAAATGACAGCTATTGTCCAAAAATATACTGAAGTAAGGCTGCCAAGAGGACTTGAAAGCGGGGCAGAATTGCAGGAAACCGATTTCAGGAGGTAGACTGGAATTGCATTGAAAGCATAGGAAAAGAGGCAGAACGTCCACAATGATGCACTTGGCCAAAAAGGGCATATGCGTTTTTTCCTGAATATATTCAGGAAAAAACGCATATGCCCTTTTTGGCCAACCCAGCAAGCTTGCAAAGGAAATCCGCACTACAATGAAGTCTCACTTCCCCCCGGTCAAAAGGGCCATCTGAAGAAAGTGTAAAATCCAGAAAGGCAGGACAGGCCATTGAGAACTGGGAGCCTTGTTATGCTGATGGGCGGGATGTAAATTGCCAACAGACACTCAGGAGAAGTGTATGGTGTTTCCTGAAACATATAAAAAACAAAGCAACAGAGCCTAGGGCACTTCCACTTATGGTCCTATAGCTTAGGGAAATTAAAATCAAAAAGACACAGCCACCCCAAAGTTTGGGACGCCTCCGTTTACAAGAACCTCGTTTACCGTACAAGTTCAATATCACAGAAAGTGAAAAATGGATAAAGAACTTGTGGTACTTACGTACAATGCAGTATCACTCAGCAATGAAATCTATGTCATCAGGCCCGTAGCAGTATAATGAGTGGATTCAGGTACGATGATTCTAACTGAAATAAGTCACACAGAAAAAGAAACATCATAAGATATCACTAATACACGGAATGTAAACTTGGCTACACAGGAACTGCATTCCAAAACAGAACAGGGTCTCAAATTTAGAAAACCAACTTATGCTTGCTTAAGGGGAAAGGTGAGTTGGGGTGCTGCATAAAACCAGAGATTGAAATGAGCACAGATAAAGTTCCTTAAGCCAAATATGGAATGGACAAGAGCTACTCCTTGCTCAACGAAATGGACTCAAAACCCCATATTAAACGCCTAAGAATGTACCTGACTAGTAAGTATCTTAAAACCTATGGAATGCTATGTCTCCAAAAGAGAATCAAGCGTGTGTACAGGGGCATAAACGCAGCAGTGATAGGATTGGAGAGGTTCAGTGAGCAAATGAAGACCCTTTGAAGTCATATTGCATGGTACCCATTACACGGGTCTCAACTCTCCAGGTTTAAGGTATTCTTCCTTCAGCTAAAACATGCATGTGGAGCACAGAGTATGATCAACCATGTGAACGGGAGACATGTTCAAATATGTCTCAGTTTTCCTCCCCTGGGACTCGGGTGCAACATTCCAGACGCTTTACTAAACCTCTCCACTTGGATAGTCAGTCCCTTTAACCTCCTGTTTGGCCCAGTTTGCAATTTCTGTGGAAGATGAACAGGAATAGCGAGAACCAATGAGAGACTAGCTGGAGGTGTCTGGTTGGGCAAATTTAACTCTCATTTCCCACCAGGAAGAGGAATTAACCAAAGGCTCAGCGTGCCGTGCCAGAACCAGATTAGGGCCTGAAGACATCCTGCGGTGTTGCGGCCAGTTCACAAGAAAGCGAGTTGAAGAAAGGAGCTCAGGGGCACTGTAATTCACAAACCTGCAGAGTTATGAATGACAGCTATCGTCCAAAAATATACTGAAGTAAGGCTGCCAAGAGGACTTGAAAGCGGGGCAGAATTGCAGGAAACCGATTTCAGGAGGTAGACTGGAATTGCATTGAAAGCATAGGAAAAGAGGCAGAACGTCCACAATGATGCACTTGGCCAAAAAGGGCGTATGCGTTTTTTCCTGAATATATTCAGGAAAAAACGCATACGCCCTTTTTGGACAACCAAGCAAGCTTGCAAAGGAAATCTGCACTACAATGAAGTCTCACTTCCCCCCAGTCAAAAGGGCCATCTAAAAAAAGTGTAAAATCCAGAAAGGCAAGACAGGCCATGGAGAACTGGGAGCCTTGTTATGCTGATGGGCGGGATGTAAATTGCCAACAGACACTCGGGAGAAGTGTATGGTGTTTCCTGAAACATCTAAAAAACAAAGCAACAGAGCCTAGGGCACTTCCACTTATGGTCCTATAGCTTAGGGAAATTAAAATCAAAAAGACACAGCCACCCCAAAGTTTGGGACGCCTCTGTTTACAAGAACCTCGTTTACAGTACAAGTTCAACATCGCAGAAAGTGAAAAATGGATAAAGAACTTGTGGTACTTACGTACAATGCAGTATCACTCAACAATGAAATCTATGTCACCAGGCCCGTAGCAGCATAATGAGTGGATTCAGGTACGATGATTCTAACTGAAATAAGTCACACAGAAAAAGAAACATCATAAGATATCACTAATACACGGAATGTAAACTTGGCTACACAGGAACTGAATTCCAAAACAGAACAGGTTCTCAAATTTAGAAAACCAACTTATGCTTGCTTAAGGGGAAAGGTGAGTTGGGTTGCTGCATAAAACCAGAGATTGAAATGAGCACAGATAAAGTTCCTTAAGCCAAATATGGAATAGACAAGAGCTACTCCTTGCTCAACGAAATGGACTCAACACCGCATATTAAACGCCTAAGAATGTACCTGACTAGTAAGTATCTTAAAACCTATGGATTGCTATGTCTCCGAAAGAGAATCAAGCATGTGTACAGGGGCATAAACGCAGCAGTGATAGGATTGGAGAGGTTCGGTGAGCAAATGTAGACCCTTTGAAGTCATATTGCATGGTACCCATTCCACGGGTTTCAACTACCCAGGTTTTAGGTATTCTTCCTTCAGCTAAAACATGCATGTGGAACCCAGAGTATGATCAACCATGTGATCGGGAGACGTGTTCAAATATGTCTCAGTTTTCCTCCCCTGGTACTCGGGTGCAACATATCAGACGCTTTACTAACACTCTCCCGACTTGCAGAGTTAGTCCCTTTAACCTCCTGTTTGGCCCAGTTTGCAATTTCTGCGGAAAATGAACAGGAATATCGAGAACCAATGAGAGACTAGCTGGAGGTGTCTGGACGGGCAAATTTAACTATCATTTCCCACCAGGAAGAGGAATTAACCAAAGGCTCAGCGTGCCGTGCCGGAACCAGATTAGGGCCTGAAGCCATCCTGCGGTGTTGCGGCCAGGTCACAAGAAAGCGAGTTGAAGAAAGGAGCTCAGGGGCACTGTAATTCACAAACCTGCAGAGTTATAAATGACAGCTATCGTCCAAAAATAGACTGAAGTAAGGCTGCCAAGAGGACTTGAAAGCGGTGCAGAATTGCAGGAAACCGATTTCAGGAGGTAGACTGGAATTGCATTGAAAGCATAGGAAAAGAGGCAGAACGTCCACAATGATGCACTTGGACAAAAAGGGCGTATGCGTTTTTTCCTGAATATATTCAGGAAAAAACGCATATGCCCTTTTTGGCCAACCAAGCAAGCTTGCAAAGGAAATCTGCACTAAAATGAAGTCTCACTTCCCCCCGGTCAAAAGGGCCATCTGAAAAAAGTGTAAAATCCAGAAAGGCAGGACAGGCCATGGAGAATTGGGAGCCTTGTTATGCTGATGGGCGGGATGTAAATTGCCAAAAGACACTGGGGAGAAGTGTATGGTGTTTCCAGAAACATCTAAAAACAAAGCAACAGAGCCTAGGGCACTTCCACTTATGGTCCTATAGCTTAGGGAAATTAAAATCAAAAAGACACAGCCACCCCAAAGTTTGGGACGCCTCTGTTTACAAGAACCTCGTTTACCGTACAAGTTCAATATCACAGAAAGTGAAAAATGGATAAAGAACTTGTGGTATTTACGTACAATGCAGTATCACTCAGCAATGAAATCTATGTCATCAGGCCCGTAGCAGCATAATGAGTGGATTCAGGTACGATGATTCTAACTGAAATAAGTCACACAGAAAAAGAAACATCATAAGATATCAGTAATACACGGAATGTAAACTTGGCTACACAGGAACTGAATTACAGAACAGAACAGGGACTCAAATTTAGAAAACCAACTTATGCTTGCTTAAGGGGAAAGGTGAGTTGGGGTGCTGCATAAAACCAGAGATCGAAATGAGCACAAAGTTCCTTAAGCCAAATATGGAATAGACAAGAGCTACTCCTTGCTCAATGAAATGGACTCAACACCGCATATTAAACGCCTAAGGATGTACCTGACTAGTAAGTATCTTAAAACCTATGGATTGCTATGTCTCCGAAAGAGAATCAAGCATGTGTACAGGGGCATAAACGCAGCAGTGATAGGACTGGAGAGGTTCGGTGAGCAAATGAAGACCCTTTGAAGTCATATTGCATGGTACCCATTCCACGGGTCTCAGCTCTCCAGGTTTAAGGTATTCTTCTTTCAGCTAAAACATGCATGTGGAACCCAGAGTATGATCAACCGTGTGATCGGGAGACGTGTTCAAATATGTCTCAGTTTTCATCCCCTGGTACTCGGGTGCAACATTCCAGACGCTTTACTAACGCTCTCCCGACTTGGAGAGTCAGTGCCTTTAACCTCCTGTTTGGCCCAGTTTGCAATTTCTGTGGAAGATGAACAGGAATAGGGAGAACCAATGAGAGACTAGCTGGAGGTGTCTGGACGGGCAAATTTAACTCTCATTTCCCACCAGGAAGAGGAATTAACCAAAGGCTCAGCGTGCCGTGCCGGAACCAGATTAGGGCCTGAAGCCATCCTGCGGTGTTGCGGCCAGGTCACAAGAAAGCGAGTTGAAGAAAGGAGCTCAGGGGCACTGTAATTCACAAACCTGTAGAGTTATAAATGACAGCTATCATCCAAAAATAGACTAAAGTAAGTCTGCCAAGAGGACTTGAAAGCGGGGCAGAATTGCAGGAAACCGATTTCAGGAGGTAGACTGGAATATCATTGAAAGCATAGGAAAAGAGGCAGAACGTCCACAATGATGCACTTGGCCAAAAAGGGCGTATGCGTTTTTTCCTGAATATATTCAGGAAAAAAAGCATACGCCCTTTTTGGCCAACCAAGCAAGCTTGCAAAGGAAATCTGCACTAGAATGAAGTCTCACTTCCCCCCGGTCAAAAGGGCCATCTGAAAAAAGTGTAAAATCCAGAAAGGCAGGACAGGCCATGGAGAACTGGGAGCCTTGTTAGGCTGAAGGGCGGGATGTAAATTGCCAACAACCACTCGGGAGAAGTGTATGGTGTTTCCTGAAACATCTAAAAAACAAAGCAACAGAGCCTAGGGCACTTCCACTTATGGTCCTATAGCTTAGGGAAATTAAAATCAAAAAGACACAGCCACCCCAAAGTTTGGAACGGCTCTGTTTACAAGAAACTCGTTTTCAGTACAAGTTCAACATCTCAGAAAGTGAAAAATGGATAAAGAAGTTGCGGTATTTACTTACAAAGCAATATCACTCAGCAATGAAATCTATGTCACCAGGCCCTTAGCAGCACAATGAGTGGATTCAGGTATGATGATTCTAACTGAAATAAGTCACACAGAAAAAGAAACATCATAAGATATCAGTAATACACGGAATGTAAACTTGGCTACACAGGAACTGAATTACAGAACAGAACAGGGACTCAAATTTAGAAAACCAACTTATGCTTGCTTAAGGGTAAACGTGAGTAGGGGTGCTGCATAAAACCAGAGATCGAAATGAGCACAGATAAAGTTCCTTAAGCCAAATATGGAATAGACAAGTGCTACTCCTTGCTCAATGAAATGGACTCAACACCGCATATTAAATGCCTAAGGATGTACCTGACTAGTACGTATCTTAAAACCTATGGATTGCTATGTCTCCGAAAGAGAATCAAGCATGTGTACAGGGGCATAAACGCAGCAGTGATAGGACTGGAGAGGTTCGGTGAGCAAATGAAGACCCTTTGAAGTCATATTGCATGGTAGCCATTCCACGGGTCTCAGCTCGCCTGGTTTAAGGTATTCTTCCTTCAGCTAAAACATGCATGTGGAACCCAGAGTATGATCAACCATGTGATCGGGAGACGTGTTCAAATATGTCTCAGTTTTCGTACCCTGGTACTCGGGTGCAAGATTCCAGACGCTTTACTAACACTCTCCCCACTTGGAGAGTAAGTCCCTTTAACCTCCTGTTTGGCCCAGTTTGCAATTTCTGCGGAAAATGAACAGGAATAGGGAGAACCAATGAGAGACTAGCTGGAGGTGTCTGGACGGGCAAATTTAACTATCATTTCCCACCAGGAAGAGGAATTAACCAAAGGCTCAGCGTGCCGTGCCGGAACCAGATTAGGGCCTGAAGCCATCCTACGGTGTTGCGGCCAGGTCACAAGAAAGCGAGTTGAAGAAAGGAGCTCAGGGGCACTGTAATTCACAAACCTGTAGAGTTATAAATGACAGCTATCGTCCAAAAATAGACTGAAGTAAGGCTGCCAAGAGGACTTGAAAGCGGGGCAGAATTGCAGGAACCCGATTTCAGGAGGTAGACTGGAATTGCATTGAAAGCATAGGAAAAGAGGCAGAACGTCCACAATGATGCACTTGGCCAAAAAGGGCGTATGCGTTTTTTCCTGAATATATTCAGGAAAAAACGCATACGCCCTTTTTGGCCAACCAAGCAAGCTTGCAAAGGAAATCTGCACTACAATGAAGTCTCACTTCCCCCCGGTCAAAAGGGCCATCTGAAAAAAGTGTAAAATCCAGAAAGGCAGGACAGGCCATGGAGAACTGGGAGCCTTGTTATGCTGAAGGGCGGGATGTAAATTGCCAAAAGACACTCGGGAGAAGTGTATGGTATTTCCTGAAACATCTAAAAAACAAAGCAACAGAGCCTAGGCCACTTCCACTTATGGTCCTATAGCTTAGGGAATTTAAAATCAAAAAGACACAGCCACCCCAAAGTTTGGAATGGCTCTGTTTACAAGAACCTCGTTTAAAACACAAGTTCAACATCGCAGAAAGTGAAAAATGGATAAAAAAGTTGTGGTATTTACTTACAAAGCAATATCACTCAGCAATGAAATCTGTGTCATCAGGCCCTTAGCATCACAATGAGTGGATTCAGGTATGATGATTCTAACTGAAATAAGTCACACAGAAAAAGAAACATCATAAGATATCAGTAATACACGGAATGTAAACTTGGCTACACAGGAACTGAATTACAGAACAGAACAGGGTCTCAAATTCAGAAAACCAACTTATGCTTGCTTAAGGGTAAAGGTGAGTTGGGGTGCTGCAAAAAACCAGAGATTGAAATGAGCACAGATAAAGTTCCTTAAGCCAAATATGGAATAGACAAGAGCTACTCCTTGCTCAACGAAATGGACTCAACACTGCATATTAAACGCCTAAGAATGTACCTGACTAGTAAGTATCTTAAAACCTATGGATTGCTATGTCTCCGAAAGAGAATCAAGCATGTGTACAGGGGCATAAACGCAGCAGTGATAGGATTGGAGAGGTTCGGTGAGCAAATGTAGACGCTTTGAAGTCATATTGCATGGTACCCATTCCACGGGTTTCAACTACCCAGGTTTTAGGTATTCTTCCTTCAGCTAAAACATTCATGTGGAACCCAGAGTATGATCAACCATGTGATCGGGAGACGTGTTCAAATATGTCTCAGTTTTCCTCCCCTGGTACTCGGGTGCAACATACCAGACGCTTTACTAACACTCTCCCGACTTGGAGAGTCAGTCCCTTTAACCTCCTGTTTGGCCCAGTTTGCAATTTCTGCGGAAAATGAACAGGAATAGCGAGAACCAATGAGAGACTAGCTGGAGGTGTCTGGACGGGCAAATTTAACTATCATTTCCCACCAGGAAGAGGAATTAACCAAAGGCTCAGCGTGCCGTGCCGGAACCAGATTAGGGCCTGAAGCCATCCTGTGGTGTTGCGGCCAGGTCACAA
Organism: Stenella coeruleoalba; assembly: GCF_951394435.1. Taxonomy (NCBI): domain Eukaryota; kingdom Metazoa; phylum Chordata; class Mammalia; order Artiodactyla; family Delphinidae; genus Stenella; species Stenella coeruleoalba. The sequence continues at coordinate 546,029 of NW_027645998.1, read as the reverse complement.
GAAAGCGAGTTGAAGAAAGGAGCTCAGGGGCACTGTAATTCACAAACCTGCAGAGTTATAAATGACAGCTATCGTCCAAAAATAGACTGAAGTAAGGCTGCCAAGAGGACTTGAAAGCGGGGCAGAATTGCAGGAAACCGATTTCAGGAGGTAGACTGGAATTGCATTGAAAGCATAGGAAAAGAGGCAGAACGTCCACAATGATGCACTTGGCCAAAAAGGGCGTATGCGTTTTTTCCTGAATATATTCAGGAAAAAACGCATACGCCCTTTTTGGCCAACCAAGCAAGCTTGCAAAGGAAATCTGCACTACAATGAAGTCTCACTTCCCCCCGGTCAAAAGGGCCATCTGAAAAAAGTGTAAAATCCAGAAAGGCAGGACAGGCCATGGAGAACTGGGAGCCTTGTTATGCTGATGGGCGGGATGTAAATTGCCAACAGACACTCGGGAGAAGTGTATGGTGTTTCCTGAAACATGTAAAAAACAAAGCAACAGAGCCTAGGGCACTTCCACTTATGGTCCTATAGCTTAGGGAAATTAAAATCAAAAAGACACAGCCACCCCAAAGTTTGGGACGCCTCTGTTTACAAGAACATCGTTTACCGTACAAGTTCAATATCACAGAAAGTGAAAAATGGATAAAGAACTTGTGGTATTTACGTACAATGCAGTATCACTCAGCAATGAAATCTATGTCATCAGGCCCGTAGCAGCATAATGAGTGGATTCAGGTACGATGAATCTAACTGAAATAAGTCACACAGAAAAAGAAACATCATAAGATATCAGTAATACACGGAATGTAAACTTGGCTACACAGGAACTGAATTATAGAACAGAACAGGGACTCAAATTTAGAAAACCAACTTATGCTTGCTTAAGGGGAAAGGTGAGTTGGGGTGCTGCATAAAACCAGAGATCGAAATGAGCACAAAGTTCCTTAAGCCAAATATGGAATAGACAAGAGCTACGCCTTGCTCAATGAAATGGACTCAACACCGCATATTAAACGCCTAAGGATGTACCTGACTAGTAAGTTTCTTAAAACCTATGGATTGCTATGTCTCCGAAAGAGAATCAAGCATGTGTACAGGGGCATAAACGCAGCAGTGATAGGACTGGAGAGGTTCGGTGAGCAAATGAAGACCCTTTGAAGTCATATTGCATGGTACCCATTACACGGGTCTCAGCTCTCCAGGTTTAAGGTATTCTTCCTTCAGCTAAAACATGCATGTGGAACCCAGAGTATGATCAACCGTGTGATCGGGAGACGTGTTCAAATATGTCTCAGTTTTCATCCCCTGGTACTCGGGTGCAACATTCCAGACGCTTTACTAACGCTCTCCCGACTTGGAGAGTCAGTGCCTTTAACATCCTGTTTGGCCCAGTTTGCAATTTCTGCGGAAAATGAACAGGAATAGGGAGAACCAATGAGAGACTAGCTGGAGGTGTCTGGACGGGCAAATTTAACTCTTATTTCCCACCAGGAAGAGGAATTAACCAAAGGCTCAGCGTGCTGTGCCGGAACCAGATTAGGGCCTGAAGCCATCCTACGGTGTTGCGGCCAGGTCACAAGAAAGCGAGTTGAAGAAAGGAGCTCAGCGGCACTGTAATTCACAAACCTGCAGAGTTATAAATGACAGCTATCGTCCAAAAATACACTGAAGTAAGGCTGCCAAGAGGACTTGAAAGCAGGGCAGAATTGCAAGAAACCGATTTCAGGAGGTAGACTGGAATTGCATTGAAAGCATAGGAAAAGAGGCAGAACGTCCACAATGATGCACTTGGCCAAAAAGGGCGTATGCGTTTTTTCCTGAATATATTCAGGAAAAAACGCATACGCACTTTTTGGCCAACCAAGCAAGCTTGCAAAGGAAATCTGCACTACAATGAAGTCTCACTTCCCCCCGGTCAAAAGGGCCATCTGAAAAAGGTGTAAAATCCAGAAAGGCAGGACAGGCCATGGACAACTGGGAGCCTTGTTATGCTGATGGGCAGGATGTAAATTGCCAACAGACACCTGGGAGAACTGTATGGTGTCTCCTGAAACATCTAAAAAACAAAGCAACAGAGCCTAGGGCACTTCCACTTATGGTCCTATAGCTTAGGGAAATTAAAATCAAAAAGACACAGCCACTCCAAAGTTTGGGACGCCTCTGTTTACAAGAACCTCGTTTACCGTACAAGTTCAATATCACAGAAAGTGAAAAATGGATAAAGAACTTGTGGTACTTACGTACAATGCAGTATCACTCAGCAATGAAATCTATGTCATCAGGCCCGTAGCAGCATAATGAGTGGATTCAGGTACGATGAATCTAACTGAAATAAGTCACACAGAAAAAGAAACATCATAAGATATCAGTAATACACGGAATGTAAACTTGGCTACACAGGAACTGAATTATAGAACAGAACAGGGACTCAAATTTAGAAAACCAACTTATGCTTGCTTAAGGGGAAAGGTGAGTTGGGGTGCTGCATAAAACCAGAGATCGAAATGAGCACAAAGTTCCTTAAGCCAAATATGGAATAGACAAGAGCTACGCCTTGCTCAATGAAATGGACTCAACACCGCATATTAAACGCCTAAGGATGTACCTGACTAGTAAGTTTCTTAAAACCTATGGATTGCTATGTCTCCGAAAGAGAATCAAGCATGTGTACAGGGGCATAAACGCAGCAGTGATAGGACTGGAGAGGTTCGGTGAGCAAATGAAGACCCTTTGAAGTCATATTGCATGGTACCCATTACACGGGTCTCAGCTCTCCATGTTTAAGGTATTCTTCCTTCAGCTAAAACATGCATGTGGAACCCAGAGTATGATCAACCATGTGATCGGGAGACGTGTTCAAATATGTCTCAGTTTACATCCCCTGGTACTCGGGTGCAACATTCCAGACGCTTTACTAACGCTCTCCCGACTTGGAGAGTCAGTGCCTTTAACATCCTGTTTGGCCCAGTTTGCAATTTCTGCGGAAAATGAACAGGAATAGGGAGAACCAATGAGAGACTAGCTGGAGGTGTCTGGACGGGCAAATTTAACTCTTATTTCCCACCAGGAAGAGGAATTAACCAAAGGCTCAGCGTGCCGTGCCGGAACCAGATTAGGGCCTGAAGCCATCCTACGGTGTTGCGGCCAGGTCACAAGAAAGCGAGTTGAAGAAAGGAGCTCAGCGGCACTGTAATTCACAAACCTGCAGAGTTATAAATGACAGCTATCGTCCAAAAATAGACTGAAGTAAGGCTGCCAAGAGGACTTGAAAGCAGGGCAGAATTGCAAGAAACCGATTTCAGGAGGTAGACTGGAATTGCATTGAAAGCATAGGAAAAGAGGCAGAACGTCCACAATGATGCACTTGGCCAAAAAGGGCGTATGCGTTTTTTCCTGAATATATTCAGGAAAAAACGCATACGCACTTTTTGGCCAACCAAGCAAGCTTGCAAAGGAAATCTGCACTACAATGAAGTCTCACTTCCCCCCGGTCAAAAGGGCCATCTGAAAAAGGTGTAAAATCCAGAAAGGCAGGACAGGCCATGGACAACTGGGAGCCTTGTTATGCTGATGGGCGGGATGTAAATTGCCAACAGACACCTGGGAGAACTGTATGGTGTCTCCTGAAACATCTAAAAAACAAAGCAACAGAGCCTAGGGCACTTCCACTTATGGTCCTATAGCTTAGGGAAATTAAAATCAAAAAGACACAGCCACTCCAAAGTTTGGGACGCCTCTGTTTACAAGAACCTCGTTTACCGTACAAGTTCAATATCACAGAAAGTGAAAAATGGATAAAGAACTTGTGGTACTTACGTACAATGCAGTATCACTCAGCAATGAAATCTATGTCATCAGGCCCTTAGCAGCATAATGAGTGGATTCAGGTACGATGATTCTAACTGAAATAAGTCACACAGAAAAAGAAACATCATAAGATATCACTAATACACGGAATGTAAACTTGGCTACACAGGAACTGAATTACAGAACAGAACAGGGTCTCAAATTTAGAAAACCAACTTATGCTTGCTTAAGGGGAAAGGTGAGTTGGGGTGCTGCATAAAACCAGAGATTCAAATGAGCACAGATAACGTTCCTTAAGCCAAATATGGAATAGACAAGAGTTACTCCTTGCTCAACGAAATGGACCCAACACCCCATATTAAACGCCTAAGAATGTACCTGTCTAGTAAGTATCTTAAAACCTATGGATTGCTATGTCTCCGAAAGAGAATCAAGCGTATGTACCGGGGCATAAACACAGCAGTGATAGGATTGGAGAGGTTTGGTGAGCAAATGAAGACCCTTTGAAGTCATATTGCATGGTACCCATTCCACGGGTCTCAACTCTCCAGGTTTAAGGTATTCTTCCTTCAGCTAAAACGTGCATGTGGAACCCAGAGTGTGATCAACTGTGTGATCGGGAAACATGTTCAAATATGTCTCACTTTTGGTCCCCTGGTACTCGGGTGCAACATTCCAGACGCTTAACGAACACTCTCCCCACTTGGAGAGTCAGTGCCTTTAACCTCCTGTTTGGCCCAGTTTGCAATTTCTGCGGAAGATGAACAGGAATAGCGAGAACCAATGAGACACTAGCTGGAGGTTTCTGGACGGGCAAATTTAACTCTCATTTCCCACCAGGAAGAGGAAATAACCAAAGGCTCAGCGTGCCGTGCCGGAACCAGATTAGGGCCTGAAGCCATCCTGCAGTGTTGTGGCCAGCTCAAAAGAAAGCGAGTTGAAGAAAGGAGCTCAGGGGCACTGTAATTCACAAACCTGTAGAGTTATAAATGACAGCTATCATCCAAAAATAGACTAAAGTAAGGCTGCCAAGAAGACTTGAAAGCGGGGCAGAATTGCAGGAAACCGATTTCAGGAGGTAGACTGGAATTGCATTGAAAGCATAGGAAAAGAGGCAGAACGTCCACAATGATGCATTTGGCCAGAAAGGGCGTATGCGTTTTTTCCTGAATATATTCAGGAAAAAACGCATACGCCCTTTTTGGCCAACCAAGCAAGCTTGCAAAGGAAATCTGCACTACAATGAAGTCTCACTTCCCCCCGGTCAAAAGGGCCATCTGAAGAAAGTGTAAAATGCAGAAAGGCAACAGGCCATTGAGAACTGGGAGCCTTGTTATGCTGATGGGCGGGATGTAAATTGCCAACAGACACTTGGGAGAAGTGTATGGTGTTTCCTGAAACATCTAAAAAACAAAGCAACAGAGCCTAGGGCACTTCCACTTATGGTCCTATAGCTTAGGGAAATTAAAATCAAAAAGACACAGCCACCCCAAAGTTTGGAACGGCTCTGTTTACAAGAACCTCGTTTACAGTACAAGTTCAACATCGCAGAAAGTGAAAAATGGATAAAGAATTTGTGGTATTCACTTACAAAGCAATATCACTCAGCAATGAAATCTATGTCATCAGGCCCTTAGCAGCACAATGAGTGGATTCAGGTATGATGATTCTAACTGAAATAAGTCACACAGAAAAAGAAACATCATAAGATATCAGTAATACACGGAATGGAAACTTGGCTACACAGGAACTGAATTACAGAACAGAACAGTGTCTCAAATTTAGAAAACCAACTTATGCTTGCTTAAGGGGAAAGGTGAGTTGGGGTGCTGCATAAAACCAGAGATTGAAATGAGCACAGATAAATTTCCTTAAGCCAAATATGGAATAGACAAGAGCTACTCCTTGCTCAACGAAATGGACTCAACACCGCATATTAAACGCCTAAGAATGTACCTGAATAGTAAGTATCTTAAAACCTATGGACTGCTATGTCTCCGAAAGAGAATCAAGCATGTGTACAGGGGCATAAACGCAGCAGTGATAGGATTGGAGAGGTTCGGTGAGCAAATGAAGACCCTTTGAATTCATATTGCATGGTACCCATTCCACGGGTTTCAACTACCCAGGTTTAAGGTATTCTTCCTTCAGCTAAAACATGCATGTGGAACCTAGAGTATGATCAACCATGTGATCGGGAGACGTGTTCAAATATGTCTCAGTTTTCCTCCCCTGGTACTCGGGTGCAACATTCCAGACGCTTTACTAACACTCTCCCCACTTGGAGAGTCATTCCCTTTAACCTCCTGTTTGGCCCAGTTGGCAATTTCTGCGGAAGATGAACAGGAATAGCGAGAACCAATGAGAGGCTAGCTGGAGGTGTCTGGACGGGCAAATTTAACTCTCATTTCCCACCTGGAAGAGGAATTAACCAAAGGCTCAGCGTGCCGTGCCAGAACCAGATTAGGGCCTGAAGCCATCCTGCGGTGTTGCGGCCAGCTGAAAAGAAAGCGAGTTGAAGAAAGGAGCTCAGGGGCACTGTAATTCACAAACCTGCAGAGTTATAAATGACAGCTATTGTCCAAAAATATACTGAAGTAAGGCTGCCAAGAGGACTTGAAAGCGGGGCAGAATTGCAGGAAACCGATTTCAGGAGGTAGACTGGAATTGCATTGAAAGCATAGGAAAAGAGGCAGAACGTCCACAATGATGCACTTGGCCAAAAAGGGCATATGCGTTTTTTCCTGAATATATTCAGGAAAAAACGCATACGCCCTTTTTGGCCAACCCAGCAAGCTTGCAAAGGAAATCCGCACTACAATGAAGTCTCACTTCCCCCCGGTCAAAAGGGCCATCTGAAGAAAGTGTAAAATCCAGAAAGGCAGGACAGGCCATTGAGAACTGGGAGCCTTGTTATGCTGATGGGCGGGATGTAAATTGCCAACAGACACTCAGGAGAAGTGTATGGTGTTTCCTGAAACATATAAAAAACAAAGCAACAGAGCCTAGGGCACTTCCACTTATGGTCCTATAGCTTAGGGAAATTAAAATCAAAAAGACACAGCCACCCCAAAGTTTGGGACGCCTCCGTTTACAAGAACCTCGTTTACCGTACAAGTTCAATATCACAGAAAGTGAAAAATGGATAAAGAACTTGTGGTACTTACGTACAATGCAGTATCACTCAGCAATGAAATCTATGTCATCAGGCCCGTAGCAGTATAATGAGTGGATTCAGGTACGATGATTCTAACTGAAATAAGTCACACAGAAAAAGAAACATCATAAGATATCACTAATACACGGAATGTAAACTTGGCTACACAGGAACTGCATTCCAAAACAGAACAGGGTCTCAAATTTAGAAAACCAACTTATGCTTGCTTAAGGGGAAAGGTGAGTTGGGGTGCTGCATAAAACCAGAGATTGAAATGAGCACAGATAAAGTTCCTTAAGCCAAATATGGAATGGACAAGAGCTACTCCTTGCTCAACGAAATGGACTCAAAACCCCATATTAAACGCCTAAGAATGTACCTGACTAGTAAGTATCTTAAAACCTATGGATTGCTATGTCTCCAAAAGAGAATCAAGCGTGTGTACAGGGGCATAAACGCAGCAGTGATAGGATTGGAGAGGTTCAGTGAGCAAATGAAGACCCTTTGAAGTCATATTGCATGGTACCCATTACACGGGTCTCAACTCTCCAGGTTTAAGGTATTCTTCCTTCAGCTAAAACATGCATGTGGAGCACAGAGTATGATCAACCATGTGAACGGGAGACATGTTCAAATATGTCTCAGTTTTCCTCCCCTGGTACTCGGGTGCAACATTCCAGACGCTTTACTAACACTCTCCCGACTTGGAGAGTCAGTCCCTTTAACCTCCTGTTTGGCCCAGTTTGCAATTTCTGCGGAAGATGGATAGGAATAGCAAGAACCAATGAGAGGCTAGCTGGAGGTGTCTGGACGGGCAAATTTAACTCTCATTTCCCACCAGGAAGAGGAATTAACCAAAGGCTCAGCATGCCGGGCCGGAACCAGGTTAGTGCCTGAAGCCATTCTGCGGTGTTGCGGCCAGCTCACAAGAAAGCGAGTTGAAGAAAGGCGCTCAGGGGCACTGTAACTCACAAAAATGCAGAGTTATAAATGACAGCTATCGTCCAAAAATAGACTGAAGTAAGGCTGCCAAGAGGACTTGAAAGCGGGGCAGAATTGCAGGAAACCGATTTCAGGAGGTAGACTGGAATTGCATTGAAAGCATAGGAAAAGAGGCAGAACGTCCACAATGATGCACTTGGCCAAAAAGGGCGTATGCGTTTTTTCCTGAATATATTCAGGAAAAAACGCATACGCCCTTTTTGGCCAACCAAGCAAGCTTGCAAAGGAAATCTGCACTACAATGAAGTCTCACTTCCATCCGGTCAAAAGGACCATCTGAAAAAAGTGTAAAATCCAGAAAGGCAACAGGCCATTGAGAACTGGGAGCCTTGTTATGCTGATGGGCGGGATGTAAATTGCCAACAGACACTTGGGAGAAGTGTATGGTGTTTCCTGAAACATCTAAAAAACAAAGCAACAGAGCCTAGGGCACTTCTACTTATGGTCCTATAGCTTAGGGAAATTAAAATCAAAAAGACACAGTCACCCCAAAATTTGGAACGGCTCTGTTTACAAGAACCTCGTTTACAGTACAAGTTCAACATCGCAGAAAGTGAAAAATGGATAAAGAAGTTGTGGTATTTACTTACAAAGCAATATCACTCAGCAATGAAATCTATGTCATCAGGCCCTTAGCAGCACAATGAGTGGATTCAGGTATGATGATTCTAACTGAAATAAGTCACACAGAAAAAGAAACATCATAAGATATCAGTAATACACGGAATGGAAACTTGGCTACACAGGAACTGAATTACAGAACAGAACAGGGTCTCAAATTTAGAAAACCAACTTATGCTTGCTTAAGGGGAAAGGTGAGTTGGGGTGCTGCATAAAACCAGAGATTGAAATGAGCACAGATAAAGTTCCTTAAGTCAAATATGGAATGGACAAGAGCTACTCCTTGCTCAACGAAATGGACTCAACACCGCATATTAAACGCCTAAGAATGTACCTGACTAGTAAGTATCTTAAAACCTATGGATTGCTATGTCTCCGAAAGAGAATCAAGCATGTGTACAGGGGCATAAACGCAGCAGTGATAGGATTGGAGAGGTTCGGTGAGCAAATGAAGACCCTTTGAAGTCATATTGCATGGTACCCATTCCACGGGTTTCAACTACCCAGGTTTAAGGTATTCTTCCTTCAGCTAAAACATGCATGTGGAACCTAGAGTATGATCAACCATGTGATCGGGAGACGTGTTCAAATATGTCTCAGTTTTCGTACCCTGGGACTCGGGTGCAACATTCCAGACGCTTTACTAAACCTCTCCACTTGGATAGTCAGTCCCTTTAACCTCCTGTTTGGCCCAGTTTGCAATTTCTGTGGAAGATGAACAGGAATAGCGAGAACCAATGAGAGACTAGCTGGAGGTGTCTGGTTGGGCAAATTTAACTCTCATTTCCCACCAGGAAGAGGAATTAACCAAAGGCTCAGCGTGCCGTGCCAGAACCAGATTAGGGCCTGAAGACATCCTGCGGTGTTGCGGCCAGTTCACAAGAAAGCGAGTTGAAGAAAGGAGCTCAGGGGCACTGTAATTCACAAACCTGCAGAGTTATGAATGACAGCTATCGTCCAAAAATATACTGAAGTAAGGCTGCCAAGAGGACTTGAAAGCGGGGCAGAATTGCAGGAAACCGATTTCAGGAGGTAGACTGGAATTGCATTGAAAGCATAGGAAAAGAGGCAGAACGTCCACAATGATGCACTTGGCCAAAAAGGCGTATGCGTTTTTTCCTGAATATATTCAGGAAAAAACGCATACGCCCTTTTTGGACAACCAAGCAAGCTTGCAAAGGAAATCTGCACTACAATGAAGTCTCACTTCCCCCCAGTCAAAAGGGCCATCTAAAAAAAGTGTAAAATCCAGAAAGGCAAGACAGGCCATGGAGAACTGGGAGCCTTGTTATGCTGATGGGCGGGATGTAAATTGCCAACAGACACTCGGGAGAAGTGTATGGTGTTTCCTGAAACATCTAAAAAACAAAGCAACAGAGCCTAGGGCACTTCCACTTATGGTCCTATAGCTTAGGGAAATTAAAATCAAAAAGACACAGCCACCCCAAAGTTTGGGACGCCTCTGTTTACAAGAACCTCGTTTACAGTACAAGTTCAACATCGCAGAAAGTGAAAAATGGATAAAGAACTTGTGGTACTTACGTACAATGCAGTATCACTCAACAATGAAATCTATGTCACCAGGCCCGTAGCAGCATAATGAGTGGATTCAGGTACGATGATTCTAACTGAAATAAGTCACACAGAAAAAGAAACATCATAAGATATCACTAATACACGGAATGTAAACTTGGCTACACAGGAACTGAATTCCAAAACAGAACAGGGTCTCAAATTTAGAAAACCAACTTATGCTTGCTTAAGGGGAAAGGTGAGTTGGGTTGCTGCATAAAACCAGAGATTGAAATGAGCACAGATAAAGTTCCTTAAGCCAAATATGGAATAGACAAGAGCTACTCCTTGCTCAACGAAATGGACTCAACACCGCATATTAAACGCCTAAGAATGTACCTGACTAGTAAGTATCTTAAAACCTATGGATTGCTATGTCTCCGAAAGAGAATCAAGCATGTGTACAGGGGCATAAACGCAGCAGTGATAGGACTGGAGAGGTTCGGTGAGCAAATGTAGACCCTTTGAAGTCATATTGCATGGTACCCATTCCACGGGTTTCAACTACCCAGGTTTTAGGTATTCTTCCTTCAGCTAAAACATGCATGTGGAACCCAGAGTATGATCAACCATGTGATCGGGAGACGTGTTCAAATATGTCTCAGTTTTCCTCCCCTGGTACTCGGGTGCAACATATCACACGCTTTACTAACACTCTCCCGACTTGCAGAGTTAGTCCCTTTAACCTCCTGTTTGGCCCAGTTTGCAATTTCTGCGGAAAATGAACAGGAATATCGAGAACCAATGAGAGACTAGCTGGAGGTGTCTGGACGGGCAAATTTAACTATCATTTCCCACCAGGAAGAGGAATTAACCAAAGGCTCAGCGTGCCGTGCCGGAACCAGATTAGGGCCTGAAGCCATCCTGCGGTGTTGCGGCCAGGTCACAAGAAAGCGAGTTGAAGAAAGGAGCTCAGGGGCACTGTAATTCACAAACCTGCAGAGTTATAAATGACAGCTATCGTCCAAAAATAGACTGAAGTAAGGCTGCCAAGAGGACTTGAAAGCGGTGCAGAATTGCAGGAAACCGATTTCAGGAGGTAGACTGGAATTGCATTGAAAGCATAGGAAAAGAGGCAGAACGTCCACAATGATGCACTTGGACAAAAAGGGCGTATGCGTTTTTTCCTGAATATATTCAGGAAAAAACGCATATGCCCTTTTTGGCCAACCAAGCAAGCTTGCAAAGGAAATCTGCACTAAAATGAAGTCTCACTTCCCCCCGGTCAAAAGGGCCATCTGAAAAAAGTGTAAAATCCAGAAAGGCAGGACAGGCCATGGAGAATTGGGAGCCTTGTTATGCTGATGGGCGGGATGTAAATTGCCAAAAGACACTGGGGAGAAGTGTATGGTGTTTCCAGAAACATCTAAAAACAAAGCAACAGAGCCTAGGGCACTTCCACTTATGGTCCTATAGCTTAGGGAAATTAAAATCAAAAAGACACAGCCACCCCAAAGTTTGGGACGCCTCTGTTTACAAGAACCTCGTTTACCGTACAAGTTCAATATCACAGAAAGTGAAAAATGGATAAAGAACTTGTGGTATTTACGTACAATGCAGTATCACTCAGCAATGAAATCTATGTCATCAGGCCCGTAGCAGCATAATGAGTGGATTCAGGTACGATGATTCTAACTGAAATAAGTCACACAGAAAAAGAAACATCATAAGATATCAGTAATACACGGAATGTAAACTTGGCTACACAGGAACTGAATTACAGAACAGAACAGGGACTCAAATTTAGAAAACCAACTTATGCTTGCTTAAGGGGAAAGGTGAGTTGGGGTGCTGCATAAAACCAGAGATCGAAATGAGCACAAAGTTCCTTAAGCCAAATATGGAATAGACAAGAGCTACTCCTTGCTCAATGAAATGGACTCAACACCGCATATTAAACGCCTAAGGATGTACCTGACTAGTAAGTATCTTAAAACCTATGGATTGCTATGTCTCCGAAAGAGAATCAAGCATGTGTACAGGGGAATAAACGCAGCAGTGATAGGACTGGAGAGGTTCGGTGAGCAAATGAAGACCCTTTGAAGTCATATTGCATGGTACCCATTCCACGGGTCTCAGCTCTCCAGGTTTAAGGTATTCTTCTTTCAGCTAAAACATGCATGTGGAACCCAGAGTATGATCAACCGTGTGATCGGGAGACGTGTTCAAATATGTCTCAGTTTTCATCCCCTGGTACTCGGGTGCAACATTCCAGACGCTTTACTAACGCTCTCCCGACTTGGAGAGTCAGTGCCTTTAACCTCCTGTTTGGCCCAGTTTGCAATTACTGCGGAAGTTGAACAGGAATAGGGAGAACCAATGAGAGACTAGCTGGAGGTGTCTGGACGGGCAAATTTAACTCTCATTTCCCACCAGGAAGAGGAATTAACCAAAGGCTCAGCGTGCCGTGCCGGAACCAGATTAGGGCCTGAAGCCATCCTGCGGTGTTGCGGCCAGGTCACAAGAAAGCGAGTTGAAGAAAGGAGCTCAGGGGCACTGTAATTCACAAACCTGTAGAGTTATAAATGACAGCTATCATCCAAAAATAGACTAAAGTAAGTCTGCCAAGAGGACTTGAAAGCGGGGCAGAATTGCAGGAAACCGATTTCAGGAGGTAGACTGGAATTGCATTGAAAGCATAGGAAAAGAGGCAGAACGTCCACAATGATGCACTTGGCCAAAAAGGGCGTATGCGTTTTTTCCTGAATATATTCAGGAAAAAAAGCATACGCCCTTTTTGGCCAACCAAGCAAGCTTGCAAAGGAAATCTGCACTAGAATGAAGTCTCACTTCCCCCCGGTCAAAAGGGCCATCTGAAAAAAGTGTAAAATCCAGAAAGGCAGGACAGGCCATGGAGAACTGGGAGCCTTGTTAGGCTGAAGGGCGGGATGTAAATTGCCAACAACCACTCGGGAGAAGTGTATGGTGTTTCCTGAAACATCTAAAAAACAAAGCAACAGAGCCTAGGGCACTTCCACTTATGGTCCTATAGCTTAGGGAAATTAAAATCAAAAAGACACAGCCACCCCAAAGTTTGGAACGGCTCTGTTTACAAGAAACTCGTTTTCAGTACAAGTTCAACATCTCAGAAAGTGAAAAATGGATAAAGAAGTTGCGGTATTTACTTACAAAGCAATATCACTCAGCAATGAAATCTATGTCACCAGGCCCTTAGCAGCACAATGAGTGGATTCAGGTATGATGATTCTAACTGAAATAAGTCACACAGAAAAAGAAACATCATAAGATATCAGTAATACACGGAATGTAAACTTGGCTACACAGGAACTGAATTACAGAACAGAACAGGGACTCAAATTTAGAAAACCAACTTATGCTTGCTTAAGGGTAAACGTGAGTAGGGGTGCTGCATAAAACCAGAGATCGAAATGAGCACAGATAAAGTTCCTTAAGCCAAATATGGAATAGACAAGTGCTACTCCTTGCTCAATGAAATGGACTCAACACCGCATATTAAATGCCTAAGGATGTACCTGACTAGTACGTATCTTAAAACCTATGGATTGCTATGTCTCCGAAAGAGAATCAAGCATGTGTACAGGGGCATAAACGCAGCAGTGATAGGACTGGAGAGGTTCGGTGAGCAAATGAAGACCCTTTGAAGTCATATTGCATGGTAGCCATTCCACGGGTCTCAGCTCGCCTGGTTTAAGGTATTCTTCCTTCAGCTAAAACATGCATGTGGAACCCAGAGTATGATCAACCATGTGATCGGGAGACGTGTTCAAATATGTCTCAGTTTTCGTACCCTGGTACTCGGGTGCAAGATTCCAGACGCTTTACTAACACTCTCCCCACTTGGAGAGTAAGTCCCTTTAACCTCCTGTTTGGCCCAGTTTGCAATTTCTGCGGAAAATGAACAGGAATAGGGAGAACCAATGAGAGACTAGCTGGAGGTGTCTGGACGGGCAAATTTAACTATCATTTCCCACCAGGAAGAGGAATTAACCAAAGGCTCAGCGTGCCGTGCCGGAACCAGATTAGGGCCTGAAGCCATCCTACGGTGTTGCGGCCAGGTCACAAGAAAGCGAGTTGAAGAAAGGAGCTCAGGGGCACTGTAATTCACAAACCTGTAGAGTTATAAATGACAGCTATCGTCCAAAAATAGACTGAAGTAAGGCTGCCAAGAGGACTTGAAAGCGGGGCAGAATTGCAGGAAACCGATTTCAGGAGGTAGACTGGAATTGCATTGAAAGCATAGGAAAAGAGGCAGAACGTCCACAATGATGCACTTGGCCAAAAAGGGCGTATGCGTTTTTTCCTGAATATATTCAGGAAAAAACGCATACGCCCTTTTTGGCCAACCAAGCAAGCTTGCAAAGGAAATCTGCACTACAATGAAGTCTCACTTCCCCCCGGTCAAAAGGGCCATCTGAAAAAAGTGTAAAATCCAGAAAGGCAGGACAGGCCATGGAGAACTGGGAGCCTTGTTATGCTGAAGGGCGGGATGTAAATTGCCAAAAGACACTCGGGAGAAGTGTATGGTATTTCCTGAAACATCTAAAAAACAAAGCAACAGAGCCTAGGCCACTTCCACTTATGGTCCTATAGCTTAGGGAATTTAAAATCAAAAAGACACAGCCACCCCAAAGTTTGGAATGGCTCTGTTTACAAGAACCTCGTTTAAAACACAAGTTCAACATCGCAGAAAGTGAAAAATGGATAAAAAAGTTGTGGTATTTACTTACAAAGCAATATCACTCAGCAATGAAATCTGTGTCATCAGGCCCTTAGCATCACAATGAGTGGATTCAGGTATGATGATTCTAACTGAAATAAGTCACACAGAAAAAGAAACATCATAAGATATCAGTAATACACGGAATGTAAACTTGGCTACACAGGAACTGAATTACAGAACAGAACAGGGTCTCAAATTCAGAAAACCAACTTATGCTTGCTTAAGGGTAAAGGTGAGTTGGGGTGCTGCAAAAAACCAGAGATTGAAATGAGCACAGATAAAGTTCCTTAAGCCAAATATGGAATAGACAAGAGCTACTCCTTGCTCAACGAAATGGACTCAACACTGCATATTAAACGCCTAAGAATGTACCTGACTAGTAAGTATCTTAAAACCTATGGATTGCTATGTCTCCGAAAGAGAATCAAGCATGTGTACAGGGGCATAAACGCAGCAGTGATAGGATTGGAGAGGTTCGGTGAGCAAATGTAGACCCTTTGAAGTCATATTGCATGGTACCCATTCCACGGGTTTCAACTACCCAGGTTTTAGGTATTCTTCCTTCAGCTAAAACATTCATGTGGAACCCAGAGTATGATCAACCATGTGATCGGGAGACGTGTTCAAATATGTCTCAGTTTTCCTCCCCTGGTACTCGGGTGCAACATACCAGACGCTTTACTAACACTCTCCCGACTTGGAGAGTCAGTCCCTTTAACCTCCTGTTTGGCCCAGTTTGCAATTTCTGCGGAAAATGAACAGGAATAGCGAGAACCAATGAGAGACTAGCTGGAGGTGTCTGGACGGGCAAATTTAACTATCATTTCCCACCAGGAAGAGGAATTAACCAAAGGCTCAGCGTGCCGTGCCGGAACCAGATTAGGGCCTGAAGCCATCCTGTGGTGTTGCGGCCAGGTCACAAGAAAGCGAGTTGAAGAAAGGAGCTCAGGGGCACTGTAATTCACAAACCTGCAGAGTTATAAATGACAGCTATCGTCCAAAAATAGACTGAAGTAAGGCTGCCAAGAGGACTTGAAAGCGGGGCAGAATTGCAGGAAACCGATTTCAGGAGGTAGACTGGAATTGCATTGAAAGCATAGGAAAAGAGGCAGAACGTCCACAATGATGCACTTGGCCAAAAAGGGCGTATGCGTTTTTTCCTGAATATATTCAGGAAAAAACGCATACGCCCTTTTTGGCCAACCAAGCAAGCTTGCAAAGGAAATCTGCACTACAATGAAGTCTCACTTCCCCCCGGTCAAAAGGGCCATCTGAAAAAAGTGTAAAATCCAGAAAGGCAGGACAGGCCATGGAGAACTGGGAGCCTTGTTATGCTGATGGGCGGGATGTAAATTGCCAACAGACACTCGGGAGAAGTGTATGGTGTTTCCTGAAACATGTAAAAAACAAAGCAACAGAGCCTAGGGCACTTCCACTTATGGTCCTATAGCTTAGGGAAATTAAAATCAAAAAGACACAGCCACCCCAAAGTTTGGGACGCCTCTGTTTACAAGAACATCGTTTACCGTACAAGTTCAATATCACAGAAAGTGAAAAATGGATAAAGAACTTGTGGTATTTACGTACAATGCAGTATCACTCAGCAATGAAATCTATGTCATCAGGCCCGTAGCAGCATAATGAGTGGATTCAGGTACGATGAATCTAACTGAAATAAGTCACACAGAAAAAGAAACATCATAAGATATCAGTAATACACGGAATGTAAACTTGGCTACACAGGAACTGAATTATAGAACAGAACAGGGACTCAAATTTAGAAAACCAACTTATGCTTGCTTAAGGGGAAAGGTGAGTTGGGGTGCTGCATAAAACCAGAGATCGAAATGAGCACAAAGTTCCTTAAGCCAAATATGGAATAGACAAGAGCTACGCCTTGCTCAATGAAATGGACTCAACACCGCATATTAAACGCCTAAGGATGTACCTGACTAGTAAGTTTCTTAAAACCTATGGATTGCTATGTCTCCGAAAGAGAATCAAGCATGTGTACAGGGGCATAAACGCAGCAGTGATAGGACTGGAGAGGTTCGGTGAGCAAATGAAGACCCTTTGAAGTCATATTGCATGGTACCCATTACACGGGTCTCAGCTCTCCAGGTTTAAGGTATTCTTCCTTCAGCTAAAACATGCATGTGGAACCCAGAGTATGATCAACCGTGTGATCGGGAGACGTGTTCAAATATGTCTCAGTTTTCATCCCCTGGTACTCGGGTGCAACATTCCAGACGCTTTACTAACGCTCTCCCGACTTGGAGAGTCAGTGCCTTTAACATCCTGTTTGGCCCAGTTTGCAATTTCTGCGGAAAATGAACAGGAATAGGGAGAACCAATGAGAGACTAGCTGGAGGTGTCTGGACGGGCAAATTTAACTCTTATTTCCCACCAGGAAGAGGAATTAACGAAAGGCTCAGCGTGCTGTGCCGGAACCAGATTAGGGCCTGAAGCCATCCTACGGTGTTGCGGCCAGGTCACAAGAAAGCGAGTTGAAGAAAGGAGCTCAGCGGCACTGTAATTCACAAACCTGCAGAGTTATAAATGACAGCTATCGTCCAAAAATACACTGAAGTAAGGCTGCCAAGAGGACTTGAAAGCAGGGCAGAATTGCAAGAAACCGATTTCAGGAGGTAGACTGGAATTGCATTGAAAGCATAGGAAAAGAGGCAGAACGTCCACAATGATGCACTTGGCCAAAAAGGGCGTATGCGTTTTTTCCTGAATATATTCAGGAAAAAACGCATACGCACTTTTTGGCCAACCAAGCAAGCTTGCAAAGGAAATCTGCACTACAATGAAGTCTCACTTCCCCCCGGTCAAAAGGGCCATCTGAAAAAGGTGTAAAATCCAGAAAGGCAGGACAGGCCATGGACAACTGGGAGCCTTGTTATGCTGATGGGCAGGATGTAAATTGCCAACAGACACCTGGGAGAACTGTATGGTGTCTCCTGAAACATCTAAAAAACAAAGCAACAGAGCCTAGGGCACTTCCACTTATGGTCCTATAGCTTAGGGAAATTAAAATCAAAAAGACACAGCCACTCCAAAGTTTGGGACGCCTCTGTTTACAAGAACCTCGTTTACCGTACAAGTTCAATATCACAGAAAGTGAAAAATGGATAAAGAACTTGTGGTACTTACGTACAATGCAGTATCACTCAGCAATGAAATCTATGTCATCAGGCCCGTAGCAGCATAATGAGTGGATTCAGGTACGATGAATCTAACTGAAATAAGTCACACAGAAAAAGAAACATCATAAGATATCAGTAATACACGGAATGTAAACTTGGCTACACAGGAACTGAATTATAGAACAGAACAGGGACTCAAATTTAGAAAACCAACTTATGCTTGCTTAAGGGGAAAGGTGAGTTGGGGTGCTGCATAAAACCAGAGATCGAAATGAGCACAAAGTTCCTTAAGCCAAATATGGAATAGACAAGAGCTACGCCTTGCTCAATGAAATGGACTCAACACCGCATATTAAACGCCTAAGGATGTACCTGACTAGTAAGTTTCTTAAAACCTATGGATTGCTATGTCTCCGAAAGAGAATCAAGCATGTGTACAGGGGCATAAACGCAGCAGTGATAGGACTGGAGAGGTTCGGTGAGCAAATGAAGACCCTTTGAAGTCATATTGCATGGTACCCATTACACGGGTCTCAGCTCTCCATGTTTAAGGTATTCTTCCTTCAGCTAAAACATGCATGTGGAACCCAGAGTATGATCAACCATGTGATCGGGAGACGTGTTCAAATATGTCTCAGTTTACATCCCCTGGTACTCGGGTGCAACATTCCAGACGCTTTACTAACGCTCTCCCGACTTGGAGAGTCAGTGCCTTTAACATCCTGTTTGGCCCAGTTTGCAATTTCTGCGGAAAATGAACAGGAATAGGGAGAACCAATGAGAGACTAGCTGGAGGTGTCTGGACGGGCAAATTTAACTCTTATTTCCCACCAGGAAGAGGAATTAACCAAAGGCTCAGCGTGCCGTGCCGGAACCAGATTAGGGCCTGAAGCCATCCTACGGTGTTGCGGCCAGGTCACAAGAAAGCGAGTTGAAGAAAGGAGCTCAGCGGCACTGTAATTCACAAACCTGCAGAGTTATAAATGACAGCTATCGTCCAAAAATAGACTGAAGTAAGGCTGCCAAGAGGACTTGAAAGCAGGGCAGAATTGCAAGAAACCGATTTCAGGAGGTAGACTGGAATTGCATTGAAAGCATAGGAAAAGAGGCAGAACGTCCACAATGATGCACTTGGCCAAAAAGGGCGTATGCGTTTTTTCCTGAATATATTCAGGAAAAAACGCATACGCACTTTTTGGCCAACCAAGCAAGCTTGCAAAGGAAATCTGCACTACAATGAAGTCTCACTTCCCCCCGGTCAAAAGGGCCATCTGAAAAAGGTGTAAAATCCAGAAAGGCAGGACAGGCCATGGACAACTGGGAGCCTTGTTATGCTGATGGGCGGGATGTAAATTGCCAACAGACACCTGGGAGAACTGTATGGTGTCTCCTGAAACATCTAAAAAACAAAGCAACAGAGCCTAGGGCACTTCCACTTATGGTCCTATAGCTTAGGGAAATTAAAATCAAAAAGACACAGCCACTCCAAAGTTTGGGACGCCTCTGTTTACAAGAACCTCGTTTACCGTACAAGTTCAATATCACAGAAAGTGAAAAATGGATAAAGAACTTGTGGTACTTACGTACAATGCAGTATCACTCAGCAATGAAATCTATGTCATCAGGCCCTTAGCAGCATAATGAGTGGATTCAGGTACGATGATTCTAACTGAAATAAGTCACACAGAAAAAGAAACATCATAAGATATCACTAATACACGGAATGTAAACTTGGCTACACAGGAACTGAATTACAGAACAGAACAGGGTCTCAAATTTAGAAAACCAACTTATGCTTGCTTAAGGGGAAAGGTGAGTTGGGGTGCTGCATAAAACCAGAGATTCAAATGAGCACAGATAACGTTCCTTAAGCCAAATATGGAATAGACAAGAGTTACTCCTTGCTCAACGAAATGGACCCAACACCCCATATTAAACGCCTAAGAATGTACCTGTCTAGTAAGTATCTTAAAACCTATGGATTGCTATGTCTCCGAAAGAGAATCAAGCGTATGTACCGGGGCATAAACACAGCAGTGATAGGATTGGAGAGGTTTGGTGAGCAAATGAAGACCCTTTGAAGTCATATTGCATGGTACCCATTCCACGGGTCTCAACTCTCCAGGTTTAAGGTATTCTTCCTTCAGCTAAAACGTGCATGTGGAACCCAGAGTGTGATCAACTGTGTGATCGGGAAACATGTTCAAATATGTCTCACTTTTGGTCCCCTGGTACTCGGGTGCAACATTCCAGACGCTTAACGAACACTCTCCCCACTTGGAGAGTCAGTGCCTTTAACCTCCTGTTTGGCCCAGTTTGCAATTTCTGCGGAAGATGAACAGGAATAGCGAGAACCAATGAGACACTAGCTGGAGGTTTCTGGACGGGCAAATTTAACTCTCATTTCCCACCAGGAAGAGGAAATAACCAAAGGCTCAGCGTGCCGTGCCGGAACCAGATTAGGGCCTGAAGCCATCCTGCAGTGTTGTGGCCAGCTCAAAAGAAAGCGAGTTGAAGAAAGGAGCTCAGGGGCACTGTAATTCACAAACCTGTAGAGTTATAAATGACAGCTATCATCCAAAAATAGACTAAAGTAAGGCTGCCAAGAAGACTTGAAAGCGGGGCAGAATTGCAGGAAACCGATTTCAGGAGGTAGACTGGAATTGCATTGAAAGCATAGGAAAAGAGGCAGAACGTCCACAATGATGCATTTGGCCAGAAAGGGCGTATGCGTTTTTTCCTGAATATATTCAGGAAAAAACGCATACGCCCTTTTTGGCCAACCAAGCAAGCTTGCAAAGGAAATCTGCACTACAATGAAGTCTCACTTCCCCCCGGTCAAAAGGGCCATCTGAAGAAAGTGTAAAATGCAGAAAGGCAACAGGCCATTGAGAACTGGGAGCCTTGTTATGCTGATGGGCGGGATGTAAATTGCCAACAGACACTTGGGAGAAGTGTATGGTGTTTCCTGAAACATCTAAAAAACAAAGCAACAGAGCCTAGGGCACTTCCACTTATGGTCCTATAGCTTAGGGAAATTAAAATCAAAAAGACACAGCCACCCCAAAGTTTGGAACGGCTCTGTTTACAAGAACCTCGTTTACAGTACAAGTTCAACATCGCAGAAAGTGAAAAATGGATAAAGAATTTGTGGTATTCACTTACAAAGCAATATCACTCAGCAATGAAATCTATGTCATCAGGCCCTTAGCAGCACAATGAGTGGATTCAGGTATGATGATTCTAACTGAAATAAGTCACACAGAAAAAGAAACATCATAAGATATCAGTAATACACGGAATGGAAACTTGGCTACACAGGAACTGAATTACAGAACAGAACAGTGTCTCAAATTTAGAAAACCAACTTATGCTTGCTTAAGGGGAAAGGTGAGTTGGGGTGCTGCATAAAACCAGAGATTGAAATGAGCACAGATAAATTTCCTTAAGCCAAATATGGAATAGACAAGAGCTACTCCTTGCTCAACGAAATGGACTCAACACCGCATATTAAACGCCTAAGAATGTACCTGAATAGTAAGTATCTTAAAACC
This sequence comes from Stenella coeruleoalba, assembly GCF_951394435.1. NCBI lineage: Eukaryota > Metazoa > Chordata > Mammalia > Artiodactyla > Delphinidae > Stenella > Stenella coeruleoalba. Next base: position 524,465 of record NW_027645998.1, on the reverse strand, counting down.
TATGGACTGCTATGTCTCCGAAAGAGAATCAAGCATGTGTACAGGGGCATAAACGCAGCAGTGATAGGATTGGAGAGGTTCGGTGAGCAAATGAAGACCCTTTGAATTCATATTGCATGGTACCCATTCCACGGGTTTCAACTACCCAGGTTTAAGGTATTCTTCCTTCAGCTAAAACATGCATGTGGAACCTAGAGTATGATCAACCATGTGATCGGGAGACGTGTTCAAATATGTCTCAGTTTTCCTCCCCTGGTACTCGGGTGCAACATTCCAGACGCTTTACTAACACTCTCCCCACTTGGAGAGTCATTCCCTTTAACCTCCTGTTTGGCCCAGTTGGCAATTTCTGCGGAAGATGAACAGGAATAGCGAGAACCAATGAGAGGCTAGCTGGAGGTGTCTGGACGGGCAAATTTAACTCTCATTTCCCACCTGGAAGAGGAATTAACCAAAGGCTCAGCGTGCCGTGCCAGAACCAGATTAGGGCCTGAAGCCATCCTGCGGTGTTGCGGCCAGCTGAAAAGAAAGCGAGTTGAAGAAAGGAGCTCAGGGGCACTGTAATTCACAAACCTGCAGAGTTATAAATGACAGCTATTGTCCAAAAATATACTGAAGTAAGGCTGCCAAGAGGACTTGAAAGCGGGGCAGAATTGCAGGAAACCGATTTCAGGAGGTAGACTGGAATTGCATTGAAAGCATAGGAAAAGAGGCAGAACGTCCACAATGATGCACTTGGCCAAAAAGGGCATATGCGTTTTTTCCTGAATATATTCAGGAAAAAACGCATACGCCCTTTTTGGCCAACCCAGCAAGCTTGCAAAGGAAATCCGCACTACAATGAAGTCTCACTTCCCCCCGGTCAAAAGGGCCATCTGAAGAAAGTGTAAAATCCAGAAAGGCAGGACAGGCCATTGAGAACTGGGAGCCTTGTTATGCTGATGGGCGGGATGTAAATTGCCAACAGACACTCAGGAGAAGTGTATGGTGTTTCCTGAAACATATAAAAAACAAAGCAACAGAGCCTAGGGCACTTCCACTTATGGTCCTATAGCTTAGGGAAATTAAAATCAAAAAGACACAGCCACCCCAAAGTTTGGGACGCCTCCGTTTACAAGAACCTCGTTTACCGTACAAGTTCAATATCACAGAAAGTGAAAAATGGATAAAGAACTTGTGGTACTTACGTACAATGCAGTATCACTCAGCAATGAAATCTATGTCATCAGGCCCGTAGCAGTATAATGAGTGGATTCAGGTACGATGATTCTAACTGAAATAAGTCACACAGAAAAAGAAACATCATAAGATATCACTAATACACGGAATGTAAACTTGGCTACACAGGAACTGCATTCCAAAACAGAACAGGGTCTCAAATTTAGAAAACCAACTTATGCTTGCTTAAGGGGAAAGGTGAGTTGGGGTGCTGCATAAAACCAGAGATTGAAATGAGCACAGATAAAGTTCCTTAAGCCAAATATGGAATGGACAAGAGCTACTCCTTGCTCAACGAAATGGACTCAAAACCCCATATTAAACGCCTAAGAATGTACCTGACTAGTAAGTATCTTAAAACCTATGGATTGCTATGTCTCCAAAAGAGAATCAAGCGTGTGTACAGGGGCATAAACGCAGCAGTGATAGGATTGGAGAGGTTCAGTGAGCAAATGAAGACCCTTTGAAGTCATATTGCATGGTACCCATTACACGGGTCTCAACTCTCCAGGTTTAAGGTATTCTTCCTTCAGCTAAAACATGCATGTGGAGCACAGAGTATGATCAACCATGTGAACGGGAGACATGTTCAAATATGTCTCAGTTTTCCTCCCCTGGTACTCGGGTGCAACATTCCAGACGCTTTACTAACACTCTCCCGACTTGGAGAGTCAGTCCCTTTAACCTCCTGTTTGGCCCAGTTTGCAATTTCTGCGGAAGATGGATAGGAATAGCAAGAACCAATGAGAGGCTAGCTGGAGGTGTCTGGACGGGCAAATTTAACTCTCATTTCCCACCAGGAAGAGGAATTAACCAAAGGCTCAGCATGCCGGGCCGGAACCAGGTTAGTGCCTGAAGCCATTCTGCGGTGTTGCGGCCAGCTCACAAGAAAGCGAGTTGAAGAAAGGCGCTCAGGGGCACTGTAACTCACAAAAATGCAGAGTTATAAATGACAGCTATCGTCCAAAAATAGACTGAAGTAAGGCTGCCAAGAGGACTTGAAAGCGGGGCAGAATTGCAGGAAACCGATTTCAGGAGGTAGACTGGAATTGCATTGAAAGCATAGGAAAAGAGGCAGAACGTCCACAATGATGCACTTGGCCAAAAAGGGCGTATGCGTTTTTTCCTGAATATATTCAGGAAAAAACGCATACGCCCTTTTTGGCCAACCAAGCAAGCTTGCAAAGGAAATCTGCACTACAATGAAGTCTCACTTCCATCCGGTCAAAAGGACCATCTGAAAAAAGTGTAAAATCCAGAAAGGCAACAGGCCATTGAGAACTGGGAGCCTTGTTATGCTGATGGGCGGGATGTAAATTGCCAACAGACACTTGGGAGAAGTGTATGGTGTTTCCTGAAACATCTAAAAAACAAAGCAACAGAGCCTAGGGCACTTCTACTTATGGTCCTATAGCTTAGGGAAATTAAAATCAAAAAGACACAGTCACCCCAAAATTTGGAACGGCTCTGTTTACAAGAACCTCGTTTACAGTACAAGTTCAACATCGCAGAAAGTGAAAAATGGATAAAGAAGTTGTGGTATTTACTTACAAAGCAATATCACTCAGCAATGAAATCTATGTCATCAGGCCCTTAGCAGCACAATGAGTGGATTCAGGTATGATGATTCTAACTGAAATAAGTCACACAGAAAAAGAAACATCATAAGATATCAGTAATACACGGAATGGAAACTTGGCTACACAGGAACTGAATTACAGAACAGAACAGGGTCTCAAATTTAGAAAACCAACTTATGCTTGCTTAAGGGGAAAGGTGAGTTGGGGTGCTGCATAAAACCAGAGATTGAAATGAGCACAGATAAAGTTCCTTAAGTCAAATATGGAATGGACAAGAGCTACTCCTTGCTCAACGAAATGGACTCAACACCGCATATTAAACGCCTAAGAATGTACCTGACTAGTAAGTATCTTAAAACCTATGGATTGCTATGTCTCCGAAAGAGAATCAAGCATGTGTACAGGGGCATAAACGCAGCAGTGATAGGATTGGAGAGGTTCGGTGAGCAAATGAAGACCCTTTGAAGTCATATTGCATGGTACCCATTCCACGGGTTTCAACTACCCAGGTTTAAGGTATTCTTCCTTCAGCTAAAACATGCATGTGGAACCTAGAGTATGATCAACCATGTGATCGGGAGACGTGTTCAAATATGTCTCAGTTTTCGTACCCTGGGACTCGGGTGCAACATTCCAGACGCTTTACTAAACCTCTCCACTTGGATAGTCAGTCCCTTTAACCTCCTGTTTGGCCCAGTTTGCAATTTCTGTGGAAGATGAACAGGAATAGCGAGAACCAATGAGAGACTAGCTGGAGGTGTCTGGTTGGGCAAATTTAACTCTCATTTCCCACCAGGAAGAGGAATTAACCAAAGGCTCAGCGTGCCGTGCCAGAACCAGATTAGGGCCTGAAGACATCCTGCGGTGTTGCGGCCAGTTCACAAGAAAGCGAGTTGAAGAAAGGAGCTCAGGGGCACTGTAATTCACAAACCTGCAGAGTTATGAATGACAGCTATCGTCCAAAAATATACTGAAGTAAGGCTGCCAAGAGGACTTGAAAGCGGGGCAGAATTGCAGGAAACCGATTTCAGGAGGTAGACTGGAATTGCATTGAAAGCATAGGAAAAGAGGCAGAACGTCCACAATGATGCACTTGGCCAAAAAGGCGTATGCGTTTTTTCCTGAATATATTCAGGAAAAAACGCATACGCCCTTTTTGGACAACCAAGCAAGCTTGCAAAGGAAATCTGCACTACAATGAAGTCTCACTTCCCCCCAGTCAAAAGGGCCATCTAAAAAAAGTGTAAAATCCAGAAAGGCAAGACAGGCCATGGAGAACTGGGAGCCTTGTTATGCTGATGGGCGGGATGTAAATTGCCAACAGACACTCGGGAGAAGTGTATGGTGTTTCCTGAAACATCTAAAAAACAAAGCAACAGAGCCTAGGGCACTTCCACTTATGGTCCTATAGCTTAGGGAAATTAAAATCAAAAAGACACAGCCACCCCAAAGTTTGGGACGCCTCTGTTTACAAGAACCTCGTTTACAGTACAAGTTCAACATCGCAGAAAGTGAAAAATGGATAAAGAACTTGTGGTACTTACGTACAATGCAGTATCACTCAACAATGAAATCTATGTCACCAGGCCCGTAGCAGCATAATGAGTGGATTCAGGTACGATGATTCTAACTGAAATAAGTCACACAGAAAAAGAAACATCATAAGATATCACTAATACACGGAATGTAAACTTGGCTACACAGGAACTGAATTCCAAAACAGAACAGGGTCTCAAATTTAGAAAACCAACTTATGCTTGCTTAAGGGGAAAGGTGAGTTGGGTTGCTGCATAAAACCAGAGATTGAAATGAGCACAGATAAAGTTCCTTAAGCCAAATATGGAATAGACAAGAGCTACTCCTTGCTCAACGAAATGGACTCAACACCGCATATTAAACGCCTAAGAATGTACCTGACTAGTAAGTATCTTAAAACCTATGGATTGCTATGTCTCCGAAAGAGAATCAAGCATGTGTACAGGGGCATAAACGCAGCAGTGATAGGACTGGAGAGGTTCGGTGAGCAAATGTAGACCCTTTGAAGTCATATTGCATGGTACCCATTCCACGGGTTTCAACTACCCAGGTTTTAGGTATTCTTCCTTCAGCTAAAACATGCATGTGGAACCCAGAGTATGATCAACCATGTGATCGGGAGACGTGTTCAAATATGTCTCAGTTTTCCTCCCCTGGTACTCGGGTGCAACATATCACACGCTTTACTAACACTCTCCCGACTTGCAGAGTTAGTCCCTTTAACCTCCTGTTTGGCCCAGTTTGCAATTTCTGCGGAAAATGAACAGGAATATCGAGAACCAATGAGAGACTAGCTGGAGGTGTCTGGACGGGCAAATTTAACTATCATTTCCCACCAGGAAGAGGAATTAACCAAAGGCTCAGCGTGCCGTGCCGGAACCAGATTAGGGCCTGAAGCCATCCTGCGGTGTTGCGGCCAGGTCACAAGAAAGCGAGTTGAAGAAAGGAGCTCAGGGGCACTGTAATTCACAAACCTGCAGAGTTATAAATGACAGCTATCGTCCAAAAATAGACTGAAGTAAGGCTGCCAAGAGGACTTGAAAGCGGTGCAGAATTGCAGGAAACCGATTTCAGGAGGTAGACTGGAATTGCATTGAAAGCATAGGAAAAGAGGCAGAACGTCCACAATGATGCACTTGGACAAAAAGGGCGTATGCGTTTTTTCCTGAATATATTCAGGAAAAAACGCATATGCCCTTTTTGGCCAACCAAGCAAGCTTGCAAAGGAAATCTGCACTAAAATGAAGTCTCACTTCCCCCCGGTCAAAAGGGCCATCTGAAAAAAGTGTAAAATCCAGAAAGGCAGGACAGGCCATGGAGAATTGGGAGCCTTGTTATGCTGATGGGCGGGATGTAAATTGCCAAAAGACACTGGGGAGAAGTGTATGGTGTTTCCAGAAACATCTAAAAACAAAGCAACAGAGCCTAGGGCACTTCCACTTATGGTCCTATAGCTTAGGGAAATTAAAATCAAAAAGACACAGCCACCCCAAAGTTTGGGACGCCTCTGTTTACAAGAACCTCGTTTACCGTACAAGTTCAATATCACAGAAAGTGAAAAATGGATAAAGAACTTGTGGTATTTACGTACAATGCAGTATCACTCAGCAATGAAATCTATGTCATCAGGCCCGTAGCAGCATAATGAGTGGATTCAGGTACGATGATTCTAACTGAAATAAGTCACACAGAAAAAGAAACATCATAAGATATCAGTAATACACGGAATGTAAACTTGGCTACACAGGAACTGAATTACAGAACAGAACAGGGACTCAAATTTAGAAAACCAACTTATGCTTGCTTAAGGGGAAAGGTGAGTTGGGGTGCTGCATAAAACCAGAGATCGAAATGAGCACAAAGTTCCTTAAGCCAAATATGGAATAGACAAGAGCTACTCCTTGCTCAATGAAATGGACTCAACACCGCATATTAAACGCCTAAGGATGTACCTGACTAGTAAGTATCTTAAAACCTATGGATTGCTATGTCTCCGAAAGAGAATCAAGCATGTGTACAGGGGCATAAACGCAGCAGTGATAGGACTGGAGAGGTTCGGTGAGCAAATGAAGACCCTTTGAAGTCATATTGCATGGTACCCATTCCACGGGTCTCAGCTCTCCAGGTTTAAGGTATTCTTCTTTCAGCTAAAACATGCATGTGGAACCCAGAGTATGATCAACCGTGTGATCGGGAGACGTGTTCAAATATGTCTCAGTTTTCATCCCCTGGTACTCGGGTGCAACATTCCAGACGCTTTACTAACGCTCTCCCGACTTGGAGAGTCAGTGCCTTTAACCTCCTGTTTGGCCCAGTTTGCAATTACTGCGGAAGTTGAACAGGAATAGGGAGAACCAATGAGAGACTAGCTGGAGGTGTCTGGACGGGCAAATTTAACTCTCATTTCCCACCAGGAAGAGGAATTAACCAAAGGCTCAGCGTGCCGTGCCGGAACCAGATTAGGGCCTGAAGCCATCCTGCGGTGTTGCGGCCAGGTCACAAGAAAGCGAGTTGAAGAAAGGAGCTCAGGGGCACTGTAATTCACAAACCTGTAGAGTTATAAATGACAGCTATCATCCAAAAATAGACTAAAGTAAGTCTGCCAAGAGGACTTGAAAGCGGGGCAGAATTGCAGGAAACCGATTTCAGGAGGTAGACTGGAATTGCATTGAAAGCATAGGAAAAGAGGCAGAACGTCCACAATGATGCACTTGGCCAAAAAGGGCGTATGCGTTTTTTCCTGAATATATTCAGGAAAAAAAGCATACGCCCTTTTTGGCCAACCAAGCAAGCTTGCAAAGGAAATCTGCACTAGAATGAAGTCTCACTTCCCCCCGGTCAAAAGGGCCATCTGAAAAAAGTGTAAAATCCAGAAAGGCAGGACAGGCCATGGAGAACTGGGAGCCTTGTTAGGCTGAAGGGCGGGATGTAAATTGCCAACAACCACTCGGGAGAAGTGTATGGTGTTTCCTGAAACATCTAAAAAACAAAGCAACAGAGCCTAGGGCACTTCCACTTATGGTCCTATAGCTTAGGGAAATTAAAATCAAAAAGACACAGCCACCCCAAAGTTTGGAACGGCTCTGTTTACAAGAAACTCGTTTTCAGTACAAGTTCAACATCTCAGAAAGTGAAAAATGGATAAAGAAGTTGCGGTATTTACTTACAAAGCAATATCACTCAGCAATGAAATCTATGTCACCAGGCCCTTAGCAGCACAATGAGTGGATTCAGGTATGATGATTCTAACTGAAATAAGTCACACAGAAAAAGAAACATCATAAGATATCAGTAATACACGGAATGTAAACTTGGCTACACAGGAACTGAATTACAGAACAGAACAGGGACTCAAATTTAGAAAACCAACTTATGCTTGCTTAAGGGTAAACGTGAGTAGGGGTGCTGCATAAAACCAGAGATCGAAATGAGCACAGATAAAGTTCCTTAAGCCAAATATGGAATAGACAAGTGCTACTCCTTGCTCAATGAAATGGACTCAACACCGCATATTAAATGCCTAAGGATGTACCTGACTAGTACGTATCTTAAAACCTATGGATTGCTATGTCTCCGAAAGAGAATCAAGCATGTGTACAGGGGCATAAACGCAGCAGTGATAGGACTGGAGAGGTTCGGTGAGCAAATGAAGACCCTTTGAAGTCATATTGCATGGTACCCATTCCACGGGTCTCAGCTCGCCTGGTTTAAGGTATTCTTCCTTCAGCTAAAACATGCATGTGGAACCCAGAGTATGATCAACCATGTGATCGGGAGACGTGTTCAAATATGTCTCAGTTTTCGTACCCTGGTACTCGGGTGCAAGATTCCAGACGCTTTACTAACACTCTCCCCACTTGGAGAGTAAGTCCCTTTAACCTCCTGTTTGGCCCAGTTTGCAATTTCTGCGGAAAATGAACAGGAATAGGGAGAACCAATGAGAGACTAGCTGGAGGTGTCTGGACGGGCAAATTTAACTATCATTTCCCACCAGGAAGAGGAATTAACCAAAGGCTCAGCGTGCCGTGCCGGAACCAGATTAGGGCCTGAAGCCATCCTACGGTGTTGCGGCCAGGTCACAAGAAAGCGAGTTGAAGAAAGGAGCTCAGGGGCACTGTAATTCACAAACCTGTAGAGTTATAAATGACAGCTATCGTCCAAAAATAGACTGAAGTAAGGCTGCCAAGAGGACTTGAAAGCGGGGCAGAATTGCAGGAAACCGATTTCAGGAGGTAGACTGGAATTGCATTGAAAGCATAGGAAAAGAGGCAGAACGTCCACAATGATGCACTTGGCCAAAAAGGGCGTATGCGTTTTTTCCTGAATATATTCAGGAAAAAACGCATACGCCCTTTTTGGCCAACCAAGCAAGCTTGCAAAGGAAATCTGCACTACAATGAAGTCTCACTTCCCCCCGGTCAAAAGGGCCATCTGAAAAAAGTGTAAAATCCAGAAAGGCAGGACAGGCCATGGAGAACTGGGAGCCTTGTTATGCTGAAGGGCGGGATGTAAATTGCCAAAAGACACTCGGGAGAAGTGTATGGTATTTCCTGAAACATCTAAAAAACAAAGCAACAGAGCCTAGGCCACTTCCACTTATGGTCCTATAGCTTAGGGAATTTAAAATCAAAAAGACACAGCCACCCCAAAGTTTGGAATGGCTCTGTTTACAAGAACCTCGTTTAAAACACAAGTTCAACATCGCAGAAAGTGAAAAATGGATAAAAAAGTTGTGGTATTTACTTACAAAGCAATATCACTCAGCAATGAAATCTGTGTCATCAGGCCCTTAGCATCACAATGAGTGGATTCAGGTATGATGATTCTAACTGAAATAAGTCACACAGAAAAAGAAACATCATAAGATATCAGTAATACACGGAATGTAAACTTGGCTACACAGGAACTGAATTACAGAACAGAACAGGGTCTCAAATTCAGAAAACCAACTTATGCTTGCTTAAGGGTAAAGGTGAGTTGGGGTGCTGCAAAAAACCAGAGATTGAAATGAGCACAGATAAAGTTCCTTAAGCCAAATATGGAATAGACAAGAGCTACTCCTTGCTCAACGAAATGGACTCAACACTGCATATTAAACGCCTAAGAATGTACCTGACTAGTAAGTATCTTAAAACCTATGGATTGCTATGTCTCCGAAAGAGAATCAAGCATGTGTACAGGGGCATAAACGCAGCAGTGATAGGATTGGAGAGGTTCGGTGAGCAAATGTAGACCCTTTGAAGTCATATTGCATGGTACCCATTCCACGGGTTTCAACTACCCAGGTTTTAGGTATTCTTCCTTCAGCTAAAACATTCATGTGGAACCCAGAGTATGATCAACCATGTGATCGGGAGACGTGTTCAAATATGTCTCAGTTTTCCTCCCCTGGTACTCGGGTGCAACATACCAGACGCTTTACTAACACTCTCCCGACTTGGAGAGTCAGTCCCTTTAACCTCCTGTTTGGCCCAGTTTGCAATTTCTGCGGAAAATGAACAGGAATAGCGAGAACCAATGAGAGACTAGCTGGAGGTGTCTGGACGGGCAAATTTAACTATCATTTCCCACCAGGAAGAGGAATTAACCAAAGGCTCAGCGTGCCGTGCCGGAACCAGATTAGGGCCTGAAGCCATCCTGTGGTGTTGCGGCCAGGTCACAAGAAAGCGAGTTGAAGAAAGGAGCTCAGGGGCACTGTAATTCACAAACCTGCAGAGTTATAAATGACAGCTATCGTCCAAAAATAGACTGAAGTAAGGCTGCCAAGAGGACTTGAAAGCGGGGCAGAATTGCAGGAAACCGATTTCAGGAGGTAGACTGGAATTGCATTGAAAGCATAGGAAAAGAGGCAGAACGTCCACAATGATGCACTTGGCCAAAAAGGGCGTATGCGTTTTTTCCTGAATATATTCAGGAAAAAACGCATACGCCCTTTTTGGCCAACCAAGCAAGCTTGCAAAGGAAATCTGCACTACAATGAAGTCTCACTTCCCCCCGGTCAAAAGGGCCATCTGAAAAAAGTGTAAAATCCAGAAAGGCAGGACAGGCCATGGAGAACTGGGAGCCTTGTTATGCTGATGGGCGGGATGTAAATTGCCAACAGACACTCGGGAGAAGTGTATGGTGTTTCCTGAAACATGTAAAAAACAAAGCAACAGAGCCTAGGGCACTTCCACTTATGGTCCTATAGCTTAGGGAAATTAAAATCAAAAAGACACAGCCACCCCAAAGTTTGGGACGCCTCTGTTTACAAGAACATCGTTTACCGTACAAGTTCAATATCACAGAAAGTGAAAAATGGATAAAGAACTTGTGGTATTTACGTACAATGCAGTATCACTCAGCAATGAAATCTATGTCATCAGGCCCGTAGCAGCATAATGAGTGGATTCAGGTACGATGAATCTAACTGAAATAAGTCACACAGAAAAAGAAACATCATAAGATATCAGTAATACACGGAATGTAAACTTGGCTACACAGGAACTGAATTATAGAACAGAACAGGGACTCAAATTTAGAAAACCAACTTATGCTTGCTTAAGGGGAAAGGTGAGTTGGGGTGCTGCATAAAACCAGAGATCGAAATGAGCACAAAGTTCCTTAAGCCAAATATGGAATAGACAAGAGCTACGCCTTGCTCAATGAAATGGACTCAACACCGCATATTAAACGCCTAAGGATGTACCTGACTAGTAAGTTTCTTAAAACCTATGGATTGCTATGTCTCCGAAAGAGAATCAAGCATGTGTACAGGGGCATAAACGCAGCAGTGATAGGACTGGAGAGGTTCGGTGAGCAAATGAAGACCCTTTGAAGTCATATTGCATGGTACCCATTACACGGGTCTCAGCTCTCCAGGTTTAAGGTATTCTTCCTTCAGCTAAAACATGCATGTGGAACCCAGAGTATGATCAACCGTGTGATCGGGAGATGTGTTCAAATATGTCTCAGTTTACATCCCCTGGTACTCGGGTGCAACATTCCAGACGCTTTACTAACGCTCTCCCGACTTGGAGAGTCAGTGCCTTTAACATCCTGTTTGGCCCAGTTTGCAATTTCTGCGGAAAATGAACAGGAATAGGGAGAACCAATGAGAGACTAGCTGGAGGTGTCTGGACGGGCAAATTTAACTCTTATTTCCCACCAGGAAGAGGAATTAACCAAAGGCTCAGCGTGCCGTGCCGGAACCAGATTAGGGCCTGAAGCCATCCTACGGTGTTGCGGCCAGGTCACAAGAAAGCGAGTTGAAGAAAGGAGCTCAGCGGCACTGTAATTCACAAACCTGCAGAGTTATAAATGACAGCTATCGTCCAAAAATAGACTGAAGTAAGGCTGCCAAGAGGACTTGAAAGCAGGGCAGAATTGCAAGAAACCGATTTCAGGAGGTAGACTGGAATTGCATTGAAAGCATAGGAAAAGAGGCAGAACGTCCACAATGATGCACTTGGCCAAAAAGGGCGTATGCGTTTTTTCCTGAATATATTCAGGAAAAAACGCATACGCACTTTTTGGCCAACCAAGCAAGCTTGCAAAGGAAATCTGCACTACAATGAAGTCTCACTTCCCCCCGGTCAAAAGGGCCATCTGAAAAAGGTGTAAAATCCAGAAAGGCAGGACAGGCCATGGACAACTGGGAGCCTTGTTATGCTGATGGGCGGGATGTAAATTGCCAACAGACACCTGGGAGAACTGTATGGTGTCTCCTGAAACATCTAAAAAACAAAGCAACAGAGCCTAGGGCACTTCCACTTATGGTCCTATAGCTTAGGGAAATTAAAATCAAAAAGACACAGCCACTCCAAAGTTTGGGACGCCTCTGTTTACAAGAACCTCGTTTACCGTACAAGTTCAATATCACAGAAAGTGAAAAATGGATAAAGAACTTGTGGTACTTACGTACAATGCAGTATCACTCAGCAATGAAATCTATGTCATCAGGCCCGTAGCAGCATAATGAGTGGATTCAGGTACGATGAATCTAACTGAAATAAGTCACACAGAAAAAGAAACATCATAAGATATCAGTAATACACGGAATGTAAACTTGGCTACACAGGAACTGAATTATAGAACAGAACAGGGACTCAAATTTAGAAAACCAACTTATGCTTGCTTAAGGGGAAAGGTGAGTTGGGGTGCTGCATAAAACCAGAGATCGAAATGAGCACAAAGTTCCTTAAGCCAAATATGGAATAGACAAGAGCTACGCCTTGCTCAATGAAATGGACTCAACACCGCATATTAAACGCCTAAGGATGTACCTGACTAGTAAGTTTCTTAAAACCTATGGATTGCTATGTCTCCGAAAGAGAATCAAGCATGTGTACAGGGGCATAAACGCAGCAGTGATAGGACTGGAGAGGTTCGGTGAGCAAATGAAGACCCTTTGAAGTCATATTGCATGGTACCCATTACACGGGTCTCAGCTCTCCAGGTTTAAGGTATTCTTCCTTCAGCTAAAACATGCATGTGGAACCCAGAGTATGATCAACCGTGTGATCGGGAGATGTGTTCAAATATGTCTCAGTTTACATCCCCTGGTACTCGGGTGCAACATTCCAGACGCTTTACTAACGCTCTCCCGACTTGGAGAGTCAGTGCCTTTAACATCCTGTTTGGCCCAGTTTGCAATTTCTGCGGAAAATGAACAGGAATAGGGAGAACCAATGAGAGACTAGCTGGAGGTGTCTGGACGGGCAAATTTAACTCTTATTTCCCACCAGGAAGAGGAATTAACCAAAGGCTCAGCGTGCCGTGCCGGAACCAGATTAGGGCCTGAAGCCATCCTACGGTGTTGCGGCCAGGTCACAAGAAAGCGAGTTGAAGAAAGGAGCTCAGCGGCACTGTAATTCACAAACCTGCAGAGTTATAAATGACAGCTATCGTCCAAAAATAGACTGAAGTAAGGCTGCCAAGAGGACTTGAAAGCAGGGCAGAATTGCAAGAAACCGATTTCAGGAGGTAGACTGGAATTGCATTGAAAGCATAGGAAAAGAGGCAGAACGTCCACAATGATGCACTTGGCCAAAAAGGGCGTATGCGTTTTTTCCTGAATATATTCAGGAAAAAACGCATACGCACTTTTTGGCCAACCAAGCAAGCTTGCAAAGGAAATCTGCACTACAATGAAGTCTCACTTCCCCCCGGTCAAAAGGGCCATCTGAAAAAGGTGTAAAATCCAGAAAGGCAGGACAGGCCATGGACAACTGGGAGCCTTGTTATGCTGATGGGCGGGATGTAAATTGCCAACAGACACCTGGGAGAACTGTATGGTGTCTCCTGAAACATCTAAAAAACAAAGCAACAGAGCCTAGGGCACTTCCACTTATGGTCCTATAGCTTAGGGAAATTAAAATCAAAAAGACACAGCCACTCCAAAGTTTGGGACGCCTCTGTTTACAAGAACCTCGTTTACCGTACAAGTTCAATATCACAGAAAGTGAAAAATGGATAAAGAACTTGTGGTACTTACGTACAATGCAGTATCACTCAGCAATGAAATCTATGTCATCAGGCCCGTAGCAGCATAATGAGTGGATTCAGGTACGATGAATCTAACTGAAATAAGTCACACAGAAAAAGAAACATCATAAGATATCAGTAATACACGGAATGTAAACTTGGCTACACAGGAACTGAATTATAGAACAGAACAGGGACTCAAATTTAGAAAACCAACTTATGCTTGCTTAAGGGGAAAGGTGAGTTGGGGTGCTGCATAAAACCAGAGATCGAAATGAGCACAAAGTTCCTTAAGCCAAATATGGAATAGACAAGAGCTACGCCTTGCTCAATGAAATGGACTCAACACCGCATATTAAACGCCTAAGGATGTACCTGACTAGTAAGTTTCTTAAAACCTATGGATTGCTATGTCTCCGAAAGAGAATCAAGCATGTGTACAGGGGCATAAACGCAGCAGTGATAGGACTGGAGAGGTTCGGTGAGCAAATGAAGACCCTTTGAAGTCATATTGCATGGTACCCATTACACGGGTCTCAGCTCTCCAGGTTTAAGGTATTCTTCCTTCAGCTAAAACATGCATGTGGAACCCAGAGTATGATCAACCGTGTGATCGGGAGACGTGTTCAAATATGTCTCAGTTTACATCCCCTGGTACTCGGGTGCAACATTCCAGACGCTTTACTAACGCTCTCCCGACTTGGAGAGTCAGTGCCTTTAACATCCTGTTTGGCCCAGTTTGCAATTTCTGCGGACAATGAACAGGAATAGGGAGAACCAATGAGAGACTAGCTGGAGGTGTCTGGACGGGCAAATTTAACTCTTATTTCCCACCAGGAAGAGGAATTAACCAAAGGCTCAGCGTGCCGTGCCGGAACCAGATTAGGGCCTGAAGCCATCCTACGGTGTTGCGGCCAGGTCACAAGAAAGCGAGTTGAAGAAAGGAGCTCAGCGGCACTGTAATTCACAAACCTGCAGAGTTATAAATGACAGCTATCGTCCAAAAATAGACTGAAGTAAGGCTGCCAAGAGGACTTGAAAGCAGGGCAGAATTGCAAGAAACCGATTTCAGGAGGTAGACTGGAATTGCATTGAAAGCATAGGAAAAGAGGCAGAACGTCCACAATGATGCACTTGGCCAAAAAGGGCGTATGCGTTTTTTCCTGAATATATTCAGGAAAAAACGCATACGCACTTTTTGGCCAACCAAGCAAGCTTGCAAAGGAAATCTGCACTACAATGAAGTCTCACTTCCCCCCGGTCAAAAGGGCCATCTGAAAAAGGTGTAAAATCCAGAAAGGCAGGACAGGCCATGGACAACTGGGAGCCTTGTTATGCTGATGGGCGGGATGTAAATTGCCAACAGACACCTGGGAGAACTGTATGGTGTCTCCTGAAACATCTAAAAAACAAAGCAACAGAGCCTAGGGCACTTCCACTTATGGTCCTATAGCTTAGGGAAATTAAAATCAAAAAGACACAGCCACTCCAAAGTTTGGGACGCCTCTGTTTACAAGAACCTCGTTTACCGTACAAGTTCAATATCACAGAAAGTGAAAAATGGATAAAGAACTTGTGGTACTTACGTACAATGGAGTATCACTCAGCAATGAAATCTATGTCATCAGGCCCTTAGCAGCATAATGAGTGGATTCAGGTACGATGATTCTAACTGAAATAAGTCACACAGAAAAAGAAACATCATAAGATATCACTAATACACGGAATGTAAACTTGGCTACACAGGAACTGAATTACAGAACAGAACAGGGTCTCAAATTTAGAAAACCAACTTATGCTTGCTTAAGGGGAAAGGTGAGTTGGGGTGCTGCATAAAACCAGAGATTCAAATGAGCACAGATAACGTTCCTTAAGCCAAATATGGAATAGACAAGAGCTACTCCTTGCTCAACGAAATGGACCCAACACCCCATATTAAACGCCTAAGAATGTACCTGTCTAGTAAGTATCTTAAAACCTATGGATTGCTATGTCTCCGAAAGAGAATCAAGCGTATGTACCGGGGCATAAACACAGCAGTGATAGGATTGGAGAGGTTTGGTGAGCAAATGAAGACCCTTTGAAGTCATATTGCATGGTACCCATTCCACGGGTCTCAACTCTCCAGGTTTAAGGTATTCTTCCTTCAGCTAAAACGTGCATGTGGAACCCAGAGTGTGATCAACTGTGTGATCGGGAAACATGTTCAAATATGTCTCACTTTTGGTCCCCTGGTACTCGGGTGCAACATTCCAGACGCTTAACGAACACTCTCCCCACTTGGAGAGTCAGTGCCTTTAACCTCCTGTTTGGCCCAGTTTGCAATTTCTGCGGAAGATGAACAGGAATAGCGAGAACCAATGAGACACTAGCTGGAGGTTTCTGGACGGGCAAATTTAACTCTCATTTCCCACCAGGAAGAGGAAATAACCAAAGGCTCAGCGTGCCGTGCCGGAACCAGATTAGGGCCTGAAGCCATCCTGCAGTGTTGTGGCCAGCTCAAAAGAAAGCGAGTTGAAGAAAGGAGCTCAGGGGCACTGTAATTCACAAACCTGTAGAGTTATAAATGACAGCTATCATCCAAAAATAGACTAAAGTAAGGCTGCCAAGAAGACTTGAAAGCGGGGCAGAATTGCAGGAAACCGATTTCAGGAGGTAGACTGGAATTGCATTGAAAGCATAGGAAAAGAGGCAGAACGTCCACAATGATGCACTTGGCCAAAAAGGGCGTATGCGTTTTTTCCTGAATATATTCAGGAAAAAAAGCATACGCACTTTTTGGCCAACCAAGCAAGCTTGCAAAGGAAATCTGCACTACAATGAAGTCTCACTTCCTCCCGGTCAAAAGGGCCATCTGAAAAAAGTGTAAAATCCAGAAAGGCAGGACAGGCCATGGAGAACTGGGAGCCTTGTTATGCTGATGGGCGGGATGTAAATTGCCAACAGACACTAGGGAGAACTGTATGGTGTTTCCTGAAACATCTAAAAAACAAAGCAACAGAGCCTAGGGCACTTCCACTTATGGTCCTATAGCTTAGGGAAATTAAAATCAAAAAGACACAGCCACCCCAAAGTTTGGAACGGCTCTGTTTACAAGAAACTCGTTTTCAGTACAAGTTCAACATCTCAGAAAGTGAAAAATGCATAAAGAAGTTGCGGTATTTACTTACAAAGCAATATCACTCAGCAATGAAATCTATGTCACCAGGCCCTTAGCAGCACAATGAGTGGATTCAGGTATGATGATTCTAACTGAAATAAGTCACACAGAAAAAGAAACATCATAAGATATCAGTAATACACGGAATGTAAACTTGGCTACACAGGAACTGAATTACAGAACAGGACAGGGACTCAAATTTAGAAAACCAACTTATGCTTGCTTAAGGGGAAAGGTGAGTTGGGTTGCTGCATAAAACCAGAGATCGAAATGAGCACAGATAAAGTTCCTTAAGCCAAATATGGAATAGACAAGAGCTACGCCTTGCTCAATGAAATGGACTCAGCACCGCATATTAAATGCCTAAGGATGTACCTGACTAGTAAGTATCTTAAAACCTATGGATTGCTATGTCTCCGAAAGAGAATCAAACATGTGTACAGGGGCATAAACGCAGCAGTGATAGGACTGGAGAGGTTCGGTGAGCAAATGAAGACCCTTTGAAGTCATATTTCATGGTACCCATTCCACGGGTCTCAGCTCTCCAGGTTAAAGGTATTCTTCCTTCAGCTAAAACATGCATGTGGAACCCAGAGTATGATCAACCATGTGATCGGGAGACGTGTTCAAATACGTCTCAGTTTTCGTACCCTGGTACTCGGGTGCAACATTCCAGACGCTTTACTAACACTCTCCCCACTTGGAGAGTCAGTCCCTTTAACCTCCTGTTTGGCCCAGTTTGCAATTTCTGCGGAAAATGAACAGGAATAGCGAGAACCAATGAGAGACTAGCTGGAGGTGTCTGGACGGGCAAATTTAACTATCATTTCCCACCAGGAAGAGGAATTAACCAAAGGCTCAGCGTGCCGTGCCGGAACCAGATTAGGGCCTGAAGCCATCCTGTGGTGTTGCGGCCAGGTCACAAGAAAGCGAGTTGAAGAAAGGAGTTCAGGGGCACTGTAATTCACAAACCTGCAGAGTTATAAATGACAGCTATCGTCCAAAAATAGACTGAAGTAAGGCTGCCAAGAGGACTTGAAAGCGGGGCAGAATTGCAGGAAACCGATTTCAGGAGGTAGACTGGAATTGCATTGAAAGCATAGGAAAAGAGGCAGAACGTCCACAATGATGCACTTGGCCAAAAAGGGCGTATGCGTTTTTTCCTGAATATATTCAGGAAAAAACGCATACGCCCTTTTTGGCCAACCAAGCAAGCTTGCAAAGGAAATCTGCACTACAATGAAGTCTCACTTCCCCCCGGTCAAAAGGGCCATCTGAAAAAAGTGTAAAATCCAGAAAGGCAGGACAGGCCATGGAGAATTGGGAGCCTTGTTATGCTGATGGGCGGGTTGTAAATTGCCAAAAGACACTCGGGAGAAGTGTATGGTGTTTCCTGAAACATCTAAAAAACAAAGCAACAGAGCCTAGGGCACTTCCACTTATGGTCCTATAGCTTAGGGAAATTAAAATCAAAAAGACACAGCCACCCCAAAGTTTGGGACGCCTCTGTTTACAAGAACATCGTTAACCGTACAAGTTCAATATCACAGAAAGTGAAAAATGGATAAAGAACTTGTGGTATTTACGTACAATGCAGTATCACTCAGCAATGAAATTTTTGTCATCAGGCCCGTAGCAGCATAATGAGTGGATTCAGGTACGATGATTCTAACTGAAATAAGTCACACAGAAAAAGAAACATCATAAGATATCAGTAATACACGGAATGTAAACTTGGCTACACAGGAACTGAATTACAGAACAGAACAGGGTCTGAAATTTAGAAAACCAACTTATGCTTGCTTAAGGGGAAAGGTGAGTTGGGGTGCTGCATAAAACCAGAGATCGAAATGAGCACAAAGTTCCTTAAGCCAAATATGGAATAGACAAGTGCTACTCCTTGCTCAATGAAATGGACTCAACACCGCATATTAAATGCCTAAGGATGTACCTGACTAGTAAGTATCTTAAAACCTATGGATTGCTATGTCTCCGAAAGAGAATCAAGCATGTGTACAGGGGCATAAACGCAGCAGTGATAGGACTGGAGAGGTTCGGTGAGCAAATGAAGACCCTCTGAAGTCATATTGCATGGTACCCATTCCACGGGTCTCAGCTCGCCTGGTTTAAGGTATTCTTCCTTCAGCTAAAACATGCATGTGGAACCCAGAGTATGATCAACCATGTGATCGAGAGACGTGTTCAAATATGTCTCAGTTTTCATACCCTGGTACTCAGGTGCAACATTCCAGACGCTTTACTAACACTCTCCCGACTTGGAGAGTCAGTCCCTTTAACCTCCTGTTTAGCCCAGTTTGCAATTTCTGCGGAAAATGAACAGGAATAGCGAGAACCAATGAGAGACTAGCTGGAGGTGTCTGGACGGGCAAATTTAACTATCATTTCCCACCAGGAAGAGGAATTAACCAAAGGCTACGCGTGCCGTGCCGGAACATGATTAGGGCCTGAAGCCATCCTATGGTGTTGCGGCCAGGTCACAAGAAAGCGAGTTGAAGAAAGGAGCTCAGGGGCACTGTAATTCACAAACCTGCAGAGTTATAAATGACAGCTATCGTCCAAAAATAGACTGAAGTAAGGCTGCCAAGAGGACTTGAAAGCGGGGCAGAATTGCAGGAAACCGATTTCAGGAGGTAGACTGGAATTGCATTGAAAGCATAGGAAAAGAGGCAGAACGTCCACAATGATGCACTTGGCCAAAAAGGGCGTATGCGTTTTTTCCTGAATATATTCAGGAAAAAACGCATACGCCCTTTTTGGCCAACCAAGCAAACTTGCAAAGGAAATCTGCACTACAATGAAGTCTCACTTCCCCCCGGTCAAAAGGGCCATCTGAAAAAAGTGTAAAATCCAGAAAGGCAGGACAGGCCATGGAGAATTGGGAGCCTTGTTATGCTGATGGGCGGAATGTAAATTGCCAACAGACACTCGGGAGAATTGTATGGTGTTTCCTGAAACATCTAAAAAACAAAGCAACAGAGCCTAGGGCACTTCCACTTATGGTCCTATAGCTTAGGGAAATTAAAATCAAAAAGACACAGCCACCCCAAAATTTGGAACGGCTCTGTTTACAAGAACCTTGTTTACAGTACAATTCAACATCTCAGAAAGTGAAAAATGGATAAAGAAGATGTGGTATTTACTTACAAAGCAATATCACTCAGCAATGAAATCTATGTCATCAGGCCTTTAGCAGCACAATGAGTGGATTCAGGTATGATGATTCTAACTGAAGTAAGTCACACAGAAAAAGAAACATCATAAGATATCAGTAATACACGGAATGTAAACTTGGCTACACAGGAACTGAATTACAGAACAGAACAGGGACTCAAATTTAGAAAACCAACTTATGCTTGCTTAAGGGTAAAGGTGAGTAGGGGTGCTGCATAAAACCAGAGATTGAAATGAGCACAGATAAAGTTCCTTAAGCCAAATATGGAATAGACAAGAGCTACTCCTTGCTCAACGAAATGGACTCAACACCGCATATTAAACGCCTAAGAATGTACCTGACTAGTAAGTATCTTAAAACCTATGGATTGCTATGTCTCCAAAAGAGAATCAAGCGTGTGTACAGGGGCATAAACGCAGCAGTGATAGGATTGGAGAGGTTCGGTGAGCAAATGAAGACCCTTTGAAGTCATATTGCATGGTACCCATTCCACGGGTCTCAGCTCTCCAGGTTTAAGGTATTCTTCCTTCAGCTAAAACATGCATGTGGAACCCAGAGCATGATCAACCGTGTGATCGGGAGACGTGTTCAAATATGTCTCAGTTTTCCTCCCCTGGTACTCGGGTGCAACATTCCAGACGCTTTACTAACGCTCTCCCGACTTGGAGAGTCAGTGCCTTTAACCTCCTGTTTGGCCCAGTTTGCAATTACTGCGGAAGTTGAACAGGAATAGGGAGAACCAAAGAGAGACTAGCTGGAGGTGTCTGGACGGGCAAATTTAACTCTTATTTCCCACCAGGTATAGGAATTAACCAAAGGTTCAGCATGCCGTGCCGGAACCAGATTAGGGCCTGAAGCCATCCTACGGTGTTGCGGCCAGTTCACAAGAAAGCGAGTTGAAGAAAGGAGCTCAGGGACAGTGTAATTCACAAACCTGCAGAGTTATAAATGACAGCTATCGTCCAAAAATAGACTGAAGTAAGGCTGCCAAGAGGACTTGAAAGCAGGGCAGAATTGCAGGAACCCGATTTCAGGAGGTAGACTGGAATTGCATTGAAAGCATAGGAAAAGAGGCAGAACGTCCACAATGATGCACTTGGCCAAAAAGGGCGTATGTGTTTTTTCCTGAATATATTCAGGAAAAAACGCATACGCCCTTTTTGGCCAACCAAGCAAGCTTGCAAAGGAAATCTGCACTACAAAGAAGTCTCAATTCCCCCCGGTCAAAAGGGCCATCTGAAAAAGTTGTAAAATCCAGAAAGGCAGGACAGGCCATGGAGAACTGGGAGCCTTGTTATGCTGATGGGCGGGATGTAAATTGCCAACAGACACTCGGGAGAAGTGTATGGTGTTTCCTGAAACATCTAAAAAACAAAGCAACAGAGCCTAGGGCACTGCCACTTATGGTCCAATAGCTTAGGGAAATTAAAATCAAAAAGACACAGCCACCCCAAAGTTTGGGACGCCTCTGTTTACAAGAACCTCGTTTACCGTACAAGTTCAATATCACAGAAAGTGAAAAATGGATAAAGAACTTGTGGTACTTACGTACAATGCAGTATCACTCAGCAATGAAATCTATGTCATCAGGCCCGTAGCAGCATAATGAGTGGATTCAGGTACGATGATTCTAACTGAAATAAGTCACACAGAAAAAGAAACATCATAAGATATCACTAATACACGGAATGTAAACTTGGCTACACAGGAACTGAATTCCAAAACAGAACAGGGTCTCAAATTTAGAAAACCAACTTATGCTTGCTTAAGGGTAAAGGTGAGTTGGGGTGCTGCATAAAACCAGAGATTCAAATGAGCACAGATAACGTTCCTTAAGCCAAATATGGAATAGACAAGAGCTACTCCTTGCTCAACGAAATGGACCCAACACCCCATATTAAACGCCTAAGAATGTACCTGACTAGTAAGTATCTTAAAACCTATGGATTGCTATGTCTCCGAAAGAGAATCAAGCGTACGTACCGGGGCATAAGCACAGCAGTGATAGGATTGGAGAGGTTCGGTGAGCAAATGAAGACCCTTTGAAGTCATATTGCATGGTACCCATTCCACGAGTCTCAACTCTCCAGGTTTAAGGTATTCTTCCTTCAGCTAAAACGTGCATGTGGAACCCAGAGTGTGATCAACTGTGTGATCGGGAAACATGTTCAAATATGTGTCACTTTTGGTCCCCTGGTACTCGGGTGCAACATTCCAGACGCTTAACGAACACTCTCCCCACTTGGAGAGTCAGTGCCTTTAACCTCCTGTTTGGCCCAGTTTGCAATTTCTGCGGAAGATGAACAGGAATAGCGAGAACCAATGAGAGACTAGCTGGAGGTGTCTGGACGGGCAAATTTAACTCTCATTTCCACCAGGAAGAGGAATTAACCAAAGGCTCAGCGTGCCGTGCCGGAACCAGATTAGGGCCTGAAGCCATCCTGCGGTGTTGAGGCCAGCTCAAAAGAAAGCGAGTTGAAGAAAGGAGCTCAGGGGCACTGTAATTCACAAACCTGCAGAGTTATAAATGACAGCTATCGTCCAAAAATAGACTGAAGTAAGGCTGCCAAGAGAACTTGAAAGCGGGGCAGAATTGCAGGAAACCGATTTCAGGAGGTAGACTGCAATTGCATTGAAAGCATAGGAAAAGAGGCAGAACGTCCACAATGATGCACTTGGCCAAAAAGGGCGTATGCGTTTTTTCCTGAATATATTCAGGAAAAAACGCATACGCCCTTTTTGGCCAACCAAGCAAGCTTGCAAAGGAAATCTGCACTACAATGAAGTCTCACTTCCCCCCGGTCAAAAGGGCCATCTGAAAAAAGTGTAAAATCCAGAAAGGCAGGACAGGCCATGGAGAACTGGGAGCCTTGTTATGCTGATGGGCGGGATGTAAATTGCAAACAACCACTCGGGAGAAGTGTATGGTGTTTCCTGAAACATCTAAAAAACCAAGCAACAGAGCCTAGGGCACTGCCACTTATGGTCCTATAGCATAGGGAAATTAAAATCAAAAAGACACAGCCACCCCAAAGCTTGGAACGGCTCTGTTTACAAGAACCTCGTTTACAGTACAAGTTCAACATCGCAGAAAGTGAAAAATGGATAAAGAAGTTGTGGTATTCACTTACAAAGCAATATCACTCAGCAATGAAATTTATGTCATCAGGCCCTTAGCATCACAATGAGTGGATTCAGGTATGATGATTCTAACTGAAATAAGTCACACAGAAAAAGAAACATCATAAGATATCAGTAATACACGGAATGTAAACTTGGCTATACAGGAACTGAATTACAGAACAGAACAGGGTCTCAAATTTAGAAAACCAACTTATGCTTGCTTAAGGGTAAAGGTGAGTTGGGGTGCTGCATAAAACCAGAGATTGAAATGAGCACAGATAAAGTTCCTTAAGTCAAATATGGAATAGACAAGAGCTACTCCTTGCTCAATGAAATGGACTCAACACCGCATATTAAACGCCTAAGAATGTACCTGACTAGTAAGTATCGGAAAACCTATGGATTGCTATGTCTCCAAAAGAGAATCAAGCATGTGTACAGGGGCATAAACGCAGCAGTGATAGGATTGGAGAGGTTCGGTGAGCAAATGAAGACCCTTTGAAGTCATATTACATGGTACCCATTACACGGGTCTCAACTCTCCAGGTTTAAGGTATTCTTCCTTCAGCTAAAACATGCATGTGGAACCCAGAGTATGATCAACTGTGTGATCGGGAGACATGTTCAAATATGTCTCAGTTTTCCTCCCCTGGTACTCGGGTGCAACATTCCAGACGCTTAACGAACACTCTCCCCACTTGGAGAGTCAGCGCCTTTAACCTCCTGTTTGGCCCAGTTTGCAATTTCTGCGGAAGATGAACAGGAATAGAGAGGACCAATGAGAGGCTAGCTGGAGGTGTCTGGACGGGCAAATTTAACTCTCATTTCCCACCAGGAAGAGGAATTAACCAAAGGCTCAGCATGCCGGGCCGGAAACAGATTAGGGTCTGAAGCCATCCTGCGGTGTTGCGGCCAGCTCAAAAGAAAGCGAGTTGAAGAAAGGAGCTCAGGGGCACTGTAATTCACAAACCTGCAGAGTTATAAATGACAGCTATCGTCCAAAAATAGACTGAAGTAAGCCTGCCAAGAGGACTTGAAAGCGGGGCAGAATTGCAGGAAACCGATTTCAGGAGGTAGACTGGAATTGCATTGAAAGCATAGGAAAAGAGGCAGAACGTCCACAATGATGCACTTGGCCAAAAAGGGCGTATGCGTTTTTTCCTGAATATATTCAGGAAAAAACGCATATGCCCTTTTTGGCCAACCAAGCAAGATTGCAAAGGAAATCTGCACTACAATGAAGTCTCACTTCCCCCCGGTCAAAAGGGCCATCTGAAAAAAGTGTAAAATCCAGAAAGGCAGGACAGGCCATGGAGAACTGGGAGCCTTGTTATTGCTGATGGGCGGGATGTAAATTGCCAACAACCACTCGGGAGAAGTGTATGGTGTTTCCTGAAACATCTAAAAAACAAAGCAACAGAACCTAGGGCACTTCCACTTATGGTCCTATAGCTTAGGGAAATTAAAATCAAAAAGACACAGCCACCCCAAAGTTTGGAACGGCTCTGTTTACAAGAACCTCATTTACAGTACAAGTTCAACATCGCAGAAAGTGAAAAATGGATAAAGAAGTTGTGGTATTTACTTACAAAGCAATATCACTCAGCAATGAAATCTGTGTCATCAGGCCCTTAGCAGCACAATGAGTGGATTCAGGTATGATGATTCTAACTGAAGTAAGTCACACAGAAAAAGAAACATCATAAGATATCAGTAATACACGGAATGTAAACTTGGCTACACAGGAACTGAATTACAGAACAGAACAGGGTCTCAAATTTAGAAAACCAACTTATTCTTGCTTAAGGGTAAAGGTGAGTTGGGGTGCTGCATAAAACCAGAGATTGAAATGAGCACAGATAAAGTTCCTTAAGCCAAATATGGAATAGACAAGAGCTACTCCTTGCTCAACGAAATGGACTCAACACCGCATATTAAACGCCTAAGAATGTACCTGACTTGTAAGTATCTTAAAACCTATGGATTGCTATGTCTCCGAAAGAGAATCAAGCATGTGTACAGGGGCATAAACGCAGCAGTGATAGGATTGGAGAGGTTCGGTGAGCAAATGAAGACCCTTTGAAGTCATATTGCATGGTACCCATTCCACGGGTTTCAACTACCCAGGTTTAAGGTATTCTTCCTTCAGCTAAAACATGCATGTGGAACCTAGAGTATGATCAACCATGTGATCGGGAGACGTGTTCAAATATGTCTCAGTTTTCCTCCCCTGGTACTCGGGTGCAACATTCCAGACGCTTTACTAACACTCTCCCCACTCGGAGAGTCAGTCCCTTTAACCTCCTGTTTGGCCCAGTTTGCAATTTCTGCGGAAGATGAACAGGAACAGCGAGAACCAATGAGAGGCTAGCTGGAGGTGTCTGGACGGGCAAATTTAACTCTCATTTCCCACCAGGAAGAGGAATTAACCAAAGGCTCAGCATGCCGTGCCGGAACCAGATTAGGGCCTGAAGCCATCCTGCGGTGTTGCGGCCAGGTCACAAGAAAGCGAGTTGAAGAAAGGAGCTCAGGGACACTGTAATTCACAAACCTGCAGAGTTATAAATGACAGCTATCGTCCAAAAATATACTGAAGTAAGGCTGCCAAGAGGACTTGAAAGCGGGGCAGAATTGCAGGAAACCGATTTCAGGAGGTAGACT
Organism: Stenella coeruleoalba; assembly: GCF_951394435.1. Classification (NCBI taxonomy): domain Eukaryota; kingdom Metazoa; phylum Chordata; class Mammalia; order Artiodactyla; family Delphinidae; genus Stenella; species Stenella coeruleoalba. Next base: position 498,529 of record NW_027645998.1, on the reverse strand, counting down.
GGAATTGCATTGAAAGCATAGGAAAAGAGGCAGAACGTCCACAATGATGCACTTGGCCAAAAAGGGCGTATGCGTTTTTTCCTGAATATATTCAGGAAAAAACGCATACGCCCTTTTTGGCCAACCAAGCAAGCTTGCAAAGGAAATCTGCACTACAATGAAGTCTCACTTCCCCCCGGTCAAAAGGGCCATCTGAAAAAAGTGTAAAATGCAGAAAGGCAGGACAGGCCATGGAGAACTGGGAGCCTTGTTATGCTGATGGGCGGGATGTAAATTGCCAACAACCACTCAGGAGAAGTGTATGGTGTTTCCTGAAACATCTAAAAAACAAAGCAAAAGAACCTAGGGCACTTCCACTTATGGTCCTATAGCTTAGGGAAATTAAAATCAAAAAGACACAGCCACCCCAAAGTTTGGAACGGCTCTGTTTACAAGAACCTCGTTTACAGTACAAGTTCAACATCGCAGAAAGTGAAAAATGGATAAAGAAGTTGTGGTATTTACTTACAAAGCAATATCACTCAGCAATGAAATCTATGTCATCAGGCCCTTAGCAGCACAATGAGTGGATTCAGGTATGATGATTCTAACTGAAGTAAGTCACACAGAAAAAGAAACATCATAAGATATCAGTAATACACGGAATGTAAACTTGGCTACACAGGAACTGAATTACAGAACAGAACAGGGTCTCAAATTTAGAAAACCAACTTATGCTTGCTTAAGGGTAAAGGTGAGTTGGGGTGCTGCATAAAACCAGAGATTGAAATGAGCACAGATAAAGTTCCTTAAGTCAAATATGGAATAGACAAGAGCTACTCCTTGCTCAACGAAATGGACTCAACACCGCATATTAAACGCCTAAGAATGTACCTGACTAGTAAGTATCTTAAAACCTATGGATTGCTATGTCTCCGAAAGAGAATCAAGCATGTGTACAGGGGCATAAACGCAGCAGTGATAGGATTGGAGAGGTTCGGTGAGCAAATGAAGACCCTTTGAAGTCATATTGCATGGTACCCATTCCACGGCTTTCCACTACCCAGGTTTAAGGTATTCTTTCTTCAGCTAAAACATGCATGTGGAACCTAGAGTATGATCAACCATGTGATCGGGAGACGTGTTCAAATATGTCTCAGCTTTTGTACCCTGGTACTCGGGTGCAACATTCCAGACGCTTTACTAACACTCTCCCGACTTGGAGAGTCAGTCCCTTTAACCTCCTGTTTGGCCCAGTTTGCAATTTCTCAGGAAGATGAACAGGAATAGCGAGAACCAATGAGAGGCTAGCTGGAGGTGTCTGGACGGGCAAATTTAACTCTCATTTCCCACCAGGAAGAGGAATTAACCAAAGGCTCAGCGTGCCGTGCCAGAACCAGTTTAGGGCCTGAAGCCATCCTGCGGTGTTGCGGCCAGGTCACAAGAAAGCGAGTTGAAGAAAGGAGCTCAGGGGCACTGTAATTCACAAACCTGCAGAGTTATAAATGACAGCTATCGTCCAAAAATAGACTGAAGTAAGGCTGCCAAGAGGACTTGAAAGCGGGGCAGAATTGCAGGAAACCGATTTCAGGAGGTAGACTGGAATTGCATTGAAAGCATAGGAAAAGAGGCAGAACGTCCACAATGATGCACTTGGCCAAAAAGGGCGTATGCGTTTTTTCCTGAATATATTCAGGAAAAAACGCATACGCCCTTTTTGGCCAACCAAGCAAGCTTGCAAAGGAAATCTGCACTACAATGAAGTCTCACTTCCCCCCGGTCAAAAGGGCCATCTGAAAAAAGTGTAAAATCCAGAAAGGCAGGACAGGCCATGGAGAACTGGGAGCCTTGTTATGCTGATGGGCGGGATGTAAATTGCCAACAACCACTCGGGAGAAGTGTATGGTGTTTCCTGAAACATCTAAAAAACAAAGCAACAGAACCTAGGGCACTTCCACTTATGGGCCTATAGCTTAGGGAAATTAAAATCAAAAAGACACAGCCACCCCAAAGTTTGGAACGGCTCTGTTTACAAGAACCTCGTTTACAGTACAAGTTCAAAATCGCAGAAAGTGAAAAATGGATAAAGAAGTTGTGGTATTTACTTACAAAGCAATATCACTCAGCAATGAAATCTGTGTCATCAGGCCCTTAGCAGCACAATGAGTGGATTCAGGTATGATGATTCTAACTGAAGTAAGTCACACAGAAAAAGAAACATCATAAGATATCAGTAATACACGGAATGTAAACTTGGCTACACAGGAACTGAATTACAGAACAGGACAGGGTCTCAAATTTAGAAAACCAACTTATGCTTGCTTAAGGGTAAAGGTGAGTTGGGGTGCTGCATAAAACCAGAGATTGAAATGAGCACAGATAAAGTTCCTTAAGTCAAATATGGAATAGACAAGAGCTACTCCTTGCTCAACGAAATGGACTCAACACCGCATATTAAACGCCTAAGAATGTACCTGACTAGTAAGTATCTTAAAACCTATGGATTGCTATGTCTCCGAAAGAGAATCAAGCATGTGTACAGGGGCATAAACGCAGCAGTGATAGGATTGGAGAGGTTCGGTGAGCAAATGAAGACCCTTTGAAGTCATATTGCATGGTACCCATTCCACGGGTTTCAACTACCCAGGTTTAAGGTATTCTTCCTTCAGCTAAAACATGCATGTGGAACCTAGAGTATGATCAACCATGTGATCGGGAGACGTGTTCAAATATGTCTCAGTTTTCGTACCCTGGTACTCGGGTGCAACATTCCAGACGCTTTACTAACACTCTCCCGACTTGGAGAGTCAGTCCCTTTAACCTCCTGTTTGGCCCAGTTTGCAATTTCTGCGGAAGATGAACAGGAATAGCGAGAACCAATGAGAGGCTAGCTGGAGGTGTCTGGACGGGCAAATTTAACTCTCATTTCCCACCAGGAAGAGGAATTAACCAAAGGCTCAGCGTGCCGTGCCGGAACCAGATTAGGGCCTGAAGCCATCCTGCGGTGTTGCGGCCAGGTCACAAGAAAGCGAGTTGAAGAAAGGAGCTCAGGGGCACTGTAATTCACAAACCTGCAGAGTTATAAATGACAGCTATCGTCCAAAAATAGACTGAAGTAAGGCTGCCAAGAGGACTTGAAAGCGGGGCAGAATTGCAGGAAACCGATTTCAGGAGGTAGACTGGAATTGCATTGAAAGCATAGGAAAAGAGGCAGAACGTCCACAATGATGCACTTGGCCAAAAAGGGCGTATGCGTTTTTTCCTGAATATATTCAGGAAAAAACGCATACGCCCTTTTTGGCCAACCAAGCAAGCTTGCAAAGGAAATCTGCACTACAATGAAGTCTCACTTCCCCCCGGTCAAAAGGGCCATCTGAAAAAAGTGTAAAATGCAGAAAGGCAGGACAGGCCATGGAGAACTGGGAGCCTTGTTATGCTGATGGGCGGGATGTAAATTGCCAACAACCACTCGGGAGAAGTGTATGGTGTTTCCTGAAACATCTAAAAAACAAAGCAACAGAACCTAGGGCACTTCCACTTATGGGCCTATAGCTTAGGGAAATTAAAATCAAAAAGACACAGCCACCCCAAAGTTTGGAACGGCTCTGTTTACAAGAACCTCGTTTACAGTACAAGTTCAACATCGCAGAAAGTGAAAAATGGATAAAGAAGTTGTGGTATTTACTTACAAAGCAATATCACTCAGCAATGAAATCTGTGTCATCAGGCCCTTAGCAGCACAATGAGTGGATTCAGGTATGATGATCCTAACTGAAGTAAGTCACACAGAAAAAGAAACATCATAAGATATCAGTAATACACGGAATGTAAACTTGGCTACACAGGAACTGAATTACAGAACAGAACAGGGTCTCAAATTTAGAAAACCAACTTATGCTTGCTTAAGGGTAAAGGTGAGTTGGGGTGCTGCATAAAACCAGAGATTGAAATGAGCACAGATAAAGTTCCTTAAGTCAAATATGGAATAGACAAGAGCTACTCCTTGCTCAACGAAATGGACTCAACACCGCATATTAAACGCCTAAGAATGTACCTGACTAGTAAGTATCTTAAAACCTATGGATTGCTATGTCTCCGAAAGAGAATCAAGCATGTGTACAGGGGCATAAACGCAGCAGTGATAGGATTGGAGAGGTTCGGTGAGCAAATGAAGACCCTTTGAAGTCATATTGCATGGTACCCATTCCACGGGTTTCAACTACCCAGGTTTAAGGTATTCTTCCTTCAGCTAAAACATGCATGTGAAACCTAGAGTATGATCAACCATGTGATCGGGAGACGTGTTCAAATATGTCTCAGTTTTCGTACCCTGGTACTCGGGTGCAACATTCCAGACGCTTTACTAACACTCTCCCGACTTGGAGAGTCAGTCCCTTTAACCTCCTGTTTGGCCCAGTTTGCAATTTCTGCGGAAGATGAACAGGAATAGCGAGAACCAATGAGAGGCTAGCTGGAGGTGTCTGGACGGGCAAATTTAACTCTCATTTCCCACCAGGAAGAGGAATTAACCAAAGGCTCAGCGTGCCATGGCGGAACCAGATTAGGGCCTGAAGCCATCCTGCGGTGTTGCGGCCAGCTCAAAAGAAACCGAGTTGAAGAAAGGAGCTCGGGGCACTGTAATTCACAAACCTGCAGAGTTATAAATGACAGCTATCGTCCAAAAATAGACTGAAGTAAGGCTGCCAAGAGGACTTGAAAACGGGGTAGAATTGCAGGAAACCGATTTCAGGAGGTAGACTGGAATTGCATTGAAAGCATAGGAAAAGAGGCAGAACGTCCACAATGATGCACTTGGCCAAAAAGGGCGTATGCGTTTTTTCCTGAATATATTCAGGAAAAAACGCATACGCCCTTTTTGGCCAACCAAGCAAGCTTGCAAAGGAAATCTGCACTACAATGAAGTCTCACTTCCCCCCGGTCAAAAGGGCCATCTGAAAAAAGTGTAAAATCCAGAAAGGCAGGACAGGCCATGGAGAACTGGGAGCCTTGTTATGCTGATGGGCGGGATGTAAATTGCCAACAACCACTCGGGAGAAGTGTATGGTGTTTCCGGAAACATCTAAAAAACAAAGCAACAGAGCCTAGGGCACTGCCACTTATGGTCCTATAGCTTAGGGAAATTAAAATCAAAAAGACACAGCCACCCCAAAGTTTGGGACGCCTCTGTTTACAAGAACCTCGTTTACAGTACAAGTTCAACATCGCAGAAAGTGAAAAATGGATAAAGAAGTTGTGGTATTTACTTACAAAGCAATATCACTCTGCAATGAAATCTGTGTCATCAGGCCCTTAGCAGCACAATGAGTGGATTCAGGTATGATGATTCTAACTGAAATAAGTCACACAGAAAAAGAAACATCATAAGATATCAGTAATACACGGAATGTAAACTTGGCTACACAGGAACTGAATTACAGAACAGAACAGGGTCTCAAATTTAGAAAACCAACTTATGCTTGCTTAAGGGTAAAGGTGAGTTGGGGTGCTGCATAAAACCAGAGATTGAAATGAGCACAGATAAAGTTCCTTAAGTCAAATATGGAATAGACAAGAGCTACTCCTTGCTCAACGAAATGGACTCAACACCGCATATTAAACGCCTAAGAATGTACCTGACTAGTAAGTATCGTAAAACCTATGGATTGCTATGTCTCCAAAAGAGAATCAAGCATGTGTACAGGGGCATAAACGCAGCAGTGATAGGATTGGAGAGGTTCGGTGAGCAAATGAAGACCCTTTGAAGTCATATTGCATGGTACCCATTACACGGGTCTCAACTCTCCAGGATTAAGGTATTCTTCCTTCAGCTAAAACATGCATGTGGAACCCAAGTATGATCAACCATGTGAACGGGAGACGTGTTCAAATATGTCTCAGTTTTCCTCCCCTGGTACTCGGGTGCAACATTCCAGACGCTTTACTAACACTCTCCCCACTCGGAGAGTCAGTCCCTTTAACCTCCTGTTTGGCCCAGTTTGCAATTTCTGCGGAAGATGAACAGGAACAGCGAGAACCAATGAGAGGCTAGCTGGAGGTGTCTGGACGGGCAAATTTAACTCTCATTTCCCACCAGGAAGAGGAATTAACCAAAGGCTCAGCATGCCGTGCCGGAACCAGATTAGGGCCTGAAGCCATCCTGCGGTGTTGCGGCCAGGTCACAAGAAAGCGAGTTGAAGAAAGGAGCTCAGGGACACTGTAATTCACAAACCTGCAGAGTTATAAATGACAGCTATCGTCCAAAAATAGACTGAAGTAAGGCTGCCAAGAGGACTTGAAAGCGGGGCAGAATTGCAGGAAACCGATTTCAGGAGGTAGACTGGAATTGCATTGAAAGCATAGGAAAAGAGGCAGAACGTCCACAATGATGCACTTGGCCAAAAAGGGCGTATGCGTTTTTTCCTGAATATATTCAGGAAAAAACGCATACGCCCTTTTTGGCCAACCAAGCAAGCTTGCAAAGGAAATCTGCACTACAATGAAGTCTCACTTCCCCCCGGTCAAAAGGGCCATCTGAAAAAAGTGTAAAATGCAGAAAGGCAGGACAGGCCATGGAGAACTGGGAACCTTGTTATGCTGATGGGCGGGATGTAAATTGCCAACAACCACTCGGGAGAAGTGTATGGTGTTTCCTGAAACATCTAAAAAACAAAGCAAAAGAACCTAGGGCACTTCCACTTATGGTCCTATAGCTTAGGGAAATTAAAATCAAAAAGACACAGCCACCCCAAAGTTTGGAACGGCTCTGTTTACAAGAACCTCGTTTACAGTACAAGTTCAACATCGCAGAAAGTGAAAAATGGATAAAGAAGTTGTGGTATTTACTTACAAGGCAATATCACTCAGCAATGAAATCTGTGTCATCAGGCCCTTAGCAGCACAATGAGTGGATTCAGGTATGATGATTCTAACTGAAATAAGTCACACAGAAAAAGAAACATCATAAGATATCAGTAATACACGGAATGTAAACTTGGCTACACAGGAACTGAATTACAGAACAGAACAGGGTCTCAAATTTAGAAAACCAACTTATGCTTGCTTGAGGGTAAAGGTGAGTTGGGGTGCTGCATAAAACCAGAGATTGAAATGAGCACAGATAAAGTTCCTTAAGTCAAATATGGAATAGACAAGAGCTACTCCTTGCTCAACGAAATGGACTCAACACCGCATATTAAACGCCTAAGAATGTACCTGACTAGTAAGTATCGTAAAACCTATGGATTGCTATGTCTCCAAAAGAGAATCAAGCATGTGTACAGGGGCATAAACGCAGCAGTGATAGGATTGGAGAGGTTCGGTGAGCAAATGAAGACCCTTTGAAGTCATATTGCATGGTACCCATTACACGGGTCTCAACTCTCCAGGATTAAGGTATTCTTCCTTCAGCTAAAACATGCATGTGGAACCCAAGTATGATCAACCATGTGAACGGGAGACGTGTTCAAATATGTCTCAGTTTTCCTCCCCTGGTACTCGGGTGCAACATTCCAGACGCTTTACTAACACTCTCCCCACTTGGAGAGTCAGCGCCTTTAACCTCCTGTTTGGCCCAGTTTGCAATTTCTGCGGAAGATGAACAGGAATAGCGAGAACCAATGAGAGGCTAGCTGGAGGTGTCTGGACGGGCAAATTTAACTCTCATTTCCCACCAGGAAGAGGAAATAACCAAAGGCTCAGTGTGCCGTACCGGAACCAGATTAGGGCCTGAAGCCATCCTGCGGTGTTGCGGCCAGCTCAAAAGAAAGCGAGTTGAAGAAAGGAGCTCAGGGGCACTGTAATTCACAAACCTGCGGAGTTATAAATGACAGCTATCGTCCAAAAATAGACTGAAGTAAGGCTGCGAAGAGGACTTGAAAGCGGGGCAGAATTGCAGGAAACCGATTTCAGGAGGTAGACTGGAATTGCATTGAAAGCATAGGAAAAGAGGCAGAACGTCCACAATGATGCACTTGGCCAAAAAGGGCGTATGCGTTTTTTCCTGAATATATTCAGGAAAAAACGCATACGCCCTTTTTGGCCAACCAAGCAAGCTTGCAAAGGAAATCTGCACTACAATGAAGTCTCACTTCCCCCCGGTCAAAAGGGCCATCTGAAAAAAGTGTAAAATCCAGAAAGGCAACAGGCCATTGAGAACTGGGAGCCTTGTTATGCTGATCGGCGGGATGTAAATTGTCAACAGACACTTGGGAGAAGTGTATGGTGTTTCCTGAAACATCTAAAAAACAAAGCAACAGAGCCTAGGGCACTGCCACTTATGGTCCTATAGCTTAGGGAAATTAAAATCAAAAAGACACAGCCACCCCAAAGTTTTGAACGGCTCTGTTTACAAGAACCTCATTTACAGTACAAGTTCAACATCGCAGAAAGTGAAAAATGGATAAAGAAGTTGTGGTATTTACTTACAAAGCAATATCACTCAGCAATGAAATCTGTGTCATCAGGCCCTTAGCAGCACAATGAGTGGATTCAGGTATGATGATTCTAACTGAAATAAGTCACACAGAAAAAGAAACATCATAAGATATCAGTAATACACGGAATGTAAACTTGGCTACACAGGAACTGAATTACAGAACAGAACAGGGTCTCAAATTTAGAAAAACAACTTATGCTTGCTTAAGGGTAAAGGTGAGTTGGGGTGCTGCATAAAACCAGAGATTGAAATGAGCACAGATAAAGTTCCTTAAGCCAAATATGGAATAGACAAGAGCTACTCCTTGCTCAACGAAATGGACTCAACACCCCATATTAAACGCCTAAGAATGTTCCTGACTAGTAAGTATCTTAAAACCTATGGATTGCTATGTCTCCGAAAGAGAATCAAGCATGTGTACAGGGGCATAAACGCAGCAGTGATAGGATTGGAGAGGTTCGGTGAGCAAATGAAGACCCTTTGAAGTCATATTGCATGGTACCCATTCCACGGGTTTCAACTACCCAGGTTTTAGGTATTCTTCCTTCAGCTAAAACATGCATGTGGAACCCAGAGTATGATCAACCATGTGATCGGGAGACGTGTTCAAATATGTCTCAGTTTTCGTACCCTGGTACTCGGGTGCAACATTCCAGACGCTTTACTAACACTCTCCCGACTTGGAGAGTCAGTCCCTTTAACCTCCTGTTTGGCCCAGTTTGCAATTTCTGTGGAAGATGAACAGGAATAGCGAGAACCAATGAGAGACTAGCTGGAGGTGTCTGGACGGGCAAATTTAACTCTCATTTCCCACCAGGAAGAGGAATTAACCAAAGGCTCAGCATGCCGTGCCGGAACCAGATTAGGGCCTAAAGCCATGCTGCAGTGTTGCGGCCAGGTCACAAGAAAGCGAGTTGAAGAAAGGAGCTCAGGGGCACTGTAATTCACAAACCTGCAGAGTTATAAATGACAGCTATCGTCCAAAAATAGACTGAAGTAAGGCTGCCAAGAGGACTTGAAAGCGGGGCAGAATTGCAGGAAACCGATTTCAGGAGGTAGACTGGAATTGCATTGAAAGCATAGGAAAAGAGGCAGAACGTCCACAATGATGCACTTGGCCAAAAAGGGCGTACGCGTGTTTTCCTGAATATATTCAGGAAAAAACGCATACGCCCTTTTTGGCCAACCAAGCAAGCTTGCAAAGGAAATCTGCACTACAATGAAGTCTCACTTCTCCCCGGTCAAAAGGGCCATCTGAAAAAAGTGTAAAATCCAGAAAGGCAACAGGCCATTGAGAACTGGGAGCCTTGTTATGCTGATGGGCGGGATGTAAATTGCCAACAGACACTTGGGAGAAGTGTATGGTGTTTCCTGAAACATCTAAAAAACAAAGCAACAGAGCCTAGGGCACTTCCACGTATGGTCCTATAGCTTAGGGAAATTAAAATCAAAAAGACACAGCCACCCCAAAGTTTGGAACGGCTCTGTTTACAAGAACCTCGTTTACAGTACAAGTTCAACATCGCAGAAAGTGAAAAATGGATAAAGAAGTTGTGGTATTTACTTACAAAGCAATATCACTCAGCAATGAAATCTGTGTCATCAGGCCCTTAGCAGCACAATGAGTGGATTCAGGTATGATGATTCTAACTGAAGTAAGTCACACAGAAAAAGAAACATCATAAGATATCAGTAATACACGGAATGTAAACTTGGCTACACAGGAACTGAATTACAGAACAGAACAGGGTCTCAAATTTAGAAAACCAACTTATGCTTGCTTAAGGGTAAAGGTGAGTTGGGGTGCTGCATAAAACCAGAGATTGAAATGAGCACAGATAAAGTTCCTTAAGTCAAATATGGAATAGACAAGAGCTACTCCTTGCTCAATGAAATGGACTCAACACCGCATATTAAACGCCTAAGAATGTACCTGACTAGTAAGTATCTTAAAACCTATGGATTGCTATGTCTCTGAAAGAGAATCAAGCATGTGTACAGGGGCATAAACGCAGCAGTGATAGGATTGGAGAGGTTCGGTGAGCAAATGAAGACCCTTTGAAGTCATATTGCATGGTACCCATTCCACGGGTTTCAACTACCCAGGTTTAAGGTATTCTTCCTTCAGCTAAAACATGCATGTGGAACCTAGAGTATGATCAACCATGTGATCGGGAGACGTGTTCAAATATGTCTCAGTTTTCGTACCCTGGTACTCGGGTGCAACATTCCAGACGCTTTACTAACACTCTCCCGACTTGGAGAGTCAGTCCCTTTAACCTCCTGTTTGGCCCAGTTTGCAATTTCTGCGGAAGATGAACAGGAATAGCGAGAACCAATGAGAGGCTAGCTGGAGGTGTCTGGACGGGCAAATTTAACTCTCATTTCCCACCAGGAAGAGGAAATAACCAAAGGCTCAGTGTGCCGTACCGGAACCAGATTAGGGCCTGAAGCCATCCTGCGGTGTTGCGGCCAGCTCAAAAGAAAGCGAGTTGAAGAAAGGAGCTCAGGGGCACTGTAATTCACAAACCTGCGGAGTTATAAATGACAGCTATCGTCCAAAAATAGACTGAAGTAAGGCTGCGAAGAGGACTTGAAAGCGGGGCAGAATTGCAGGAAACCGATTTCAGGAGGTAGACTGGAATTGCATTGAAAGCATAGGAAAAGAGGCAGAACGTCCACAATGATGCACTTGGCCAAAAAGGGCGTATGCGTGTTTTCCTGAATATATTCAGGAAAAAACGCATACGCCCTTTTTGGCCAACCAAGCAAGCTTGCAAATGAAATCTGCACTACAATGAAGTCTCACTTCCCCCCGGTCAAAAGGGCCATCTGAAAAAAGTGTAAAATCCAGAAAGGCAACAGGCCATTGAGAACAGGGAGCCTTGTTATGCTGATCGGCGGGATGTAAATTGTCAACAGACACTTGGGAGAAGTGTATGGTGTTTCCTGAAACATCTAAAAAACAAAGCAACAGAGCCTAGGGCACTGCCACTTATGGTCCTATAGCTTAGGGAAATTAAAATCAAAAAGACACAGCCACCCCAAAGTTTTGAACGGCTCTGTTTACAAGAACCTCATTTACAGTACAAGATCAACATCGCAGAAAGTGAAAAATGGATAAAGAAGTTGTGGTATTTACTTACAAAGCAATATCACTCAGCAATGAAATCTGTGTCATCAGGCCCTTAGCAGCACAATGAGTGGATTCAGGTATGATGATTCTAACTGAAATAAGTCACACAGAAAAAGAAACATATAAGATATCAGTAATACACGGAATGTAAACTTGGCTACACAGGAACTGAATTACAGAACAGAACAGGGTCTCAAATTTAGAAAAACAACTTATGCTTGCTTAAGGGTAAAGGTGAGTTGGGGTGCTGCATAAAACCAGAGATTGAAATGAGCACAGATAAAGTTCCTTAAGCCAAATATGGAATAGACAAGAGCTACTCCTTGCTCAACGAAATGGACTCAACACCCCATATTAAACGCCTAAGAATGTTCCTGACTAGTAAGTATCTTAAAACCTATGGATTGCTATGTCTCCGAAAGAGAATCAAGCATGTGTACAGGGGCATAAACGCAGCAGTGATAGGATTGGAGAGGTTCGGTGAGCAAATGAAGACCCTTTGAAGTCATATTGCATGGTACCCATTCCACGGGTTTCAACTACCCAGGTTTTAGGTATTCTTCCTTCAGCTAAAACATGCATGTGGAACCCAGAGTATGATCAACCATGTGATCGGGAGACGTGTTCAAATATGTCTCAGTTTTCGTACCCTGGTACTCGGGTGCAACATTCCAGACGCTTTACTAACACTCTCCCGACTTGGAGAGTCAGTCCCTTTAACCTCCTGTTTGGCCCAGTTTGCAATTTCTGCGGAAGATGAACAGGAATAGCGAGAACCAATGAGAGACTAGCTGGAGGTGTCTGGACGGGCAAATTTAACTCTCATTTCCCACCAGGAAGAGGAATTAACCAAAGGCTCAGCGTGCCGTGCCGGAACCAGATTAGGGCCTGAAGCCATGCTGCGGTGTTGCGGCCAGGTCACAAGAAAGCGAGTTGAAGAAAGGAGCTCAGGGGCACTGTAATTCACAAACCTGCAGAGTTATAAATGACAGCTATCGTCCAAAAATAGACTGAAGTAAGGCTGCCAAGAGGACTTGAAAGCGGGGCAGAATTGCAGGAAACCGATTTCAGGAGGTAGACTGGAATTGCATTGAAAGCATAGGAAAAGAGGCAGAACGTCCACAATGATGCACTTGGCCAAAAAGGGCGTATGCGTGTTTTCCTGAATATATTCAGGAAAAAACGCATACGCCCTTTTTGGCCAACCAAGCAAGCTTGCAAAGGAAATCTGCACTACAATGAAGTCTCACTTCTCCCCGGTCAAAAGGGCCATCTGAAAAAAGTGTAAAATCCAGAAAGGCAACAGGCCATTGAGAACTGGGAGCCTTGTTATGCTGATGGGCGGGATGTAAATTGCCAACAGACACTTGGGAGAAGTGTATGGTGTTTCCTGAAACATCTAAAAAACAAAGCAACAGAGCCTAGGGCACTTCCACGTATGGTCCTATAGCTTAGGGAAATTAAAATCAAAAAGACACAGCCACCCCAAAGTTTGGAACGGCTCTGTTTACAAGAACCTCGTTTACAGTACAAGTTCAACATCGCAGAAAGTGAAAAATGGATAAAGAAGTTGTGGTATTTACTTACAAAGCAATATCACTCAGCAATGAAATCTGTGTCATCAGGCCCTTAGCAGCACAATGAGTGGATTCAGGTATGATGATTCTAACTGAAGTAAGTCACACAGAAAAAGAAACATCATAAGATATCAGTAATACACGGAATGTAAACTTGGCTACACAGGAACTGAATTACAGAACAGAACAGGGTCTCAAATTTAGAAAACCAACTTATGCTTGCTTAAGGGTAAAGGTGAGTTGGGGTGCTGCATAAAACCAGAGATTGAAATGAGCACAGATAAAGTTCCTTAAGTCAAATATGGAATAGACAAGAGCTACTCCTTGCTCAATGAAATGGACTCAACACCGCATATTAAACGCCTAAGAATGTACCTGACTAGTAAGTATCTTAAAACCTATGGATTGCTATGTCTCCGAAAGAGAATCAAGCATGTGTACAGGGGCATAAACGCAGCAGTGATAGGATTGGAGAGGTTCGGTGAGCAAATGAAGACCCTTTGAAGTCATATTGCATGGTACCCATTCCACGGGTTTCAACTACCCAGGTTTAAGGTATTCTTCCTTCAGCTAAAACATGCATGTGGAACCTAGAGTATGATCAACCATGTGATCGGGAGACGTGTTCAAATATGTCTCAGTTTTCGTACCCTGGTACTCGGGTGCAACATTCCAGACGCTTTACTAACACTCTCCCGACTTGGAGAGTCAGTCCCTTTAACCTCCTGTTTGGCCCAGTTTGCAATTTCTGCGGAAGATGAACAGGAATAGCGAGAACCAATGAGAGGCTAGCTGGAGGTGTCTGGACGGGCAAATTTAACTCTCATTTCCCACCAGGAAGACGAAATAACCAAAGGCTCAGCGTGCCGTGCCGGAACCAGATTAGGGCCTGAAGCCATCCTGCGGTGTTGCGGCCAGGTCACAAGAAAGCGAGTTGAAGAAAGGAGCTCAGGGGCACTGTAATTCACAAACCTGCAGAGTTATAAATGACAGCTATCGTCCAAAAATAGACTGAAGTAAGGCTGCCAAGAGGACTTGAAAGCGGGGCAGAATTGCAGGAAACCGATTTCAGGAGGTAGACTGGAATTGCATTGAAAGCATAGGAAAAGAGGCAGAACGTCCACAATGATGCACTTGGCCAAAAAGGGCGTATGCGTGTTTTCCTGAATATATTCAGGAAAATACGCATACGCCCTTTTTGGCCAACCAAACAAGCTTGCAAAGGAAATCTGCACTACAATGAAGTCTCACTTCCCCCCGGTCAAAAGGGCCATCTGAAAAAAGTGTAAAATCCAGAAAGGCAGGACAGGCCATGGAGAACTGGGAGCCTTGTTATGCTGATGGGCGGGATGTAAATTGCCAACAGACACTCGGGAGAAGTGTATGGTGTTTCCTGAAACATCTAAAAAACAAAGCAACAGAGACTAGGGCACTGCCACTTATGGTCCTATAGCATAGGGAAATTAAAATCAAAAAGACACAGCCACCCCAAAGTTTGGGACGCCTCTGTTTACAAGAACCTCATTTACAGTACAAGTTCAACATCGCAGAAAGTGAAAAATGGATAAAGAAGTTGTGGTATTTACTTACAAAGCAATATCACTCAGCAATGAAATCTGTGTCATCAGGCCCTTAGCAGCACAATGAGTGGATTCAGGTATGATGATTCTAACTGAAATAAGTCACACAGAAAAAGAAACATCATAAGATATCAGTAATACACGGAATGTAAACTTGGCTACACAGGAACTGAATTACAGAACAGAACAGGGTCTCAAATTTAGAAAACCAACTTATGCTTGCTTAAGGGTAAAGGTGAGTTGGGGTGCTGCATAAAACCAGAGATTGAAATGAGCACAGATAAAGTTCCTTAAGTCAAATATGGAATAGACAAGAGCTACTCCTTGCTCAACGAAATGGACTCAAAACCGCATATTAAACGCCTAAGAATGTACCTGACTAGTAAGTATCGTAAAACCTATGGATTGCTATGTCTCTGAAAGAGAATCAAGCATGTGTACAGGGGCATAAACGCAGCAGTGATAGGATTGGAGAGGTTCGGTGAGCAAATGAAGACCCTTTGAAGTCATATTGCATGGTACCCATTACACGGGTCTCAACTCTCCAGGTTTAAGGTATTCTTCCTTCAGCTAAAACATGCATGTGGAACCCAAGTATGATCAACCATGTGAACGGGAGACGTGTTCAAATATGTCTCAGTTTTCCTCCCCTGGTACTCGGGTGCAACATTCCAGACGCTTTACTAACACTCTCCCCACTTGGAGAGTCAGCGCCTTTAACCTCCTGTTTGGCCCAGTTTGCAATTTCTGCGGAAGATGAACAGGAATAGCGAGAACCAATGAGAGGCTAGCTGGAGGTGTCTGGACGGGCAAATTTAACTCTCATTTCCCACCAGGAAGAGGAAATAACCAAAGGCTCAGCGTGCCGTACCGGAACCAGATTAGGGCCTGAAGCCATCCTGCGGTGTTGCGGCCAGGTCACAAGAAAGCGAGTTGAAGAAAGGAGCTCAGGGGCACTGTAATTCACAAACCTGCAGAGTTATAAATGACAGCTATCGTCCAAAAATAGACTGAAGTAAGGCTGCCAAGAGGACTTGAAAGCGGGGCAGAATTGCAGGAAACCGATTTCAGGAGGTAGACTGGAATTGCATTGAAAGCATAGGAAAAGAGGCAGAACGTCCACAATGATGCACTTGGCCAAAAAGGGCGTATGCGTTTTTTCCTGAATATATTCAGGAAAAAAGGCATATGCCCTTTTTGGCCAACCAAGCAAGCTTGCAAAGGAAATCTGCACTACAATGAAGTCTCACTTCCCCCCGGTCAAAAGGGCCATCTGAAAAAAGTGTAAAATCCAGAAAGGCAACAGGCCATTGAGAACTGGGAGCCTTGTTATGCTGATGGGCGGGATGTAAATTGCCAACAGACACTTGGGAGAAGTGTATGGTGTTTCCTGAAACATCTAAAAAACTAAGCAACAGAGCCTAGGGCACTTCCACTTATGGTCCTATAGCTTAGGGAAATTAAAATCAAAAAGACACAGCCACCCCAAAGTTTGGAACGGCTCTGTTTACAAGAACCTCGTTTACAGTACAAGTTCAACATCGCAGAAAGTGAAAAATGGATAAAGAACTTGTGGTACTTACGTACAATGCAGTATCACTCAGCAATGAAATCTATGTCATCAGGCCCATAGCAGCATAATGAGTAGATTCAGGTACGATGATTGTAACTGAAATAAGTCACACAGAAAAAGAAACATCATAAGATATTAGTAATACACGGAATGTAAACTTGGCTACACAGGAACTGAATTACAGAACAGAACAGGGTCTCAAATTTAGAAAACCAACTTATGCTTGCTTAAGGGTAAAGGTGAGTTGGGGTGCTGCATAAAACCAGTAATTGAAATGAGCACAGATAAAGTTCCTTAAGTCAAATATGGAATAGACAAGAGCTACTCCTTGCTCAACGAAATGGACTTAACACCCCATATTAAACGCCTAAGAATGTACCTGACTAGTAAGTATCTTAAAACCTATGGATTGCTATGTCTCCGAAAGAGAATCAAGCATGTGTACAGGGGCATAAACGCAGCAGTGATAGGATTGGAGAGGTTCGGTGAGCAAATGAAGACCCTTTGAAGTCATATTGCATGGTATCCATTCCACGGGTTTCAACTACCCAGGTTTAAGGTATTCTTCCTTCAGCTAAAACATGCATGTGGAACCTAGAGTATGATCAACCATGTGATCGGGAGACGTGTTCAAATATGTCTCAGTTTTCGTACCCTGGTACTCGGGTGCAACATTCCAGACGCTTTACTAACACTCTCCCGACTTGGAGAGTCAGTCCCTTTAACCTCCTGTTTGGCCCAGTTTGCAATTTCTGTGGAAGATGAACAGGAATAGTGAGAACCAATGAGAGGCTAGCTGGAGGTGTCTGGACGGGCAAATTTAACTCTCATTTCCCACCAGGAAGAGGAATTAACCAAAGGCTCAGCGTGCCGTGCCGGAACCAGATTAGGGCCTGAAGCCATCCTGCGGTGTTGCGGCCAGGTCACAAGAAAGCGAGTTGAAGAAAGGAGCTCAGGGGCACTGTAATTCACAAACCTGCAGAGTTATAAATGACAGCTATCGTCCAAAAATAGACTGAAGTAAGGCTGCCAAGAGGACTTGAAAGCGGGGCAGAATTGCAGGAAACCGATTTCAGGAGGTAGACTGGAATTGCATTGAAAGCATAGGAAAAGAGGCAGAACGTCCACAATGATGCACTTGGCCAAAAAGGGCGTATGCGTTTTTTCCTGAATATATTCAGGAAAAAAGGCATATGCCCTTTTTGGCCAACCAAGCAAGCTTGCAAAGGAAATCTGCACTACAATGAAGTCTCACTTCCCCCCGGTCAAAAGGGCCATCTGAAAAAAGTGTAAAATCCAGAAAGGCAACAGGCCATTGAGAACTGGGAGCCTTGTTATGCTGATGGGCGGGATGTAAATTGCCAACAGACACTTGGGAGAAGTGTATGGTGTTTCCTGAAACATCTAAAAAACTAAGCAACAGAGCCTAGGGCACTTCCACTTATGGTCCTATAGCTTAGGGAAATTAAAATCAAAAAGACACAGCCACCCCAAAGTTTGGAACGGCTCTGTTTACAAGAACCTCGTTTACAGTACAAGTTCAACATCGCAGAAAGTGAAAAATGGATAAAGAACTTGTGGTACTTACGTACAATGCAGTATCACTCAGCAATGAAATCTATGTCATCAGGCCCATAGCAGCATAATGAGTAGATTCAGGTACGATGATTGTAACTGAAATAAGTCACACAGAAAAAGAAACATCATAAGATATTAGTAATACACGGAATGTAAACTTGGCTACACAGGAACTGAATTACAGAACAGAACAGGGTCTCAAATTTAGAAAACCAACTTATGCTTGCTTAAGGGTAAAGGTGAGTTGGGGTGCTGCATAAAACCAGTAATTGAAATGAGCACAGATAAAGTTCCTTAAGTCAAATATGGAATAGACAAGAGCTACTCCTTGCTCAACGAAATGGACTCAACACCCCATATTAAACGCCTAAGAATGTACCTGACTAGTAAGTATCTTAAAACCTATGGATTGCTATGTCTCCGAAAGAGAATCAAGCATGTGTACAGGGGCATAAACGCAGCAGTGATAGGATTGGAGAGGTTCGGTGAGCAAATGAAGACCCTTTGAAGTCATATTGCATGGTATCCATTCCACGGGTTTCAACTACCCAGGTTTAAGGTATTCTTCCTTCAGCTAAAACATGCATGTGGAACCTAGAGTATGATCAACCATGTGATTGGGAGACGTGTTCAAATATGTCTCAGTTTTCGTACCCTGGTACTCGGGTGCAACATTCCAGACGCTTTACTAACACTCTCCCGACTTGGAGAGTCAGTCCCTTTAACCTCCTGTTTGGCCCAGTTTGCAATTTCTGTGGAAGATGAACAGGAATAGTGAGAACCAATGAGAGGCTAGCTGGAGGTGTCTGGACGGGCAAATTTAACTCTCATTTCCCACCAGGAAGAGGAATTAACCAAAGGCTCAGCGTGCCGTGCCGGAACCAGATTAGGGCCTGAAGCCATCCTGCGGTGTTGCGGCCAGCTCAAAAGAAAGCGAGTTGAAGAAAGGAGCTCAGGGGCACTGTAATTCACAAACCTGCAGAGTTATAAATGACAGCTATCGTCCAAAAATAGACTGAAGTAAGCCTGCCAAGAGGACTTGAAAGCGGGGCAGAATTGCAGGAAACCGATTTCAGGAGGTAGACTGGAATTGCATTGAAAGCATAGGAAAAGAGGCAGAACGTCCACAATGATGCACTTGGCCAAAAAGTGCGTATGCGTGTTTTCCTGAATATATTCAGGAAAAAACGCATACGCCCTTTTTGGCCAACCAAACAAGCTTGCAAAGGAAATCTGCACTACAATGAAGTCTCACTTCCCCCCAGTCAAAAGGGCCATCTGAAAAAAGTGTAAAATCCAGAAAGGCAGGACAGGCCATGGAGAACTGGGAGCCTTGTTATGCTGATGGGCGGGATGTAAATTGCCAACAGACACTCGGGAGAAGTGTATGGTGTTTCCTGAAACATCTAAAAAACAAAGCAACAGAGCCTAGGGCACTGCCACTTATGGTCCTATAGCTTAGGGAAATTAAAATCAAAAAGACACAGCCACCCCAAAGTTTGGGACGCCTCTGTTTACAAGAACCTCGTTTACAGTACAAGTTCAACATCGCAGAAAGTGAAAAATGGATAAAGAAGTTGTGGTATTTACTTACAAAGCAATATCACTCAGCAATGAAATCTGTGTCATCAGGCCCTTAGCAGCACAATGAGTGGATTCAGGTATGATGATTCTAACTGAAATAAGTCACACAGAAAAAGAAACATCAAAAGATATCAGTAATACACGGAATGTAAACTTGGCTACACAGGAACTGAATTACAGAACAGAACAGGGTCTCAAATTTAGAAAACCAACTTATGCTTGCTTAAGGGGAAAGGTGAGTTGGGGTGCTGCATAAAACCAGAGATTGAAATGAGCACAGATAAAGTTCCTTATGTCAAATATGGAATAGACAAGAGCTACGCCTTGCTCAACGAAATGGACTCAACACCGCATATTAAACGCCTAAGAATGTACCTGACTAGCAAGTATCGTAAAACCTATGGATTGCTATGTCTCTGAAAGAGAATCAAGCATGTGTACAGGGGCATAAATGCAGCAGTGATAGGATTGGAGAGGTTCGGTGAGCAAATGAAGACCCTTTGAAGTCATATTGCATGGTACCCATTACACGGGTCTCAACTCTCCAGGTTTAAGGTATTCTTCCTTCAGCTAAAACATGCATGTGGAACCCAAGTATGATCAACCATGTGAACGGGAGACGTGTTCAAATATGTCTCAGTTTTCCTCCCCTGGTACTCGGGTGCAACATTCCAGAGGCTTTACTAACACTCTCCCCACTTGGAGAGTCAGCGCCTTTAACCTCCTGTTTGGCCCAGTTTGCAATTTCTGCGGAAGATGAACAGGAATAGCGAGAACCAATGAGAGGCTAGCTGGAGGTGTCTGGACGGGCAAATTTAACTCTCATTTCCCACCAGGAAGAGGAAATAACCAAAGGCTCAGCGTGCCGTACCGGAACCAGATTAGGGCCTGAAGCCATCCTGCGGTGTTGCGGCCAGCTCAAAAGAAAGCGAGTTGAAGAAAGGAGCTCAGGGGCACTGTAATTCACAAACCTGCAGAGTTATAAATGACAGCTATCGTCCAAAAATAGACTGAAGTAAGGCTGCCAAGAGGACTTGAAAGCGGGGCAGAATTGCAGGAAACCGATTTCAGGAGGTAGACTGGAATTGCATTGAAAGCATAGGAAAAGAGGCAGAACGTCCACAATGATGCACTTGGCCAAAAAGGGCGTATGCGTTTTTTCCTGAATATATTCAGGAAAAAATGCATACGCACTTTTTGGCCAACCAAGCAAGCTTGCAAAGGAAATCTGCACTACAATGAAGTCTCACTTCCCCCCGGTCAAAAGGGCCATCTGAAAAAAGTGTAAAATCCAGAAAGGCAGGACAGGCCATGGAGAACTGAGAGCCTTCTTATGCTGATGGGCGGGATGTAAATTGCCAACAACCACTCGGGAGAAGTGTATGGTGTTTCCTGAAACATCTAAAAAACAAAGCAACAGAACCTAGGGCACTTCCACTTATGGTCCTATAGCTTAGGGAAATTAAAATCAAAAAGACACAGCCACCCCAAAGTTTGGAACGGCTCTGTTTACAAGAACCTCGTTTACAGTACAAGTTCAACATCGCAGAAAGTGAAAAATGGATAAAGAAGTTGTGGTATTTACTTACAAAGCAATATCACTCAGCAATGAAATCTGTGTCATCAGGCCCTTAGCAGCACAATGAGTGGATTCAGGTACGATGATTCTAACTGAAATAAGTCACACAGAAAAAGAAACATCATAAGATATCAGTAATACACGGAATGTAAACTTGGCTACACAGGAACTGAATTACAGAACAGAACAGGGTCTCAAATTTAGAAAACCAACTTATGCTTGCTTAAGGGGAAAGGTGAGTTGGGGTGCTGCATAAAACCAGAGATTGAAATGAGCACAGATAAAGTTCCTTATGTCAAATATGGAATAGACAAGAGCTACTCCTTGCTCAACGAAATGGACTCAACACCGCATATTAAACGCCTAAGAATGTACCTGACTAGCAAGTATCGTAAAACCTATGGATTGCTATGTCTCCGAAAGAGAATCAAGCATGTGTACAGGGGCATAAACGCAGCAGTGATAGGATTGGAGAGGTTCGGTGAGCAAATGAAGACCCTTTGAAGTCATATTGCATGGTACCCATTCCACGGGTTTCAACTACCCAGGTTTAAGGTATTCTTCCTTCAGCTAAAACATGCATGTGGAACCTAGAGTATGATCAACCATGTGATCGGGAGACGTGTTCAAATATGTCTCAGTTTTCGTACCCTGGTACTCGGGTGCAACATTCCAGACGCTTTACTAACACTCTCCCGACTTGGAGAGTCAGTCCCTTTAACCTCCTGTTTGGCCCAGTTTGCAATTTCTGCGGAAGATGAACAGGAATAGCGAGAACCAATGAGAGACTAGCTGGAGGTGTCTGGACGGGCAAATTTAATTCTCATTTCCCACCAGGAAGAAGAATTAACCAAAGGCTCAGCGTGCCGTGCCGGAACCAGATTAGGGCCTGAAGCCATGCTGCGGTGTTGCGGCCAGGTCACAAGAAAGCGAGTTGAAGAAAGGAGCTCAGGGGCACTGTAATTCACAAACCTGCAGAGTTATAAATGACAGCTATCGTCCAAAAATAGACTGAAGTAAGGCTGCCAAGAGGACTTGAAAGCGGGGCAGAATTGCAGGAAACCGATTTCAGGAGGTAGACTGGAATTGCATTGAAAGCATAGGAAAAGAGGCAGAACGTCCACAATGATGCACTTGGCCAAAAAGGGCGTATGCGTTTTTTCCTGAATATATTCAGGAAAAAACGCATACACCGTTTTTGGCCAACCAAGCAAGCTTGCAAAGGAAATCTGCACTACAATGAAGTCTCACTTCCCCCCGGTCAAAAGGGCCATCTGAAAAAAGTGTAAAATCCAGAAAGGCAGGACAGGCCATGGAGAACTGAGAGCCTTGTTATGCTGATGGGCGGGATGTAAATTGCCAACAACCACTCGGGAGAAGTGTATGGTGTTTCCTGAAACATCTAAAAAACAAAGCAACAGAACCTAGGGCACTTCCACTTATGGTCCTATAGCTTAGGGAAATTAAAATCAAAAAGACACAGCCACCCCAAAGTTTGGAACGGCTCTGTTTACAAGAACCTCGTTTACAGTACAAGTTCAACATCGCAGAAAGTGAAAAATGGATAAAGAAGTTGTGGTATTTACTTACAAAGCAATATCACTCAGCAATGAAATCTGTGTCATCAGGCCCTTAGCAGCACAATGAGTGGATTCAGGTATGATGATTCTAACTGAAATAAGTCACACAGAAAATGAAACATCATAAGATATCAGTAATACATGGAATGGAAACTTGGCTACACAGGAACTGAATTACAGAACAGAACAGGGTCTCAAATTTAGAAAACCAACTTATGCTTGCTTAAGGGTAAAGGTGAGTTGGGGTGCTGCATAAAACCAGAGATTGAAATGAGCACAGATAAAGTTCCTTAAGTCAAATATGGAATAGACAAGAGCTACTCCTTGCTCAACGAAATGGACTCAACACCGCATATTAAACGCCTAAGAATGTACCTGACTAGTAATTATCGTAAAACCTATGGATTGCTATGTCTCCGAAAGAGAATCAAGCATGTGTACAGGGGCATAAACGCAGCAGTGATAGGATTGGAGAGGTTCGGTGAGCAAATGAAGACCCTTTGAAGTCATATTGCATGGTACCCATTACACGGGTCTCAACTCTCCAGGTTTAAGGTATTCTTCCTTCAGCTAAAACATGCATGTGGAACCCAAGTATGATCAACCATGTGAACGGGAGACGTGTTCAAATATGTCTCAGTTTTCCTCCCCTGGTACTCGGGTGCAACATTCCAGACGCTTTACTAACACTCTCCCCACTTGGAGAGTCAGCGCCTTTAACCTCCTGTTTGGCCCAGTTTGCAATTTCTGCGGAAGATGAACAGAAATAGCGAGAACCAATGAGAGGCTAGCTGGAGGTGTCTGGACGGGCAAATTTAGCTCTCATTTCCCACCAGGAAGAGGAAATAACCAAAGGCTCAGCGTGCCGTACCGGAACCAGATTAGGGCCTGAAGCCATCCTGCGGTGTTGCGGCCAGGTCACAAGAAAGCGAGTTGAAGAAAGGAGCTCAGGGGCACTGTAATTCACAAACCTGCAGAGTTATAAATGACAGCTATCGTCCAAAAATAGACTGAAGTAAGGCTGCCAAGAGGACTTGAAAGCGGGGCAGAATTGCAGGAAACCGATTTCAGGAGGTAGACTGGAATTGCATTGAAAGCATAGGAAAAGAGGCAGAACGTCCACAATGATGCACTTGGCCAAAAAGGGCGTATGCGTTTTTTCCTGAATATATTCAGGAAAAAACGCATACGCCCTTTTTGGCCAACCAAGCAAGCTTGCAAAGGAAATCTGCACTACAATGAAGTCTCACTTCCCCCAGGTCAAAAGGGCCATCTGAAAAAAGTGTAAAATCCAGAAAGGCAGGACAGGCCATGGAGAACTGGGAGCCTTGTTATGCTGATGGGCGGGATGTAAATTGCCAACAGACACTCGGGAGAAGTGTATGGTGTTTCCTGAAACATCTAAAAAACAAAGCAACAGAGCCTAGGGCACTGCCACTTATGGTCCTATAGCTTAGGGAAATTAAAATCAAAAAGACACAGCCACCCCAAAGTTTGGGACGCCTCTGTTTACAAGAACCTCGTTTACAGTACAAGTTCAACATCGCAGAAAGTGAAAAATGGATAAAGAAGTTGTGGTATTTACTTACAAAGCAATATCACTCAGCAATGAAATCTATGTCATCAGGCCCTTAGCAGCACAATGAGTGGATTCAGGTATGATGATTCTAACTGAAATAAGTCACACAGAAAATGAAACATCATAAGATATCAGTAATACACGGAATGGAAACTTGGCTACACAGGAACTGAATTACAGAACAGAAGAGGGTCTCAAATTTAGAAAACCAACTTATGCTTGCTTAAGGGTAAAGGTGAGTTGGGGTGCTGCATAAAACCAGAGATTGAAATGAGCACAGATAAAGTTCCTTAAGTCAAATATGGAATAGACAAGAGCTACTCCTTGCTCAATGAAATGGACTCAACACCGCATATTAAACGCCTAAGAATGTACCTGACTAGTAATTATCGTAAAACCTATGGATTGCTATGTCTCCGAAAGAGAATCAAGCATGTGTACAGGGGCATAAACGCAGCAGTGATAGGATTGGAGAGGTTCGGTGAGCAAATGAAGACCCTTTGAAGTCATATTGCATGGTACCCATTACACGGGTCTCAACTCTCCAGGTTTAAGGTATTCTTCCTTCAGCTAAAACATGCATGTGGAACCCAAGTATGATCAACCATGTGAACGGGAGACATGTTCAAATATGTCTCAGTTTTCCTCCCCTGGTACTCGGGTGCAACATTCCAGATGCTTTACTAACACTCTCCCCACTTGGAGAGTCAGCGCATTTAACCTCCTGTTTGGCCCAGTTTGCAATTTCTGCGGAAGATGAACAGGAATAGCGAGAACCAATGAGAGGCTAGCTGGAGGTGTCTGGACGGGCAAATTTAGCTCTCATTTCCCACCAGGAAGAGGAAATAACCAAAGGCTCAGCGTGCCGTACCGGAACCAGATTAGGGCCTGAAGCCATCCTGCGGTGTTGCGGCCAGGTCACAAGAAAGCGAGTTGAAGAAAGGAGCTCAGGGGCACTGTAATTCACAAACCTGCAGAGTTATAAATGACAGCTATCGTCCAAAAATAGACTGAAGTAAGGCTGCCAAGAGGACTTGAAAGCGGGGCAGAATTGCAGGAAACCGATTTCAGGAGGTAGACTGGAATTGCATTGAAAGCATAGGAAAAGAGGCAGAACGTCCACAATGATGCACTTGGCCAAAAAGGGCGTATGCGTTTTTTCCTGAATATATTCAGGAAAAAACGCATACGCCCTTTTTGGCCAACCAAGCAAGCTTGCAAAGGAAATCTGCACTACAATGAAGTCTCACTTCCCCCCGGTCAAAAGGGCCATCTGAAAAAAGTGTAAAATCCAGAAAGGCAGGACAGGCCATGGAGAACTGGGAGCCTTGTTATGCTGATGGGCGGGATGTAAATTGCCAACAGACACTCGGGAGAAGTGTATGGTGTTTCCTGAAACATCTAAAAAACAAAGCAACAGAACCTAGGGCACTTCCACTTATGGTCCTATAGCTTAGGGAAATTAAAATCAAAAAGACACAGCCACCCCAAAGTTTGGAACGGCTCTGTTTACAAGAACCTCGTTTACAGTACAAGTTCAACATCACAGAAAGTGAAAAATAGATAAAGAAGTTGTGGTATTTACTTACAAAGCAATATCACTCAGCAATGAAATCTGTGTCATCAGGCCCTTAGCAGCACAATGAGTGGATTCAGGTATGATGATTCTAACTGAAGTAAGTCACACAGAAAAAGAAACATCATAAGATATCAGTAATACACGGAATGTAAACTTGGCTACACAGGAACTGAATTACAGAACAGAACAGGGTCTCAAATTTAGAAAACCAACTTATGCTTGCTTAAGGGTAAAGGTGAGTTGGGGTGCTGCATAAAACCAGAGATTGAAATGAGCACAGATAAAGTTCCTTAAGTCAAATATGGAATAGACAAGAGCTACTCCTTGCTCAACGAAATGGACTCAACACCGCATATTAAACGCCTAAGAATGTACCTGACTAGTAATTATCGTAAAACCTATGGATTGCTATGTCTCCGAAAGAGAATCAAGCATGTGTACAGGGGCATAAACGCAGCAGTGATAGGATTGGAGAGGTTCGGTGAGCAAATGAAGACCCTTTGAAGTCATATTGCATGGTACCCATTACACGGGTCTCAACTCTCCAGGTTTAAGGTATTCTTCCTTCAGCTAAAACATGCATGTGGAACCCAAGTATGATCAACCATGTGAACGGGAGACGTGTTCAAATATGTCTCAGTTTTCCTCCCCTGGTACTCGGGTGCAACATTCCAGACGCTTTACTAACACTCTCCCCACTTGGAGAGTCAGCGCCTTTAACCTCCTGTTTGGCCCAGTTTGCAATTTCTGCGGAAGATGAACAGGAATAGCGAGAACCAATGAGAGGCTAGCTGGAGGTGTCTGGACGGGCAAATTTAGCTCTCATTTCCCACCAGGAAGAGGAAATAACCAAAGGCTCAGCGTGCCGTACCGGAACCAGATTAGGGCCTGAAGCCATCCTGCGGTGTTGCGGCCAGGTCACAAGAAAGCGAGTTGAAGAAAGGAGCTCAGGGGCACTGTAATTCACAAACCTGCAGAGTTATAAATGACAGCTATCGTCCAAAAATAGACTGAAGTAAGGCTGCCAAGAGGACTTGAAAGCGGGGCAGAATTGCAGGAAACCGATTTCAGGAGGTAGACTGGAATTGCATTGAAAGCATAGGAAAAGAGGCAGAACGTCCACAATGATGCACTTGGCCAAAAAGGGCGTATGCGTTTTTTCCTGAATATATTCAGGAAAAAACGCATACGCCCTTTTTGGCCAACCAAGCAAGCTTGCAAAGGAAATCTGCACTACAATGAAGTCTCACTTCCCCCCGGTCAAAAGGGCCATCTGAAAAAAGTGTAAAATCCAGAAAGGCAGGACAGGCCATGGAGAACTGGGAGCCTTGTTATGCTGATGGGCGGGATGTAAATTGCCAACAGACACTCGGGAGAAGTGTATGGTGTTTCCTGAAACATCTAAAAAACAAAGCAACAGAACCTAGGGCACTTCCACTTATGGTCCTATAGCTTAGGGAAATTAAAATCAAAAAGACACAGCCACCCCAAAGTTTGGAACGGCTCTGTTTACAAGAACCTCGTTTACAGTACAAGTTCAACATCGCAGAAAGTGAAAAATGGATAAAGAAGTTGTGGTATTTACTTACAAAGCAATATCACTCAGCAATGAAATCTGTGTCATCAGGCCCTTAGCAGCACAATGAGTGGATTCAGGTATGATGATTCTAACTGAAGTAAGTCACACAGAAAAAGAAACATCATAAGATATCAGTAATACACGGAATGTAAACTTGGCTACACAGGAACTGAATTACAGAACAGAACAGGGTCTCAAATTTAGAAAACCAACTTATGCTTGCTTAAGGGTAAAGGTGAGTTGGGGTGCTGCATAAAACCAGAGATTGAAATGAGCACAGATAAAGTTCCTTAAGTCAAATATGGAATAGACAAGAGCTACTCCTTGCTCAACGAAATGGACTCAACACCGCATATTAAACGCCTAAGAATGTACCTGACTAGTAATTATCGTAAAACCTATGGATTGCTATGTCTCCGAAAGAGAATCAAGCATGTGTACAGGGGCATAAACGCAGCAGTGATAGGATTGGAGAGGTTCGGTGAGCAAATGAAGACCCTTTGAAGTCATATTGCATGGTACCCATTCCACGGGTCTCAACTCTCCAGGTTTAAGGTATTCTTCCTTCAGCTAAAACATGCATGTGGAACCCAAGTATGATCAACCATGTGAACGGGAGACGTGTTCAAATATGTCTCAGTTTTCCTCCCCTGGTACTCGGGTGCAACATTCCAGACGCTTTACTAACACTCTCCCCACTTGGAGAGTCAGCGCCTTTAACCTCCTGTTTGGCCCAGTTTGCAATTTCTGCGGAAGATGAACAGGAATAGCGAGAACCAATGAGAGGCTAGCTGGAGGTGTCTGGACGGGCAAATTTAACTCTCATTTCCCACCAGGAAGAGGAAATAACCAAAGGCTCAGCGTGCCGTACCGGAACCAGATTAGGGCCTGAAGACATCCTGCGGTGTTGCGGCCAGGTCACAAGAAAGCGAGTTGAAGAAAGGAGCTCAGGGGCACTGTAATTCACAAACCTGCAGAGTTATAAATGACAGCTATCGTCCAAAAATAGACTGAAGTAAGGCTGCCAAGAGGACTTGAAAGCGGGGCAGAATTGCAGGAAACCGATTTCAGGAGGTAGACTGGAATTGCATTGAAAGCATAGGAAAAGAGGCAGAACGTCCACAATGATGCACTTGGCCAAAAAGGGCATATGCGTTTTTTCCCGAATATATTCAGGAAAAAACGCATACGCCCTTTTTGGCCAACCAAGCAAGCTTGCAAAGGAAATCTGCACTACAATGAAGTCTCACTTCCCCCCGGTCAAAAGGGCCATCTGAAAAAAGTGTAAAATCCAGAAAGGCAGGACAGGCCATGGAGAACTGGGAGCCTTGTTATGCTGATGGGCGGGATGTAAATTGCCAACAGACACTCGGGAGAAGTGTATGGTGTTTCCTGAAACATCTAAAAAACAAAGCAACAGAACCTAGGGCACTTCCACTTATGGTCCTATAGCTTAGGGAAATTAAAATCAAAAAGACACAGCCACCCCAAAGTTTGGAACGGCTCTGTTTACAAGAACCTAGTTTACAGTACAAGTTCAACATCGCAGAAAGTGAAAAATGGATAAAGAAGTTGTGGTATTTACTTACAAAGCAATATCACTCAGCAATGAAATCTGTGTCATCAGGCCCTTAGCAGCACAATGAGTGGATTCAGGTATGATGATTCTAACTGAAGTAAGTCACACAGAAAAAGAAACATCATAAGATATCAGTAATACACGGAATGTAAACTTGGCTACACAGGAACTGAATTACAGAACAGAACAGGGTCTCAAATTTAGAAAACCAACTTATGCTTGCTTAAGGGTAAAGGTGAGTTGGGGTGCTGCATAAAACCAGAGATTGAAATGAGCACAGATAAAGTTCCTTAAGTCAAATATGGAATAGACAAGAGCTACTCCTTGCTCAACGAAATGGACTCAACACCGCATATTAAACGCCTAAGAATGTACCTGACTAGTAATTATCGTAAAACCTATGGATTGCTATGTCTCCGAAAGAGAATCAAGCATGTGTACAGGGGCATAAACGCAGCAGTGATAGGATTGGAGAGGTTCGGTGAGCAAATGAAGACCCTTTGAAGTCATATTGCATGGTACCCATTCCACGGGTCTCAACTCTCCAGGTTTAAGATATTCTTCCTTCAGCTAAAACATGCATGTGGAACCCAAGTATGATCAACCATGTGAACGGGAGACGTGTTCAAATATGTCTCAGTTTTCCTCCCCTGGTACTCAGGTGCAACATTCCAGACGCTTTACTAACACTCTCCCCACTTGGAGAGTCAGCGCCTTTAACCTCCTGTTTGGCCCAGTTTGCAATTTCTGCGGAAGATGAACAGGAATAGCGAGAACCAATGAGAGGCTAGCTGGAGGTGTCTGGACGGGCAAATTTAACTCTCATTTCCCACCAGGAAGAGGAAATAACCAAAGGCTCAGCGTGCCGTACCGGAACCAGATTAGGGCCTGAAGCCATCCTGCGGTGTTGCGGCCAGGTCACAAGAAAGCGAGTTGAAGAAAGGAGCTCAGGGGCACTGTAATTCACAAACCTGCAGAGTTATAAATGACAGCTATCGTCCAAAAATAGACTGAAGTAAGGCTGCCAAGAGGACTTGAAAGCGGGGCAGAATTGCAGGAAACCGATTTCAGGAGGTAGACTGGAATTGCATTGAAAGCATAGGAAAAGAGGCAGAACGTCCACAATGATGCACTTGGCCAAAAAGGGCGTATGCGTGTTTTCCTGAATATATTCAGGAAAAAACGCATACGCCCTTTTTGGCCAACCAAGCAAGCTTGCAAAGGAAATCTGCACTACAATGAAGTCTCACTTCCCCCCGGTCAAAAGGGCCATCTGAAAAAAGTGTAAAATCCAGAAAGGCAGGACAGGCCATGGAGAACTGGGAGCCTTGTTATGCTGATGGGCGGGATGTAAATTGCCAACAACCACTTGAGAGAAGTGTATGGTGTTTCCTGAAACATCTAAAAAACAAAGCAACAGAACCTAGGGCACTTCCACTTATGGTCCTATAGCTTAGGGAAATTAAAATCAAAAAGACACAGCCACCCCAAAGTTTGGAACGGCTCTGTTTACAAGAACCTCGTTTACAGTACAAGTTCAACATCACAGAAAGTGAAAAATGGATAAAGAAGTTGTGGTATTTACTTACAAAGCAATATCACTCAGCAATGAAATCTGTGTCATCAGGCCCTTAGCAGCACAATGAGTGGATTCAGGTATGATGATTCTAACTGAAGTAAGTCACACAGAAAAAGAAACATCATAAGATATCAGTAATACACGGAATGTAAACTTGGCTACACAGGAACTGAATTACAGAACAGAACAGGGTCTCAAATTTAGAAAACCAACTTATGCTTGCTTAAGGGGAAAGGTGAGTTGGGGTGCTGCATAAAACCAGAGATTGAAATGAGCACAGATAAAGTTCCTTAAGTCAAATATGGAATAGACAAGAGCTACTCCTTGCTCAACGAAATGGACTCAACACCGCATATTAAACGCCTAAGAATGTACATGACTAGTAAGTATCTTAAAACCTATGGATTGCTATGTCTCCGAAAGAGAATCAAGCATGTGTACAGGGGCATAAACGCAGCAGTGATAGGATTGGAGAGGTTCGGTGAGCAAATGAAGACCCTTTGAAGTCATATTGCATGGTACCCATTACACGGGTCTCAACTCTCCAGGTTTAAGGTATTCTTCCTTCAGCTAAAACATGCATGTGGAACCCAAGTATGATCAACCATGTGAACGGGAGACGTGTTCAAATATGTCTCAGTTTTCCTCCCCTGGTACTCGGGTGCAACATTCCAGACGCTTTACTAACACTCTCCCCACTTGGAGAGTCAGCGCCTTTAACCTCCTGTTTGGCCCAGTTTGCAATTTCTGCGGAAGATGAACAGGAATAGCGAGAACCAATGAGAGGCTAGCTGGAGGTGTCTGGACGGGCAAATTTAACTCTCATTTCCCACCAGGAAGAGGAAATAACCAAAGGCTCAGAGTGCCATACCGGAACCAGATTAGGGCCTGAAGCCATCCTGCGGTGTTGCGGCCAGGTCACAAGAAAGCGAGTTGAAGAAAGGAGCTCAGGGGCACTGTAATTCACAAACCTGCAGAGTTATAAATGACAGCTATCGTCCAAAAATAGACTGAAGTAAGGCTGCCAAGAGGACTTGAAAGCGGGGCAGAATTGCAGGAAACCGATTTCAGGAGGTAGACTGGAATTGCATTGAAAGCATAGGAAAAGAGGCAGAACGTCCACAATGATGCACTTGGCCAAAAAGGGCGTATGCGTTTTTTCCCGAATATATTCAGGAAAAAAAGCATACGCCCTTTTTGGCCAACCAAGCAAGCTTGCAAAGGAAATCTGCACTACAATGAAGTCTCACTTCCCCCCGGTCAAAAGGGCCATCTGAAAAAAGTGTAAAATCCAGAAAGGCAGGACAGGCCATGGAGAACTGGGAGCCTTGTTATGCTGATGGGCGGGATGTAAATTGCCAACAGACACTCGGGAGAAGTGTATGGTGTTTCCTGAAACATCTAAAAAACAAAGCAACAGAACCTAGGGCACTTCCACTTATGGTCCTATAGCTTAGGGAAATTAAAATCAAAAAGACACAGCCACCCCAAAGTTTGGAACGGCTCTGTTTACAAGAACCTCGTTTACAGTACAAGTTCAACATCGCAGAAAGTGAAAAATGGATAAAGAAGTTGTGGTATTTACTTACAAAGCAATATCACTCAGCAATGAAATCTGTGTCATCAGGCCCTTAGCAGCACAATGAGTGGATTCAGGTATGATGATTCTAACTGAAGTAAGTCACACAGAAAAAGAAACATCATAAGATATCAGTAATACACGGAATGTAAACTTGGCTACACAGGAACTGAATTACAGAACAGAACAGGGTCTCAACTTTAGAAAACCAACTTATGCTTGCTTAAGGGTAAAGGTGAGTTGGGGTGCTGCATAAAACCAGAGATTGAAATGAGCACAGATAAAGTTCCTTAAGTCAAATATGGAATAGACAAGAGCTACTCCTTGCTCAACGAAATGGACTCAACACCGCATATTAAACGCCTAAGAATGTACCTGACTAGTAATTATCGTAAAACCTATGGATTGCTATGTCTCCGAAAGAGAATCAAGCATGTGTACAGGGGCATAAACGCAGCAGTGATAGGATTGGAGAGGTTCGGTGAGCAAATGAAGACCCTTTGAAGTCATATTGCATGGTACCCATTACACGGGTCTCAACTCTCCAGGTTTAAGATATTCTTCCTTCAGCTAAAACATGCATGTGGAACCCAAGTATGATCAACCATGTGAACGGGAGACGTGTTCAAATATGTCTCAGTTTTCCTCCCCTGGTACTCGGGTGCAACATTCCAGACGCTTTACTAACACTCTCCCCACTTGGAGAGTCAGCGCCTTTAACCTCCTGTTTGGCCCAGTTTGCAATTTCTGCGGAAGATGAACAGGAATAGCGAGAACCAATGAGAGGCTAGCTGGAGGTGTCTGGACGGGCAAATTTAACTCTCATTTCCCACCAGGAAGAGGAAATAACCAAAGGCTCAGCGTGCCGTACCGGAACCAGATTAGGGCCTGAAGCCATCCTGCGGTGTTGCGGCCAGGTCACAAGAAAGCGAGTTGAAGAAAGGAGCTCAGGGGCACTGTAATTCACAAACCTGCAGAGTTATAAATGACAGCTATCGTCCAAAAATAGACTGAAGTAAGGCTGCCAAGAGGACTTGAAAGCGGGGCAGAATTGCAGGAAACCGATTTCAGGAGGTAGACTGGAATTGCATTGAAAGCATAGGAAAAGAGGCAGAACGTCCACAATGATGCACTTGGCCAAAAAGGGCGTATGCGTGTTTTCCTGAATATATTCAGGAAAAAACGCATACGCCCTTTTTGGCCAACCAAGCAAGCTTGCAAAGGAAATCTGCACTACAATGAAGTCTCACTTCCCCCCGGTCAAAAGGGCCATCTGAAAAAAGTGTAAAATCCAGAAAGGCAGGACAGGCCATGGAGAACTGGGAGCCTTGTTATGCAGATGGGCGGGATGTAAATTGCCAACAACCACTCGGGAGAAGTGTATGGTGTTTCCTGAAACATCTAAAAAACAAAGCAACAGAACCTAGGGCACTTCCACTTATGGTCCTATAGCTTAGGGAAATTAAAATCAAAAAGACACAGCCACCCCAAAGTTTGGAACGGCTCTGTTTACAAGAACCTCGTTTACAGTACAAGTTCAACATCACAGAAAGTGAAAAATGGATAAAGAAGTTGTGGTATTTACTTACAAAGCAATATCACTCCGCAATGAAATCTGTGTCATCAGGCCCTTAGCAGCACAATGAGTGGATTCAGGTATGATGATTCTAACTGAAGTAAGTCACACAGAAAAAGAAACATCATAAGATATCAGTAATACACGGAATGTAAACTTGGCTACACAGGAACTGAATTACAGAACAGAACAGGGTCTCAAATTTAGAAAACCAACTTATGCTTGCTTAAGGGTAAAGGTGAGTTGGGGTGCTGCATAAAACCAGAGATTGAAATGAGCACAGATAAAGTTCCTTAAGTCAAATATGGAATAGACAAGAGCTACTCCTTGCTCAACGAAATGGACTCAACACCGCATATTAAACGCCTAAGAATGTACATGACTAGTAAGTATCTTAAAACCTATGGATTGCTATGTCTCCGAAAGAGAATCAAGCATGTGTACAGGGGCATAAACGCAGCAGTGATAGGATTGGAGAGGTTCGGTGAGCAAATGAAGACCCTTTGAAGTCATATTGCATGGTACCCATTACACGGGTCTCAACTCTCCAGGTTTAAGGTATTCTTCCTTCAGCTAAAACATGCATGTGGAACCCAAGTATGATCAACCATGTGAACGGGAGACGTGTTCAAATATGTCTCAGTTTTCCTCCCCTGGTACTCGGGTGCAACATTCCAGACGCTTTACTAACACTCTCCCCACTTGGAGAGTCAGCGCCTTTAACCTCCTGTTTGGCCCAGTTTGCAATTTCTGCGGAAGATGAACAGGAATAGCGAGAACCAATGAGAGGCTAGCTGGAGGTGTCTGGACGGGCAAATTTAACTCTCATTTCCCACCAGGAAGAGGAAATAACCAAAGGCTCAGCGTGCCATACCGGAACCAGATTAGGGCCTGAAGCCATCCTGCGGTGTTGCGGCCAGGTCACAAGAAAGCGAGTTGAAGAAAGGAGCTCAGGGGCACTGTAATTCACAAACCTGCAGAGTTATAAATGACAGCTATCGTCCAAAAATAGACTGAAGTAAGGCTGCCAAGAGGACTTGAAAGCGGGGCAGAATTGCAGGAAACCGATTTCAGGAGGTAGACTGGAATTGCATTGAAAGCATAGGAAAAGAGGCAGAACGTCCACAATGATGCACTTGGCCAAAAAGGGCGTATGCGTTTTTTCCCGAATATATTCAGGAAAAAAAGCATACGCCCTTTTTGGCCAACCAAGCAAGCTTGCAAAGGAAATCTGCACTACAATGAAGTCTCACTTCCCCCCGGTCAAAAGGGCCATCTGAAAAAAGTGTAAAATCCAGAAAGGCAGGACAGGCCATGGAGAACTGGGAGCCTTGTTATGCTGATGGGCGGGATGTAAATTGCCAACAGACACTCGGGAGAAGTGTATGGTGTTTCCTGAAACATCTAAAAAACAAAGCAACAGAACCTAGGGCACTTCCACTTATGGTCCTATAGCTTAGGGAAATTAAAATCAAAAAGACACAGCCACCCCAAAGTTTGGAACGGCTCTGTTTACAAGAACCTCGTTTACAGTACAAGTTCAACATCGCAGAAAGTGAAAAATGGATAAAGAAGTTGTGGTATTTACTTACAAAGCAATATCACTCAGCAATGAAATCTGTGTCATCAGGCCCTTAGCAGCACAATGAGTGGATTCAGGTATGATGATTCTAACTGAAGTAAGTCACACAGAAAAAGAAACATCATAAGATATCAGTAATACACGGAATGTAAACTTGGCTACACAGGAACTGAATTACAGAACAGAACAGGGTCTCAAATTTAGAAAACCAACTTATGCTTGCTTAAGGGTAAAGGTGAGTTGGGGTGCTGCATAAAACCAGAGATTGAAATGAGCACAGATAAAGTTCCTTAAGTCAAATATGGAATAGACAAGAGCTACTCCTTGCTCAACGAAATGGACTCAACACCGCATATTAAACGCCTAAGAATGTACCTGACTAGTAATTATCGTAAAACCTATGGATTGCTATGTCTCCGAAAGAGAATCAAGCATGTGTACAGGGGCATAAACGCAGCAGTGATAGGATTGGAGAGGTTCGGTGAGCAAATGAAGACCCTTTGAAGTCATATTGCATGGTACCCATTACACGGGTCTCAACTCTCCAGGTTTAAGATATTCTTCCTTCAGCTAAAACATGCATGTGGAACCCAAGTATGATCAACCATGTGAACGGGAGACGTGTTCAAATATGTCTCAGTTTTCCTCCCCTGGTACTCGGGTGCAACATTCCAGACGCTTTACTAACACTCTCCCCACTTGGAGAGTCAGCGCCTTTAACCTCCTGTTTGGCCCAGTTTGCAATTTCTGCGGAAGATGAACAGGAATAGCGAGAACCAATGAGAGGCTAGCTGGAGGTGTCTGGACGGGCAAATTTAACTCTCATTTCCCACCAGGAAGAGGAAATAACCAAAGGCTCAGCGTGCCGTACCGGAACCAGATTAGGGCCTGAAGCCATCCTGCGGTGTTGCGGCCAGGTCACAAGAAAGCGAGTTGAAGAAAGGAGCTCAGGGGCACTGTAATTCACAAACCTGCAGAGTTATAAATGACAGCTATCGTCCAAAAATAGACTGAAGTAAGGCTGCCAAGAGGACTTGAAAGCGGGGCAGAATTGCAGGAAACCGATTTCAGGAGGTAGACTGGAATTGCATTGAAAGCATAGGAAAAGAGGCAGAACGTCCACAATGATGCACTTGGCCAAAAAGGGCGTATGCGTGTTTTCCTGAATATATTCAGGAAAAAACGCATACGCCCTTTTTGGCCAACCAAGCAAGCTTGCAAAGGAAATCTGCACTACAATGAAGTCTCACTTCCCCCCGGTCAAAAGGGCCATCTGAAAAAAGTGTAAAATCCAGAAAGGCAGGACAGGCCATGGAGAACTGGGAGCCTTGTTATGCAGATGGGCGGGATGTAAATTGCCAACAACCACTCGGGAGAAGTGTATGGTGTTTCCTGAAACATCTAAAAAACAAAGCAACAGAACCTAGGGCACTTCCACTTATGGTCCTATAGCTTAGGGAAATTAAAATCAAAAAGACACAGCCACCCCAAAGTTTGGAACGGCTCTGTTTACAAGAACCTCGTTTACAGTACAAGTTCAACATCACAGAAAGTGAAAAATGGATAAAGAAGTTGTGGTATTTACTTACAAAGCAATATCACTCAGCAATGAAATCTGTGTCATCAGGCCCTTAGGAGCACAATGAGTGGATTCAGGTATGATGATTCTAACTGAAGTAAGTCACACAGAAAAAGAAACATCATAAGATATCAGTAATACACGGAATGTAAACTTGGCTACACAGGAACTGAATTACAGAACAGAACAGGGTCTCAAATTTAGAAAACCAACTTATGCTTGCTTAAGGGTAAAGGTGAGTTGGGGTGCTGCATAAAACCAGAGATTGAAATGAGCACAGATAAAGTTCCTTAAGTCAAATATGGAATAGACAAGAGCTACTCCTTGCTCAACGAAATGGACTCAACACTGCATATTAAACGCCTAAGAATGTACCTGACTAGTAATTATCGTAAAACCTATGGATTGCTATGTCTCCGAAAGAGAATCAAGCATGTGTACAGGGGCATAAACGCAGCAGTGATAGGATTGGAGAGGTTCGGTGAGCAAATGAAGACCCTTTGAAGTCATATTGCATGGTACCCATTACACGGGTCTCAACTCTCCAGGTTTAAGATATTCTTCCTTCAGCTAAAACATGCATGTGGAACCCAAGTATGATCAACCATGTGAACGGGAGACGTGTTCAAATATGTCTCAGTTTTCCTCCCCTGGTACTCGGGTGCAACATTCCAGACGCTTTACTAACACTCTCCCCACTTGGAGAGTCAGCGCCTTTAACCTCCTGTTTGGCCCAGTTTGCAATTTCTGCGGAAGATGAACAGGAATAGCGAGAACCAATGAGAGGCTAGCTGGAGGTGTCTGGACGGGCAAATTTAACTCTCATTTCCCACCAGGAAGAGGAAATAACCAAAGGCTCAGCGTGCCGTACCGGAACCAGATTAGGGCCTGAAGCCATCCTGCGGTGTTGCGGCCAGGTCACAAGAAAGCGAGTTGAAGAAAGGAGCTCAGGGGCACTGTAATTCACAAACCTGCAGAGTTATAAATGACAGCTATCGTCCAAAAATAGACTGAAGTAAGGCTGCCAAGAGGACTTGAAAGCGGGGCAGAATTGCAGGAAACCGATTTCAGGAGGTAGACTGGAATTGCATTGAAAGCATAGGAAAAGAGGCAGAACGTCCACAATGATGCACTTGGCCAAAAAGGGCGTATGCGTGTTTTCCTGAATATATTCAGGAAAAAACGCATACGCCCTTTTTGGCCAACCAAGCAAGCTTGCAAAGGAAATCTGCACTACAATGAAGTCTCACTTCCCCCCGGTCAAAAGGGCCATCTGAAAAAAGTGTAAAATCCAGAAAGGCAGGACAGGCCATGGAGAACTGGGAGCCTTGTTATGCTGATGGGCGGGATGTAAATTGCCAACAACCACTCGGGAGAAGTGTATGGTGTTTCCTGAAACATCTAAAAAACAAAGCAACAGAACCTAGGGCACTTCCACTTATGGTCCTATAGCTTAGGGAAATTAAAATCAAAAAGACACAGCCACCCCAAAGTTTGGAACGGCTCTGTTTACAAGAACCTCGTTTACAGTACAAGTTCAACATCACAAAAAGTGAAAAATGGATAAAGAAGTTGTGGTATTTACTTAAAAGCAATATCACTCCGCAATGAAATCTGTGTCATCAGGCCCTTAGCAGCACAATGAGTGGATTCAGGTATGATGATTCTAACTGAAGTAAGTCACACAGAAAAAGAAACATCATAAGATATCACTAATACACGGAATGTAAACTTGGCTACACAGGAACTGAATTACAGAACAGAACAGGGTCTCAAATTTAGAAAACCAACTTATGCTTGCTTAAGGGTAAAGGTGAGTTGGGGTGCTGCATAAAACCAGAGATTGAAATGAGCACAGATAAAGTTCCTTAAGTCAAATATGGAATAGACAAGAGCTACTCCTTGCTCAACGAAATGGACTCAACACCGCATATTAAACGCCTAAGAATGTACATGACTAGTAAGTATCTTAAAACCTATGGATTGCTATGTCTCTGAAAGAGAATCAAGCAAGTGTACAGGGGCATAAACGCAGCAGTGATAGGATTGGAGAGGTTCGGTGAGCAAATGAAGACCCTTTGAAGTCATATTGCATGGTACCCATTCCACGGGTTTCAACTACCCAGGTTTTAGGTATTCTTCCTTCAGCTAAAACATGCATGTGGAACCCAGAGTATGATCAACCATGTGATCGGGAGACGTGTTCAAATATGTCTCAGTTTTCCTCCCCTGGTACTCGGGTGCAACATTCCAGACGCTTTACTAACACTCTCCCCACTTGGAGAGTCAGCGCCTTTAAACTCCTGTTTGGCCCAGTTTGCAATTTCTGCGGAAGATGAACAGGAATAGTGAGAACCAATGAGAGGCTAGCTGGAGGTGTCTGGATGGGCAAATTTAACTCTCATTTCCCACCAGGAAGAGGAAATAACCAAAGGCTCAGCGTGCCGTGCCGGAACAAGATTAGGGCCTGAAGCCATCCTGCGGTGTTGCGGCCAGGTCACAAGAAAGCGAGTTGAAGAAAGGAGCTCAGGGGCACTGTAATTCACAAACCTGCAGAGTTATAAATGACAGCTATCGTCCAAAAATAGACTGAAGTAAGGCTGCCAAGAGGACTTGAAAGCGGGGCAGAATTGCAGGAAACCGATTTCAGCAGGTAGACTGAAATTGCATTGAAAGCATAGGAAAAGAGGCAGAACGTCCACAATGATGCACTTGGCCAAAAAGGGCGTATGCGTTTTTTCCTGAATATATTCAGGAAAAAAAGCATACGCCCTTTTTGGCCAACCAAGCAAGCTTGCAAAGGAAATCTGCACTACAATGAAGTCTCACTTCCCCCCGGTCAAAAGGGCCATCTGAAAAAAGTGTAAAATCCAGAAAGGCAGGACAGGCCATGGAGAACTGGGAGCCTTGTTATGCTGATGGGCGGGATGTAAATTGCCAACAGACACTCGGGAGAAGTGTATGGTGTTTCCTGAAACATCTAAAAAACAAAGCAACAGAGCCTAGGGCACTGCCACTTATGGTCCTATAGCTTAGGGAAATTAAAATCAAAAAGACACAGCCACCCCAAAGTTTGGAACGGCTCTGTTTACAAGAACCTCGTTTACAGTACAAGTTCAACATCGCAGAAAGTGAAAAATGGATAAAGAAGTTGTGGTATTTACTTACAAAGCAATATCACTCAGCAATGAAATCTATGTCATCAGGCCCTTAGCAGCACAATGAGTGGATTCAGGTATGATGATTCTAACTGAAATAAGTCACACAGAAAAAGAAACATCATAAGATATCAGTAATACACGTAATGGAAACTTGGCTACACAGGAACTGAATTACAGAACAGAACAGGGTCTCAAATTTAGAAAACCAACTTATGCTTGCTTAAGGGTAAAGGTGAGTTGGGGTGCTGCATAAAACCAGAGATTGAAATGAGCACAGATAAAGTTCCTTAAGTCAAATATGGAATAGACAAGAGCTACTCCTTGCTCAACGAAATGGACTCAACACCGCATATTAAACGCCTAAGAATGTACCTGACTAGTAATTATCGTAAAACCTATGGATTGCTATGTCTCCGAAAGAGAATCAAGCATGTGTACAGGGGCATAAACGCAGCAGTGATAGGATTGGAGAGGTTCGGTGAGCAAATGAAGACCCTTTGAAGTCATATTGCATGGTACCCATTACACGGGTCTCAACTCTCCAGGTTTAAGATATTCTTCCTTCAGCTAAAACATGCATGTGGAACCCAAGTATGATCAACCATGTGAACGGGAGACGTGTTCAAATATGTCTCAGTTTTCCTCCCCTGGTACTCGGGTGCAACATTCCAGACGCTTTACTAACACTCTCCCCACTTGGAGAGTCAGCGCCTTTAACCTCCTGTTTGGCCCAGTTTGCAATTTCTGCGGAAGATGAACAGGAATAGCGAGAACCAATGAGAGGCTAGCTGGAGGTGTCTGGACGGGCAAATTTAACTCTCATTTCCCACCAGGAAGAGGAAATAACCAAAGGCTCAGCGTGCCGTACCGGAACCAGATTAGGGCCTGAAGCCATCCTGCGGTGTTGCGGCCAGGTCACAAGAAAGCGAGTTGAAGAAAGGAGCTCAGGGGCACTGTAATTCACAAACCTGCAGAGTTATAAATGACAGCTATCGTCCAAAAATAGACTGAAGTAAGGCTGCCAAGAGGACTTGAAAGCGGGGCAGAATTGCAGGAAACCGATTTCAGGAGGTAGACTGGAATTGCATTGAAAGCATAGGAAAAGAGGCAGAACGTCCACAATGATGCACTTGGCCAAAAAGGGCGTATGCGTGTTTTCCTGAATATATTCAGGAAAAAACGCATACGCCCTTTTTGGCCAACCAAGCAAGCTTGCAAAGGAAATCTGCACTACAATGAAGTCTCACTTCCCCCCGGTCAAAAGGGCCATCTGAAAAAAGTGTAAAATCCAGAAAGGCAGGACAGGCCATGGAGAACTGGGAGCCTTGTTATGCTGATGGGCGGGATGTAAATTGCCAACAACCACTCGGGAGAAGTGTATGGTGTTTCCTGAAACATCTAAAAAACAAAGCAACAGAACCTAGGGCACTTCCACTTATGGTCCTATAGCTTAGGGAAATTAAAATCAAAAAGACACAGCCACCCCAAAGTTTGGAACGGCTCTGTTTACAAGAACCTCGTTTACAGTACAAGTTCAACATCACAAAAAGTGAAAAATGGATAAAGAAGTTGTGGTATTTACTTAAAAGCAATATCACTCCGCAATGAAATCTGTGTCATCAGGCCCTTAGCAGCACAATGAGTGGATTCAGGTATGATGATTCTAACTGAAGTAAGTCACACAGAAAAAGAAACATCATAAGATATCACTAATACACGGAATGTAAACTTGGCTACACAGGAACTGAATTACAGAACAGAACAGGGTCTCAAATTTAGAAAACCAACTTATGCTTGCTTAAGGGTAAAGGTGAGTTGGGGTGCTGCATAAAACCAGAGATTGAAATGAGCACAGATAAAGTTCCTTAAGTCAAATATGGAATAGACAAGAGCTACTCCTTGCTCAACGAAATGGACTCAACACCGCATATTAAACGCCTAAGAATGTACATGACTAGTAAGTATCTTAAAACCTATGGATTGCTATGTCTCTGAAAGAGAATCAAGCAAGTGTACAGGGGCATAAACGCAGCAGTGATAGGATTGGAGAGGTTCGGTGAGCAAATGAAGACCCTTTGAAGTCATATTGCATGGTACCCATTCCACGGGTTTCAACTACCCAGGTTTTAGGTATTCTTCCTTCAGCTAAAACATGCATGTGGAACCCAGAGTATGATCAACCATGTGATCGGGAGACGTGTTCAAATATGTCTCAGTTTTCCTCCCCTGGTACTCGGGTGCAACATTCCAGACGCTTTACTAACACTCTCCCCACTTGGAGAGTCAGCGCCTTTAAACTCCTGTTTGGCCCAGTTTGCAATTTCTGCGGAAGATGAACAGGAATAGTGAGAACCAATGAGAGGCTAGCTGGAGGTGTCTGGATGGGCAAATTTAACTCTCATTTCCCACCAGGAAGAGGAAATAACCAAAGGCTCAGCGTGCCGTGCCGGAACAAGATTAGGGCCTGAAGCCATCCTGCGG
The DNA here is from genome assembly GCF_951394435.1 of Stenella coeruleoalba. Lineage (NCBI taxonomy): Eukaryota > Metazoa > Chordata > Mammalia > Artiodactyla > Delphinidae > Stenella > Stenella coeruleoalba. The sequence goes on along the minus strand of NW_027645998.1, from coordinate 456,076 downwards.
TGTTGCGGCCAGGTCACAAGAAAGCGAGTTGAAGAAAGGAGCTCAGGGGCACTGTAATTCACAAACCTGCAGAGTTATAAATGACAGCTATCGTCCAAAAATAGACTGAAGTAAGGCTGCCAAGAGGACTTGAAAGCGGGGCAGAATTGCAGGAAACCGATTTCAGCAGGTAGACTGAAATTGCATTGAAAGCATAGGAAAAGAGGCAGAACGTCCACAATGATGCACTTGGCCAAAAAGGGCGTATGCGTTTTTTCCTGAATATATTCAGGAAAAAACGCATACGCCCTTTTTGGCCAACCAAGCAAGCTTGCAAAGGAAATCTGCACTACAATGAAGTCTCACTTCCCCCCGGTCAAAAGGGCCATCTGAAAAAAGTGTAAAATCCAGAAAGGCAGGACAGGCCATGGAGAACTGGGAGCCTTGTTATGCTGATGGGCGGGATGTAAATTGCCAACAGACACTCGGGAGAAGTGTATGGTGTTTCCTGAAACATCTAAAAAACAAAGCAACAGAGCCTAGGGCACTGCCACTTATGGTCCTATAGCTTAGGGAAATTAAAATCAAAAAGACACAGCCACCCCAAAGTTTGGGACGCCTCTGTTTACAAGAACCTCGTTTACAGTACAAGTTCAACATCGCAGAAAGTGAAAAATGGATAAAGAAGTTGTGGTATTTACTTACAAAGCAATATCACTCAGCAATGAAATCTATGTCATCAGGCCCTTAGCAGCACAATGAGTGGATTCAGGTATGATGATTCTAACTGAAATAAGTCACACAGAAATTGAAACATCATAAGATATCAGTAATACACGGAATGGAAACTTGGCTACACAGGACCTGAATTACAGAACAGAACAGGGTCTCAAATTTAGAAAACCAACTTATGCTTGCTTAAGGGTAAAGGTGAGTTGGGGTGCTGCATAAAACCAGAGATTGAAATGAGCACAGATAAAGTTCCTTAAGTCAAATATGGAATAGACAAGAGCTACTCCTTGCTCAATGAAATGGACTCAACACCGCATATTAAACGCCTAAGAATGTACCTGACTAGTAATTATCGTAAAACCTATGGATTGCTATGTCTCCGAAAGAGAATCAAGCATGTGTACAGGGGCATAAACGCAGCAGTGATAGGATTGGAGAGGTTCAGTGAGCAAATGAAGACCCTTTGAAGTCATATTGCATGGTACCCATTACACGGGTCTCAACTCTCCAGGTTTAAGGTATTCTTCCTTCAGCTAAAACATGCATGTGGAACCCAAGTATGATCAACCATGTGAACGGGAGACGTGTTCAAATATGTCTCAGTTTTCCTCCCCTGGTACTCGGGTGCAACATTCCAGACGCTTTACTAACACTCTCCCCACTTGGAGAGTCAGCGCCTTTAACCTCCTGTTTGGCCCAGTTTGCAATTTCTGCGGAAGATGAACAGGAATAGCGAGAACCAATGAGAGGCTAGCTGGAGGTGTCTGGACGGGCAAATTTAGCTCTCATTTCCCACCAGGAAGAGGAAATAACCAAAGGCTCAGCGTGCCGTACCGGAACCAGATTAGGGCCTGAAGCCATCCTGCGGTGTTGCGGCCAGGTCACAAGAAAGCGAGTTGAAGAAAGGAGCTCAGGGGCACTGTAATTCACAAACCTGCAGAGTTATAAATGACAGCTATCGTCCAAAAATAGACTGAAGTAAGGCTGCCAAGAGGACTTGAAAGCGGGGCAGAATTGCAGGAAACCGATTTCAGGAGGTAGACTGGAATTGCATTGAAAGCATAGGAAAAGAGGCAGAACGTCCACAATGATGCACTTGGCCAAAAAGGGCGTATGCGTTTTTTCCTGAATATATTCAGGAAAAAACGCATACGCCCTTTTTGGCCAACCAAGCAAGCTTGCAAAGGAAATCTGCACTACAATGAAGTCTCACTTCCCCCCGGTCAAAAGGGCCATCTGAAAAAAGTGTAAAATCCAGAAAGGCAGGACAGGCCATGGAGAACTGGGAGCCTTGTTATGCTGATGGGCGGGATGTAAATTGCCAACAGACACTCGGGAGAAGTGTATGGTGTTTCCTGAAACATCTAAAAAACAAAGCAACAGAACCTAGGGCACTTCCACTTATGGTCCTATAGCTTAGGGAAATTAAAATCAAAAAGACACAGCCACCCCAAAGTTTGGAACGGCTCTGTTTACAAGAACCTCGTTTACAGTACAAGTTCAACATCGCAGAAAGTGAAAAATGGATAAAGAAGTTGTGGTATTTACTTACAAAGCAATATCACTCAGCAATGAAATCTGTGTCATCAGGCCCTTAGCAGCACAATGAGTGGATTCAGGTATGATGATTCTAACTGAAGTAAGTCACACAGAAAAAGAAACATCATAAGATATCAGTAATACACGGAATGTAAACTTGGCTACACAGGAACTGAATTACAGAACAGAACAGGGTCTCAAATTTAGAAAACCAACTTATGCTTGCTTAAGGGTAAAGGTGAGTTGGGGTGCTGCATAAAACCAGAGATTGAAATGAGCACAGATAAAGTTCCTTAAGTCAAATATGGAATAGACAAGAGCTACTCCTTGCTCAACGAAATGGACTCAACACCGCATATTAAACGCCTAAGAATGTACCTGACTAGTAATTATCGTAAAACCTATGGATTGCTATGTCTCCGAAAGAGAATCAAGCATGTGTACAGGGGCATAAACGCAGCAGTGATAGGATTGGAGAGGTTCGGTGAGCAAATGAAGACCCTTTGAAGTCATATTGCATGGTACCCATTACACGGGTCTCAACTCTCCAGGTTTAAGGTATTCTTCCTTCAGCTAAAACATGCATGTGGAACCCAAGTATGATCAACCATGTGAACGGGAGACGTGTTCAAATATGTCTCAGTTTTCCTCCCCTGGTACTCGGGTGCAACATTCCAGACGCTTTACTAACACTCTCCCCACTTGGAGAGTCAGCGCCTTTAACCTCCTGTTTGGCCCAGTTTGCAATTTCTGCGGAAGATGAACAGGAATAGCGAGAACCAATGAGAGGCTAGCTGGAGGTGTCTGGACGGGCAAATTTAACTCTCATTTCCCACCAGGAAGAGGAAATAACCAAAGGCTCAGCGTGCCGTACCGGAACCAGATTAGGGCCTGAAGACATCCTGCGGTGTTGCGGCCAGGTCACAAGAAAGCGAGTTGAAGAAAGGAGCTCAGGGGCACTGTAATTCACAAACCTGCAGAGTTATAAATGACAGCTATCGTCCAAAAATAGACTGAAGTAAGGCTGCCAAGAGGACTTGAAAGCGGGGCAGAATTGCAGGAAACCGATTTCAGGAGATAGACTGGAATTGCATTGAAAGCATAGGAAAAGAGGCAGAACGTCCACAATGATGCACTTGGCCAAAAAGGGCGTATGCGTTTTTTCCCGAATATATTCAGGAAAAAACGCATACGCCCTTTTTGGCCAACCAAGCAAGCTTGCAAAGGAAATCTGCACTACAATGAAGTCTCACTTCCCCCCGGTCAAAAGGGCCATCTGAAAAAAGTGTAAAATCCAGAAAGGCAGGACAGGCCATGGAGAACTGGGAGCCTTGTTATGCTGATGGGCGGGATGTAAATTGCCAACAGACACTCGGGAGAAGTGTATGGTGTTTCCTGAAACATCTAAAAAACAAAGCAACAGAACCTAGGGCACTTCCACTTATGGTCCTATAGCTTAGGGAAATTAAAATCAAAAAGACACAGCCACCCCAAAGTTTGGAACGGCTCTGTTTACAAGAACCTCGTTTACAGTACAAGTTCAACATCGCAGAAAGTGAAAAATGGATAAAGAAGTTGTGGTATTTACTTACAAAGCAATATCACTCAGCAATGAAATCTGTGTCATCAGGCCCTTAGCAGCACAATGAGTGGATTCAGGTATGATGATTCTAACTGAAATAAGTCACACAGAAATTGAAACATCATAAGATATCAGTAATACACGGAATGGAAACTTGGCTACACAGGACCTGAATTACAGAACAGAACAGGGTCTCAAATTTAGAAAACCAACTTATGCTTGCTTAAGGGTAAAGGTGAGTTGGGGTGCTGCATAAAACCAGAGATTGAAATGAGCACAGATAAAGTTCCTTAAGTCAAATATGGAATAGACAAGAGCTACTCCTTGCTCAATGAAATGGACTCAACACCGCATATTAAACGCCTAAGAATGTACCTGACTAGTAATTATCGTAAAACCTATGGATTGCTATGTCTCCGAAAGAGAATCAAGCATGTGTACAGGGGCATAAACGCAGCAGTGATAGGATTGGAGAGGTTCAGTGAGCAAATGAAGACCCTTTGAAGTCATATTGCATGGTACCCATTACACGGGTCTCAACTCTCCAGGTTTAAGGTATTCTTCCTTCAGCTAAAACATGCATGTGGAACCCAAGTATGATCAACCATGTGAACGGGAGACGTGTTCAAATATGTCTCAGTTTTCCTCCCCTGGTACTCGGGTGCAACATTCCAGACGCTTTACTAACACTCTCCCCACTTGGAGAGTCAGCGCCTTTAACCTCCTGTTTGGCCCAGTTTGCAATTTCTGCGGAAGATGAACAGGAATAGCGAGAACCAATGAGAGGCTAGCTGGAGGTGTCTGGACGGGCAAATTTAGCTCTCATTTCCCACCAGGAAGAGGAAATAACCAAAGGCTCAGCGTGCCGTACCGGAACCAGATTAGGGCCTGAAGCCATCCTGCGGTGTTGCGGCCAGGTCACAAGAAAGCGAGTTGAAGAAAGGAGCTCAGGGGCACTGTAATTCACAAACCTGCAGAGTTATAAATGACAGCTATCGTCCAAAAATAGACTGAAGTAAGGCTGCCAAGAGGACTTGAAAGCGGGGCAGAATTGCAGGAAACCGATTTCAGGAGGTAGACTGGAATTGCATTGAAAGCATAGGAAAAGAGGCAGAACGTCCACAATGATGCACTTGGCCAAAAAGGGCGTATGCGTTTTTTCCTGAATATATTCAGGAAAAAACGCATACGCCCTTTTTGGCCAACCAAGCAAGCTTGCAAAGGAAATCTGCACTACAATGAAGTCTCACTTCCCCCCGGTCAAAAGGGCCATCTGAAAAAAGTGTAAAATCCAGAAAGGCAGGACAGGCCATGGAGAACTGGGAGCCTTGTTATGCTGATGGGCGGGATGTAAATTGCCAACAGACACTCGGGAGAAGTGTATGGTGTTTCCTGAAACATCTAAAAAACAAAGCAACAGAACCTAGGGCACTTCCACTTATGGTCCTATAGCTTAGGGAAATTAAAATCAAAAAGACACAGCCACCCCAAAGTTTGGAACGGCTCTGTTTACAAGAACCTCGTTTACAGTACAAGTTCAACATCGCAGAAAGTGAAAAATGGATAAAGAAGTTGTGGTATTTACTTACAAAGCAATATCACTCAGCAATGAAATCTGTGTCATCAGGCCCTTAGCAGCACAATGAGTGGATTCAGGTATGATGATTCTAACTGAAGTAAGTCACACAGAAAAAGAAACATCATAAGATATCAGTAATACACGGAATGTAAACTTGGCTACACAGGAACTGAATTACAGAACAGAACAGGGTCTCAAATTTAGAAAACCAACTTATGCTTGCTTAAGGGTAAAGGTGAGTTGGGGTGCTGCATAAAACCAGAGATTGAAATGAGCACAGATAAAGTTCCTTAAGTCAAATATGGAATAGACAAGAGCTACTCCTTGCTCAACGAAATGGACTCAACACCGCATATTAAACGCCTAAGAATGTACCTGACTAGTAATTATCGTAAAACCTATGGATTGCTATGTCTCCGAAAGAGAATCAAGCATGTGTACAGGGGCATAAACGCAGCAGTGATAGGATTGGAGAGGTTCGGTGAGCAAATGAAGACCCTTTGAAGTCATATTGCATGGTACCCATTACACGGGTCTCAACTCTCCAGGTTTAAGGTATTCTTCCTTCAGCTAAAACATGCATGTGGAACCCAAGTATGATCAACCATGTGAACGGGAGACGTGTTCAAATTTGTCTCAGTTTTCCTCCCCTGGTACTCGGGTGCAACATTCCAGACGCTTTACTAACACTCTCCCCACTTGGAGAGTCAGCGCCTTTAACCTCCTGTTTGGCCCAGTTTGCAATTTCTGCGGAAGATGAACAGGAATAGCGAGAACCAATGAGAGGCTAGCTGGAGGTGTCTGGACGGGCAAATTTAACTCTCATTTCCCACCAGGAAGAGGAAATAACCAAAGGCTCAGCGTGCCGTACCGGAACCAGATTAGGGCCTGAAGACATCCTGCGGTGTTGCGGCCAGGTCACAAGAAAGCGAGTTGAAGAAAGGAGCTCAGGGGCACTGTAATTCACAAACCTGCAGAGTTATAAATGACAGCTATCGTCCAAAAATAGACTGAAGTAAGGCTGCCAAGAGGACTTGAAAGCGGGGCAGAATTGCAGGAAACCGATTTCAGGAGATAGACTGGAATTGCATTGAAAGCATAGGAAAAGAGGCAGAACGTCCACAATGATGCACTTGGCCAAAAAGGGCGTATGCGTTTTTTCCCGAATATATTCAGGAAAAAACGCATACGCCCTTTTTGGCCAACCAAGCAAGCTTGCAAAGGAAATCTGCACTACAATGAAGTCTCACTTCCCCCCGGTCAAAAGGGCCATCTGAAAAAAGTGTAAAATCCAGAAAGGCAGGACAGGCCATGGAGAACTGGGAGCCTTGTTATGCTGATGGGCGGGATGTAAATTGCCAACAGACACTCGGGAGAAGTGTATGGTGTTTCCTGAAACATCTAAAAAACAAAGCAACAGAACCTAGGGCACTTCCACTTATGGTCCTATAGCTTAGGGAAATTAAAATCAAAAAGACACAGCCACCCCAAAGTTTGGAACGGCTCTGTTTACAAGAACCTCGTTTACAGTACAAGTTCAACATCGCAGAAAGTGAAAAATGGATAAAGAAGTTGTGGTATTTACTTACAAAGCAATATCACTCAGCAATGAAATCTGTGTCATCAGGCCCTTAGCAGCACAATGAGTGGATTCAGGTATGATGATTCTAACTGAAGTAAGTCACACAGAAAAAGAAACATCATAAGATATCAGTAATACACGGAATGTAAACTTGGCTACACAGGAACTGAATTACAGAACAGAACAGGGTCTCAAATTTAGAAAACCAACTTATGCTTGCTTAAGGGTAAAGGTGAGTTGGGGTGCTGCATAAAACCAGAGATTGAAATGAGCACAGATAAAGTTCCTTAAGTCAAATATGGAATAGACAAGAGCTACTCCTTGCTCAACGAAATGGACTCAACACCGCATATTAAACGCCTAAGAATGTACCTGACTAGTAATTATCGTAAAACCTATGGATTGCTATGTCTCCGAAAGAGAATCAAGCATGTGTACAGGGGCATAAACGCAGCAGTGATAGGATTGGAGAGGTTCGGTGAGCAAATGAAGACCCTTTGAAGTCATATTGCATGGTACCCATTACACGGGTCTCAACTCTCCAGGTTTAAGGTATTCTTCCTTCAGCTAAAACATGCATGTGGAACCCAAGTATGATCAACCATGTGAACGGGAGACGTGTTCAAATTTGTCTCAGTTTTCCTCCCCTGGTACTCGGGTGCAACATTCCAGACGCTTTACTAACACTCTCCCCACTTGGAGAGTCAGCGCCTTTAACCTCCTGTTTGGCCCAGTTTGCAATTTCTGCGGAAGATGAACAGGAATAGCGAGAACCAATGAGAGGCTAGCTGGAGGTGTCTGGACGGGCAAATTTAACTCTCATTTCCCACCAGGAAGAGGAAATAACCAAAGGCTCAGCGTGCCGTACCGGAACCAGATTAGGGTCTGAAGACATCCTGCGGTGTTGCGGCCAGGTCACAAGAAAGCGAGTTGAAGAAAGGAGCTCAGGGGCACTGTAATTCACAAACCTGCAGAGTTATAAATGACAGCTATCGTCCAAAAATAGACTGAAGTAAGGCTGCCAAGAGGACTTGAAAGCGGGGCAGAATTGCAGGAAACCGATTTCAGGAGGTAGACTGGAATTGCATTGAAAGCATAGGAAAAGAGGCAGAACGTCCACAATGATGCACTTGGCCAAAAAGGGCGTATGCGTTTTTTCCCGAATATATTCAGGAAAAAACGCATACGCCCTTTTTGGCCAACCAAGCAAGCTTGCAAAGGAAATCTGCACTACAATGAAGTCTCACTTCCCCCCGGTCAAAAGGGCCATCTGAAAAAAGTGTAAAATCCAGAAAGGCAGGACAGGCCATGGAGAACTGGGAGCCTTGTTATGCTGATGGGCGGGATGTAAATTGCCAACAGACACTCGGGAGAAGTGTATGGTGTTTCCTGAAACATCTAAAAAACAAAGCAACAGAACCTAGGGCACTTCCACTTATGGTCCTATAGCTTAGGGAAATTAAAATCAAAAAGACACAGCCACCCCAAAGTTTGGAACGGCTCTGTTTACAAGAACCTCGTTTACAGTACAAGTTCAACATCGCAGAAAGTGAAAAATGGATAAAGAAGTTGTGGTATTTACTTACAAAGCAATATCACTCAGCAATGAAATCTGTGTCATCAGGCCCTTAGCAGCACAATGAGTGGATTCAGGTATGATGATTCTAACTGAAGTAAGTCACACAGAAAAAGAAACATCATAAGATATCAGTAATACACGGAATGTAAACTTGGCTACACAGGAACTGAATTACAGAACAGAACAGGGTCTCAAATTTAGAAAACCAACTTATGCTTGCTTAAGGGTAAAGGTGAGTTGGGGTGCTGCATAAAACCAGAGATTGAAATGAGCACAGATAAAGTTCCTTAAGTCAAATATGGAATAGACAAGAGCTACTCCTTGCTCAACGAAATGGACTCAACACCGCATATTAAACGCCTAAGAATGTACCTGACTAGTAATTATCGTAAAACCTATGGATTGCTATGTCTCCGAAAGAGAATCAAGCATGTGTACAGGGGCATAAACGCAGCAGTGATAGGATTGGAGAGGTTCGGTGAGCAAATGAAGACCCTTTGAAGTCATATTGCATGGTACCCATTCCACGGGTCTCAACTCTCCAGGTTTAAGGTATTCTTCCTTCAGCTAAAACATGCATGTGGAACCCAAGTATGATCAACCATGTGAACGGGAGACGTGTTCAAATATGTCTCAGTTTTCCTCCCCTGGTACTCGGGTGCAACATTCCAGACGCTTTACTAACACTCTCCCCACTTGGAGAGTCAGCGCCTTTAACCTCCTGTTTGGCCCAGTTTGCAATTTCTGCGGAAGATGAACAGGAATAGCGAGAACCAATGAGAGGCTAGCTGGAGGTGTCTGGACGGGCAAATTTAACTCTCATTTCCCACCAGGAAGAGGAAATAACCAAAGGCTCAGCGTGCCGTACCGGAACCAGATTAGGGTCTGAAGACATCCTGCGGTGTTGCGGCCAGGTCACAAGAAAGCGAGTTGAAGAAAGGAGCTCAGGGGCACTGTAATTCACAAACCTGCAGAGTTATAAATGACAGCTATCGTCCAAAAATAGACTGAAGTAAGGCTGCCAAGAGGACTTGAAAGCGGGGCAGAATTGCAGGAAACCGATTTCAGGAGGTAGACTGGAATTGCATTGAAAGCATAGGAAAAGAGGCAGAACGTCCACAATGATGCACTTGGCCAAAAAGGGCGTATGCGTTTTTTCCCGAATATATTCAGGAAAAAACGCATACGCCCTTTTTGGCCAACCAAGCAAGCTTGCAAAGGAAATCTGCACTACAATGAAGTCTCACTTCCCCCCGGTCAAAAGGGCCATCTGAAAAAAGTGTAAAATCCAGAAAGGCAGGACAGGCCATGGAGAACTGGGAGCCTTGTTATGCTGATGGGCGGGATGTAAATTGCCAACAGACACTCGGGCGAAGTGTATGGTGTTTCCTGAAACATCTAAAAAACAAAGCAACAGAACCTAGGGCACTTCCACTTATGGTCCTATAGCTTAGGGAAATTAAAATCAAAAAGACACAGCCACCCCAAAGTTTGGAACGGCTCTGTTTACAAGAACCTCGTTTACAGTACAAGTTCAACATCGCAGAAAGTGAAAAATGGATAAAGAAGTTGTGGTATTTACTTACAAAGCAATATCACTCAGCAATGAAATCTGTGTCATCAGGCCCTTAGCAGCACAATGAGTGGATTCAGGTATGATGATTCTAACTGAAGTAAGTCACACAGAAAAAGAAACATCATAAGATATCAGTAATACACGGAATGTAAACTTGGCTACACAGGAACTGAATTACAGAACAGAACAGGGTCTCAAATTTAGAAAACCAACTTATGCTTGCTTAAGGGTAAAGGTGAGTTGGGGTGCTGCATAAAACCAGAGATTGAAATGAGCACAGATAAAGTTCCTTAAGCCAAATATGGAATAGACAAGAGCTACTCCTTGCTCAACGAAATGGACTCAACACCGCATATTAAACGCCTAAGAATGTACCTGACTAGTAAGTATCTTAAAACCTATGGATTGCTATGTCTCCGAAAGAGAATCAAGCATGTGTACAGGGGCATAAACGCAGCAGTGATAGGATTGGAGAGGTTCGGTGAGCAAATGAAGACCCTTTGAAGTCATATTGCATGGTACCCATTACACGGGTCTCAACTCTCCAGGTTTAAGGTATTCTTCCTTCAGCTAAAACATGCATGTGGAACCCAAGTATGATCAACCATGTGAACGGGAGACGTGTTCAAATATGTCTCAGTTTTCCTCCCCTGGTACTCGGGTGCAACATTCCAGACGCTTTACTAACACTCTCCCCACTTGGAGAGTCAGCGCCTTTAACCTCCTGTTTGGCCCAGTTTGCAATTTCTGCGGAAGATGAACAGGAATAGCGAGAACCAATGAGAGGCTAGCTGGAGGTGTCTGGACGGGCAAATTTAACTCTCATTTCCCACCAGGAAGAGGAAATAACCAAAGGCTCAGCGTGCCGTACCGGAACCAGATTAGGGTCTGAAGACATCCTGCGGTGTTGCGGCCAGGTCACAAGAAAGCGAGTTGAAGAAAGGAGCTCAGGGGCACTGTAATTCACAAACCTGCAGAGTTATAAATGACAGCTATCGTCCAAAAATAGACTGAAGTAAGGCTGCCAAGAGGACTTGAAAGCGGGGCAGAATTGCAGGAAACCGATTTCAGGAGGTAGACTGGAATTGCATTGAAAGCATAGGAAAAGAGGCAGAACGTCCACAATGATGCACTTGGCCAAAAAGGGCGTATGCGTTTTTTCCCGAATATATTCAGGAAAAAACGCATACGCCCTTTTTGGCCAACCAAGCAAGCTTGCAAAGGAAATCTGCACTACAATGAAGTCTCACTTCCCCCCGGTCAAAAGGGCCATCTGAAAAAAGTGTAAAATCCAGAAAGGCAGGACAGGCCATGGAGAACTGGGAGCCTTGTTATGCTGATGGGCGGGATGTAAATTGCCAACAGACACTCGGGAGAAGTGTATGGTGTTTCCTGAAACATCTAAAAAACAAAGCAACAGAACCTAGGGCACTTCCACTTATGGTCCTATAGCTTAGGGAAATTAAAATCAAAAAGACACAGCCACCCCAAAGTTTGGAACGGCTCTGTTTACAAGAACCTCGTTTACAGTACAAGTTCAACATCACAGAAAGTGAAAAATGGATAAAGAAGTTGTGGTATTTACTTACAAAGCAATATCACTCAGCAATGAAATCTGTGTCATCAGGCCCTTAGCAGCACAATGAGTGGATTCAGGTATGATGATTCTAACTGAAGTAAGTCACACAGAAAAAGAAACATCATAAGATATCAGTAATACACGGAATGTAAACTTGGCTACACAGGAACTGAATTACAGAACAGAACAGGGTCTCAAATTTAGAAAACCAACTTATGCTTGCTTAAGGGTAAAGGTGAGTTGGAGTGCTGCATAAAACCAGAGATTGAAATGAGCACAGATAAAGTTCCTTAAGCCAAATATGGAATAGACAAGAGCTACTCCTTGCTCAACGAAATGGACTCAACACCGCATATTAAACGCCTAAGAATGTACCTGACTAGTAAGTATCTTAAAACCTATGGATTGCTATGTCTCCGAAAGAGAATCAAGCATGTGTACAGGGGCATAAACGCAGCAGTGATAGGATTGGAGAGGTTCGGTGAGCAAATGAAGACCCTTTGAAGTCATATTGCATGGTACCCATTACACGGGTCTCAACTCTCCAGGTTTAAGGTATTCTTCCTTCAGCTAAAACATGCATGTGGAACCCAAGTATGATCAACCATGTGAACGGGAGACGTGTTCAAATATGTCTCAGTTTTCCTCCCCTGGTACTCGGGTGCAACATTCCAGACGCTTTACTAACACTCTCCCCACTTGGAGAGTCAGCGCCTTTAACCTCCTGTTTGGCCCAGTTTGCAATTTCTGCGGAAGATGAACAGGAATAGCGAGAACCAATGAGAGGCTAGCTGGAGGTGTCTGGACGGGCAAATTTAACTCTCATTTCCCACCAGGAAGAGGAAATAACCAAAGGCTCAGCGTGCCGTACCGGAACCAGATTAGGGCCTGAAGCCATCCTGCGGTGTTGCGGCCAGGTCACAAGAAAGCGAGTTGAAGAAAGGAGCTCAGGGGCACTGTAATTCACAAACCTGCAGAGTTATAAATGACAGCTATCGTCCAAAAATAGACTGAAGTAAGGCTGCCAAGAGGACTTGAAAGCGGGGCAGAATTGCAGGAAACCGATTTCAGGAGGTAGACTGGAATTGCATTGAAAGCATAGGAAAAGAGGCAGAACGTCCACAATGATGCACTTGGCCAAAAAGGGCGTATGCGTTTTTTCCTGAATATATTCAGGAAAAAACGCATACGCCCTTTTTGGCCAACCAAGCAAGCTTGCAAAGGAAATCTGCACTACAATGAAGTCTCACTTCCCCCCGATCAAAAGGGCCATCTGAAAAAAGTGTAAAATCCAGAAAGGCAGGACAGGCCATGGAGAACTGGGAGCCTTGTTATGCTGATGGGCGGGATGTAAATTGCCAACAACCACTCGGGAGAAGTGTATGGTGTTTCCTGAAACATCTAAAAAACAAAGCAACAGAACCTAGGGCACTTCCACTTATGGTCCTATAGCTTAGGGAAATTAAAATCAAAAAGACACAGCCACCCCAAAGTTTGGGACGCCTCTGTTTACAAGAACCTCGTTTACAGTACAAGTTCAACATCGCAGAAAGTGAAAAATGGATAAAGAAGTTGTGGTATTTACTTACAAAGCAATATCACTCAGCAATGAAATCTGTGTCATCAGGCCCTTAGCAGCACAATGAGTGGATTCAGGTATGATGATTCTAACTGAAGTAAGTCACACAGAAAAAGAAACATCATAAGATATCAGTAATACATGGAATGTAAACTTGGCTACACAGGAACTGAATTACAGAACAGAACAGGGTCTCAAATTTAGAAAACCAACTTATGCTTGCTTAAGGGGAAAGGTGAGTTGGGGTGCTGCATAAAACCAGAGATTGAAATGAGCACAGATAAAGTTCCTTAAGCCAAATATGGAATAGACAAGAGCTACTCCTTGCTCAACAAAATGGACTCAACACCCCATATTAAACGCCTAAGAATGTTCCTGACTAGTAAGTATCTTAAAACCTATGGATTGCTATGTCTCCGAAAGAGAATCAATCATGTGTACAGGGGCATAAACGCAGCAGTGATAGGATTGGAGAGGTTCGGTGAGCAAATGAAGACCCTTTGAAGTCATATTGCATGGTACCCATTCCACGGGTTTCAACTACCGAGGTTTTAGGTATTCTTCCTTCAGCTAAAACATGCATGTGGAACCCAGAGTATGATCAACCATGTGATCGGGAGACGTGTTCAAATATGTCTCAGTTTTCCTCCCCTGGTACTCGGGTGCAACATTCCAGACGCTTTACTAACTCTCTCCCCACTTGGAGAGTCAGCGCCTTTAACCTCCTGTTTGGCCCAGTTTGCAATTTCTGCGGAAGATGAACAGGAATAGCGAGAACCAATGAGAGGCTAGCTGGAGGTGTCTGGACGGGCAAATTTAACTCTCATTTCCCACCAGGAAGAGGAATTAACCAAAGGCTCAGCGTGCCATGCCGGAACCAGATTAGGACCTGAAGCCATGCTGCGGTGTTGCGGCCAGCTCAAAAGAAAGCGAGTTGAAGAAAGGAGCTCAGGGGCACTGTAATTCACAAACCTGCAGAGTTATAAATGACAGCTATCGTCCAAAAATAGACTGAAGTAAGGCTGCCAAGAGGACTTGAAAGCGGGGCAGAATTGCAGGAAACCGATTTCAGGAGGTAGACTGGAATTGCATTGAAAGCATAGGAAAAGAGGCAGAACGTCCACAATGATGCACTTGGCCAAAAAGGGCGTATGCGTTTTTTCCTGAATATATTCAGGAAAAAACGCATACGCCCTTTTTGGCCAACCAAGCAAGCTTGCAAAGGAAATCTGCACTACAATGAAGTCTCACTTCCCCCCGGTCAAAAGGGCCATCTGAAAAAAGTGTAAAATCCAGAAAGGCAACAGGCCATTGAGAACTGGGATCCTTGTTATGCTGATGGGCGGGATGTAAATTGCCAACAGACACTTGGGAGAAGTGTATGGTGTTTCCTGAAACATCTAAAAAACAAAGCAACAGAGCCTAGGGCACTTCCACTTATGGTCTTATAGCTTAGGGAAATTAAAATCAAAAAGACACAGCCACCCCAAAGTTTGGAACGGCTCTGTTTACAAGAACCTCGTTTACAGTACAAGTTCAACATCGCAGAAAGTGAAAAATGGATAAAGAAGTTGTGGTATTTACTTACAAAGCAATATCACTCAGCAATGAAATCTGTGTCATCAGGCCCTTAGCAGCACAATGAGTGGATTCAGGTATGATGATTCTAACTGAAATAAGTCACACAGAAAAAGAAACATCATAATATATCAGTAATACACGGAATGTAAACTTGGCTACACAGGAACTGAATTACAGAACAGAACAGGGTCTCAAATTTAGAAAACCATCTTATTCTTGCTTAAGGGTAAAGGTGAGTTGGGGTGCTGCATAAAACCAGAGATTGAAATGAGCACAGATAAAGTTCCTTAAGCCAAATATGGAATAGATAAGAGCTACTCCTTGCTCAACGAAATGGACTCAACACCCCATATTAAACGCCTAAGAATGTTCCTGACTAGTAAGTATCTTAAAACCTATGGATTGCTATCTCTCTGAAAGAGAATCAAGCATGTGTACAGGGACATAAACACAGCAGTGATAGGATTGGAGAGGTTCGGTGAGCAAATGAAGACCCTTTGAAGTCATATTGCATGGTACCCATTCCACGGGTTTCAACTACCCAGGTTTAAGGTATTCTTCCTTCAGCTAAAACATGCATGTGGACCCTAGAGTATGATCAACCATGTGATCGGGAGACGTGTTCAAATATGTCTCAGTTTTCGTACCCTGGTACTCGGGTGCAACATTCCAGATGCTTTACTAACACTCTCCCGACTTGGAGAGTCAGTCCCTTTAACCTCCTGTTTGGCCCAGTTTGCAATTTCTGCGGAAGATGAACAGGAATAGCGAAAACCAATGAGAGACTAGCTGGAGGTGTCTGGACTGGCAAATTTAACTCTCATTTCCCACCAGGAAGAGGAATTAACCAAAGGCTCAGCGTGCCGTGCCGGAACCAGATTAGGGCCTGAAGCCATGCTGCGGTGTTGCGGCCAGGTCACAAGAAAGCGAGTTGAAGAAAGGAGCTCAGGGGCACTGTAATTCACAAACCTGCAGAGTTATAAATGACAGCTGTCGTCCAAAAATAGACTGAAGTAAGGCTGCCAAGAGGACTTGAAAGCGGGGCAGAATTGCAGGAAACCGATTTCAGGAGGTAGACTGGAATTGCATTGAAAGCATAGGAAAAGAGGCAGAACGTCCACAATGATGCACTTGGCCAAAAAGGGCGTATGCGTTTTTTCCTGAATATATTCAGGAAAAAACGCATACGCCCTTTTTGGCCAACCAAGCAAGCTTGCAAAGGAAATCTGCACTACAATGAAGTCTCACTTCCCCCCGGTCAAAAGGGCCATCTGAAAAAAGTGTAAAATCCAGAAAGGCAACAGGACATTGAGAACTGGGAGCCTTGTTATGCTGATGGGCGGGATGTAAATTGCCAACAGACACTTGGGAGAAGTGTATGGTGTTTCCTGAAACATCTAAAAAACAAAGCAACAGAGCCTAGGGCACTTCCACTTATGGTCCTATAGCTTAGGGAAATTAAAATCAAAAAGACACAGCCACCCCAAAGTTTGGAACGGCTCTGTTTACAAGAACCTCGTTTACAGTACAAGTTCAACATCGCAGAAAGTGAAAAATGGATAAAGAACTTGTGGTACTTACGTACAATGCAGTATCACTCAGCAATGAAATCTATGTCATCAGGCCCGTAGCAGCATAATGAGTAGATTCAGGTACGATGATTCTAACTGAAATAAGTCACACAGAAAAAGAAACATCATAAGATATCACTAATACACGGAATGTAAACTTGGCTACACAGGAACTGAATTCCAAAACAGAACAGGTTCTCAAATTTAGAAAACCAACTTATGCTTGCTTAAGGGGAAAGGTGAGTTGGGGTGCTGCATAAAACCAGAGATTGAAATGAGCACAGATAAAGTTCCTTAAGCCAAATATGGAATAGACAAGAGCTACTCCTTGCTCAACGAAATGGACTCAACACCGCATATTAAACGCCTAAGAATGTACCTGACTAGTAAGTATCTTAAAACCTATGGATTGCTATGTCTCCGAAAGAGAATCAAGCATGTGTACAGGGGCATAAACGCAGCAGTGATAGGATTGGAGAGGTTCGGTGAGCAAATGAAGACCCTTTGAAGTCATATTGCATGGTACCCATTCCACGGGTTTCAACTCTCCAGGTTTAAGGTATTCTTCCTTCAGCTAAAACATGCATGTGGAACCCAGAGTATGATCAACCATGTGATCGGGAGACGTGTTCAAATATGTCTCAGTTTTCCTCCCCTGGTACTCGGGTGCAACATTCCAGACGCTTTACTAACTCTCTCCCCACTTGGAGAGTCAGCGCCTTTAACCTCCTGTTTGGCACAGTTTGCAATTTCTGCGGAAGATGAACAGGAATAGCGAGAACCAATGAGAGGCTAGCTGGAGGTGTCTGGACGGGCAAATTTAACTCTCATTTCCCACCAGGAAGAGGAAATAACCAAAGGCTCAGCGTGCCGTACCGGAACCAGATTAGGGCCTGAAGCCATCCTGCGGTGTTGCGGCCAGCTCAAAAGAAAGCGAGTTGAAGAAAGGAGCTCAGGGGCACTGTAATTCACAAACCTGCAGAGTTATAAATGACAGCTATCGTCCAAAAATAGACTGAAGTAAGGCTGCCAAGAGGGCTTGAAAGCGGGGCAGAATTGCAGGAAACCGATTTCAGGAGGTAGACTGGAATTGCATTGAAAGCATAGGAAAAGAGGCAGAACGTCCACAATGATGCACTTGGCCAAAAAGGGCGTATGCGTGTTTTCCTGAATATATTCAGGAAAAAACGCATACGCCCTTTTTGGCCAACCAAGCAAGCTTGCAAAGGAAATCTGCACTACAATGAAGTCTCACTTCCCCCCGGTCAAAAGGGCCATCTGAAAAAAGTGTAAAATCCAGAAAGGCAGGACAGGCCATGGAGAACTGGGAGCCTTGTTATGCTGATGGGCGGGATGTAAATTGCCAACAACCACTCGGGAGAAGTGTATAGTATTTCCTGAAACATCTAAAAAACAAAGCAACAGAACCTAGGGCACTTCCACTTATGGTCCTATAGCTTAGGGAAATTAAAATCAAAAAGACACAGCCACCCCAAAGTTTGGAACGGCTCTGTTTACAAGAACCTCGTTTACAGTACAAGTTCAACATTGCAGAAAGTGAAAAATGGATAAAGAAGTTGTGGTATTTACTTACAAAGCAATATCACTCAGCAATGAAATCTGTGTCATCAGGCCCTTAGCAGCACAATGAGTGGATTCAGGTATGATGATTCTATCTGAAGTAAGTCACACAGAAAAAGAAACATCATAAGATATCAGTAATACACGGAATGTAAACTTGGCTACACAGGAACTGAATTACAGAACAGAACAGGGTCTCAAATTTAGAAAACCAACTTACGCTTGCTTAAGGGTAAAGGTGAGTTGGGGTGCTGCATAAAACCAGAGATTGAAATGAGCACAGATAAAGTTCCTTAAGTCAAATATGGAATAGACAAGAGCTACTCCTTGCTCAACGAAATGGACTCAACACCGCATATTAAACGCCTAAGAATGTACCTGACTAGTAAGTATCTTAAAACCTATGGATTGCTATGTCTCCGAAAGAGAATCAAGCATGTGTACAGGGGCATAAACGCAGCAGTGATAGGATTGGAGAGGTTCGGTGAGCAAATGAAGACCCTTTGAAGTCATATTGCATGGTACCCATTACACGGGTCTCAACTCTCCAGGTTTAAGGTATTCTTCCTTCAGCTAAAACATGCATGTGGAACCCAAGTATGATCAACCATGTGAACGGGAGACGTGTTCAAATATGTCTCAGTTTTCCTCCCCTGGTACTCGGGTGCAACATTCCAGACGCTTTACTAACACTCTCCCCACTTGGAGAGTCAGCGCCTTTAACCTCCTGTTTGGCCCAGTTTGCAATTTCTGCGGAAGATGAACAGGAATAGCGAGAACCAATGAGAGGCTAGCTGGAGGTGTCTGGACGGGCAAATTTAACTCTCATTTCCCACCAGGAAGAGGAAATAACCAAAGGCTCCGCGTGCCGTACCGGAACCAGATTAGGGCCTGAAGCCATCCTGCGGTGTTGCGGCCAGCTCAAAAGAAAGCGAGTTGAAGAAAGGAGCTCAGGGGCACTGTAATTCACAAACCTGCAGAGTTATAAATGACAGCTATCGTCCAAAAATAGACTGAAGTAAGGCTGCCAAGAGGACTTGAAAGCGGGGCAGAATTGCAGGAAACCGATTTCAGGAGGTAGACTGGAATTGCATTGAAAGCATAGGAAAAGAGGCAGAACGTCCACAATGATGCACTTGGCCAAAAAGGGCGTATGCGTGTTTTCCTGAATATATTCAGGAAAAAACGCATACGCACTTTTTGGCCAACCAAGCAAGCTTGCAAAGGAAATCTGCACTACAATGAAGTCTCACTTCCCCCCGGTCAAAAGGGCCATCTGAAAAAAGTGTAAAATCCAGAAAGGCAGGACAGGCCATGGAGAACTGGGAGCCTTGTTATGCTGATGGGCGGGATGTAAATTGCCAACAACCACTCGGGAGAAGTGTATGGTGTTTCCTGAAACATCTAAAAAACAAAGCAACAGAACCTAGGGCACTTCCACTTATGGTCCTATAGCTTAGTGAAATTAAAATCAAAAAGACACAGCCACCCCAAAGTTTGGAACGGCTCTGTTTACAAGAACCTCATTTACAGTACAAGTTCAACATCGCAGAAAGTGAAAAATGGATAAAGAAGTTGTGGTATTTACTTACAAAGCAATATCACTCAGCAATGAAATCTGTGTCAACAGGCCCTTAGCAGCACAATGAGTGGATTCAGGTATGATGATTCTAACTGAAGTAAGTCACACAGAAAAAGAAACATCATAAGATATCAGTAATACACGGAATGTAAACTTGGCTACACAGGAACTGAATTACAGAACAGAACAGGGTCTCAAATTTAGAAAACCAACTTATGCTTGCTTAAGGGTAAAGGTGAGTTGGGGTGCTGCATAAAACCAGAGATTGAAATGAGCACAGATAAAGTTCCTTAAGTCAAATATGGAATAGACAAGAGCTACTCCTTGCTCAACGAAATGGACTCAACACCGCATATTAAACGCCTGAGAATGTAACTGACTAGTAAGTATCTTAAAACCTATGGATTGCTATGTCTCCGAAAGAGAATCAAGCATGTGTACAGGGGCATAAACGCAGCAGTGATAGGATTGGAGAGGTTCGGTGAGCAAATGAAGACCCTTTGAAGTCATATTGCATGGTACCCATTACACGGGTCTCAACCCTCCAGGTTTAAGGTATTCTTCCTTCAGCTAAAACATGCATGTGGAACCCAAGTATGATCAACCATGTGAACGGGAGACGTGTTCAAATATGTTTCAGTTTTCCTCCCCTGGTACTCGGGTGCAACATTCCAGACGCTTTACTAACACTCTCCCCACTTGGAGAGTCAGCGCCTTTAACCTCCTGTTTGGCCCAGTTTGCAATTTCTGCGGAAGATGAACAGGAATAGCGAGAACCAATGAGAGGCTAGCTGGAGGTGTCTGGACAGGCAAATTTAACTCTCATTTCCCACCAGGAAGAGGAAATAACCAAAGGCTCAGCGTGCCGTACCGGAACCAGATTAGGGCCTGAAGCCATCCTGCGGTGTTGCGGCCAGCTCAAAAGAAAGCGAGTTGAAGAAAGGAGCTCAGGGGCACTGTAATTCACAAACATGCAGAGTTATAAATGACAGCTATCGTCCAAAAATAGACTGAAGTAAGGCTGCCAAGAGGACTTGAAAGCGGGGCAGAATTGCAGGAAACCGATTTCAGGAGGTAGACTGGAATTGCATTGAAAGCATAGGAAAAGAGGCAGAACGTCCACAATGATGCACTTGGCCAAAAAGGGCGTATGCATTTTTTCCTGAATATATTCAGGAAAAAATGCATACGCCCTTTTTGGCCAACCAAGCAAGCTTGCAAAGGAAATCTGCACTACAATGAAGTCTCACTTCCCCCCGGTCAAAAGGGCCATCTGAAAAAAGTGTAAAATCCAGAAAGGCAGGACAGGCCATGGAGAACTGGGAGCCTTGTTATGCTGATGGGCGGGATGTAAAATGCCAACAAGCACTCGGGAGAAGTGTATGGTGTTTCCTGAAACATCTAAAAAACAAAGCAACAGAACCTAGGGCACTTCCACTTATGGTCCTATAGCTTAGGGAAATTAAAATCAAAAAGACACAGCCACCCCAAAGTTTGGAACGGCTCTGTTTACAAGAACCTCGTTTACAGTACAAGTTCAACATCGCAGAAAGTGAAAAATGGATAAAGAAGTTGTGGTATTTACTTACAAAGCAATATCACTCAGCAATGAAATCTGTGTCATCAGGCACTTAACAGCACAATGAGTGGATTCAGGTATGATGATTCTAACTGAAATAAGTCACACAGAAAAAGAAACATCATAAGATATCAGTAATACACGGAATGTAAACTTGGCTACACAGGAACTGAATTACAGAACAGAACAGGGTCTCAAATTTAGAAAACCAACTTATTCTTGCTTAAGGGTAAAGGTGAGTTGGGGTGCTGCATAAAACCAGAGATTGAAATGAGCACAGATAAAGTTCCTTAAGCCAAATATGGAATAGACAAGAGCTACTCCTTGCTCAACGAAATGGACTCAACACCCCATATTAAACGCCTAAGAATGTTCCTGACTAGTAAGTATCTTAAAACCTATGGATTGCTATGTCTCCGAAAGAGAATCAAGCATGTGTACAGGGGCATAAACGCAGCAGTGATAGGATTGGAGAGGTTCGGTGAGCAAATGAAGACCCTTTGAAGTCATATTGCATGGTACCCATTCCACGGGTTTCAACTACCCAGGTTTAAGGTATTCTTCCTTCAGCTAAAACATGCATGTGGAACCTAGAGTATGATCAACCATGTGATCGGGAGACGTGTTCAAATAAGTCTCAGTTTTCGTACCCTGGTACTCGGGTGCAACATTCCAGACGCTTTACTAACACTCTCCCGACTTGGAGAGTCAGTCCCTTTAACCTCCTGTTTGGCCCAGTTTGCAATTTCTGCGGAAGATGAACAGGAATAGCGAGAACCAATGAGAGACTAGCTGGAGGTGTCTGGACGGGCAAATTTAACTCTCATTTCCCACCAGGAAGAGGAATTAACCAAAGGCTCAGCGTGCCGTGCCGGAACCAGATTTGGGCCTGAAGCCATGCTGCGGTGTTGCGGCCAGGTCACAAGAAAGCGAGTTGAAGAAAGGAGCTCAGGGGCACTGTAATTCACAAACCTGCAGAGTTATAAATGACAGCTATCGTCCAAAAATAGACTGAAGTAAGGCTGCCAAGAGGACTTGAAAGCGGGGCAGAATTGCAGGAAACCGATTTCAGGAGGTAGACTGGAATTGCATTGAAAGCATAGGAAAAGAGGCAGAACGTCCACAATGATGCACTTGGCCAAAAAGGGCGTATGCGTTTTTTCCTGAATATATTCAGGAAAAAACGCATACGCCCTTTTTGGCCAACCAAGCAAGCTTGCAAAGGAAATCTGCACTACAATGAAGTCTCACTTCCCCCCGGTCAAAAGGGCCATCTGAAAAAAGTGTAAAATCCAGAAAGGCAGGACAGGCCATGGAGAACTGGGAGCCTTGTTATGCTGATGGGCGGGATGTAAATTGCCAACAGACACTTGGGAGAAGTGTATGGTGTTTCCTGAAACATCTAAAAAACAAAGCAACAGAGCCTAGGGCACTGCCACTTATGGTCCTATAGCTTAGGGAAATTAAAATCAAAAAGACACAGCAACCCCAAAGTTTGGGACGCCTCTGTTTACAAGAAGCTCGTTTACAGTACAAGTTCAACATTGCAGAAAGTGAAAAATGGATAAAGAAGTTGTGGTATTTACTTACAAAGCAATATCATTCAGCAATGAAATCTGTGTCATCAGGCCCTTAGCAGCACAATGAGTGGATTCAGGTATGATGATTCTAACTGAAATAAGTCACACAGAAAAAGAAACATCATAAGATATCAGTAATACACGGAATGTAAACTTGGCTACACAGGAACTGAATTACAGAACAGAACAGGGTCTCAAATTTAGAAAACCAACTTATGCTTGCTTAAGGGTAAAGGTGAGTTGGGGTGCTGCATAAAACCAGAGATTGAAATGAGCACAGATAAAGTTCCTTAAGTCAAATATGGAATAGACAAGAGCTACTCCTTGCTCAACGAAATGGACTCAACACCGCATATTAAACGCCTAAGAATGTACCTGACTAGTAAGTATCGGAAAACCTATGGATTGCTATGTCTCCAAAAGAGAATCAAGCATGTGTACAGGGGCATAAACACAGCAGTGATAGGTATGGAGAGGTTCGGTGAGCAAATGAAGACCCTTTGAAGTCATATTGCATGGTACCCATTACACGGGTCTCAACTCTCCAGGTTTAAGGTATTCTTCCTTCTGCTAAAACATGCATGTGGAACACAAGTATGATCAACCATGTGAACGGGAGACGTGTTCAAATATGTCTCAGTTTTCCTCCCCTGGTACTCGGGTGCAACATTCCAGATGCTTTACTAACACTCTCCCCACTTGGAGAGTCAGCGCCTTTAACCTCCTGTTTGGCCCAGTTTGCAATTTCTGCGGAAGATGAACAGGAATAGCGAGAACCAATGAGAGGCTAGCTGGAGGTGTCTGGACGGGCAAATTTAACTCTCATTTCCCACCAGGAAGAGGAAATAACCAAAGGCTCAGCGTGCCGTACCGGAACCAGATTAGGGCCTGAAGCCATCCTGCGTTGTTGCGGCCAGCTCAAAAGAAAGCGAGTTGAAGAAAGGAGCTCAGGGACACTGTAATTCACAAACCTGCAGAGTTATGAATGACAGCTATCCTCCAAAAATAGACTGAAGTAAGGCTGCCAAGAGGACTTGAAAGCGGGGCAGAATTGCAGGAAACCGATTTCAGGAGGTAGACTGGAATTGCATTGAAAGCATAGGAAAAGAGGCAGAACGTCCACAATGATGCACTTGGCCAAAAAGGGCGTATGCGTTTTTTCCTGAATATATTCAGGAAAAAACGCATACGCCCTTTTTGGCCAACCAAGCAAGCTTGCAAAGGAAATCTGCACTACAATGAAGTCTCACTTCCCCCCGGTCAAAAGGGCCATCTGAAAAAAGTGTAAAATCCAGAAAGGCAGGACAGGCCATGGAGAACTGGGAGCCTTGTTATGCTGATGGGCGGGATGTAAATTGCCAACAACCACTCGGGAGAAGTGTATCGTGTTTCCTGAAACATCTAAAAAACAAAGCAACAGAACCTAGGGCACTTCCACTTATGGTCCTATAGCTTAGGGAAATTAAAATCAAAAAGACACAGCCACCCCAAAGTTTGGAACGCCTCCGTTTACAAGAACCTCGTTTACCGTACAAGTTCAATATCACAGAAAGTGAAAAATGGATAAAGAACTTGTGGTACTTACGTACAATGCAGTATCACTCAGCAATGAAATCTATGTCATCAGGCCCGTAGCAGCATAATGAGTGGATTCAGGTACGATGATTCTAACTGAAATAAGTCACACAGAAAAAGAAACATCATAAGATATCACTAATACACGGAATGTAAACTTGGCTACACAGGAACTGCATTCCAAAACAGAACAGGGTCTCAAATTTAGAAAACCAACTTATGCTTGCTTAAGGGGAAAGGTGAGTTGGGGTGCTGCATAAAACCAGAGATTGAAATGAGCACAGATAAAGTTCCTTAAGTAAAATATGGAATAGACAAGAGCTACTCCTTGCTCAACGAAATGGACTCAACACCGCATATTAAACGCCTAAGAATGTACCTGACTAGTAAGTATCGTAAAACCTATGGATTGCTATGTCTCCAAAAGAGAATCAAGCATGTGTACAGGGGCATAAACGCAGCAGTGATAGGATTGGAGAGGTTCGGTGAGCAAATGAAGACCCTTTGAAGTCATATTGCATGGTACCCATTCCACGGGTCTCAACTCTCCAGGTTTAAGGTATTCTTCCTTCAGCTAAAACATGCATGTGGAACCCAAGTATGATCAACCATGTGAACGGGAGACGTGTTCAAATATGTCTCAGTTTTCCTCCCCTGGTACTCGGGTGCAACATTCCAGACGCTTTACTAACACTCTCCCGACTTGGAGAGTCAGTCCCTTTAACCTCCTGTTTGGCCCAGTTTGCAATTTCTGCAGAAGATGAACAGGAATAGCGAGAACCAATGAGAGACTAGCTGGAGGTGTCTGAACGGGCAAATTTAACTCTCATTTCCCACCAGGAAGAGGAATTAACCAAAGGCTCAGCATGCCGGGCCAGAACCAGATTAGGGCCTGAAGCCATCCTGCGGTGTTGCGGCCAGGTCACAAGAAAGCGAGTTGAAGAAAGGAGCTCAGGGGCACTGTAATTCACAAACCTGCAGAGTTATAAATGACAGCTATCGTCCAAAAATAGACTGAAGTAAGGCTGCCAAGAGGACTTGAAAGCGGGGCAGAATTGCAGGAAACCGATTTCAGGAGGCAGACTGGAATTGCATTGAAAGCATAGGAAAAGAGGCAGAACGTCCACAATGATGCACTTGGCCAAAAAGGGCGTATGCGTTTTTTCCTGCATATATTCAGGAAAAAACCCATACGCCCTTTTTGGCCAACCAAGCAAGCTTGCAAAGGAAATCTGCACTACAATGAAGTCTCACTTCCCCCCGGTCAAAAGGGCCATCTGAAAAAAGTGTAAAATCCAGAAAGGCAGGACAGGCCATGGAGAACTGGGAGCCTTGTTATGCTGATGGGCGGGATGTAAATTGCCAACAACCACTCGGGAGAAGTGTATGGTGTTTCCTGAAATATGTAAAAAACAAAGCAACAGAGCCTAGGGCACTTCCACTTATGGTCCTATAGCTTAGGGAAATTAAAATCAAAAAGACACAGCCACCCCAAAGTTTGGAACGCCTCCGTTTACAAGAACCTCGTTTACCGTACAAGTTCAATATCACAGAAAGTGAAAAATGGATAAAGAACTTGTGGTACTTACGTACAATGCAGTATCACTCAGCAATGAAATCTATGTCATCAGGCCCGTAGCAGCATAATGAGTGGATTCAGGTACGATGATTCTAACTGAAATAAGTCACACAGAAAAAGAAACATCATAAGATATCACTAATACACGGAATGTAAACTTGGCTACACAGGAACTGCATTCCAAAACAGAACAGGGTCTCAAATTTAGAAAACCAACTTATGCTTGCTTAAGGGGAAAGGTGAGTTGGGGTGCTGCATAAAACCAGAGATTGAAATGAGCACAGATAAAGTTCCTTAAGTAAAATATGGAATAGACAAGAGCTACTCCTTGCTCAACGAAATGGACTCAACACCGCATATTAAACGCCTAAGAATGTACCTGACTAGTAAGTATCGTAAAACCTATGGATTGCTATGTCTCCAAAAGAGAATCAAGCATGTGTACAGGGGCATAAACGCAGCAGTGATAGGATTGGAGAGGTTCGGTGAGCAAATGAAGACCCTTTGAAGTCATATTGCATGGTACCCATTCCACGGGTCTCAACTCTCCAGGTTTAAGGTATTCTTCCTTCAGCTAAAACATGCATGTGGAACCCAAGTATGATCAACCATGTGAACGGGAGACGTGTTCAAATATGTCTCAGTTTTCCTCCCCTGGTACTCGGGTGCAACATTCCAGACGCTTTACTAACACTCTCCCGACTTGGAGAGTCAGTCCCTTTAACCTCCTGTTTGGCCCAGTTTGCAATTTCTGCAGAAGATGAACAGGAATAGCGAGAACCAATGAGAGACTAGCTGGAGGTGTCTGAACGGGCAAATTTAACTCTCATTTCCCACCAGGAAGAGGAATTAACCAAAGGCTCAGCATGCCGGGCCAGAACCAGATTAGGGCCTGAAGCCATCCTGCGGTGTTGCGGCCAGGTCACAAGAAAGCGAGTTGAAGAAAGGAGCTCAGGGGCACTGTAATTCACAAACCTGCAGAGTTATAAATGACAGCTATCGTCCAAAAATAGACTGAAGTAAGGCTGCCAAGAGGACTTGAAAGCGGGGCAGAATTGCAGGAAACCGATTTCAGGAGGCAGACTGGAATTGCATTGAAAGCATAGGAAAAGAGGCAGAACGTCCACAATGATGCACTTGGCCAAAAAGGGCGTATGCGTTTTTTCCTGCATATATTCAGGAAAAAACCCATACGCCCTTTTTGGCCAACCAAGCAAGCTTGCAAAGGAAATCTGCACTACAATGAAGTCTCACTTCCCCCCGGTCAAAAGGGCCATCTGAAAAAAGTGTAAAATCCAGAAAGGCAGGACAGGCCATGGAGAACTGGGAGCCTTGTTATGCTGATGGGCGGGATGTAAATTGCCAACAACCACTCGGGAGAAGTGTATGGTGTTTCCTGAAATATGTAAAAAACAAAGCAACAGAGCCTAGGGCACTTCCACTTATGGTCCTATAGCTTAGGGAAATTAAAATCAAAAAGACACAGCCACCCCAAAGTTTGGAACGCCTCCGTTTACAAGAACCTCATTTACCGTACAAGTTCAATATCACAGAAAGTGAAAAATGGATAAAGAACTTGTGGTACTTACGTACAATGCAGTATCACTCAGCAATGAAATCTATGTCATCAGGCCCGTAGCAGCATAATGAGTGGATTCAGGTACGATGATTCTAACTGAAATAAGTCACACAGAAAAAGAAACATCATAAGATATCACTAATACACGGAATGTAAACTTGGCTACACAGGAACTGCATTCCAAAACAGAACAGGGTCTCAAATTTAGAAAACCAACTTATGCTTGCTTAAGGGGAAAGGTGAGTTGGGGTGCTGCATAAAACCAGAGATTGAAATGAGCACAGATAAAGTTCCTTAAGTCAAATATGGAATAGACAAGAGCTACTCCTTGCTCAACGAAATGGACTCAACACCCCATATTAAACGCCTAAGAATGTACCTGACTAGTAAGTATCTTAAAACCTATGGATTGCTATGTCTCCAAAAGAGAATCAAGCGTGTGTACAGGGGCATAAACGCAGCAGTGATAGGATTGGAGAGGTTCGGTGAGCAAATGAAGACCCTTTGAAGTCATATTGCATGGTACCCATTCCACGGGTCTCAACTCTCCAGGTTTAAGGTATTCTTCCTTCAGCTAAAACATGCATGTGGAACCCAAGTATGATCAACCATGTGCACGGGAGACGTGTTCAAATATGTCTCAGTTTTCCTCCCCTGGTACTCGGGTGCAACATTCCAGACGCTTTACTAACACTCTCCCCACTTGGAGAGTCAGCACCTTTAACATCCTGTTTGGCCCAGTTTGCAATTTCTGCGGAAGATGAACAGGAATAGCGAGAACCAATGAGAGACTAGCTGGAGGTGTCTAGACGGGCAAATTTAACTCTCATTTCCCACCAGGAAGAGGAATTAACCAAAGGCTCAGCGTGCTGTGCCGGAACCAGATTAGGGGCTGAAGCCATCCTGCGGTGTTGCGGCCAGGTCACAAGAAAGCGAGTTGAAGAAAGGAGCTCAGGGGCACTGTAATTCACAAACCTGCAGAGTTATAAATGACAGCTATCGTCCAAAAATAGACTGAAGTAAGGCTGCCAAGAGGACTTGAAAGCGGGGCAGAATTGCAGGAAACCGATTTCAGGAGGTAGACTGGAATTGCATTGAAAGCATAGGAAAAGAGGCAGAACGTCCACAATGATGCACTTGGCCAAAAAGGGCGTATGCGTTTTTTCCTGAATATATTCAGGAAAAAACGCATA
Source organism: Stenella coeruleoalba (assembly GCF_951394435.1). NCBI lineage: Eukaryota > Metazoa > Chordata > Mammalia > Artiodactyla > Delphinidae > Stenella > Stenella coeruleoalba. Next base: position 427,370 of record NW_027645998.1, on the reverse strand, counting down.
CGCCCTTTTTGGCCAACCAAGCAAGCTTGCAAAGGAAATCTGCACTACAATGAAGTCTCACTTCCCCCCGGTCAAAAGGGCCATCTGAAAAAAGTGTAAAATCCAGAAAGGCAGGACAGGCCATGGAGAACTGGGAGCCTTGTTATGCTGATGGGCGGGATGTAAATTGCCAACAACCACTCGGGAGAAGTGTATCGTGTTTCCTGAAACATCTAAAAAACAAAGCAACAGAACCTAGGGCACTTCCACTTATGGTCCTATAGCTTAGGGAAATTAAAATCAAAAAGACACAGCCACCCCAAAGTTTGGAACGGCTCTGTTTACAAGAACCTCGTTTACAGTACAAGTTCAACATCGCAGAAAGTGAAAAATGGATAAAGAAGTTGTGGTATTTACTTACAAAGCAATATCACTCAGCAATGAAATCTGTGTCATCAGGCCCTTAGCAGCACAATGAGTGGATTCAGGTATGATGATTCTAACTGAAGTAAGTCACACAGAAAAAGAAACATCATAAGATATCAGTAATACACGGAATGTAAACTTGGCTACACAGGAACTGAATTACAGAACAGAACAGGGTCTCAAATTTAGAAAACCAACTTACGCTTGCTTAAGGGTAAAGGTGAGTTGGGGTGCTGCATAAAACCAGAGATTGAAATGAGCACAGATAAAGTTCCTTAAGTCAAATATGGAATAGACAAGAGCTACTCCTTGCTCAACGAAATGGACTCAACACCGCATATTAAACGCCTAAGAATGTACCTGACTAGTAAGTATCTTAAAACCTATGGATTGCTATGTCTCCGAAAGAGAATCAAGCATGTGTACAGGGGCATAAACGCAGCAGTGATAGGATTGGAGAGGTTCGGTGAGCAAATGAAGACCCTTTGAAGTCATATTGCATGGTACCCATTACACGGGTCTCAACTCTCCAGGTTTAAGGTATTCTTCCTTCAGCTAAAACATGCATGTGGAACCCAAGTATGATCAACCATGTGAACGGGAGACGTGTTCAAATATGTCTCAGTTTTCATACCCTGGTACTCGGGTGCAACATTCCAGACGCTTTACTAACACTCTCCCCACTTGGAGAGTCAGCACCTTTAACATCCTGTTTGGCCCAGTTTGCAATTTCTGCGGAAGATGAACAGGAATAGCGAGAACCAATGAGAGACTAGCTAGAGGTGTCTGGACGGGCAAATTTAACTCTCATTTCCCACCAGGAAGAGGAAATAACCAAAGGCTCAGCGTGCCGTGCCGGAACCAGATTAGGGCCTGAAGCCATCCTGCGGTGTTGCGGCCAGGTCACAAGAAAGCGAGTTGAAGAAAGGAGCTCAGGGGCACTGTAATTCACAAACCTGCAGAGTTATAAATGACAGCTATCGTCCAAAAATAGACTGAAGTAAGGCTGCCAAGAGGACTTGAAAGCGGGGCAGAATTGCAGGAAACCGATTTCAGGAGGTAGACTGGAATTGCATTGCAAGCATAGGAAAACAGGCAGAACGTCCACAATGATGCACTTGGCCAAGAAGGGCGTATGCGTTTTTTCCTGAATATATTCAGGAAAAAACGCATACGCCCTTTTTGGCCAACCAAGCAAGCTTGCAAAGGAAATCTGCACTACAATGAAGTCTCACTTCCCCCCGGTCAAAAGGGCCATCTGAAAAAAGTGTAAAATCCAGAAAGGCAACAGGCCATTGAGAACTGGGAGCCTTGTTATGCTGATGGGCGGGATGTAAATTGCCAACAGACACTTGGGAGAAGTGTATGGTGTTTCCTGAAACATCTAAAAAACAAAGCAACAGAGCCTAGGGCACTTCCACTTATGGTCCTATAGCTTAGGGAAATTAAAATCAAAAAGACACAGCCACCCCAAAGTTTGGAACGGCTCTGTTTACAAGAACCTCGTTTACAGTACAAGTTCAACATCGCAGAAAGTGAAAAATGGATAAAGAAGTTGTGGTATTCACTTACAAAGCAATATCACTCAGCAATGAAATCTATGTCATCAGGCCCTTAGCAGCACAATGAGTGGATTCAGGTATGATGATTCTAACTGAAATAAGTCACACAGAAAAAGAAACATCATAAGATATCAGTAATACACGGAATGGAAACTTGGCTACACAGGAACTGAATTACAGAACAGAACAGGGTCTCAAATTTAGAAAAACAACTTATGCTTGCTTAAGGGGAAAGGTGAGTTGGGGTGCTGCATAAAACCAGAGATTGAAATGAGCACAGATAAAGTTCCTTAAGCCAAATATGGAATAGACAAGAGCTACTCCTTGCTCAACGAAATGGACTCAACACCGCATATTAAATGCCTAAGAATGTACCTGACTTGTAAGTATCTTAAAACCTATGGATTGCTATGTCTCCGAAAGAGAATCAAGCATGTGTACAGGGGCATAAACGCAGCAGTGATAGGATTGGAGAGGTTCGGTGAGCAAATGAAGACCCTTTGAAGTCATATTGCATGGTACCCATTCCACGGGTTTCAACTACCCAGGTTTAAGGTATTCTTCCTTCAGCTAAAACATGCATATGGAACCTAGAGTATGATCAACCATGTGATCGGGAGACGTGTTCAAATATGTCTCAGTTTTCCTCCCCTGGTACTCGGGTGCAACATTCCAGACGCTTTACTAACACTCTCCCCACTTGGAGAGTCAGTCCCTTTAACCTCCTGTTTGGCCCAGTTTGCAATTTCTGCGGAAGATGAACAGGAATAGCGAGAACCAATGAGAGGCTAGCTGGAGGTGTCTGGACGGGCAAATTTAACTCTCATTTCCCACCAGGAAGAGGAATTAACCAAAGGCTCAGCGTGCCGGGCCGGAACCAGATTAGGGCCTGAAGCCATCCTGCGGTGTTGCGGCCAGGTCACAAGAAAGCGAGTTGAAGAAAGGAGCTCAGGGGCACTGTAATTCACAAACCTGCAGAGTTATAAATGACAGCTATCGTCCAAAAATAGACTGAAGTAAGGCTGCCAAGAGGACTTGAAAGCGGGGCAGAATTGCAGGAAACCGATTTCAGGAGGCAGACTGGAATTGCATTGAAAGCATAGGAAAAGAGGCAGAACGTCCACAATGATGCACTTGGCCAAAAAGGGCGTATGCGTTTTTTCCTGAATATATTCAGGAAAAAACGCATACGCCCTTTTTGGCCAACCAAGCAAGCTTGCAAAGGAAATCTGCACTACAATGAAGTCTCACTTCCCCCCGGTCAAAAGGGCCATCTGAAAAAAGTGTAAAATCCAGAAAGGCAGGACAGGCCATGGAGAACTGGGAGCCTTGTTATGCTGATGGGCGGGATGTAAATTGCCAACAACCACTCCGGAGAATTGTATGGTGTTTCCTGAAATATCTAAAAAACAAAGCAACAGAGCCTAGGGCACTTCCACTTATGGTCCTATAGCTTAGGGAAATTAAAATCAAAAAGACACAGCCACCCCAAAGTTTGGGACGCCTCTGTTTACAAGAACCTCGTTTACCGTACAAGTTCAATATCACAGAAAGTGAAAAATGGATAAAGAACTTGTGGTACTTACGTACAATGCAGTATCACTCAGCAATGAACTCTATGTCATCAGGCCCGTAGCAGCATAATGAGTGGATTCAGGTACGATGATTCTAACTGAAATAAGTCACACAGAAAAAGAAACATCATAAGATATCACTAATACACGGAATGTAAACTAGGCTACACAGGAACTGCATTCCAAAACAGAACAGGGTCTCAAATTTAGAAAACCAACTTATGCTTGCTTAAGGGGAAAGGTGAGTTGGGGTGCTGCATAAAACCAGAGATTGAAATGAGCACAGATAAAGTTCCTTAAGCCAAATATGGAATAGACAAGAGCTACTCCTTGCTCAACGAAATGGACTCAACACCCCATATTAAACGCCTAAGAATGTACCTGACTAGTAAGTATCTTAAAACCTATGGATTGCTATGTCTCCAAAAGAGAATCAAGCGTGTGTACAGGGGCATAAACGCAGCAGTGATAGGATTGGAGAGGTTCGGTGAGCAAATGAAGACCCTTTGAAGTCATATTGCATGGTACCCATTCCACGGGTCTCAACTCTCCAGGTTTAAGGTATTCTTCCTTCAGCTAAAACATGCATGTGGAACACAGAGTATGATCAACCATGTGATCGGGAGACGTGTTCAAATATGTCTCAGTTTTCCTCCCCTGGTACTCGGGTGCAACATTCCAGACGCTTTACTAACACTCTCCCGACTTGGAGAGTCAGTCCCTTTAACCTCCTGTTTGGCCCAGTTTGCAATTTCTGCGGAAGATGAACAGGAATAGCGAGAACCAATGAGAGACTAGCTGGAGGTGTCTGGACGGGCAAATTTAACTCTCATTTCCCACCAGGAAGAGGAATTAACCAAAGGCTCAGCGTGCCGTGCCAGAACCATATTAGGGCCTGAAGACATCCTGCGGTGTTGCGGCCAGGTCACAAGAAAGCGAGTTGAAAAAAGGAGCTCAGGGGCACTGTAATTCACAAACCTGCAGAGTTATAAATGACAGCTATCGTCCAAAAATAGACTGAAGTAAGGCTGCCAAGAGGACTTGAAAGCGGGGCAGAATTACAGGAAACCGATTTCAGGAGGTAGACTGGAATTGCATTGAAAGCATAGGAAAAGAGGCAGAACGTCCACAATGATGCACTTGGCCAAAAAGGGCGTATGCGTTTTTTCCTGAATATATTCAGGAAAAAACGCATACGCCCTTTTTGGCCAACCAAGCAAGCTTGCAAAGGAAATCTGCACTACAATGAAGTCTCACTTCCCCCCGGTCAAAAGGGCCATCTGAAAAAAGTGTAAAATCCAGAAAGGCAGGACAGGCCATGGAGAACTGGGAGCCTTGTTATGCTGATGGGCGGGATGTAAATTGCCAACAGACACTCGGGAGAAGTGTATGGTGTTTCCTGAAACATCTAAAAAACAAAGCAACAGAGCCTAGGGCACTGCCACTTATGGTCCTATAGCTTAGGGAAATTAAAATCAAAAAGACACAGCCACCCCAAAGTTTGGGACGCCTCCGTTTACAAGAACCTCATTTACCGTACAAGTTCAATATCACAGAAAGTGAAAAATGGATAAAGAACTTGTGGTACTTACGTACAATGCAGTATCACTCAGCAATGAAATCTATGTCATCAGGCCCGTAGCAGCATAATGAGTGGACTCAGGTATGATGATTCTAACTGAAATAAGTCACACAGAAAAAGAAACATCATAAGATATCACTAATACACGGAATGTAAACTTGGCTACACAGGAACTGAATTACAGAACAGAACAGGGTCTCAAATTTAGAAAACCAACTTATGCTTGCTTAAGGGTAAAGGTGAGTTGGGGTGCTGCATAAAACCAGAGATTGAAATGAGCACAGATAAAGTTCCTTAAGTCAAATATGGAATAGACAAGAGCTACTCCTTGCTCAACGAAATGGACTCAACACCGCATATTAAACGCCTAAGAATGTACCTGACTAGTAAGTATCGTAAAACCTATGGATTGCTATGTCTCCGAAAGAGAATCAAGCATGTGTACAGGGGCATAAACGCAGCAGTGATAGGATTGGAGAGGTTCGGTGAGCAAATGAAGACCCTTTGAAGTCATATTGCATGGTACCCATTCCACGGGTCTCAAATCTCCAGGTTTAAGGTATTCTTCCTTCAGCTAAAACATGCATGTGGAACCTAGAGTATGATCAACCATGTGATAGGGAGACGTGTTCAAATATGTCTCAGTTTCCCTCCCGTGGTACTCGGGTGCAACATTCCAGACACTTTACTAACACTCTCCCGACTTGGAGAGTCAGCGCCTTTAACCTCCTGTTTGGCACAGTTTGCAATTTCTGCGGAAGATGAACAGGAATAGCGAGAACCAATGAGAGACTAGCTGGAGGTGTCTGGACGGGCAAATTTAACTCTCATTTCGCAACAGGGAGAGGAAATAACCAAAGGCTCAGCGTTCCGTACCGGAACCAGATTAGGGCCCGAAGCCATCCTGCGGTGTTGCGGCCAGGTCACAAGAAAGCGAGTTGAAGAAAGGAGCTCAGGGGCACTGTAATTCACAAACCTGCAGAGTTATAAATGACAGCTATCGTCCAAAAATAGACTGAAGTAAGGCTGCCAAGAGGACTTGAAAGCGGGGCAGAATTGCAGGAAACCGATTTCAGGAGGTAGACTGGAATTGCATTGAAAGCATAGGAAAAGAGGCAGAACGTCCACAATGATGCACTTGGCCAAAAAGGGCGTATGCGTTTTTTCCTGAATATATTCAGGAAAAAACGCATACGCCCTTTTTGGCCAACCAAGCAAGCTTGCAAAGGAAATCTGCACTACAATGAAGTCTCACTTCCCCCCGGTCAAAAGGGCCATCTGAAAAAAGTGTAAAATCCAGAAAGGCAACAGGCCATTGAGAACTGGGAGCCTTGTTATGCTGATGGACGGGATGTAAATTGCCAACAGACACTTGGGAGAAGTGTATGGTGTTTCCTGAAACATCTAAAAAACAAAGCAACAGAGCCTATGGCACTGCCACTTATGGTCCTATAGCTTAGGAAAATTAAAATCAAAAAGACACAGCCACCCCAAAGTTTGGAACGGCTCTGTTTACAAGAACCTCGTTTACAGTACAAGTTCAACATCACAGAAAGTGAAAAATGGATAAAGAACTTGTGGTACTTACGTACAATGCAGTGTCACTCAGCAATGAAATCTATGTCATCAGGCCCGTAGCAGCATAATGAGTAGATTCAGGTACGATGATTCTAACTGAAATAAGTCACACAGAAAAAGAAACATCATAAGATATCCCTAATACACGGAATGTAAACTTGGCTACACAGGAACTGAATTCCAAAACAGAACAGGTTCTCAAATTTAGAAAACCAACTTATGCTTGCTTAAGGGGAAAGGTGAGTTGGGTTGCTGCATAAAACCAGAGATTGAAATGAGCACAGATAAAGTTCCTTAAGCCAAATATGGAATAGACAAGAGCTACTCCTTGCTCAACGAAATGGACTCAACACCGCATATTAAACGCCTAAGAATGTACCTGACTAGTAAGTATCTTAAAACTTATGGATTGCTATGTCTCCGAAAGAGAATCAAGCATCTGTACAGGGGCATAAACGCAGCAGTGATAGGATTGGAGAGGTTCGGTGAGCAAATGAAGACCCTTTGAAGTCATATTGCATGGTACCCATTCCACGGGTTTCAACTACCCAGGTTTTAGGTATTCTTCCTTCAGCTAAAACATGCATGTGGAACCCAGAGTATGATCAACCATGTGATCGGGAGACGTGTTCAAATATGTCTCAGTTTTCCTCCCCTGGTACTCGGGTGCAACATTCCAGACGCTTTACTAACACTCTCCCCACTTGGAGAGTCAGCGCCTTTAACCTCCTGTTTGGCCCAGTTTGCAATTTCTGCGGAAGATGAACAGGAATAGCGAGAACCAATGAGAGGCTAGCTGGAGGTGTCTGGACGGGCAAATTTAACTCTCATTTCCCAATAGGAAGAGGAAATAACCAAAGGCTCAGCGTGCCGTACCGGAACCAGATTAGGGCCTGAAGCCATCCTGCGGTGTTGCAGCCAGGTCACAAGAAAGCGAGTTGAAGAAAGGAGCTCAGGGGCACTGTAATTCACAAACCTGCAGAGTTATAAATGACAGCTATCGTCCAAAAATATACTGAAGTAAGGCTGCCAAGAGTACTTGAAAGCGGGGCAGAATTGCACGAAACCGATTTCAGGAGGTAGACTGGAATTTCATTGAAAGCATAGGAAAAGAGGCAGAACGTCCACAATGATGCACTTGGCCAAAAAGGGCGTATGCGTTTTTTCCTGAATATATTCAGGAAAAAACGCATACGCCCTTTTTGGCCAACCAAGCAAGCTTGCAAAGGAAATCTGCACTACAATGAAGTCTCACTTCCCCCCGGTCAAAAGGGCCATCTGAAAAAAGTGTAAAATCCAGAAAGGCAGGACAGGCCATGGAGAACTGGGAGCCTTGTTATGCTGATGGGCGGGATGTAAATTGCCAACAGACACTCGGGAGAAGTGTATGGTGTTTCCTGAAACATCTAAAAAACAAAGCAACAGAGCCTAGGGCACTGCCACTTATGGTCCTATAGCTTAGGAAAATTAAAATCAAAAAGACACAGCCACCCCAAAGTTTGGCACGCCTCTGTTTACAAGAACCTCGTTTACAGTACAAGTTCAACATCGCAGAAAGTGAAAAATGGATAAAGAAGTTGTGGTATTTACTTACAAAGCAATATCACTCAGCAATGAAATCTATGTCATCAGGCCCTTAGCATCACAATGAGTGGATTCAGGTATGATGATTCTAACTGAAATAAGTCACACAGAAAAAGAAACATCATAAGATATCAGTAATACACGGAATGTAAACTTGGCTACACAGGAACTGAATTACAGAACAGAACAGGGTCTCAAATTTAGAAAACCAACTTATGCTTGCTTAAGGGTAAAGGTGAGTTGGGGTGCTGCATAAAACCAGAGATTGAAATGAGCACAGATTAAGTTCCTTAAGTCAAATATGGAATAGACAAGAGCTACTCCTTGCTCAACGAAATGGACTCAAAACCGCATATTAAACGCCTAAGAATGGACCTGACTAGTAAGTATCGTAAAACCTATGGATTGCTATGTCTCCAAAAGAGAATCAAGCATGTGTACAGGGGCATAAACGCAGCAGTGATAGGATTGGAGAGGTTCGGTGAGCAAATGAAGACCCTTTGAAGTCATATTGCATGGTACCCATTCCACGGGTCTCAACTCTCCAGGTTTATGGTATTCTTCCCTTCAGCTAAAACATGCATGTGGAACCCAAGTATGATCAACCATGTGAACGGGAGACGTGTTCAAATATGTCTCAGTTTTCCTCCCCTGGTACTCGGGTGCAACATTCCAGACGCTTTACTAACACTCTCCCCACTTGGAGAGTCAGCGCCTTTAAACTCCTGTTTGGCCCAGTTTGCAATTTCTGCGGAAGATGAACAGGAATAGCGAGAACCAATGAGAGGCTAGCCGGAGGTGTCTGGACGGGCAAATTTAACTCTCATTTCCCACCAGGAAGAGGAAATAACCAAAGGCTCAGCGTGCCGTACCGGAACCAGATTAGGGCCTGAAGCCACCATGCGGTGTTGCGGCCAGGTCACAAGAAAGCGAGTTGAAGAAAGGAGCTCAGGGGAACTGTAATTCACAAACCTGCAGAGTTATAAATGACAGCTATCGTCCAAAAATAGACTGAAGTAAGGCTGCCAAGAGGACTTGAAAGCGGGGCAGAATTGCAGGAAACCGATTTCAGGAGGTAGACTGGAATTGCATGGAAAGCATAGCAAAAGAGGCAGAACGTCCACAATGATGCACTTGGCCAAAAAGGGCGTATGCGTTTTTTCCTGAATATATTCAGGAAAAAACGCATACGCCCTTTTTGGCCAACCAAGCAAGCTTGCAAAGGAAATCTGCACTACAATGAAGTCTCACTTCCCCCCGGTCAAAAGGGCCATCTGAAAAAAGTGTAAAATCCAGAAAGGCAGGACAGGCCATGGAGAACTGGGAGCCTTGTTATGCTGATGGGCGGGATGTAAATTGCCAACAACCACTCGGGAGAAGTGTATGGTGTTTCCTGAAACATCTAAAAAACAAAGCAACAGAACCTAGGGCACTTCCACTTATGGTCCTATAGCTTAGGGAAATTAAAATCAAAAAGACACAGCCACCCCAAAGTTTGGAATGGCTCTGTTTACAAGAACCTCGTTTACAGTACAAGTTCAACATCGCAGAAAGTGAAAAATGGATAAAGAAGTTGTGGTATTTACTTACAAAGCAATATCACTCAGCAATGAAATCTGTGTCATCAGGCCCTTAGCAGCACAATGAGTGGATTCAGGTACGATGATTCTAACTGAAGTAAGTCACACAGAAAAAGAAACATCATAAGATATCAGTAATACACGGAATGTAAACTTGGCTACACAGGAACTGAATTACAGAACAGAACAGGGTCTCAAATTTAGAAAACCAACTTATGCTTGCTTAAGGGTAAAGGTGAGTTGGGGTGCTGCATAAAACCACAGATTGAAATGAGCACAGATAAAGTTCCTTAAGCCAAATATGGAATAGACAAGAGCTACTCCTTGCTCAATGAAATGGACTCAACACCGCATATTAAACGCCTAAGAATGTACCTGACTAGTAAGTATCTTAAAACCTATGGATTGCTATGTCTCCGAAAGAGAATCAAGCATGTGTACAGGGGCATAAACGCAGCAGTGATAGGATTGGAGAGGTTCGGTGAGCAAATGAAGACCCTTTGAAGTCATATTGCATGGTACCCATTCCACGGGTTTCAACTACCCAGGTTTAAGGTATTCTTCCTTCAGCTAAAACATGCATGTGGAACCTAGAGTATGATCAACCATGTGATCGGGAGACGTGTTCAAATATGTCTCAGTTTTCGTACCCTGGTACTCGGGTGCAACATTCCAGACGCTTTACTAACACTCTCCCGACTTGGAGAGTCAGTCCCTTTAACCTCCTGTTTGGCCCAGTTTGCAATTTCTGCGGAAGATGAAGAGAAATAGCGAGAACCAATGAGAGGCTAGCTGGAGGTGTCTGGACGGGCAAATTTAACTCTCATTTCCCACCAGGAAGACGAAATAACCAAAGGCTCAGCGTGCCGTGCCGGAACCAGATTATGGCCTGAAGCCATCCTGCGGTGTTGCGGCCAGCTCAAAAGAAAGCGAGTTGAAGAAAGGACCTCAGGGGCACTGTAATTCACAAACCTGCAGAGTTATAAATGACAGCTATCGTCCAAAAATAGACTGAAGTAAGGCTGCCAAGAGGACTTAAAAGCGGGGCAGAATTGCAGGAAAGCGATTTCAGGAGGTAGACTGGAATTGCATTGAAAGCATAGGAAAAGAGGCAGAACGTCCACAATGATGCACTTGGCCAAAAAGGGCGTATGCGTTTTTTCCTGAATATATTCAGGAAAAAAGGCATACGCGCTTTTTGGTCAACCAAGCAAGCTTGCAAAGGAAATCTTCACTACAATGAAGTCTCACGTCCCCCCGGGCAAAAGGGCCATCTGAAAAAAGTGTAAAATCCAGAAAGGCAGGACAGGCCATGGAGAACTGGGAGCCTTGTTATGCTGATGGGCGGGATGTAAATTGCCAACAGACACTCAGGAGAAGTGTATGGTGTTTCCTGAAACATCTAAAAAACAAAGCAATAGAGCCTAGGGCACTTCCACTTATGGTCCTATAGCTTAGGGAAATTAAAATCAAAAAGACACAGCCACCCCAAAGTTTGGGACGCCTCCGTTTACAAGAACCTCGTTTACCATACAAGTTCAATATCACAGAAAGTGAAAAATGGATAAAGAACTTGTGGTACTTACGTACAATGCAGTATCACTTAGCAATGAAATCTATGTCATCAGGCCCATACCAGCATAATGAGTGGATTCAGGTACGATGATTCTAACTGAAATAAGTCACACAGAAAAAGAAACATCATAAGATATCAGTAATACATGGAATGTAAACTTGGATACACAGGAACTGAATTACAGAACAGAACAGGGTCTCAAATTTAGAAAACCAACTTATGCTTGCTTAAGGGGAAAGGTGAGTTGGGGTGCTGCATAAAACAAGAGATTGAAATGAGCACAGATAATGTTCCTTAAGCCAAATATGGAATAGACAAGAGCTACTCCTTGCTCAACGAAATGGACTCAACACCCCATATTAAACGCCTAATAATGTACCTGACTAGTAAGTATCTTAAAACCTATGGATTGCTATGTCTCCAAAAGAGAATCAAGCGTGTGTACAGGGGCATAAACGCAGCAGTGATAGGATTGGAGAGGTTCGGTGAGCAAATGAAGACCCTTTGAAGTCATATTGCATGGTACCCATTCCACGGGTCTCAACTCTCCAGGTTTAAGGTATTCTTCCTTCAGCTATAACATGCATGTGGAACCTAGAGTATGATCAACCATGTGATAGGGAGACGTGTTCAAATATGTCTCAGTTTTCCTCCCGTGGTATTCGGGTGCAACATTCCAGACACTTTACTAACACTCTCCCGACTTGGAGAGTCAGCGCCTTTAACCTCCTGTTTGGCACAGTTTGCAATATCTGCGGAAGATGAACAGGAATAGCGAGAACCAATGAGAGGCTAGCTGGAGGTGTCTGGACGGGCAAATTTAACTCTCATTTCGCAACAGGGAGAGGAAATAACCAAAGGCTCAGCGTTCCGTACCGGAACCAGATTAGGGCCTGAAGCCATCCTGCGGTGTTGCGGCCAGGTCACAAGAAAGCGAGTTGAAGAAAGGAGCTCAGGGGCACTGTAATTCACAAACCTGCAGAGTTATAAATGACAGCTATCGTCCAAAAATAGACTGAAGTAAGGCTGCCAAGAGGACTTGAAAGCGGGGCAGAATTGCAGGAAACCGATTTCAGGAGGTAGACTGGAATTGCATTGAAAGCATAGCAAAAGAGGCAGAACGTCCACAATGATGCACTTGGCCAAAAAGGGCGTATGCGTTTTTTCCTGAATATATTCAGGAAAAAACGCATACGCCCTTTTTGGCCAACCAAGCAAGCTTGCAAAGGAAATCTGCACTACAATGAAGTCTCACTTCCCCCCGGTCAAAAGGGCCATCTGAAAAAAGTGTAAAATCCAGAAAGGCAACAGGCCATTGAGAACTGGGAGCCTTGTTATGCTGATGGACGGGATGTAAATTGCCAACAGACACTTGGGAGAAGTGTATGGTGTTTCCTGAAACATCTAAAAAACAAAGCAACAGAGCCTATGGCACTTCCACTTATGGTCCTATAGCTTAGGAAAATTAAAATCAAAAAGACACAGCCACCCCAAAGTTTGGAACGGCTCTGTTTACAAGAACCTCGTTTACAGTACAAGTTCAACATCGCAGAAAGTGAAAAATGGATAAAGAACTTGTGGTACTTACGTACAATGCAGTGTCACTCAGCAATGAAATCTATGTCATCAGGCCCGTAGCAGCATAATGAGTAGATTCAGGTACGATGATTCTAACTGAAATAAGTCACACAGAAAAAGAAACATCATAAGATATCAGTAATACCCGGAATGTAAACTTGGCTACACAGGAACTGAATTCCAAAACAGAACAGGTTCTCAAATTTAGAAAACCAACTTATGCTTGCTTAAGGGGAAAGGTGAGTTGGGTTGCTGCATAAAACCAGAGATTGAAATGAGCACAGATAAAGTTCCTTAAGCCAAATATGGAATAGACAAGAGCTACTCCTTGCTCAACGAAATGGACTCAACACCGCATATTAAACGCCTAAGAATGTACCTGACTAGTAAGTATCTTAAAACTTATGGATTGCTATGTCTCCGAAAGAGAATCAAGCATCTGTACAGGGGCATAAACGCAGCAGTGATAGGATTGGAGAGGTTCGGTGAGCAAATGAAGACCCTTTGAAGTCATATTGCATGGTACCCATTCCACGGGTTTCAACTACCCAGGTTTTAGGTATTCTTCCTTCAGCTAAAACATGCATGTGGAACCCAGAGTATGATCAACCATGTGATCGGGAGACGTGTTCAAATATGTCTCAGTTTTCCTCCCCTGGTACTCGGGTGCAACATTCCAGACGCTTTACTAACACTCTCCCCACTTGGAGAGTCAGCGCCTTTAACCTCCTGTTTGGCCCAGTTTGCAATTTCTGCGGAAGATGAACAGGAATAGCGAGAACCAATGAGAGGCTAGCTGGAGGTGTCTGGACGGGCAAATTTAACTCTCATTTCCCAATAGGAAGAGGAAATAACCAAAGGCTCAGCGTGCCGTACCGGAACCAGATTAGGGCCTGAAGCCATCCTGTGGTTTTGCGGCCAGGTCACAAGAAAGCGAGTTGAAGAAAGGAGCTCAGGGGCACTGTAATTCACAAACCTGCAGAGTTATAAATGACAGCTATCGTCCAAAAATATACTGAAGTAAGGCTGCCAAGAGTACTTGAAAGCGGGGCAGAATTGCACGAAACCGATTTCAGGAGGTAGACTGGAATTTCATTGAAAGCATAGGAAAAGAGGCAGAACGTCCACAATGATGCACTTGGCCAAAAAGGGCGTATGCGTTTTTTCCTGAATATATTCAGGAAAAAACGCATACGCCCTTTTTGGCCAACCAAGCAAGCTTGCAAAGGAAATCTGCACTACAATGAAGTCTCACTTCCCCCCGGTCAAAAGGGCCATCTGAAAAAAGTGTAAAATCCAGAAAGGCAGGACAGGCCATGGAGAACTGGGAGCCTTGTTATGCTGATGGGCGGGATGTAAATTGCCAACAGACACTCGGGAGAAGTGTATGGTGTTTCCTGAAACATCTAAAAAACAAAGCAACAGAGCCTAGGGCACTGCCACTTATGGTCCTATAGCTTAGGGAAATTAAAATCAAAAAGACACAGCCACCCCAAAGTTTGGGACGCCTCTGTTTACAAGAACCTCGTTTACAGTACAAGTTCAACATCGCAGAAAGTGAAAAATGGATAAAGAAGTTGTGGTATTTACTTACAAAGCAATATCACTCAGCAATGAAATCTATGTCATCAGGCCCTTAACATCACAATGAGTGGATTCAGGTATGATGATTCTAACTGAAATAAGTCACACAGAAAAAGAAACATCATAAGATATCAGTAATACACGGAATGTAAACTTGGCTACACAGGAACTGAATTACAGAACAGAACAGGGTCTCAAATTTAGAAAACCAACTTATGCTTGCTTAAGGGTAAAGGTGAGTTGGGGTGCTGCATAAAACCAGAGATTGAAATGAGCACAGATTAAGTTCCTTAAGTCAAATATGGAATAAACAAGAGCTACTCCTTGCTCAACGAAATGGACTCAACACCGCATATTAAACGCCTAAGAATGGACCTGACTAGTAAGTATCGTAAAACCTATGGATTGCTATGTCTCCAAAAGAGAATCAAGCATGTGTACAGGGGCATAAACGCAGCAGTGATAGGATTGGAGAGGTTCGGTGAGCAAATGAAGACCCTTTGAAGTCATATTGCATGGTACCCATTACACGGGTCTCAACTCTCCAGGTTTAAGGTATTCTTCCTTCAGCTAAAACATGCATGTGGAACCCAAGTATGATAAACCATGTGAACGGGAGACGTGTTCAAATATGTCTCAGTTTTCCTCCCCTGGTACTCGGGTGCAACATTCCAGACGCTTTACTAACACTCTCCCCACTTGGAGAGTCAGCGCCTTTAACCTCCTGTTTGGCCCAGTTTGCAATTTCTGCGGAAGATGAACAGGAATAGCGAGAACCAATGAGAGGCTAGCCGGAGGTGTCTGGACGGGCAAATTTAACTCTCATTTCCCACCAGGAAGAGGAAATAACCAAAGGCTCAGCGTGCCGTACCGGAACCAGATTAGGGCCTGAAGCCACCATGCGGTGTTGCGGCCAGGTCACAAGAAAGCGAGTTGAAGAAAGGAGCTCAGGGGAACTGTAATTCACAAACCTGCAGAGTTATAAATGACAGCTATCGTCCAAAAATAGACTGAAGTAAGGCTGCCAAGAGGACTTGAAAGCGGGGCAGAATTGCAGGAAACCGATTTCAGGAGGTAGACTGGAATTGCATTGAAAGCATAGCAAAAGAGGCAGAACGTCCACAATGATGCACTTGGCCAAAAAGGGCGTATGCGTTTTTTCCTGAATATATTCAGGAAAAAACGCATACGCCCTTTTTGGCCAACCAAGCAAGCTTGCAAAGGAAATCTGCACTACAATGAAGTCTCACTTCCCCCCGGTCAAAAGGGCCATCTGAAAAAAGTGTAAAATCCAGAAAGGCAGGACAGGCCATGGAGAACTGGGAGCCTTGTTATGCTGATGGGCGGGATGTAAATTGCCAACAGACACTCGGGAGAAGTGTATGGTGTTTCCTGAAACATCTAAAAAACAAAGCAACAGAGCCTAGGGCACTGCCACTTATGGTCCTATAGCTTAGGGAAATTAAAATCAAAAAGACACAGCCACCCCAAAGTTTGGGACGCCTCTGTTTACAAGAACCTCGTTTACAGTACAAGTTCAACATCGCAGAAAGTGAAAAATGGATAAAAAAGTTGTGGTATTTACTTACAATGCAGTATCACTCAGCAATGAAATCTATGTCATCAGGCCCGTAGCAGCATCATGAGTGGATTCAGGTACGATGATTCTAACTGAAATAAGTCACACAGAAAAAGAAACATAATAAGATATCACTAATACACGGAATGTAAACTTGGCTACACAGGAACTGAATTACAGAACAGAACAGGGTCTCAAATTTAGAAAACCAACTTATGCTTGCTTAAGGGGAAAGGTGAGTTGGGGTGCTGCATAAAACCAGAGATTGAAATGAGCACAGATAAAGTTCCTTAAGCCAAATATGGAATAGACAAGAGCTACTCCTTGCTCAAAGAAATGGACTCAACACCGCATATTAAACGCCTAAGAATGTACCTGACTAGTAAGTATCTTAAAACCTATGGATTGCTATGTCTCCGAAAGAGAATCAAGCATGTGTACAGGGGCATAAACGCAGCAGTGATAGGATTGGAGAGGTTCGGTGAGCAAATGAAGACCCTTTGAAGTCATATTGCATGGTACCCATTACACGGGTCTCAACTCTCCAGGTTTAAGGTATTCTTCCTTCAGCTAAAACATGCATGTGGAACCCAAGTATGATCAACCATGTGAACGGGAGACGTGTTCAAATATGTCTCAGTTTTCCTCCCCTGGTACTCGGGTGCAACATTCCAGACGCTTTACTAACACTCTCCCCACTTGGAGAGTCAGCGCCTTTAACCTCCTGTTTGGCCCAGTTTGCAATTTCTGCGGAAGATGAACAGGAATAGCGAGAACCAATGAGAGGCTAGCCGGAGGTGTCTGGACGGGCAAATTTAACTCTCATTTCCCACCAGGAAGAGGAAATAACCAAAGGCTCAGCGTGCCGTACCGGAACCAGATTAGGGCCTGAAGCCACCATGCGGTGTTGCGGCCAGGTCACAAGAAAGCGAGTTGAAGAAAGGAGCTCAGGGGAACTGTAATTCACAAAACTGCAGAGTTATAAATGACAGCTATCGTCCAAAAATAGACTGAAGTAAGGCTGCCAAGAGGACTTGAAAGCGGGGCAGAATTGCAGGAAACCGATTTCAGGAGGTAGACTGGAATTGCATTGAAAGCATAGCAAAAGAGGCAGAACGTCCACAATGATGCACTTGGCCAAAAAGGGCGTATGCGTTTTTTCCTGAATATATTCAGGAAAAAACGCATACGCCCTTTTTGGCCAACCAAGCAAGCTTGCAAAGGAAATCTGCACTACAATGAAGTCTCACTTCCCCCCGGTCAAAAGGGCCATCTGAAAAAAGTGTAAAATCCAGAAAGGCAGGACAGGCCATGGAGAACTGGGAGCCTTGTTATGCTGATGGGCGGGATGTAAATTGCCAACAGACACTCGGGAGAAGTGTATGGTGTTTCCTGAAACATCTAAAAAACAAAGCAACAGAGCCTAGGGCACTGCCACTTATGGTCCTATAGCTTAGGGAAATTAAAATCAAAAAGACACAGCCACCCCAAAGTTTGGGACGCCTCTGTTTACAAGAACCTCGTTTACAGTACAAGTTCAACATCGCAGAAAGTGAAAAATGGATAAAAAAGTTGTGGTATTTACTTACAATGCAGTATCACTCAGCAATGAAATCTATGTCATCAGGCCCGTAGCAGCATCATGAGTGGATTCAGGTACGATGATTCTAACTGAAATAAGTCACACAGAAAAAGAAACATCATAAGATATCACTAATACACGGAATGTAAACTTGGCTACACAGGAACTGAATTACAGAACAGAACAGGTTCTCAAATTTAGAAAACCAACTTATGCTTGCTTAAGGGGAAAGGTGAGTTGGGGTGCTGCATAAAACCAGAGATTGAAATGAGCACAGATAAAGTTCCTTAAGCCAAATATGGAATAGACAAGAGCTACTCCTTGCTCAAAGAAATGGACTCAACACCGCATATTAAACGCCTAAGAATGTACCTGACTAGTAAGTATCTTAAAACCTATGGATTGCTATGTCTCCGAAAGAGAATCAAGCATGTGTACAGGGGCATAAACGCAGCAGTGATAGGATTGGAGATGTTCGGTGAGAAAATGAAGACCCTTTGAAGTCATATTGCATGGTACCCATTCCACGGGTTTCAACTACCCAGGTTTTAGGTATTCTTCCTTCAGCTAAAACATGCATGTGGAACACAGAGTATGATCAACCATGTGATCGGGAGACGTGTTCAAATATGTCTCAGTTTTCCTCCCCTGGTACTCGGGTGCAACATTGCAGATGCTTTACTAACACTCTCCCGACTTGGAGAGTCAGTCCCTTTAACCTCCTGTTTGGCCCAGTTTGCAATTTCTGCGGAAGATGAACAGGAATAGCGAGAACCAATGAGAGACTAGCTGGAGGTGTCTGGACGGGCAAATTTAACTCTCATTTCCCACCAGGAAGAGGAATTAACCAAAGGCTCAGCGTGCCGTGCCAGAACCATATTAGGGCCTGAAGACATCCTGCGGTGTTGCGGCCAGGTCACAAGAAAGCGAGTTGAAGAAAGGAGCTCAGGGGCACTGTAATTCACAAACCTGCAGAGTTATAAATGACAGCTATCGTCCAAAAATAGACTGAAGTAAGGCTGCCAAGAGGACTTGAAAGCGGGGCAGAATTGCAGGAAACCGATTTCAGGAGGTAGACTGGAATTGCATTGAAAGCATAGGAAAAGAGGCAGAACGTCCACAATGATGCACTTGGCCAAAAAGGGCGTATGCGTTTTTTCCTGAATATATTCAGGAAAAAACGCATACGCCCTTTTTGGCCAACCAAGCAAACTTGCAAAGGAAATCTGCACTACAATGAAGTCTCACTTCCCCCCGGTCAAAAGGGCCATCTGAAAAAAGTGTAAAATCCAGAAAGGCAGGACAGGCCATGGAGAAC
Source organism: Stenella coeruleoalba (assembly GCF_951394435.1). Lineage (NCBI taxonomy): Eukaryota > Metazoa > Chordata > Mammalia > Artiodactyla > Delphinidae > Stenella > Stenella coeruleoalba. The sequence continues at coordinate 408,288 of NW_027645998.1, read as the reverse complement.
TGGGAGCCTTGTTATGCTGATGGGTGGGATGTAAATTGCCAACAGACACTCGGGAGAAGTGTATGGTGTTTCCTGAAACATCTAAAAAACAAAGCAACAGAGCCTAGGGCACTTCCACTTATGGTCCTATAGCTTAGGGAAATTAAAATCAAAAAGACACAGCCACCCGAAAGTTTGGGACGCCTCCGTTTACAAGAACCTCATTTACCGTACAAGTTCAATATCACAGAAAGTGAAAAATGGATAAAGAACTTGTGGTACTTACGTACAATGCAGTATCACTCAGCAATGAAATCTATGTCATCAGGCCCGTAGCAGCATAATGAGTGGATTCAGGTACGATGATTCTAACTGAAATAAGTCACACAGAAAAAGAAACATCATAAGATATCACTAATACACGGAATGTAAACTTGGCTACACAGGAACTGAATTACAGAACAGAACAGGGTCTCAAATTTAGAAAACCAACTTATGCTTGCTTAAGGGTAAAGGTGAGTTGGGGTGCTGCATAAAACCAGAGATTGAAATGAGCACAGATAAAGTTCCTTAAGTCAAATATGGAATAGACAAGAGCTACTCCTTGCTCAACGAAATGGACTCAACACCGCATATTAAACGCCTAAGAATGTACCTGACTAGTAAGTATCGTAAAACCTATGGATTGCTATGTCTCCGAAAGAGAATCAAGCATGTGTACAGGGGCATAAACGCAGCAGTGATAGGATTGGAGAGGTTCGGTGAGCAAATGAAGACCCTTTGAAGTCATATTGCATGGTACCCATTCCACGGGTCTCAACTCTCCAGGTTTAAGGTATACTTCTTTCAGCTAAAACATGCATGTGGAACCTAGAGTATGATCAACCATGTGATCGGGAGACGTGTTCAAATATGTCTCAGTTTTCGTACCCTGGTACTCGGGTGCAACATTCCAGATGCTTTACTAACACTCTCCCGACTTGGAGAGTCAGTCCCTTTAATGTCCTGTTTGGCCCAGTTTGCAATTTCTGCGGAAGATGAACAGAAATAGCGAGAACCAATGAGAGACTAGCTGGAGGTGTCTGGACGGGCAAATTTAACTCTCATTTCCCACCAGGAAGAGGAATTAACCAAAGGCTCAGCATGCCGTGCCGGAACCAGATTAGGGCCTGAAGCCATCCTGCGGTGTTGCGGCCAGCTCAAAAGAAAGCGAGTTGAACAAAGGAGCTCAGGGGCACTGTAATTCACAAACCTGCAGAGTTATAAATGACAGCTATCGTCCAAAAATAGACTGAAGTAAGGCTGCCAAGAGGACTTGAAAGCGGGGCAGAATTGCAGGAAACCGATTTCAGGAGGTAGACTGGAATTGCATTGCAAGCATAGGAAAACAGGCAGAACGTCCACAATGATGCACTTGGCCAAAAAGGGCGTATGCGTTTTTTCCTGAATATATTCAGGAAAAAACGCATACGCCCTTTTTGGCCAACCAAGCAAGCTTGCAAAGGAAATCTGCACTACAATGAAGTCTCACTTCCCCCCGGTCAAAAGGGCCATCTGAAAAAAGTGTAAAATCCAGAAAGGCAGGACAGGCCATGGAGAACTGGGAGCCTTGTTATGCTGATGGGCGGGATGTAAATTGCCAACAACCACTCGGGAGAAGTGTATGGTGTTTCCTGAAACATCTAAAAAACAAAGCAACAGAACCTAGGGCACTTCCACTTATGGTCCTATAGCTTAGGGAAATTAAAATCAAAAAGACACAGCCACCCCAAAGTTTGGAACGGCTCTGTTTACAAGAACCTCGTTTACAGTACAAGTTCAACATCGCAGAAAGTGAAAAATGGATAAAGAAGTTGTGGTATTTACTTACAAAGCAATATCACTCACCAATGAAATCTGTGTCATCAGGCCCTTAGCAGCACAATGAGTGGATTCAGGTATGATGATTCTAACTGAACTAAGTCACACAGAGAAAGAAACATCATAAGATATCAGTAATACACGGAATGTAAACTTGGCTACACAGGAACTGAATTACAGAACAGAACAGGGTCTCAAATTTAGAAAACCAACTTATGCTTGCTTAAGGGTAAAGGTGAGTTGGGGTGCTGCATAAAACCAGAGATTGAAATGAGCACAGATAAAGTTCCTTAAGTCAAATATGGAATAGACAAGAGCTACTCCTTGCTCAACGAAATGGACTCAACACCGCATATTAAACGCCTAAGAATGTACCTGACTAGTAAGTATCGTAAAACCTATGGATTGCTATGTCTCCAAAAGAGAATCAAGCATGTGTACAGGGGCATAAACGCAGCAGTGATAGGATTGGAGAGGTTCGGTGAGCAAATGAAGACCCTTTGAAGTCATATTGCATGGTACCCATTCCACGGGTCTCAACTCTCCAGGTTTAAGGTATTCTTCCTTCAGCTAAAACATGCATGTGGAACCCAAGTATGATCAACCATGTGAACGGGAGACGTGTTCAAATATGTCTCAGTTTTCCTCCCCTGGTACTCGGGTGCAACATTCCAGACGCTTTACTCACACTCTCCCCACTTGGAGAGTCAGCGCCTTTAACCTCCTGTTTGGCCCAGTTTGCAATTTCTGCGGAAGATGAACAGGAATAGCGAGAACCAATGAGAGGCTAGCTGGAGGTGTCTGAACGGGCAAATTTAACTCTCATTTCCCACCAGGAAGAGGAAATAACCAAAGGCTCAGCATGCCGTACCGGAACCAGATTAGGGCCTGAAGCCATCCTGCGGTGTTGCGGCCAGGTCACAAGAAAGCGAGTTGAAGAAAGGAGCTCAGGGGCACTGTAATTCACAAACCTGCAGAGTTATAAATGACAGCTATCGTCCAAAAATAGACTGAAGTAAGGCTGCCAAGAGGACTTGAAAGCGGGGCAGAATTGCAGGAAACCGATTTCAGGAGGTAGACTGGAATTGCATTGAAAGCATAGGAAAAGAGGCAGAACGTCCACAATGATGCACTTGGCCAAAAAGGGCGTATGCGTTTTTTCCTGAATATATTCAGGAAAAAACGCATACGCCCTTTTTGGCCAACCAAGCAAGCTTGCAAAGGAAATCTGCACTACAATGAAGTCTCACTTCCCCCCGGTCAAAAGGGCCATCTGAAAAAAGTGTAAAATCCAGAAAGGCAGGACAGGCCATGGAGAACTGGGAGCCTTGTTATGCTGATGGGCAGGATGTAAATTGCCAACAACCACTCGGGAGAAGTGTATGGTGTTTCCTGAAACATGTAAAAAACAAAGCAACAGAACCTAGGGCACTTCCACTTATGGTCCTATAGCTTAGGGAAATTAAAATCAAAAAGACACAGCCACCCCAAAGTTTGGAACGGCTCTGTTTACAAGAACCTCGTTTACAGTACAAGTTCAACATCGCAGAAAGTGAAAAATGGATAAAGAAGTTGTGGTATTTACTTACAAAGCAATATCACTCAGCAATGAAATCTGTGTCATCAGGCCCTTAGCAGCACAATGAGTGGATTCAGCTATGATGATTCTAACTGAAGTAAGTCACACAGAAAAAGAAACATCATAAGATATCAGTAATACACGGAATGTAAACTTGGCTACACAGGAACTGAATTACAGAACAGAACAGGTACTCAAATTTAGAAAACCAACTTATGCTTGCTTAAGGGGAAAGGTGAGTTGGGGTGCTGCATAAAACCAGAGATTGAAATGAGCACAGATAAAGTTCCTTAAGCCAAATATGGAATAGACAAGAGCTACTCCTTGCTCAACGAAATGGACTCAACACCGCATATTAAACGCCTAAGAATGTACCTGACTAGTAAGTATCTTAAAACCTATGGATTGCTATGTCTCCGAAAGAGAATCAAGCATGTGTACAGGGGCATAAACGCAGCAGTGATAGGATTGGAGAGGTTCGGTGAGCAAATGAAGACCCTTTGAAGTCATATTGCATGGTACCCATTCCACGGGTTTCAACTACCCAGGTTTAAGGTATTCTTCCTTCAGCTAAAACATGCATGTGGAACCTAGAGTATGATCAACCATGTGATCGGGAGACGTGTTCAAATATGTCTCAGTTTTCGTACCCTGGTACTCGGGTGCAACATTCCAGATGCTTTACTAACACTCTCCCCACTTGGAGAGTCAGCGCATTTAACCTCATGTTTGGCCCAGTTTGCAATTTCTGCGGAAGATGAACAGGAATAGCGAGAACCAATGAGAGGCTAGCTGGAGGTGTCTGGACGGGCAAATTTAACTCTCATTTCCCACCAGGAAGACGAAATAACCAAAGGCTCAGCGTGCCGTGCCGGAACCAGATTAGGGCCTGAAGCCATCCTGCGGTGTTGCGGCCAGCTCAAAAGAAAGCGAGTTGAAGAAAGGAGCTCAGGGGCACTGTAATTCACAAACCTGCAGAGTTATAAATGACAGCTATCGTCCAAAAATAGACTGAAGTAAGGCTGCCAAGAGGACTTGAAAGCAGGGCAGAATTGCAGGAAAGCGATTTCAGGAGGTAGACTGGAATTGCATTGAAAGCATAGGAAAAGAGGCAGAACGTCCACAATGATGCACTTGGCCAAAAAGGGCGTATGCGTTTTTTCCTGAATATATTCAGGAAAAAAGGCATACGCGCTTTTTGGTCAACCAAGCAAGCTTGCAAAGGAAATCTTCACTACAATGAAGTCTCACGTCCCCCCGGGCAAAAGGGCCATCTGAAAAAAGTGTAAAATCCAGAAAGGCAGGACAGGCCATGGAGAACTGGGAGCCTTGTTATGCTGATGGGCGGGATGTAAATTGCCAACAGACACTCAGGAGAAGTGTATGGTGTTTCCTGAAACATCTAAAAAACAAAGCAACAGAGCCTAGGGCACTTCCACTTATGGTCCTATAGCTTAGGGAAATTAAAATCAAAAAGACACAGCCACCCCAAAGTTTGGGACGCCTCCGTTTACAAGAACCTCGTTTACCATACAAGTTCAATATCACAGAAAGTGAAAAATGGATAAAGAACTTGTGGTACTTACGTACAATGCAGTATCACTTAGCAATGAAATCTATGTCATCAGGCCCATACCAGCATAATGAGTGGATTCAGGTACGATGATTCTAACTGAAATAAGTCACACAGAAAAAGAAACATCATAAGATATCAGTAATACATGGAATGTAAACTTGGATACACAGGAACTGAATTACAGAACAGAACAGGGTCTCAAATTTAGAAAACCAACTTATGCTTGCTTAAGGGGAAAGGTGAGTTGGGGTGCTGCATAAAACCAGAGATTGAAATGAGCACAGATAATGTTCCTTAAGCCAAATATGGAATAGACAAGAGCTACTCCTTGCTCAACGAAATGGACTCAACACCCCATATTAAACGCCTAAGAATGTACCTGACTAGTAAGTATCTTAAAACCTATGGATTGCTATGTCTCCAAAAGAGAATCAAGCGTGTGTACAGGGGCATAAACGCAGCAGTGATAGGATTGGAGAGGTTCGGTGAGCAAATGAAGACCCTTTGAAGTCATATTGCATGGTACCCATTCCACGGGTCTCAACTCCCCAGGTTTAAGGTATTCTTCCTTCAGCTAAAACATGCATGTGGAACCTAGAGTATGATCAACCATGTGATAGGGAGACGTGTTCAAATATGTCCCAGTTTTCCTCCCGTGGTACTCGGGTGCAACATTCCAGACACTTTACTAACACTCTCCCGACTTGGAGAGTCAGCGCCTTTAACCTCCTGTTTGGCACAGTTTGCAATTTCTGCGGAAGATGAACAGGAATAGCGAGAACCAATGAGAGACTAGCTGGAGGTGTCTGGACGGGCAAATTTAACTCTCATTTCGCAACAGGGAGAGGAAATAACCAAAGGCTCAGCGTTCCGTACCGGAACCAGATTAGGGCCTGAAGCCATCCTGCGGTGTTGCGGCCAGGTCACAAGAAAGCGAGTTGAAGAAAGGAGCTCAGGGGCACTGTAATTCACAAACCTGCAGAGTTATAAATGACAGCTATCGTCCAAAAATAGACTGAAGTAAGGCTGCCAAGAGGACTTGAAAGCGGGGCAGAATTGCAGGAAACCGATTTCAGGAGGTAGACTGGAATTGCATTGAAAGCATAGGAAAAGAGGCAGAACGTCCACAATGATGCACTTGGCCAAAAAGGGCGTATGCGTTTTTTCCTGAATATATTCAGGAAAAAACGCATACGCCCTTTTTGGCCAACCAAGCAAGCTTGCAAAGGAAATCTGCACTACAATGAAGTCTCACTTCCCCCCGGTCAAAAGGGCCATCTGAAAAAAGTGTAAAATCCAGAAAGGCAACAGGCCATTGAGAACTGGGAGCCTTGTTATGCTGATGGACGGGATGTAAATTGCCAACAGACACTTGGGAGAAGTGTATGGTGTTTCCTGAAACATCTAAAAAACAAAGCAACAGAGCCTATGGCACTTCCACTTATGGTCCTATAGCTTAGGAAAATTAAAATCAAAAAGACACAGCCACCCCAAAGTTTGGAACGGCTCTGTTTACAAGAACCTCGTTTACAGTACAAGTTCAACATCGCAGAAAGTGAAAAATGGATAAAGAACTTGTGGTACTTACGTACAATGCAGTGTCACTCAGCAATGAAATCTATGTCATCAGGCCCGTAGCAGCATAATGAGTAGATTCAGGTACGATGATTCTAACTGAAATAAGTCACACAGAAAAAGAAACATCATAAGATATCAGTAATACCCGGAATGTAAACTTGGCTACACAGGAACTGAATTCCAAAACAGAACAGGTTCTCAAATTTAGAAAACCAACTTATGCTTGCTTAAGGGGAAAGGTGAGTTGGGTTGCTGCATAAAACCAGAGATTGAAATGAGCACAGATAAAGTTCCTTAAGCCAAATATGGAATAGACAAGAGCTACTCCTTGCTCAACGAAATGGACTCAACACCGCATATTAAACGCCTAAGAATGTACCTGACTAGTAAGTATCTTAAAACTTATGGATTGCTATGTCTCCGAAAGAGAATCAAGCATCTGTACAGGGGCATAAACGCAGCAGTGATAGGATTGGAGAGGTTCGGTGAGCAAATGAAGACCCTTTGAAGTCATATTGCATGGTACCCATTCCACGGGTTTCAACTACCCAGGTTTTAGGTATTCTTCCTTCAGCTAAAACATGCATGTGGAACCCAGAGTATGATCAACCATGTGATCGGGAGACGTGTTCAAATATGTCTCAGTTTTCCTCCCCTGGTACTCGGGTGCAACATTCCAGACGCTTTACTAACACTCTCCCCACTTGGAGAGTCAGCGCCTTTAACCTCCTGTTTGGCCCAGTTTGCAATTTCTGCGGAAGATGAACAGGAATAGCGAGAACCAATGAGAGGCTAGCTGGAGGTGTCTGGACGGGCAAATTTAACTCTCATTTCCCAATAGGAAGAGGAAATAACCAAAGGCTCAGCGTGCCGTACCGGAACCAGATTAGGGCCTGAAGACATCCTGCGGTGTTGCGGCCAGGTCACAAGAAAGCGAGTTGAAGAAAGGAGCTCAGGGGCACTGTAATTCACAAACCTGCAGAGTTATAAATGACAGCTATCGTCCAAAAATATACTGAAGTAAGGCTGCCAAGAGTACTTGAAAGCGGGGCAGAATTGCACGAAACCGATTTCAGGAGGTAGACTGGAATTTCATTGAAAGCATAGGAAAAGAGGCAGAACGTCCACAATGATGCACTTGGCCAAAAAGGGCGTATGCGTTTTTTCCTGAATATATTCAGGAAAAAACGCATACGCCCTTTTTGGCCAACCAAGCAAGCTTGCAAAGGAAATCTGCACTACAATGAAGTCTCACTTCCCCCCGGTCAAAAGGGCCATCTGAAAAAAGTGTAAAATCCAGAAAGGCAGGACAGGCCATGGAGAACTGGGAGCCTTGTTATGCTGATGGGCGGGATGTAAATTGCCAACAACCACTCGGGAGAAGTGTATGGTGTTTCCTGAAACATCTAAAAAACAAAGCAACAGAACCTAGGGCACTTCCACTTATGGTCCTATAGCTTAGGGAAATTAAAATGAAAAAGACACAGCCACCCCAAAGTTTGGAACGGCTCTGTTTACAAGAACCTCGTTTAAAGTACAAGTTCAACATCGCAGAAAGTGAAAAATGGATAAAGAAGTTGTGGTATTTACTTACAAAGCAATATCACTCAGCAATGAAATCTGTGTCATCAGGCCCTTAGCAGCACAATGAGTGGATTCAGGTAGGATGATTCTAACTGAAATAAGTCACACAGAAAAAGAAACATCATAAGATATCAGTAATACACGGAATGTAAACTTGGCTACACAGGAACTGAATTACAGAACAGAACAGGGTCTCAAATTTAGAAAACCAACTTATGCTTGCTTAAGGGTAAAGGTGAGTTGGGGTGCTGCATAAAACCAGAGATTGAAATGAGCACAGATAAAGTTCCTTAAGCCAAATATGGAATAGACAAGAGCTACTCCTTGCTCAACGAAATGGACTCAACACCGCATATTAAACGCCTAAGAATGTACCTGACTAGTAAGTATCTTAAAACCTATAGATTGCTATGTCTCCGAAAGAGAATCAAGCATGTGTACAGGGGCATAAACGCAGCAGTGATAGGATTGGAGAGGTTCGGTGAGCAAATGAAGACCCTTTGAAGTCATATTGCATGGTACCCATTCCACGGGTTTCAATTACCCAGGTTTTAGGTATTCTTCCTTCAGCTAAAACATGCATGTTGAACCCAAGTATGATCAACCATGTGATCGGGAGACGTGTTCAAATATGTCTCAGTTTTCCTCCCCTGGTACTCGGGTGCAACATTCCAGACGCTTTACTAACACTCTCCCCACTTGGAGAGTCAGCGCCTTTAACCTCCTGTTTGGCCCAGTTTGCAATTTCTGCGGAAGATGAACAGGAATAGCGAGAACCAATGAGAGGCTAGCTGGAGGTGTCTGGACGGGCAAATTTAACTCTCATTTCCCACCAGGAGGATGAAATAACCAAAGGCTCAGCCTGCCGTGCCAGAACCAGATTAGGGCCAGAAGCCATCCTGCGGTGTTGCGGCCAGGTCACAAGAAAGCGAGTTGAAGAAAGGAGCTCAGGGGCACTGTAATTCACAAACCTGCAGAGTTATAAATGACAGCTATCCTCCAAAAATAGACTGAAGTAAGGCTGCCAAGAGGACTTGAAAGCGGGGCAGAATTGCAGGAAACCGATTTCAGGAGGTAGACTGAAACTGCATTGAAAGCATAAGAAAAGAGGCAGAACGTCCACAATGATGCACTTGGCCAAAAAGGGCGTATGCGTTTTTTCCTGAATATATTCAGGAAAAAACGCATACGCACTTTTTGGCCAACCAAGCAAGCTTGCAAAGGAAATCTGCACTACAATGAAGTCTCACTTCACCCCGGTCAAAAGGGCCATCTGAAAAAAGTGTAAAATCCAGAAAGGCAGGACAGGCCATGGAGAACTGGGAGCCTTGTTATGCTGATGGGCGGGATGTAAATTGCCAACAGACACTCGGGAGAAGTGTATGGTGTTTCCTGAAACATCTAAAAAACAAAGCAACAGAGCCTAGGGCACTGCCACTTATGGTCCTATAGCTTAGGGAAATTAAAATCATTAAGACACAGCCACCCCAAAGTTTGGGACACCTCTGTTTACAAGAACCTCGTTTACAGTACAAGTTCAACATCGCAGAAAGTGAAAAATGGATAAAGAAGTTGTGGTATTTACTTACAAAGCAATATCACTCAGCAATGAAATCTATGTCATCAGGCCCTTAGCATCACAATGAGTGGATTCAGGTATGATGATTCTAACTGAAATAAGTCACACAGAAAAAGAAACATCATAAGATATCAGTAATACACGGAATGTAAACTTGGCTACACAGGAACTGAATTACCGAACAGAACAGGGTCTCAAATTTAGAAAACCAACTTATGCTTGCTTAAGGGTAAAGGTGAGGTGGGGTGCTGCATAAAACCAGAGATTGAAATGAGCACAGATAAAGTTCCTTAAGTCAAATATGGAATAGACAAGAGCTACTCCTTGCTCAACGAAATGGACTCAACACCGCATATTAAACGCCTAAGAATGTACCTGACTAGTATCGTAAAACCTATGGATTGCTATGTCTCCGAAAGAGAATCAAGCATGTGTACAGGGGCATAAACGCAGCAGTGATAGGATTGGAGAGGTTCGGTGAGCAAATGAAGACCCTTTGAAGTCATATTGCATGGTCTCCATTCCACGGGTTTCAACTACCCAGGTTTTAGGTATTCTTCCTTCAGCTAAAACATGCATGTGGAACCTAGAGTATGATCAACCATGTGATTGGGAGACGTGTTCAAATATGTCTCAGTTTTCCTCCCCTGGTACTCGGGTGCAACATTCCAGACGCTTTACTAACACTCTCCCCACTTGGAGAGTCAGCGCCTTTAACCTCCTGTTTGGCCCAGTTTGCAATTTCTGCGGAAGATGAACAGGAATAGCGAGAACCAATGAGAGGCTAGCTGGAGGTGTCTGGACGGGCAAATTTAACTCTCATTTCCCACCAGGAAGAGGAAATAACCAAAGGCTCAGCGTGCCGTGCCGGAACCAGATTAGGGCCTGAAGCCAACCTGCAGTGTTGCGGCCAGCTCAAAAGAAAGCGAGTTGAACAAAGGAGCTCAGGGGCACTGTAATTCACAAACCTGCAGAGTTATAAATGACAGCTATCGTCCAAAAATAGACTGAAGTAAGGCTGCCAAGAGGACTTGAAAGCGGGGCAGAATTGCAGGAAACCGATTTCAGGAGGTAGACTGGAATTGCATTGAAAGCATAGGAAAAGAGGCAGAACGTCCACAATGATGCACTTGGCCAAAAAGGGCGTATGCGTTTTTTCCTGAATATATTCAGGAAAAAACGCATACGCACTTTTTGGCCAACCAAGCAAGCTTGCAAAGGAAATCTGCACTACAATGAAGTCTCACTTCCCCCCGGTCAAAAGGGCCATCTGAAAAAAGTGTAAAATCCAGAAAGGCAGGACAGGCCATTGAGAACTGGGAGCCTTGTTATGCTGATGGGCGGGATGTAAATTGCCAACAGACACTTGGAGAAGTGTATGGTGTTTCCTGAAACATCTAAAAAACAAAGCAACAGAGCCTAGGGCACTGCCACTTATGGTCCTATAGCTTAGGGAAATTAAAATCAAAAAGACACAGCCACCCCAAAGTTTGGAACGGCTCTGTTTACAAGAACCTCGTTTACAGTACAAGTTCAACATCGCAGAAAGTGAAAAATGGATAAAGAAGTTGTGGTATTTACTTACAAAGCAATATCACTCAGCAATGAAATCTATGTCATCAGGCCCTTAGCATCACAATGAGTGGATTCAGGTATGATGATTCTAACTGAAATAAGTCACACAGAAAAAGAAATATCATAAGATATCAGTAATACACGGAATGTAAACTTGGCTACACAGGAACTGAATTACAGAACAGAACAGGGTCTCAAATTTAGAAAACCAACTTATGCTTGCTTAAGGGGAAAGGTGAGTTGGGGTGCTGCATAAAACCAGAGATTGAAATGAGCACAGATAAAGTTCCTTAAGTCAAATATGGAATAGACAAGAGCTACTCCTTGCTCAACGAAATGGACTCAACACCGCATATTAAACGCCTAAGAATGTACCTGACTAGTAAGTATCGGAAAACCTATGGATTGCTATGTCTCCAAAAGAGAATCAAGCATGTGTACAGGGGCATAAACGCAGCAGTGATAGGATTGGAGTGGTTCGGTGAGCAAATGAAGACCCTTTGAAGTCATATTGCATGGTACCCATTACACGGGTCTTAACTCACCAGGTTTAAGGTATTCTTCCTTCAGCTAAAACATGCATGTGGAACCCAAGTATGATCAACCATGTGAACGGGAGACGTGTTCAAATATGTCTCAGTTTTCCTCCCCTGGTACTCGGGTGCAACATTCCAGACGCTTTACTCACACTCTCCCCACTTGGAGAGTCAGCGCCTTTAACCTCCTGTTTGGCCCAGTTTGCAATTTCTGCGGAAGATGAACAGGAATAGTGAGAACCAATGAGAGACTAGCTGGAGGTGTCTGGACGGGCAAATTTCACTCTCATTTCCCACCAGGAAGAGGAAATAACCAAAGGCTCAGCGTGCCGTGCCGGAACCAGATTAGGGCCTGAAGCCATCCTGCGGTGTTGCGGCCAGGTCACAAGAAAGCGAGTTGAAGAAAGGAGCTCAGGGGCACTGTAATTCACAAACCTGCAGAGTTATAAATGACAGCTATCGTCCAAAAATAGACTGAAGTAAGGCTGCCAAGAGGACTTGAAAGCGGGGCAGAATTGCAGAAACCGATTTCAGGAGGTAGACTGGAATTGCATTGAAAGCATAGGAAAAGAGGCAGAACGTCCACAATGATGCACTTGGCCAAAAAGGGCGTATGCGTTTTTTCCTGAATATATTCAGGAAAAAACGCATACGCCCTTTTTGGCCAACCAAGCAAGCTTGCAAAGGAAATCTGCACTACAATGAAGTCTCACTTCCCCCCGGTCAAAAGGGCCATCTGAAAAAAGTGTAAAATCCAGAAAGGCAGGACAGGCCATGGAGAACTGGGAGCCTTGTTATGCTGATGGGCGGGATGTAAATTGCCAACAGACACTCGGGAGAAGTGTATGGTGTTTCGTGAAACATCTAAAAAACAAAGCAACAGAGCCTAGGGCACTGCCACTTATGGTCCTATAGCATAGGGAAATTAAAATCAAAAAGACACAGCCACCCCAAAGTTTGGGACGCCTCTGTTTACAAGAACCTCCTTTACAGTACAAGTTCAACATCGCAGAAAGTGAAAAATGGATAAAGAAGTTGTGGTATTTACTTACAAAGCAATATCACTCAGCAATGAATTCTATGTCATCAGGCCCTTAGCATCACAATGAGTGGATTCAGGTATGATGATTCTAACTGAAATAAGTCACACAGAAAAAGAAACATCATAAGATATCAGTAATACACGGAATGTAAATTTGGCTACACAGGAACTGAATTCCAAAACAGAACAGGGTCTTAAATTTAGAAAACCAACTTATGCTTGCTTAAGGGTAAAGGTGAGTTGGGTTGCTGCATAATACCAGAGATTGAAATGAGCACAGATAAAGTTCCTTAAGCCAAATATGGAATAGACAAGAGCTACTCCTTGCTCAACGAAATGGACTCAACACCGCATATTAAACGCCTAAGAATGTACCTGACAAGTAAGTATCTTAAAACCTATGGATTGCTATGTCTCCGAAAGAGAATCAAGCATGTGTACAGGGGCATAAACGCAGCAGTGATAGGATTGGAGAGTTTCGGTGAGCAAATGAAGACCCTTTGAAGTCATATTGCATGGTACCCATTCCACGGGTCTCAACTCTCCAGGTTTAAGGTATTCTTCCTTCAGCTAAAACATGCATGTGGAACCCAAGTATGATCAACCATGTGAACGGGAGACGTGTTCAAATATGTCTCAGTTTTCCTCCCCTGGTACTCGGGTGCAACATTCCAGACGCTTTACTAACACTCTCCCCACTTGGAGAGTCAGCGCCTTTAACCTCCTGTTTGGCCCAGTTTGCAATTTCTGCGGAAGATGAACAGGAATAGCGAGAACCAATGAGAGCCTAGCTGGAGGTGTCTGGACGGGCAAATTTAACTCTCATTCCCACCAGGAAGAGGAAATAACCAAAGGCTCAGCGTGCCGTACCGAAACCAGATTAGGGCCTGAAGCCATCCTGCGGTGTTGCGGCCAGCTCAAAAGAAAGCGAGTTGAAGAAAGGAGCTCAGGGGCACTGTAATTCACAAACCTGCAGAGTTATAAATGACAGCTATCGTCCAAAAATAGACTGAAGTAAGGCTGCCAAGAGGACTTGAAAGCGGGGCAGAATTGCAGGAAACCGATTTCAGGAGGTAGACTGGAATTGCATTGAAAGCATAGGAAAAGAGGCAGAACGTCCACAATGATGCACTTGGCCAAAAAGGGCGTATGCGTTTTTTCCTGAATACATTCAGGAAAAAACGCATACGCCCTTTTTGGCCAACCAAGCAAGCTTGCAAAGGAAATCTGCACTACAATGAAGTCTCACTTCCCCCCGGTCAAAAGGGCCATCTGAAAAAAGTGTAAAATCCAGAAAGGCAGGACAGGCCATGGAGAACTGGGAGCCTTGTTATGCTGATGGGCGGGATGTAAATTGCCAACAACCACTCGGGAGAAGTGTATGGTGTTTCCTGAAACATCTAAAAAACAAAGCAACAGAACCTAGGGCACTTCCACTTATGGTCCTATAGCTTAGGGAAATTAAAATCAAAAAGACACAGCCACCCCAATGTTTGGAACGGCTCTGTTTACAAGAACCTCGTTTACAGTACAAGTTCAACATCGCAGAAAGTGAAAAATGGATAAAGAAGTTGTGGTATTTACTTACAAAGCAATATCACTCAGCAATGAAATCTGTGTCATCAGGCCCTTAGCAGCACAATGAGTGGATTCAGGTATGATGATTCTAACTGAAGTAAGTCACACAGAAAAAGAAACATCATAAGATATCAGTAATACACGGAATGTAAACTTGGCTACACAGGAACTGAATTACAGAACAGAACAGGGTCTCAAATTTAGAAAACCAACTTATGCTTGCTTAAGGGTAAAGGTGAGTTGGGGTGCTGCATAAAACCACAGATTGAAATGAGCACAGATAAAGTTCCTTAAGTCAAATATGGAATAGACAAGAGCTACTCCTTGCTCAACGAAATGGACTCAACACCGCATATTAAATGCCTAAGAATGTACCTGACTAGTAAGTATCTTAAAAACCTATGGATTGCTAAGTCTCCGAAAGAGAATCAAGCATGTGTACAGGGGCATAAACGCAGCAGTGATAGGATTGGAGAGGTTCGGTGAGCAAATGAAGACCCTTTGAAGTCATATTGCATGGTACACATTACACGGGTCTTAACTCTCCAGGTTTAAGGTATTCTTCCTTCAGCTAAAACATGCATGTGGAACCCAAGTATGATCAACCATGTGAACGGGAGACGTGTTCAAATATGTCTCAGTTTTCCTCCCCTGGTACTCGGGTGCAACATTCCAGACGCTTTACTAACACTCTCCCCACTTGGAGAGTCAGCGCCTTTAACCTCCTGTTTGGCCCAGTTTGCAATTTCTGCGGAAGATGAACAGGAATAGCGAGAACCAATGAGAGGCTAGCTGGAGGTGTCTGGACGGGCAAATTTAACTCTCATTTCCCACCAGGAAGAGGAAATAACCAAAGGCTCAGCGTGCCGTACCGGAACCAGATTAGGGCCTGAAGCCATCCTGCGGTGTTGCGGCCAGGTCACAAGAAAGCGAGTTGAAGAAAGGAGCTCAGGGGCACTGTAATTCACAAACCTGCAGAGTTATAAATGACAGCTATCGTCCAAAAATAGACTGAAGTAAGGCTGCCAAGAGGACTTGAAAGCGGGGCAGAATTGCAGGAAACTGATTTCAGGAGGTAGACTGGAATTGCATTGAAAGCATAGGAAAAGAGGCAGAACGTCCACAATGATGCACTTGGCCAAAAAGGGCGTATGCGTTTTTTCCTGAATATATTCAGGAAAAAACGCATACGCCCTTTTTGGCCAACCAAGCAAGCTTGCAAAGGAAATCTGCACTACAATGAAGTCTCACTTCCCCCCAGTCAAAAGGGCCATCTGAAAAAAGTGTAAAATCCAGAAAGGCAGGACAGGCCATGGAGAACTGGGAGCCTTGTTATGCTGATGGGCGGGATGTAAATTGCCAACAGACACTTGGAGAAGTGTATGGTGTTTCCTGAAACATCTAAAAAACAAAGCAACAGAGCCTAGGGCACTGCCACTTATGGTCCTATAGCTTAGGGAAATTAAAATCAAAAAGACACAGCCACCCCAAAGTTTGGGACGCCTCTGTTTACAAGAACCTCGTTTACAGTACAAGTTCAACATCGCAGAAAGTGAAAAATGGATAAAGAAGTTGTGGTATTTACTTACAAAGCAATATCACTCAGCAATGAAATCTATGTCATCAGGCCCTTAGCATCACAATGAGTGGATTCAGGTATGATGATTCTAACTGAAATAAGTCACACCGAAAAAGAAACATCATAAGATATCAGTAATACACGGAATGTAAACTTGGCTACACAGGAACTGAATTACAGAACAGAACAGGGTCTCAAATTTAGAAAACCAACTTATGCTTTCTTAAGGGTAAAGGTGAGTTAGGGTGCTGCATAAAACCAGAGATTGAAATGAGCACACATAAAGTTCCTTAAGTCAAATACGGAATAGACAAGAGCTACTCCTTGCTCAACGAAATGGACTCAACACCGCATATTAAACGCCTAAGAATGTACCTGACTAGTAAGTATCGTAAAACCTATGGATTGCTATGTGTCCAAAAGAGAATCAAGCATGTGTACAGGGGCATAAACGCAGCAGTGATAGGATTGGAGAGGTTCGGTGAGGAAATGAAGACCCTTTGAAGTCATATTGCATGGTACCTATTCCACGGGTTTCAACTACCCAGGTTTAAGGTATTCTTCCTTCAGCTAAAACATGCATGTGGAACCCAAGTATGATCAACCATGTGAACGGGAGACGTGTTCAAATATGTCTCAGTTTTCCTCCCCTGGTCCTCGGGTGCAACATTCCAGACGCTTTACTAACACTCTCCCCACTTGGAGAGTCAGCGCCTTTAACCTCCTGTTTGGCCCAGTTTGCAATTTCTGCGGAAGATGAACAGGAATAGCGAGAACCAATGAGAGCCTAGCTGGAGGTGTCTGGACGGGCAAATTTAACTCTCATTCCCACCAGGAAGAGGAAATAACCAAAGGCTCAGCGTGCCGTACCGGAACCAGATTAGGGCCTGAAGCCATCCTGCGGTGTTGCGGCCAGCTCAAAAGAAAGCGAGTTGAAGAAAGGAGCTCAGGGGCACTGTAATTCACAAACCTGCAGAGTTATAAATGACAGCTATCGTCCAAAAATAGACTGAAGTAAGGCTGCCAAGAGGACTTGAAAGCGGGGCAGAATTGCAGGAAACCGATTTCAGGAGGTAGACTGGAATTGCATTGAAAGCATAGGAAAAGAGGCAGAACGTCCACAATGATGCACTTGGCCAAAAAGGGCGTATGCGTTTTTTCCTGAATACATTCAGGAAAAAACGCATACGCCCTTTTTGGCCAACCAAGCAAGCTTGCAAAGGAAATCTGCACTACAATGAAGTCTCACTTCCCCCCGGTCAAAAGGGCCATCTGAAAAAAGTGTAAAATCCAGAAAGGCAGGACAGGCCATGGAGAACTGGGAGCCTTGTTATGCTGATGGGCGGGATGTAAATTGCCAACAACCACTCGGGAGAAGTGTATGGTGTTTCCTGAAACATCTAAAAAACAAAGCAACAGAACCTAGGGCACTTCCACTTATGGTCCTATAGCTTAGGGAAATTAAAATCAAAAAGACACAGCCACCCCAATGTTTGGAACGGCTCTGTTTACAAGAACCTCGTTTACAGTACAAGTTCAACATCGCAGAAAGTGAAAAATGGATAAAGAAGTTGTGGTATTTACTTACAAAGCAATATCACTCAGCAATGAAATCTGTGTCATCAGGCCCTTAGCAGCACAATGAGTGGATTCATGTATGATGATTCTAACTGAAGTAAGTCACACAGAAAAAGAAACATCATAAGATATCAGTAATACACGGAATGTAAACTTGGCTACACAGGAACTGAATTACAGAACAGAACAGGGTCTCAAATTTAGAAAACCAACTTATGCTTGCTTAAGGGTAAAGGTGAGTTGGGGTGCTGCATAAAACCACAGATTGAAATGAGCACAGATAAAGTTCCTTAAGTCAAATATGGAATAGACAAGAGCTACTCCTTGCTCAACGAAATGGACTCAACACCGCATATTAAATGCCTAAGAATGTACCTGACTAGTAAGTATCTTAAAAACCTATGGATTGCTAAGTCTCCGAAAGAGAATCAAGCATGTGTACAGGGGCATAAACGCAGCAGTGATAGGATTGGAGAGGTTCGGTGAGCAAATGAAGACCCTTTGAAGTCATATTGCATGGTACACATTACACGGGTCTTAACTCTCCAGGTTTAAGGTATTCTTCCTTCAGCTAAAACATGCATGTGGAACCCAAGTATGATCAACCATGTGAACGGGAGACGTGTTCAAATATGTCTCAGTTTTCCTCCCCTGGTACTCGGGTGCAACATTCCAGACGCTTTACTAACACTCTCCCCACTTGGAGAGTCAGCGCCTTTAACCTCCTGTTTGGCCCAGTTTGCAATTTCTGCGGAAGATGAACAGGAATAGCGAGAACCAATGAGAGGCTAGCTGGAGGTGTCTGGACGGGCAAATTTAACTCTCATTTCCCACCAGGAAGAGGAAATAACCAAAGGCTCAGCGTGCCGTACCGGAACCAGATTAGGGCCTGAAGCCATCCTGCGGTGTTGCGGCCAGGTCACAAGAAAGCGAGTTGAAGAAAGGAGCTCAGGGGCACTGTAATTCACAAACCTGCAGAGTTATAAATGACAGCTATCGTCCAAAAATAGACTGAAGTAAGGCTGCCAAGAGGACTTGAAAACGGGGCAGAATTGCAGGAAACTGATTTCAGGAGGTAGACTGGAATTGCATTGAAAGCATAGGAAAAGAGGCAGAACGTCCACAATGATGCACTTGGCCAAAAAGGGCGTATGCGTTTTTTCCTGAATATATTCAGGAAAAAACGCATATGCCCTTTTTGGCCAACCAAGCAAGCTTGCAAAGGAAATCTGCACTACAATGAAGTCTCACTTCCCCCCAGTCAAAAGGGCCATCTGAAAAAAGTGTAAAATCCAGAAAGGCAGGACAGGCCATGGAGAACTGGGAGCCTTGTTATGCTGATGGGCGGGATGTAAATTGCCAACAGACACTTGGAGAAGTGTATGGTGTTTCCTGAAACATCTAAAAAACAAAGCAACAGAGCCTAGGGCACTGCCACTTATGGTCCTATAGCTTAGGGAAATTAAAATCAAAAAGACACAGCCACCCCAAAGTTTGGGACGCCTCTGTTTACAAGAACCTCGTTTACAGTACAAGTTCAACATCGCAGAAAGTGAAAAATGGATAAAGAAGTTGTGGTATTTACTTACAAAGCAATATCACTCAGCAATGAAATCTATGTCATCAGGCCCTTAGCATCACAATGAGTGGATTCAGGTATGATGATTCTAACTGAAATAAGTCACACCGAAAAAGAAACATCATAAGATATCAGTAATACACGGAATGTAAACTTGGCTACACAGGAACTGAATTACAGAACAGAACAGGGTCTCAAATTTAGAAAACCAACTTATGCTTTCTTAAGGGTAAAGGTGAGTTAGGGTGCTGCATAAAACCAGAGATTGAAATGAGCACACATAAAGTTCCTTAAGTCAAATACGGAATAGACAAGAGCTACTCCTTGCTCAACGAAATGGACTCAACACCGCATATTAAACGCCTAAGAATGTACCTGACTAGTAAGTATCGTAAAACCTATGGATTGCTATGTCTCCAAAAGAGAATCAAGCATGTGTACAGGGGCATAAACGCAGCAGTGATAGGATTGGAGAGGTTCGGTGAGCAAATGAAGACCCTTTGAAGTCATATTGCATGGTACCTATTCCACGGGTTTCAACTACCCAGGTTTAAGGTATTCTTCCTTCAGCTAAAACATGCATGTGGAACCTAGAGTATGATCAACCATGTGATCGGGAGACGTGTTCAAATATGTCTCAGTTTTCCTCCCATGGTACTCGGGTGCAACATTCCAGACGCTTTACTAACACTCTCCCCACTTGGAGAGTCAGCGCCTTTAACCTCCTGTTTGGCCCAGTTTGCAATTTCTGCGGAAGATGAACAGGAATAGCGAGAACCAATGAGAGGCTAGCTGGAGGTGTCTGGACGGGCAAATTTAACTCTCATTTCCCACCAGGAAGAGGAATTAACCAAAGGCTCAGCGTGCCATGCCGGAACCAGATTAGGGCCTGAAGCCATCCTGCAGTGTTGCGGCCAGGTCACAAGAAAGCGAGTTGAAGAAAGGAGCTCAGGGGCACTGTAATTCACAAACCTGCAGAGTTATAAATGACAGCTATCGTCCAAAAATAGACTGAAGTAAGGCTGCCAAGAGGACTTGAAAGCGGGGCAGAATTGCAGGAAACCGATTTCAGGAGGTAGACTGGAATTGCATTGAAAGCATAGGAAAAGAGGCAGAACGTCCACAATGATGCACTTGGCCAAAAAGGGTGTATGCGTTTTTTCCTGAATATATTCAGGAAAAAACGCATACGCCCTTTTTGGCCAACCAAGCAAGCTTGCAAAGGAAATCTGCACTACAATGAAGTCTCACTTCCCCCCGGTCAAAAGGGCCATCTGAAAAAAGTGTAAAATCCAGAAAGGCAGGACAGGCCATGGAGAACTGGGAGCCTTGTTATGCTGATGGGCGGGATGTAAATTGCCAACAACCACTCGGGAGAAGTGTATGGTGTTTCCTGAAACATCTAAAAAACAAAGCAACAGAACCTAGGGCACTTCCACTTATGGTCCTATAGCTTAGGGAAATTAAAATCAAAAAGACACAGCCACCCCAAAGTTTGGAAAGGCTCTGTTTACAAGAACCTCGTTTACAGTACAAGTTCAACATCGCAGAAAGTGAAAAATGGATAAAGAAGTTGTGGTATTTACTTACAAAGCAATATCACTCAGCAATGAAATCTGTGTCATCAGGCCCTTAGCAGCACAATGAGTGGATTCAGGTATGATGATTCTAACTGAAGTAAGTCACACAGAAAAAGAAACATCATAAGATATCAGTAATACACGGAATGTAAACTTGGCTACACAGGAACTGAATTACAGAACAGAACAGGGTCTCAAATTTAGAAAACCAACTTATGCTTGCTTAAGGGTAAAGGTGAGTTGGGGTGCTGCATAAAACCAGAGATTGAAATGAGCACAGATAAAGTTCCTTAAGCCAAATATGGAATAGACAAGAGCTACTCCTTGCTCAACGAAATGGACTCAACACCCCATATTAAACGCCTAAGAATGTACCTGACTAGTAAGTATCTTAAAACCTATGGATTGCTATGTCTCCAAAAGAGAATCATGCGTGTGTACAGGGGCATAAACGCAGCAGTGATAGGATTGGAGAGGTTCGGTGAGCAAATGAAGACCCTTTGAAGTCATATTGCATGGTACCCATTCCACGGGTCTCAACTCTCCAGGTTTAAGGTATTCTTCCTTCAGCTAAAACATGCATGTGGAACCCAAGTATGATCAACCATGTGAACGGGAGACGTGTTCAAATATGTCTCAGTTTTCCTCCCCTGGTACTCGGGTGCAACATTCCAGACGCTTTACTAACACTCTCCCCACTTGGAGAGTCAGCGCCTTTAACCTCCTGTTTGGCCCAGTTTGCAATTTCTGCGGAAGATGAACAGGAATAGCGAGAACCAATGAGAGGCTAGCTGGAGGTGTCTGGACCGGCAAATTTAACTCTCATTTCCCACCAGGAAGAGGAAATAACCAAAGGCTCAGCGTGCCGTACCGGAACCAGATTAGGGCCTGAAGCCATCTTGCGGTGTTGCGGCCAGCTCAAAAGAAAGCCAGTTGAACAAAGGAGCTCAGGGGCACTGTAATTCACAAACCTGCAGAGTTATAAATGACAGCTATCGTCCAAAAATAGACTGAAGTAAGGCTGCCAAGAGGACTTGAAAGCGGGGCAGCATTGCAGGAAACCGATTTCAGGAGGTAGACTGGAATTGCATTGAAAGCATAGGAAAAGAGGCAGAACGTCCACAATGATGCACTTGGCCAAAAAGGGCGTATGCGTTTTTTCCTGAATATATTCAGGAAAAAACCCATACGCCCTTTTTGGCCAACCAAGCAAGCTTGCAAAGGAAATCTGCACTACTATGAAGTCTCACTTCCCCCCGGTCAAAAGGGCCATCTGAAAAAAGTGTAAAATCCAGAAAGGCAGGACAGGCCATGGAGAACTGGGAGCCTTGTTATGCTGATGGGCGGGATGTAAATTGCCAACAACCACTCGGGAGAAGTGTATGGTGTTTCCTGAAACATCTAAAAAACAAAGCAACAGAACCTAGGGCACTTCCACTTATGGTCCTATAGCTTAGGGAAATTAAAATCAAAAAGACACAGCCACCCCAAAGTTTGGAACGGCTGTGTTTACAAGAACCTCGTTTACAGTACAAGTTCAACATCGCAGAAAGTGAAAAATGGATAAAGAACTTGTGGTATTTACTTACAAAGCAATATCACTCAGCAATGAAATCTGTGTCATCAGGCCCTTAGCAGCACAATGAGTGGATTCAGGTATGATGATTCTAACTGAAGTAAGTCACACAGAAAATGAAACATCATAAGATATCAGTAATACACGGAATGTAAACTTGGCTACACAGGAACTGAATTACAGAACAGAACAGGGACTCAAATTTAGAAAACCAACTTATGCTTGCTTAAGGGTAAAGGTGAGTTGGGGTGCTGCATAAAACCAGAGATTGAAATGAGCACAGATAAAGTTCCTTAAGTCAAATATGGAATAGACAAGAGCTACTCCTTGCTCAACGAAATGGACTCAACACCGCATATTAAACGCCTAAGAATGTACCTGACTAGTAAGTATCTTAAAACCTATGGATTGCTATGTCTCTGAAAGAGAATCAAGCATGTGTACAGGGGCATAAACGCAGCAGTGATAGGATTGGAGAGGTTCGGTGAGCAAATGAAGACCCTTTGAAGTCATATTGCATGGTACCCATTCCACGGGTTTCAACTACCCAGGTTTAAGGTATTCTTCCTTCAGCTAAAACATGCATGTGGAACCTAGAGTATGATCAACCATGTGATCGGGAGACGTGTTCAAATATGTCTCAGTTTTCGTACCCTGGTACTTGGGTGCAACATTCCAGACGCTTTACTGACACTCTCCCGACTTGGAGAGTCAGTCCCTTTAACCTCCTGTTTGGCCCAGTTTGCAATTTCTGCGGAAGATGTACAGGAATAGCGAGAACCAATGAGAGGCTAGCTGGAGGTGTCTGGACGGGCAAATTTAACTCTCATTTCCCACCAGGAAGAGGAATTAACCAAAGGCTCAGCGTGCCGTGCCGGAACCAGATTAGGGCCTGAAGCCATCCTGCGGTGTTGCGGCCAGGTCACAAGAAAGCGAGTTGAAGAAAGGAGCTCAGGGGCACTGTAATTCACAAACCTGCAGAGTTATAAATGACAGCTATCGTCCAAAAATAGACTGAAGTAAGGCTGCCAAGAGGACTTGAAAGCGGGGCAGAATTGCAGGAAACCGATTTCAGGAGGTAGACTGGAATTGCATTGAAAGCATAGGAAAAGAGGCAGAACGTCCACAATGATGCACTTGGCCAAAAAGGGCGTATGCGTTTTTTCCTGAATATATTCAGGAAAAAACGCATACGCCCTTTTTGGCCAACCAAGCAAGCTTGCAAAGGAAATCTGCACTACAATGAAGTCTCACTTCCCCCCGGTCAAAAGGGCCATCTGAAAAAAGTGTAAAATCCAGAAAGGCAGGACAGGCCATGGAGAACTGGGAGCCTTGTTATGCTGATGGGCGGGATGTAAATTGCCAACAACCACTCGGGAGAAGTGAATGGTGTTTCCTGAAACAACTAAAAAACAATGCAACAGAACCTAGGGCACTTCCACTTATGGTCCTATAGCTTAGGGAAATTAAAATCAAAAAGACACAGCCACCCCAAAGTTTGGAACGGCTCTGTTTACAAGAACCTCGTTTACAGTACAAGTTCAACATCGCAGAAAGTGAAAAATGGATAAAGAAGTTGAGGTATTTACTTACAAAACAATATCACTCAGCAATGAAATCTGTGTCATCAGGCCCTTAGCAGCACAATGAGTGGATTCAGGTATGATGATTCTAACTGAAGTAAGTCACACAGAAAAAGAAACATCATAAGATATCAGTAATACACGGAATGTAAACTTGGCTACACAGGAACTGAATTACAGAACAGAACAGGGTCTCAAATTTAGAAAACCAACTTATGCTTGCTTAAGGGGAAAGGTGAGATGGGGTGCTGCATAAAACCAGAGATTGAAATGAGCACAGATAAAGTTCCTTAAGTCAAATATGGAATAGACAAGAGCTACTCCTTGCTCAACGAAATGGACTCAACACCGCATATTAAACGCCTAAGAATGTACCTGACTAGTAAGTATCTTAAAAACCTATGGATTGCTATGTCTCTGAAAGAGAATCAAGCATGTGTACAGGGGCATAAACGCAGCAGTGATAGGATTGGAGAGGTTCGGTGAGCAAATGAAGACCCTTTGAAGTCATATTGCATGGTACCCATTACACGGGTCTTAACTCTCCAGGTTTAAGGTATTCTTCCTTCAGCTAAAACATGCATGTGGAACCCAAGTATGATCAACCATGTGAACGGGAGACGTGTTCAAATATGTCTCAGTTTTCCTCCCCTGGTACTCGGGTGCAACATTCCAGACACTTTACTAACACTCTCCCCACTTGGAGAGTCAGCGCCTTTAACCTCCTGTTTGGCCCAGTTTGCAATTTCTGCGGAAGATGAACAGGAATAGCGAGAACCAATGAGAGGCTAGCTGGAGGTGTCTGGACGGGCAAATTTAACTCTCATTTCCCACCAGGAAGAGGAAATAACCAAAGGCTCAGCGTGCCGTGCCGGAACCAGATTAGGGCCTGAAGCCATCCTGCGGTGTTGCGGCCAGGTCACAAGAAAGCGAGTTGAAGAAAGGAGCTCAGGGGAACTGTAATTCACAAACCTGCAGAGTTATAAATGACAGCTATCGTCCAAAAATAGACTGAAGTAAGGCTGCCAAGAGGACTTGAAAGCGGGGCAGAATTGCAGGAAACCGATTTCAGGAGGTAGACTGGAATTGCATTGAAAGCATAGGAAAAGAGGCAGAACGTCCACAATGATGCACTTGGCCAAAAAGGGCGTATGCGTTTTTTTCCTGAATATATTCAGGAAAAAACGCATACGCCCTTTTTGGCCAACCAAGCAAGCTTGCAAAGGAAATCTGCACTACAATGAAGTCTCACTTCCCCCCGGTCAAAAGGGCCATCTGAAAAAAGTGTAAAATCCAGAAAGGCAGGACAGGCCATGGAGAACTGGGAGCCTTGTTATGCTGATGGGCGGGATGTAAATTGCCAACAACCACTCGGGAGAAGTGTATGGTGTTTCCTGAAACATCTAAAAAACAAAGCAACAGAGCCTAGGGCACTGCCACTTATGGTCCTATAGCTTAGGGAAATTAAAATCAAAAAGACACAGCCACCCCAAAGTTTGGAACGGCTCTGTTTACAAGAACCTCATTTACAGTACAAGTTCAACATCGCAGAAAGTGAAAAATGGATAAAGAACTTGTGGTACTTACGTACAATGCAGTATCACTCAGCAATGAAATCTATGTCATCAGGCCCGTAGCAGCATAATGAGTAGATTCAGCTACGATGATTCTAACTGAAATAAGTCACACAGAAAAAGAAACATCATAAGATATCAGTAATACACGGAATGTAAACTTGGCTACACAGGAACTGAATTACAGAACAGAACAGGGTCTCAAATTTAGAAAACCAACTTATGCTTGCTTAAGGGTAAAGGTGAGTTGGGGTGCTGCATAAAACCAGAGATTGAAATGAGCACAGATAAAGTTCCTTAAGCCAAATATGGAATAGACAAGAGCTACTCCTTGCTCAACGAAATGGACTCAACACCCCATATTAAACGCCTAAGAATGTACCTGACTAGTAAGTATCTTAAAACCTATGGATTGCTATGTCTCCAAAAGAGAATCATGCGTGTGTACAGGGGCATAAACGCAGCAGTGATAGGATTGGAGAGGTTCGGTGAGCAAATGAAGACCCTTTGAAGTCATATTGCATGGTACCCATTCCACGGGTCTCAACTCTCCAGGTTTAAGGTATTCTTCCTTCAGCTAAAACATGCATGTGGAACCCAAGTATGATCAACCATGTGAACGGGAGACGTGTTCAAATATGTCTCAGTTTTCCTCCCCTGGTACTCGGGTGCAACATTCCAGACGCTTTACTAACACTCTCCCCACTTGGAGAGTCAGCGCCTTTAACCTCCTGTTTGGCCCAGTTTGCAATTTCTGCGGAAGATGAACAGGAATAGCGAGAACCAATGAGAGGCTAGCTGGAGGTGTCTGGACGGGCAAATTTAACTCTCATTTCCCACCAGGAAGAGGAAATAACCAAAGGCTCAGCGTGCCGTACCGGAACCAGATTAGGGCCTGAAGACATCTTGCGGTGTTGCGGCCAGCTCAAAAGAAAGCCAGTTGAACAAAGGAGCTCAGGGGTACTGTAATTCACAAACCTGCAGAGTTATAAATTACAGCTATTGTCCAAAAATAGACTGAAGTAAGGCTGCCAAGAGGACTTGAAAGCGGGGCAGCATTGCAGGAAACCGATTTCAGGAGGTAGACTGGAATTGCATTGAAAGCATAGGAAAAGAGGCAGAACGTCCACAATGATGCACTTGGCCAAAAAGGGCGTATGCGTTTTTTCCTGAATATATTCAGGAAAAAACGCATACGCCCTTTTTGGCCAACCAAGCAAGCTTGCAAAGGAAATCTGCACTACAATGAAGTCTCACTTCCCCCCGGTCAAAAGGGCCATCTGAAAAAAGTGTAAAATCCAGAAAGGCAGGACAGGCCATGGAGAACTGGGAGCCTTGTTATGCTGATGGGCGGGATGTAAATTGCCAACAACCACTCGGGAGAAGTGTATGGTGTTTCCTGAAACATCTAAAAAACAAAGCAACAGAACCTAGGGCACTTCCACTTATGGTCCTATAGCTTAGGGAAATTAAAATCAAAAAGACACAGCCACCCCAAAGTTTGGAATGGCTCTGTTTACAAGAACCTCGTTTACAGTACAAGTTCAACATCGCAGAAAGTGAAAAATGGATAAAGAAGTTGTGGTATTTACTTACAAAGCAATATCACTCAGCAATGAAATCTGTGTCATCAGGCCCTTAGCAGCACAATGAGTGGATTCAGGTATGATGATTCTAACTGAAGTAAGTCACACAGAAAATGAAACATCATAAGATATCAGTAATACACGGAATGTAAACTTGGCTACACAGGAACTGAATTACAGAACAGAACAGGGTCTCAAATTTAGAAAACCAACTTATGCTTGCTTAAGGGTAAAGGTGAGTTGGGGTGCTGCATAAAACCAGAGATTGAAATGAGCACAGATAAAGTTCCTTAAGCCAAATATGGAATAGACAAGAGCTACTCCTTGCTCAACGAAATGGACTCAACACCCCATATTAAACGCCTAAGAATGTACCTGACTAGTAAGTATCTTAAAACCTATGGATTGCTATGTCTCCAAAAGAGAATCATGCGTGTGTACAGGGGCATAAACGCAGCAGTGATAGGATTGGAGAGGTTCGGTGAGCAAATGAAGACCCTTTGAAGTCATATTGCATGGTACCCATTCCACGGGTCTCAACTCTCCAGGTTTAAGGTATTCTTCCTTCAGCTAAAACATGCATGTGGAACCCAAGTATGATCAACCATGTGAACGGGAGACGTGTTCAAATATGTCTCAGTTTTCCTCCCCTGGTACTCGGGTGCAACATTCCAGACGCTTTACTAACACTCTCCCCA
Organism: Stenella coeruleoalba; assembly: GCF_951394435.1. NCBI lineage: Eukaryota > Metazoa > Chordata > Mammalia > Artiodactyla > Delphinidae > Stenella > Stenella coeruleoalba. The sequence continues at coordinate 380,489 of NW_027645998.1, read as the reverse complement.
CTTGGAGAGTCAGCGCCTTTAACCTCCTGTTTGGCCCAGTTTGCAATTTCTGCGGAAGATGAACAGGAATAGCGAGAACCAATGAGAGGCTAGCTGGAGGTGTCTGGACGGGCAAATTTAACTCTCATTTCCCACCAGGAAGAGGAAATAACCAAAGGCTCAGCGTGCCGTACCGGAACCAGATTAGGGCCTGAAGCCATCTTGCGGTGTTGCGGCCAGCTCAAAAGAAAGCCAGTTGAACAAAGGAGCTCAGGGGCACTGTAATTCACAAACCTGCAGAGTTATAAATGACAGCTATCGTCCAAAAATAGACTGAAGTAAGGCTGCCAAGAGGACTTGAAAGCGGGGCAGCATTGCAGGAAACCGATTTCAGGAGGTAGACTGGAATTGCATTGAAAGCATAGGAAAAGAGGCAGAACGTCCACAATGATGCACTTGGCCAAAAAGGGCGTATGCGTTTTTTCCTGAATATATTCAGGAAAAAACCCATACGCCCTTTTTGGCCAACCAAGCAAGCTTGCAAAGGAAATCTGCACTACTATGAAGTCTCACTTCCCCCCGGTCAAAAGGGCCATCTGAAAAAAGTGTAAAATCCAGAAAGGCAGGACAGGCCATGGAGAACTGGGAGCCTTGTTATGCTGATGGGCGGGATGTAAATTGCCAACAACCACTCGGGAGAAGTGTATGGTGTTTCCTGAAACATCTAAAAAACAAAGCAACAGAACCTAGGGCACTTCCACTTATGGTCCTATAGCTTAGGGAAATTAAAATCAAAAAGACACAGCCACCCCAAAGTTTGGAACGGCTGTGTTTACAAGAACCTCGTTTACAGTACAAGTTCAACATCGCAGAAAGTGAAAAATGGATAAAGAACTTGTGGTATTTACTTACAAAGCAATATCACTCAGCAATGAAATCTGTGTCATCAGGCCCTTAGCAGCACAATGAGTGGATTCAGGTATGATGATTCTAACTGAAGTAAGTCACACAGAAAAAGAAACATCATAAGATATCAGTAATACACGGAATGTAAACTTGGCTACACAGGAACTGAATTACAGAACAGAACAGGGACTCAAATTTAGAAAACCAACTTATGCTTGCTTAAGGGTAAAGGTGAGTTGGGGTGCTGCATAAAACCAGAGATTGAAATGAGCACAGATAAAGTTCCTTAAGTCAAATATGGAATAGACAAGAGCTACTCCTTGCTCAACGAAATGGACTCAACACCGCATATTAAACGCCTAAGAATGTACCTGACTAGTAAGTATCTTAAAACCTATGGATTGCTATGTCTCTGAAAGAGAATCAAGCATGTGTACAGGGGCATAAACGCAGCAGTGATAGGATTGGAGAGGTTCGGTGGGCAAATGAAGACCCTTTGAAGTCATATTGCATGGTACCCATTACACGGGTCTTAACTCTCCAGGTTTAAGGTATTCTTCCTTCAGCTAAAACATGCATGTGGAACCCAAGTATGATCAACCATGTGAACGGGAGACGTGTTCAAATATGTCTCAGTTTTCCTCCCCTGGTACTCGGGTGCAACATTCCAGACACTTTACTAACACTCTCCCCACTTGGAGAGTCAGCGCCTTTAACCTCCTGTTTGGCCCAGTTTGCAATTTCTGCGGAAGATGAACAGGAATAGCGAGAACCAATGAGAGGCTAGCTGGAGGTGTCTGGACGGGCAAATTTAACTCTCATTTCCCACCAGGAAGAGGAAATAACCAAAGGCTCAGCGTGCCGTGCCGGAACCAGATTAGGGCCTGAAGCCATCCTGCGGTGTTGCGGCCAGGTCACAAGAAAGCGAGTTGAAGAAAGGAGCTCAGGGGAACTGTAATTCACAAACCTGCAGAGTTATAAATGACAGCTATCGTCCAAAAATAGACTGAAGTAAGGCTGCCAAGAGGACTTGAAAGCGGGGCAGAATTGCAGGAAACCGATTTCAGGAGGTAGACTGGAATTGCATTGAAAGCATAGGAAAAGAGGCAGAACGTCCACAATGATGCACTTGGCCAAAAAGGGCGTATGCGTTTTTTTCCTGAATATATTCAGGAAAAAACGCATACGCCCTTTTTGGCCAACCAAGCAAGCTTGCAAAGGAAATCTGCACTACAATGAAGTCTCACTTCCCCCCGGTCAAAAGGGCCATCTGAAAAAAGTGTAAAATCCAGAAAGGCAGGACAGGCCATGGAGAACTGGGAGCCTTGTTATGCTGATGGGCGGGATGTAAATTGCCAACAACCACTCGGGAGAAGTGTATGGTGTTTCCTGAAACATCTAAAAAACAAAGCAACAGAGCCTAGGGCACTTCCACTTATGGTCCTATAGCTTAGGGAAATTAAAATCAAAAAGACACAGCCACCCCAAAGTTTGGAACGGCTCTGTTTACAAGAACCTCATTTACAGTACAAGTTCAACATCGCAGAAAGTGAAAAATGGATAAAGAACTTGTGGTACTTACGTACAATGCAGTATCACTCAGCAATGAAATCTATGTCATCAGGCCCGTAGCAGCATAATGAGTAGATTCAGCTACGATGATTCTAACTGAAATAAGTCACACAGAAAAAGAAACATCATAAGATATCAGTAATACACGGAATGTAAACTTGGCTACACAGGAACTGAATTACAGAACAGAACAGGGTCTCAAATTTAGAAAACCAACTTATGCTTGCTTAAGGGTAAAGGTGAGTTGGGGTGCTGCATAAAACCAGAGATTGAAATGAGCACAGATAAAGTTCCTTAAGCCAAATATGGAATAGACAAGAGCTACTCCTTGCTCAACGAAATGGACTCAACACCCCATATTAAACGCCTAAGAATGTACCTGACTAGTAAGTATCTTAAAACCTATGGATTGCTATGTCTCCAAAAGAGAATCATGCGTGTGTACAGGGGCATAAACGCAGCAGTGATAGGATTGGAGAGGTTCGGTGAGCAAATGAAGACCCTTTGAAGTCATATTGCATGGTACCCATTCCACGGGTCTCAACTCTCCAGGTTTAAGGTATTCTTCCTTCAGCTAAAACATGCATGTGGAACCCAAGTATGATCAACCATGTGAACGGGAGACGTGTTCAAATATGTCTCAGTTTTCCTCCCCTGGTACTCGGGTGCAACATTCCAGACGCTTTACTAACACTCTCCCCACTTGGAGAGTCAGCGCCTTTAACCTCCTGTTTGGCCCAGTTTGCAATTTCTGCGGAAGATGAACAGGAATAGCGAGAACCAATGAGAGGCTAGCTGGAGGTGTCTGGACGGGCAAATTTAACTCTCATTTCCCACCAGGAAGAGGAAATAACCAAAGGCTCAGCGTGCCGTACCGGAACCAGATTAGGGCCTGAAGACATCTTGCGGTGTTGCGGCCAGCTCAAAAGAAAGCCAGTTGAACAAAGGAGCTCAGGGGTACTGTAATTCACAAACCTGCAGAGTTATAAATTACAGCTATTGTCCAAAAATAGACTGAAGTAAGGCTGCCAAGAGGACTTGAAAGCGGGGCAGCATTGCAGGAAACCGATTTCAGGAGGTAGACTGGAATTGCATTGAAAGCATAGGAAAAGAGGCAGAACGTCCACAATGATGCACTTGGCCAAAAAGGGCGTATGCGTTTTTTCCTGAATATATTCAGGAAAAAACGCATACGCCCTTTTTGGCCAACCAAGCAAGCTTGCAAAGGAAATCTGCACTACAATGAAGTCTCACTTCCCCCCGGTCAAAAGGGCCATCTGAAAAAAGTGTAAAATCCAGAAAGGCAGGACAGGCCATGGAGAACTGGGAGCCTTGTTATGCTGATGGGCGGGATGTAAATTGCCAACAACCACTCGGGAGAAGTGTATGGTGTTTCCTGAAACATCTAAAAAACAAAGCAACAGAACCTAGGGCACTTCCACTTATGGTCCTATAGCTTAGGGAAATTAAAATCAAAAAGACACAGCCACCCCAAAGTTTGGAATGGCTCTGTTTACAAGAACCTCGTTTACAGTACAAGTTCAACATCGCAGAAAGTGAAAAATGGATAAAGAAGTTGTGGTATTTACTTACAAAGCAATATCACTCAGCAATGAAATCTGTGTCATCAGGCCCTTAGCAGCACAATGAGTGGATTCAGGTATGATGATTCTAACTGAAGTAAGTCACACAGAAAATGAAACATCATAAGATATCAGTAATACACGGAATGTAAACTTGGCTACACAGGAACTGAATTACAGAACAGAACAGGGACTCAAATTTAGAAAACCAACTTATGCTTGCTTAAGGGTAAAGGTGAGTTGGGGTGCTGCATAAAACCAGAGATTGAAATGAGCACAGATAAAGTTCCTTAAGCCAAATATGGAATAGACAAGAACTACTCCTTGCTCAACGAAATGGACTCAACACCCCATATTAAACGCCTAAGAATGTACCTGACTAGTAAGTATCTTAAAACCTATGGATTGCTATGTCTCTGAAAGAGAATCAAGCATGTGTACAGGGGCATAAACGCAGCAGTGATAGGATTGGAGAGGTTCGGTGAGCAAATGAAGACCCTTTGAAGTCATATTGCATGGTACCCATTCCACGGGTTTCAACTACCCAGGTTTTAGGTATTCTTCCTTCAGCTAAAATATGCATGTGGAACCCAAGTATGATCAACCATGTGAACGGGAGACGTGTTCAAATATGTCTCAGTTTTCCTCCCCTGGTACTCGGGTGCAACATTCCAGACGCTTTACTAACACTCTCCCCACTTGGAGAGTCAGCGCCTTTAACCTCCTGTTTGGCCCAGTTTGCAATTTCTGCGGAAGATGAACAGGAATAGCGAGAACCAATGAGAGGCTAGCTGGAGGTGTCTGGACGGGCAAATTTAACTCTCATTTCCCACCAGGAAGAGGAATTAACCAAAGGCTCAGCGTGCCGTGCCGGAACCAGATTAGGGCCTGAAGCCATCCTGCAGTGTTGCGGCCAGGTCACAAGAAAGCGAGTTGAAGAAAGGAGCTCAGGGGCACTGTAATTCACAAACCTGCAGAGTTATAAATGACAGCTATCGTCCAAAAATAGACTGAAGTAAGGCTGCCAAGAGGACTTGAAAGCGGGGCAGAATTGCAGGAAACCGATTTCAGGAGGTAGACTGGAATTGCATTGAAAGCATAGGAAAAGAGGCAGAACGTCCACAATGATGCACTTGGCGAAAAAGGGCGTATGCGTTTTTTCCTGAATATATTCAGGAAAAAACGCATACGCCCTTTTTGGCCAACCAAGCAAGCTTGCAAAGGAAATCTGCACTACAATGAAGTCTCACTTCCCCCTGGTCAAAAGGGCCATCTGAAAAAAGTGTAAAATCCAGAAAGGCAGGACAGGCCATGGAGAACTGGGAGCCTTGTTATGCTGATGGGCGGGATGTAAATTGCCAACAACCACTCGGGAGAAGTGTATGGTGTTTCCTGAAACATCTAAAAAACAAAGCAACAGAGCCTAGGGCACTTCCACTTATGGTCCTATAGCTTAGGGAAATTAAAATCAAAAAGACACAGCCACCCCAAAGTTTGGAACGGCTCTGTTTACAAGAACCTCATTTACAGTACAAGTTCAACATCGCAGAAAGTGAAAAATGGATAAAGAACTTGTGGTACTTACGTACAATGCAGTATCACTCAGCAATGAAATCTATGTCATCAGGCCCGTAGCAGCATAATGAGTAGATTCAGCTACGATGATTCTAACTGAAATAAGTCACACAGAAAAAGAAACATCATAAGATATCAGTAATACACGGAATGTAAACTTGGCTACACAGGAACTGAATTCCAAAACAGAACAGGGTCTCAAATTTATAAAACCAACTTATGCTTGCTTAAGGGTAAAGGTGAGTTGGGGTGCTGCATAAAACCAGAGATTGAAATGAGCACAGATAAATTTCCTTAAGCCAAATATGGAATAGACAAGAGCTACTCCTTGCTCAACGAAATGGACTCAACACCGCATATTAAACGCCTAAGAATGTACCTGACTAGTAAGTATCTTAAAACCTATGGATTGCTATGTCTCCAAAAGAGAATCAAGCATGTGTACAGGGGCATAAACACAGCAGTGATAGGATTGGAGAGGTTCGGTGAGCAAATGAAGACCCTTTGAAGTCATATTGCATGGTACCCATTCCACGGGTTTCAACTACCCAGGTTTTAGGTATTCTTCCTTCAGCTAAAATATGCATGTGGAACCCAAGTATGATCAACCATGTGAACGGGAGACGTGTTCAAATATGTCTCAGTTTTCCTCCCCTGGTACTCGGGTGCAACATTCCAGACGCTTTACTAACACTCTCCCCACTTGGAGAGTCAGCGCCTTTAACCTCCTGTTTGGCCCAGTTTGCAATTTCTGCGGAAGATGAACAGGAATAGCGAGAACCAATGAGAGGCTAGCTGGAGGTGTCTGGACGGGCAAATTTAACTCTCATTTCCCACCAGGAAGAGGAAATAACCAAAGGCTCAGCGTGCCGTACCGGAACCAGATTAGGGCCTGAAGCCATCCTGCGGTGTTGCGGCCAGATCAAAAGAAAGCCAGTTGAACAAAGGAGCTCAGGGGCACTGTAATTCACAAACCTGCAGAGTTATAAATGACAGCTATCGTCCAAAAATATACTGAAGTAAGGCTGCCAAGAGGACTTGAAAGCGGGGCAGAATTGCAGGAAACCGATTTCAGGAGGTAGACTGGAATTGCATTGAAAGCATAGGAAAAGAGGCAGAACGTCCACAATGATGCACTTGGCCAAAAAGGGCGTATGCGTTTTTTCCTGAATATATTCAGGAAAAAACGCATACGCCCTTTTTGGCCAACCAAGCAAGCTTGCAAAGGAAATCTGCACTACAATGAAGTCTCACTTCCCCCCGGTCAAAAGGGCCATCTGAAAAAAGTGTAAAATCCAGAAAGGCAGGACAGGCCATGGAGAACTGGGAGCCTTGTTATGCTGATGGGCGGGATGTAAATTGCCAACAACCACTCGGGAGAAGTGAATGGTGTTTCCTGAAACAACTAAAAAACAAAGCAACAGAACCTAGGGCACTTCCACTTATGGTCCTATAGCTTAGGGAAATTAAAATCAAAAAGACACAGCCACCCCAAAGTTTGGAACGGCTCTGTTTACAAGAACCTCGTTTACAGTACAAGTTCAACATCGCAGAAAGTGAAAAATGGATAAAGAAGTTGAGGTATTTACTTACAAAACAATATCACTCAGCAATGAAATCTGTGTCATCAGGCCCTTAGCAGCACAATGAGTGGATTCAGGTATGATGATTCTAACTGAAGTAAGTCACACAGAGAAAGAAACATCATAAGATATCAGTAATACACGGAATGTAAACTTGGCTACACAGGAACTGAATTACAGAACAGAACAGGGTCTCAAATTTAGAAAACCAACTTATGCTTGCTTAAGGGGAAAGGTGAGATGGGGTGCTGCATAAAACCAGAGATTGAAATGAGCACAGATAAAGTTCCTTAAGTCAAATATGGAATAGACAAGAGCTACTCCTTGCTCAACGAAATGGACTCAACACCGCATATTAAACGCCTAAGAATGTACCTGACTAGTAAGTATCTTAAAAACCTATGGATTGCTATGTCTCTGAAAGAGAATCAAGCATGTGTACAGGGGCATAAACGCAGCAGTGATAGGATTGGAGAGGTTCGGTGAGCAAATGAAGACCCTTTGAAGTCATATTGCATGGTACCCATTACACGGGTCTTAACTCTCCAGGTTTAAGGTATTCTTCCTTCAGCTAAAACATGCATGTGGAACCCAAGTATGATCAACCATGTGAACGGGAGACGTGTTCAAATATGTCTCAGTTTTCCTCCCCTGGTACTCGGGTGCAACATTCCAGACACTTTACTAACACTCTCCCCACTTGGAGAGTCAGCGCCTTTAACCTCCTGTTTGGCCCAGTTTGCAATTTCTGCGGAAGATGAACAGGAATAGCGAGAACCAATGAGAGGCTAGCTGGAGGTGTCTGGACGGGCAAATTTAACTCTCATTTCCCACCAGGAAGAGGAAATAACCAAAGGCTCAGCGTGCCGTGCCGGAACCAGATTAGGGCCTGAAGCCATCCTGCGGTGTTGCGGCCAGGTCACAAGAAAGCGAGTTGAAGAAAGGAGCTCAGGGGCACTGTAATTCACAAACCTGCAGAGTTATAAATGACAGCTATCGTCCAAAAATAGACTGAAGTAAGGCTGCCAAGAGGACTTGAAAGCGGGGCAGAATTGCAGGAAACCGATTTCAGGAGGTAGACTGGAATTGCATTGAAAGCATAGGAAAAGAGGCAGAACGTCCACAATGATGCACTTGGCCAAAAAGGGCGTATGCGTTTTTTTCCTGAATATATTCAGGAAAAAACGCATACGCCCTTTTTGGCCAACCAAGCAAGCTTGCAAAGGAAATCTGCACTACAATGAAGTCTCACTTCCCCCCGGTCAAAAGGGCCATCTGAAAAAAGTGTAAAATCCAGAAAGGCAGGACAGGCCATGGAGAACTGGGAGCCTTGTTATGCTGATGGGCGGGATGTAAATTGCCAACAACCACTCGGGAGAAGTGTATGGTGTTTCCTGAAACATCTAAAAAACAAAGCAACAGAGCCTAGGGCACTTCCACTTATGGTCCTATAGCTTAGGGAAATTAAAATCAAAAAGACACAGCCACCCCAAAGTTTGGAACGGCTCTGTTTACAAGAACCTCATTTACAGTACAAGTTCAACATCGCAGAAAGTGAAAAATGGATAAAGAACTTGTGGTACTTACGTACAATGCAGTATCACTCAGCAATGAAATCTATGTCATCAGGCCAGTAGCAGCATAATGAGTAGATTCAGGTACGATGATTCTAACTGAAATAAGTCACACAGAAAAAGAAACATCATAAGATATAAGTAATACACGGAATGTAAACTTGGCTACACAGGAACTGAATTCCAAAACAGAACAGGGTCTCAAATTTAGAAAACCAACTTATGCTTGCTTAAGGGTAAAGGTGAGTTGGGGTGCTGCATAAAACCAGAGATTGAAATGAGCACAGATAAATTTCCTTAAGCCAAATATGGAATAGACAAGAGCTACTCCTTGCTCAACGAAATGGACTCAACACCGCATATTAAACGCCTAAGAATGTACCTGACTAGTAAGTATCTTAAAACCTATGGATTGCTATGTCTCCAAAAGAGAATCAAGCATGTGTACAGGGGCAAAAACACAGCAGTGATAGGATTGGAGAGGTTCGGTGAGCAAATGAAGACCCTTTTAAGTCATATTGCATGGTACCCATTCCACGGGTTTCAACTACCCAGGTTTTAGGTATTCTTCCTTCAGCTAAAATATGCATGTGGAACCCAAGTATGATCAACCATGTGAACGGGAGACGTGTTCAAATATGTCTCAGTTTTCCTCCCCTGGTACTCGGGTGCAACATTCCAGACGCTTTACTAACACTCTCCCCACTTGGAGAGTCAGCGCCTTTAACCTCCTGTTTGGCCCAGTTTGCAATTTCTGCGGAAGATGAACAGGAATAGCGAGAACCAATGAGAGACTAGCTGGAGGTGTCTGGACAGGCAAATTTAACTCTCATTTCCCACCAGGAAGAGGAAATAACCAAAGGCTCAGCGTTCCGTGCCGGAACCAGATTAGGGCCTGAAGCCATCCTGCGGTGTTGCGGCCAGGTCACAAGAAAGCGAGTTGAAGAAAGGAGCTCAGGGGCACTGTAATTCACAAACCTGCAGAGTTATAAATGACAGCTATCGTCCAAAAATAGACTGAAGTAAGGCTGCCAAGAGGACTTGAAAGCGGGGCAGAATTGCAGGAAACCGATTTCAGGAGGTAGACTGGAATTGCATTGAAAGCATAGGAAAAGAGGCAGAACGTCCACAATGATACACTTGGCCAAAAAGGGCGTATGCGTTTTTTCCTGAATATATTCAGGAAAAAACGCATACGCCCTTTTTGGCCAACCAAGCAAGCTTGCAAAGGAAATCTGCACTACAATGAAGTCTCACTTCCCCCCGGTCAAAAGGGCCATCTGAAAAAAGTGTAAAATCCAGAAAGGCAGGACAGGCCATGGAGAACTGGGAGCCTTGTTATGCTGATGGGCGGGATGTAAATTGCCAACAACCACTCGGGAGAAGTATATGGTGTTTCCTGAAACATCTAAAAAACAAAGCAACAGAACCTAGGGCACTTCCACTTATGGTCCTATAGCTTAGGGAAATTAAAATCAAAAAGACACAGCCACCCCAAAGTTTGGAACGGCTCTGTTTACAAGAACCTCGTTTACAGTACAAGTTCAACATCGCAGAAAGTGAAAAATGGATAAAGAAGTTGTGGTATTTACTTAAAAAACAATATCACTCAGCAATGAAATCTGTGTCATCAGGCCCTTAGCAGCACAATGAGTGGATTCAGGTATGATGATTCTAACTGAAGTAAGTCACACAGAAAAAGAAACATCATAAGATATCAGTAATACACGGAATGTAAACTTGGCTACACAGGAACTGAATTACAGAACACAACAGGGTCTCAAATTTAGAAAACCAACTTATGCTTGCTTAAGGGGAAAGGTGAGATGGGGTGCTGCATAAAACAAGAGATTGAAATGAGCACAGATAAAGTTCCTTAAGTCAAATATGGAATAGACAAGAGCTACTCCTTGCTCAACGAAATGGACTCAACACCGCATATTAAACGCCTAAGAATGTACCTGACTAGTAAGTATCTTAAAAACCTATGGATTGCTATGTCTCTGAAAGAGAATCAAGCATGTGTACAGGGGCATAAGCGCAGCAGTGATAGGATTGGAGAGGTTCGGTGAGCAAATGAAGACCCTTTGAAGTCATATTGCATGGTACCCATTACACGGGTCTTAACTCTCCAGGTTTAAGGTATTCTTCCTTCAGCTAAAACATGCATGTGGAACCCAAGTATGATCAACCATGTGAACGGGAGACGTGTTCAAATATGTCTCAGTTTTCCTCCCCTGGTACTCGGGTGCAACATTCCAAACGCTTTACTAACACTCTCCCCACTTGGAGAGTCAGCGCCTTTAACCTCCTGTTTGGCCCAGTTTGCAATTTCTGCGGAAGATGAACAGGAATAGCGAGAACCAATGAGAGGCTAGCTGGAGGTGTCTGGACGGGCAAATTTAACTCTCATTTCCCACCAGGAAGAGGAAATAACCAAAGGCTCAGCGTGCCGTGCCGGAACCAGATTAGGGCCTGAAGCCATCCTGCGGTGTTGCGGCCAGGTCACAAGAAAGCGAGTTGAAGAAAGGAGCTCAGGGGCACTGTAATTCACAAACCTGCAGAGTTATAAATGACAGCTATCGTCCAAAAATAGACTGAAGTAAGGCTGCCAAGAGGACTTGAAAGCGGGGCAGCATTGCAGGAAACCGATTTCAGGAGGTAGACTGGAATTGCATTGAAAGCATAGGAAAAGAGGCAGAACGTCCACAATGATGCACTTGGCCAAAAAGGGCGTATGCGTTTTTTCCTGAATATATTCAGGAAAAAACGCATACGCCCTTTTTGGCCAACCAAGCAAGCTTGCAAAGGAAATCTGCACTACAATGAAGTCTCACTTCCCCCCGGTCAAAAGGGCCATCTGAAAAAAGTGTAAAATCCAGAAAGGCAGGACAGGCCATGGAGAACTGGGAGCCTTGTTATGCTGATGGGCGGGATGTAAATTGCCAACAACCACTCGGGAGAAGTGTATGGTGTTTCCTGAAACATCTAAAAAACAAAGCAACAGAGCCTAGGGCACTTCCACTTATGGTCCTATAGCTTAGGGAAATTAAAATCAAAAAGACACAGCCACCCCAAAGTTTGGAACGGCTCTGTTTACAAGAACCTCGTTTACAGTACAAGTTCAACATCGCAGAAAGTGAAAAATGGATAAAGAACTTGTGGTACTTACGTACAATGCAGTATCACTCAGCAATGAAATCTATGTCATCAGGCCCGTAGCAGCATAATGAGTAGATTCAGGTACGACGATGCTAACTGAAATAAGTCACACAGAAAAAGAAACATCATAAGATATCACTAATACACGGAATGTAAACTTGGCTACACAGGAACTGAATTCCAAAACAGAACAGGGTCTCAAATTTAGAAAAACAACTTATGCTTGCTTAAGGGGAAAGGTGAGTTGGGGTGCTGCATAATACCAGAGATTGAAATGAGCACAGATAAAGTTCCTTAAGTCAAATATGGAATAGACAAGAGCTACTCCTTGCTTAACGAAATGGACTCAACACCGCATATTAAACACCTAAGAATGTACCTGACTAGTAAGTATCTTAAAACCTATGGATTGCTATGTCTCCAAAAGAGAATCAAGCGTGTGTACAGGGGCATAAACGCAGCAGTGATAGGATTGGAGAGGTTCGGTGAGCAAATGAAGACCCTTTGAAGTCATATTGCATGGTACCCATTACACGGGTCTTAACTCTCCAGGTTTAAGGTATTCTTCCTTCAGCTAAAACATGCATGTGGAACCCAAGTATGATCAACCATGTGAACGGGAGACGTGTTCAAATATGTCTCAGTTTTCCTCCCCTGGTACTCGGGTGCAACATTCCAGACGCTTTACTAACACTCTCCCCACTTGGAGAGTCAGCGCCTTTAACCTCCTGTTTGGCCCAGTTTGCAATTTCTGCGGAAGATGAACAGGAATAGCGAGAATCAATGAGAGACTAGCTGGAGGTGTCTGGACGGGCAAATTTAACTCTCATTTCCCACCAGGAAGAGGAAATAACCAAAGGCTCAGCGTGCCGTGCCGGAACCAGATTAGGGCCTGAAGCCATCCTGCGGTGTTGCGGCCAGGTCACAAGAAAGCGAGTTGAAGAAAGGAGCTCAGGGGCACTGTAATTCACAAACCTGCAGAGTTATAAATGACAGCTATCGTCCAAAAATAGACTGAAGTAAGGCTGCCAAGAGGACTTGAAAGCGGGGCAGAATTGCAGGAAACCGATTTCAGGAGGTAGACTGGAATTGCATTGAAAGCATAGGAAAAGAGGCAGAACGTCCACAATGATGCACTTGGCCAAAAAGGGCGTATGCGTTTTTTCCTGAATATATTCAGGAAAAAACGCATATGCCCTTTTTGGCCAACCAAGCAAGCTTGCAAAGGAAATCTGCACTACAATGAAGTCTCACTTCCCCCCGGTCAAAAGGGCCATCTGTAAAAAGTGTAAAATCCAGAAAGGCAGGACAGGCCATGGAGAACTGGGAGCCTTGTTAATCTGATGGGCGGGATGTAAATTGCCAACAACCACTCGGGAGAAGTATATGGTGTTTCCTGAAACATCTAAAAAACAAAGAAACAGAACATAGGGCACTTCCACTTATGGTCCTATAGCTTAGGGAAATTAAAATCAAAAAGACACAGCCACCCCAAAGTTTGGAACGGCTCTGTTTACAAGAACCTCGTTTACAGTACAAGTTCAACATCGCAGAAAGTGAAAAATGGATAAAGAAGTTGTGGTATTTACTTACAAAGCAATATCACTCAGCAATGAAATCTGTGTCATCAGGCCCGTAGCAGCACAATGAGTGGATTCAGGTATGATGATTCTAACTGAAATAAGTCAGACAGAAAAGAAACATCATAAGATATCAGTAATACACGGAATGTAAACTTGGCTACACAGGAACTGAATTACAGAACAGAACAGGGTCTCAAATTTAGAAAACCAACTTATGCTTGCTTAAGGGTAAAGGTGAGTTGGGGTGCTGCATAAAACCAGAGATTGAAATGAGCACAGATAAAGTTCCTTAAGCCAAATATGGAATAGACAAGAGCTACTCCTTGCTCAACGAAATGGATTGAAAACCCCATATTAAACGCCTAAGAATGTACCTGACTAGTAAGTATCTTAAAACCTATGGATTGCTATGTCTCCAAAAGAGAATCAAGCGTGTGTACAGGGGCATAAACGCAGCAGTGATAGGATTGGAGAGGTTCGGTGAGCAAATGAAGACCCTTTGAAGTCATATTGCATGGTACCCATTACACGGGTCTCAACTCTCCAGGTTTAAGGTATTCTTCCTTCAGCTAAAACATGCATGTGGAACCCAATTATGATCAACCATGTGAACGGGAAACGTGTTCAAATATGTCTCAGTTTTCCTCCCCTGGTACTCGGGTGCAACATTCCAGACGCTTTACTAACACTCTCCCCACTTGGAGAGTCAGCGCCTTTAACCTCCTGTTTGGCCCAGTTTGCAATTTCTGCGGAAGATGAACAGGAATAGCGAGAACCAATGAGAGACTAGCTGGAGGTGTCTGGACGGGCAAATTTAACTCTCATTTCCCACCAGGAAGAGGAAATAACCAAAGGCTCAGCGTGCCGTACCGGAACCAGATTAGGGCCTGAAGCCATCCTGCGGTGTTGCGGCCAGGTCACAAGAAAGCGAGTTGAAGAAAGGAGCTCAGGGGCACTGTAATTCACAAACCTGCAGAGTTATAAATGACAGCTATCGTCCAAAAATAGACTGAAGTAAGGCTGCCAAGAGGACTTGAAAGCGGGGCAGCATTGCAGGAAACCGATTTCAGGAGGTAGACTGGAATTGCATTGAAAGCATAGGAAAAGAGGCAGAACGTCCACAATGATGCACTTGGCCAAAAAGGGCGTATGCGTTTTTTCCTGAATATATTCAGGAAAAAACGCATACGCCCTTTTTGGCCAACCAAGCAAGCTTGCAAAGAAAATCTGCACTACAATGAAGTCTCACTTCCCCCCGGTCAAAAGGGCCATCTGAAAAAAGTGTAAAATCCAGAAAGGCAGGACAGGCCATGGAGAACTGGGAGCCTTGTTATGCTGATGGGCGGGATGTAAATTGCCAACAACCACTCGGGAGAAGTGTATGGTGTTTCCTGAAACATCTAAAAAACAAAGCAACAGAACCTAGGGCACTTCCACTTATGGTCCTATAGCTTAGGGAAATTAAAATCAAAAAGACACAGCCACCCCAAAGTTTGGAACGGCTCTGTTTACAAGAACCTCGTTTACAGTACAAGTTCAACATCGCAGAAAGTGAAAAATGGATAAAGAAGTTGTGGTATTTACTTACAAAGCAATATCACTCAGCAATGAAATCTGTGTCATCAGGCCCTTAGCAGCACAATGAGTGGATTCAGGTATGATGATTCTAACTGAAGTAAGTCACACAGAAAAAGAAACATCATAAGATATCAGTAGTACACGGAATGTAAACTTGGCTACACAGGAACTGAATTACAGAACAGAACAGGGACTCAAATTTAGAAAACCAACTTATGCTTGCTTAAGGGTAAAGGTGAGTTGGGGTGCTGCATAAAACCAGAGATTGAAATGAGCACAGATAAAGTTCCTTAGGTCAAATATGGAATAGACAAGAACTACTCCTTGCTCAACGAAATAGACTCAACACCGCATATTAAACGCCTAAGAATGTACCTGACTAGTAAGTATCTTAAAACCTATGGATTGCTATGTCTCCGAAAGAGAATCAAGCGTGTGTACAGGGGCATAAACGCAGCAGTGATAGGATTGGAGAGGTTCGGTGAGCAAATGAAGACCCTTTGAAGTCATATTGCATGGTATCCATTCCACGGGTTTCAACTACCCAGGTTTAAGGTATTCTTCCTTCAGCTAAAACATGCATGTGGAACCTAGAGTATGATCAACCATGTGATCGGGAGACGTGTTCAAATATGTCTCAGTTTTCGTACCCTGGTACTCGGGTGCAACATTCCAGACGCTTTACTAACACTCTCCCCACTTGGAGAGTCAGTCCCTTTAACCTCCTGTTTGGCCCAGTTTGCAATTTCTGCGGAAGATGAACAGGAATAGCGAGAACCAATGAGAGACTAGCTGGAGGTGTCTGGACGGGCAAATTTCACTCTCATTTCCCACCAGGAAGAGGAAATAACCAAAGGCTCAGCGTGCCGTGCCGGAACCAGATTAGGGCCTGAAGCCATCCTGCGGTGTTGCGGCCAGGTCACAAGAAAGCGAGTTGAAGAAAGGAGCTCAGGGGCACTGTAATTCACAAACCTGCAGAGTTATAAATGACAGCTATCGTCCAAAAATAGACTGAAGTAAGGCTGCCAAGAGGACTTGAAAGCGGGGCAGAATTGCAGGAAACCGATTTCAGGAGGTAGACTGGAATTGCATTGAAAGCATAGGAAAAGAGGCAGAACGTCCACAATGATGCACTTGGCCAAAAAGGGCGTATGCGTTTTTTCCTGAATATATTCAGGAAAAAACGCATACGCCCTTTTTGGCCAACCAAGCAAGCTTGCAAAGGAAATCTGCACTACAATGAAGTCTCACTTCCCCCCGGTCAAAAGGGCCATCTGAAAAAAGTGTAAAATCCAGAAAGGCAGGACAGGCCATGGAGAACTGGGAGCCTTGTTATGCTGATGGGCGGGATGTAAATTGCCAACAGACACTCGTGAGAAGTGTATGGTGTTTCCTGAAACAACTAAAAAACAAAGCAACAGAGACTAGGGCACTGCCACTTATGGTCCTATAGCTTAGGGAAATTAAAATCAAAAAGACACAGCCACCCCAAAGTTTGGGACGCCTCTGTTTACAAGAACCTCGTTTACAGTACAAGTTCAACATCGCAGAAAGTGAAAAATGGATAAAGAAATTGTGGTATTTACTTACAAAGCAATATTACTCAGCAATGAATTCTATGTCATCAGGCCCTTAGCATCACAATGAGTGGATTCAGGTATGATGATTCTAACTGAAATAAGTCACACAGAAAAAGAAACATCATAAGATATCAGTAATACACGGAATGTAAACTTGGCTACACAGGAACTGAATTACAGAACAGAACAGGGTCTCAAATTTAGAAAACCAACTTATGCTTGCTTAAGGGGAAAGGTGAGTTGGGGTGCTGCATAAAACCAGAGATTGAAATGAGCACAGATAAAGTTCCTTAAGCCAAATATGGAATAGACAAGAGCTACTCCTTGCTCAACGAAATGGACTCAAAACCCCATATTAAACCCCTAAGAATGTAACTGACTAGTAAGTATCTTAAAACCTATGGATTGCTATGTCTCCAAAAGAGAATCAAGCGTGTGTACAGGGGAATAAACGCAGCAGTGATAGGATTGGAGAGGTTCGGTGAGCAAATGAAGACCCTTTGAAGTCATATTGCATGGTACCCATTCCACGGGTCTCAACTCTCCAGGTTTAAGGTATTCTTCCTTCAGCTAAAACATGCATGTGGAACCCAGAGTATGATCAACCATGTGATCGGGAGACGTGTTCAAATATGTCTCAGTTTTCCTCCCCTGGTACTCGGATGCAACATTCCAGACGCTTTACTAACACTCTCCCGACTTGGAGAGTCAGTCCCTTTAACCTCCTGTTTGGCCCAGTTTGCAATTTCTGCGGAAGATGAACAGGAATAGCGAGAACCAATGAGAGGCTAGCTGGAGGTGTCTGGACGGGCAAATTTAACTCTCATTTCCCACCAGGAAGAGGAAATAACCAAAGGCTCAGTGTGCCGTACCGGAACCAGATTAGGGCCTGAAGCCATCCTGCGGTGTTGCGGCCAGCTCAAAAGAAAGCGAGTTGAAGAAAGGAGCTCAGGGGCACTGTAATTCACAAACCTGCAGAGTTATAAATGACAGCTATCGTCCAAAAATAGACTGAAGTAAGGCTGCCAAGAGGACTTGAAAGCGGGGCAGAATTGCAGGAAACCGATTTCAGGAGGTAGACTGGAATTGCATTGAAAGCATAGGAAAAGAGGCAGAACGTCCACAATGATGCACTTGGCCAAAAAGGGCGTATGCGTTTTTTCCTGAATATATTCAGGAAAAAACGCATACGCCCTTTCTGGCCAACCAAGCAAGCTTGCAAAGGAAATCTGCACTACAATGAAGTCTCACTTCCCCCCGGTCAAAAGGGCCATCTGAAAAAAGTGTAAAATCCAGAAAGGCAGGACAGGCCATGGAGAACTGGGAGCCTTGTTATGCTGATGGGCGGGATGTAAATTGCCAACAACCACTCGGGAGAAGTGTATGGTGTTTCCTGAAACATCTAAAAAACAAAGCAACAGAACCTAGGGCACTTCCACTTATGGTCCTATAGCTTAGGGAAATTAAAATCAAAAAGACACAGCCACCCCAAAGTTTGGAACGGCTCTGTTTACAAGAACCTCGTTTACAGTACAAGTTCAACATCGCAGAAAGTGAAAAATGGATAAAGAAGTTGTGGTATTTACTTACAAAGCAATATCACTCAGCAATGAAATCTGTGTCATCAGGCCCTTAGCAGCACAATGAGTGGATTCAGGTATGATGATTCTAACTGAAGTAAGTCACACAGAAAAAGAAACATCATAAGATATCAGTAGTACACGGAATGTAAACTTGGCTACACAGGAACTGAATTACAGAACAGAACAGGGACTCAAATTTAGAAAACCAACTTATGCTTGCTTAAGGGTAAAGGTGAGTTGGGGTGCTGCATAAAACCAGAGATTGAAATGAGCACAGATAAAGTTCCTTAGGTCAAATATGGAATAGACAAGAACTACTCCTTGCTCAACGAAATAGACTCAACACCGCATATTAAACGCCTAAGAATGTACCTGACTAGTAAGTATCTTAAAACCTATGGATTGCTATGTCTCCGAAAGAGAATCAAGCGTGTGTACAGGGGCATAAACGCAGCAGTGATAGGATTGGAGAGGTTCGGTGAGCAAATGAAGACCCTTTGAAGTCATATTGCATGGTATCCATTCCACGGGTTTCAACTACCCAGGTTTAAGGTATTCTTCCTTCAGCTAAAACATGCATGTGGAACCTAGAGTATGATCAACCATGTGATCGGGAGACGTGTTCAAATATGTCTCAGTTTTCGTACCCTGGTACTCGGGTGCAACATTCCAGACGCTTTACTAACACTCTCCCCACTTGGAGAGTCAGTCCCTTTAACCTCCTGTTTGGCCCAGTTTGCAATTTCTGCGGAAGATGAACAGGAATAGCGAGAACCAATGAGAGACTAGCTGGAGGTGTCTGGACGGGCAAATTTCACTCTCATTTCCCACCAGGAAGAGGAAATAACCAAAGGCTCAGCGTGCCGTGCCGGAACCAGATTAGGGCCTGAAGCCATCCTGCGGTGTTGCGGCCAGGTCACAAGAAAGCGAGTTGAAGAAAGGAGCTCAGGGGCACTGTAATTCACAAACCTGCAGAGTTATAAATGACAGCTATCGTCCAAAAATAGACTGAAGTAAGGCTGCCAAGAGGACTTGAAAGCGGGGCAGAATTGCAGGAAACCGATTTCAGGAGGTAGACTGGAATTGCATTGAAAGCATAGGAAAAGAGGCAGAACGTCCACAATGATGCACTTGGCCAAAAAGGGCGTATGCGTTTTTTCCTGAATATATTCAGGAAAAAACGCATACGCCCTTTTTGGCCAACCAAGCAAGCTTGCAAAGGAAATCTGCACTACAATGAAGTCTCACTTCCCCCCGGTCAAAAGGGCCATCTGAAAAAAGTGTAAAATCCAGAAAGGCAGGACAGGCCATGGAGAACTGGGAGCCTTGTTATGCTGATGGGCGGGATGTAAATTGCCAACAGACACTCGTGAGAAGTGTATGGTGTTTCCTGAAACAACTAAAAAACAAAGCAACAGAGACTAGGGCACTGCCACTTATGGTCCTATAGCTTAGGGAAATTAAAATCAAAAAGACACAGCCACCCCAAAGTTTGGGACGCCTCTGTTTACAAGAACCTCGTTTACAGTACAAGTTCAACATCGCAGAAAGTGAAAAATGGATAAAGAAATTGTGGTATTTACTTACAAAGCAATATTACTCAGCAATGAATTCTATGTCATCAGGCCCTTAGCATCACAATGAGTGGATTCAGGTATGATGATTCTAACTGAAATAAGTCACACAGAAAAAGAAACATCATAAGATATCAGTAATACACGGAATGTAAACTTGGCTACACAGGAACTGAATTACAGAACAGAACAGGGTCTCAAATTTAGAAAACCAACTTATGCTTGCTTAAGGGGAAAGGTGAGTTGGGGTGCTGCATAAAACCAGAGATTGAAATGAGCACAGATAAAGTTCCTTAAGCCAAATATGGAATAGACAAGAGCTACTCCTTGCTCAACGAAATGGACTCAAAACCCCATATTAAACCCCTAAGAATGTAACTGACTAGTAAGTATCTTAAAACCTATGGATTGCTATGTCTCCAAAAGAGAATCAAGCGTGTGTACAGGGGAATAAACGCAGCAGTGATAGGATTGGAGAGGTTCGGTGAGCAAATGAAGACCCTTTGAAGTCATATTGCATGGTACCCATTCCACGGGTCTCAACTCTCCAGGTTTAAGGTATTCTTCCTTCAGCTAAAACATGCATGTGGAACCCAGAGTATGATCAACCATGTGATCGGGAGACGTGTTCAAATATGTCTCAGTTTTCCTCCCCTGGTACTCGGATGCAACATTCCAGACGCTTTACTAACACTCTCCCGACTTGGAGAGTCAGTCCCTTTAACCTCCTGTTTGGCCCAGTTTGCAATTTCTGCGGAAGATGAACAGGAATAGCGAGAACCAATGAGAGGCTAGCTGGAGGTGTCTGGACGGGCAAATTTAACTCTCATTTCCCACCAGGAAGAGGAAATAACCAAAGGCTCAGCGTGCCGTACCGGAACCAGATTAGGGCCTGAAGCCATCCTGCGGTGTTGCGGCCAGCTCAAAAGAAAGCGAGTTGAAGAAAGGAGCTCAGGGGCACTGTAATTCACAAACCTGCAGAGTTATAAATGAGAGCTATCGTCCAAAAATAGACTGAAGTAAGGCTGCCAAGAGGACTTGAAAGCGGGGCAGAATTGCAGGAAACCGATTTCAGGAGGTAGACTGGAATTGCATTGAAAGCATAGGAAAAGAGGCAGAACGTCCACAATGATGCACTTGGCCAAAAAGGGCGTATGCGTTTTTTCCTGAATATATTCAGGAAAAAACGCATACGCCCTTTCTGGCCAACCAAGCAAGCTTGCAAAGGAAATCTGCACTACAATGAAGTCTCACTTCCCCCCGGTCAAAAGGGCCATCTGAAAAAAGTGTAAAATCCAGAAAGGCAGGACAGGCCATGGAGAACTGGGAGCCTTGTTATGCTGATGGGCGGGATGTAAATTGCCAACAACCACTCGGGAGAAGTGTATGGTGTTTCCTGAAACATCTAAAAAACAAAGCAACAGAACCTAGGGCACTTCCACTTATGGTCCTATAGCTTAGGGAAATTAAAATCAAAAAGACACAGCCACCCCAATGTTTGGAACGGCTCTGTTTACAAGAACCTCGTTTACAGTACAAGTTCAACATCGCAGAAAGTGAAAAATGGATAAAGAACTTGTGGTACTTACGTACAATGCAGTATCACTCAGCAATGAAATCTATGTCATCAGGCCCGTAGCAGCATAATGAGTGGATTCAGGTACGATGATTCTAACTGAAATAAGTCACACAGAAAAAGAAACATCATAAGATATCCCTAATACACGGAATGTAAACTTGGCTACACAGGAACTGAATTCCAAAACAGAACAGGGTCTGAAATTTAGAAAACCAACTTATGCTTGCTTAAGGGGAAAGGTGAGTTGGGTTGCTGCATAAAACCAGAGATTGAAATGAGCACAGATAAAGTTCCTTAAGCCAAATATGGAATAGACAAGAGCTACTCCTTGCTCAACGAAATGGACTCAACACCGCATATTAAACGCCTAAGAATGTACCTGACTAGTAAGTATCTTAAAACCTATGGATTGCTATGTCTCCGAATGAGAATCAAGCATGTGTACAGGGGCATAAACGCAGCAGTGATAGGATTGGAGAGGTTCGGTGAGCAAATGAAGACCCTTTGAAGTCATATTGCATGGTACCCATTCCACGGGTTTCAACTACCCAGGTTTTAGGTATTCTTCCTTCAGCTAAAACATGCATGTGGAACCCAAGTATGATCAACCATGTGAACGGGAGACGTGTTCAAATATGTCTCAGTTTTCCTCCCCTGGTACTCGGGTGCAACATTCCAGATGCTTTACTAACACTCTCTCCACTTGGAGAGTCAGCGCCTTTAACCTCCTGTTTGGCCCAGTTTGCAATTTCTGCGGAAGATGAACAGGAATAGCGAGAACCAATGAGAGACTAGCTGGAGGTGTCAGGACGGGCAAATTTAACTCTCATTTCCCACCAGGAAAAGGAAATAACCAAAGGCTCAGCGTGCCGTGCCGGAACCAGATTAGGGCCTGAAGCCATCCTGCGGTGTTGCGGCCAGGTCACAAGAAAGCAAGTTGAAGAAAGGAGCTCAGGGGCACTGTAATGCACAAACCTGCAGATTTATAAATGACAGCTATCGTCCAAAAATAGACTGAAGTAAGGCTGCCAAGAGGACTTGAAAGCGGGGCAGAATTGCAGGAAACCGATTTCAGGAGGTAGACTGGAATTGCATTGAAAGCATAGGAAAAGAGGCAGAACGTCCACAATGATGCACTTGGCCAAAAAGGGCGTATGCGTTTTTTCCTGAATATATTCAGGAAAAAACGCATACGCCCTTTTTGGCCAACCAAGCAAGCTTGCAAAGGAAATCTGCACTACAATGAAGTCTCACTTCCCCCCGGTCAAAAGGGCCATCTGAAAAAAGTGTAAAATCCAGAAAGGCAGGACAGGCCATGGAGAACTGGGAGCCTTGTTATGCTGATGGGCGGGATGTAAATTGCCAACAACCACTCGGGAGAAGTGTATGGTGTTTCCTGTAACATCTAAAAAACAAAGCAACAGAGCCTAGGGCACTGCCACTTATGGTCCTATAGCTTAGGGAAATTTAAATCAAAAAGACACAGCCACCCCAAAGTTTGGGCCGCCTCCGTTTACAAGAACCTCGTTTACTGTACAAGTTCAACATCGCAGAAAGTGAAAAATGGATAAAGAAGTTGTGGTATTCACTTACAAAGCAATATCACTCAGCAATGAAATCTATGTCATCAGGCCCTTAGCAGCATAATGAGTGGATTCAGGTACGATGATTCTAACTGAAATAAGTCACACAGAAAAAGAAACATCATAAGATATCACTAATACACGGAATGTAAACTTGGCTACACAGGAACTGCATTCCAAAACAGAACAGGGTCTCAAATTTAGAAAACCAACTTATGCTTGCTTAAGGGGAAAGGTGAGTTGGGGTGCTGCATAAAAGCAGAGATTGAAATGAGCACAGATAAAGTTCCGTTAGCCAAATATGGAATAGACAAGAGCTACTCCTTGCTCAATGAAATGGACTCAACACCGCATATTAAACGCCTAAGAATGTACCTGACTAGTAAGTATCTTAAAACCTATGGATTACTATGTCTCCAAAAGAGAATCAAGCGTGTGTACAGGGGCATAAACGCAGCAGTGATAGGATTGGAGAGGTTCGGTGAGCAAATGAAGACCCTTTGAAGTCATATTGCATGGTTCCCATTACACGGGTCTCAACTCTCCAGGTTTAAGGTATTCTTCCTTCAGCTAAAACATGCATGTGGAACCCAGAGTATGATCAACCATGTGAACGGGAGACGTGTTCAAATATGTCTCAGTTTTCCTCACCTGGTACTCGGGTGCAACATTCCAGACGCATTACTAACACTCTCCCGACTTGGAGAGTCAGTCCCTTTAACCTCCTGTTTGGCCCAGTTTGCAATTTCTGCGGAAGATGAACAGGAATAGCGAGAACCAATGAGAGACTAGCTGGAGGTGTCTGAACGGGCAAATTTAACTCTCATTTCCCACCAGGAAGAGGAATTAACCAAAGGCTCAGAATGCCGGGCCGGAACCAGATTAGGGCCTGAAGCCATCCTGCGGTGTTGCGGCCAGGTCACAAGAAAGCGAGTTGAAGAAAGGAGCTCAGGGGCACTGTAATTCACAAACCTGCAGAGTTATAAATGACAGCTATCGTCCAAAAATAGACTGAAGTAAGGCTGCCAAGAGGACTTGAAAGCGGGGCAGAATTGCAGGAAACCGATTTCAGGAGGTAGACTGGAATTGCATTGAAAGCATAGGAAAAGAGGCAGAACGTCCACAATGATGCACTTGGCCAAAAAGGGCGTATGCGTTTTTTCCTGAATATATTCAGGAAAAAACGCATACGCCCTTTTTGGCCAACCAAGCAAGCTTGCAAAGGAAATCTGCACTACAATGAAGTCTCACTTCCCCCGGTCAAAAGGGCCATCTGAAAAAAGTGTAAAATCCAGAAAGGCAGGACAGGCCATGGAGAACTGGGAGCCTTGTTATGCTGATGGGCGGGATGTAAATTGCCAACAACCACTCGGGAGAAGTGTATGGTGTTTCCTGAAACATCTAAAAAACAAAGCAACAGAACCTAGGGCACTTCCACTTATGGTCCTATAGCTTAGGGAAATTAAAATGAAAAAGACACAGCCACCCCAAAGTTTGGAATGGCTCTGTTTACAAGAACCTCATTTACAGTACAAGTTCAACATCGCAGAAAGTGAAAAATGGATAAAGAAGTTGTGGTATTTACTTACAAAGCAATATCACTCAGCAATGAAATCTGTGTCATCAGGCCCTTAGCAGCACAATGAGTGGATTCAGGTATGATGATTCTAACTGAAATAAGTCACACAGAAAAAGAAACATCATAAGATATCAGTAATACACGGAATGTAAACTTGGCTACACAGGAACTGAATTACAGAACAGAACAGGGTCTCAAATTTAGAAAACCAACTTATGCTTGCTTAAGGGTAAAGGTGAGCTGAGGTGCTGCATAAAACCAGAGATTGAAATGAGCACAGATAAAGTTCCTTAAGTCAAATATGGAATAGACAAGAGCTACTCCTTGCTCAACGAAATGGACTCAACACCGCATATTAAACGCCTAAGAATGTACCTGACTAGTAAGTATCTTAAAACCTATGGATTGCTATGTCTCCGAAAGAGAATCAAGCATGTGTACAGGGGCATAAACGCAGCAGTGATAGGGTTGGAGAGGTTCGGTGAGCAAATGAAGACCCTTTGAAGTCATATTGCATGGTACCCATTCCACGGGTTTCTACTACCCAGGTTTTAGGTATTCTTCCTTCAGCTAAAACATGCATGTGGAACCCAAGTATGATCAACCATGTGAACGGGAGACGTGTTCAAATATGTCTCAGTTTTCCTCCCCTGGTACTCGGGTGCAACATTCCAGACGCTTTACTAACACTCTCCCCACTTGGAGAGTCAGCGCCTTTAACCTCCTGTTTGGCCCAGTTTACAATTTCTGCGGAAGATGAACAGGAATAGCGAGAACCAATGAGAGGCTAGCTGGAGGTGTCTGGACGGGCAAATTTAACTCTCATTTCCCACCAGGAAGAGGAAATAACCAAAGGCTCAGCATGCCGTACCGGAACCAGATTAGGGCCTGAAGCCATCCTGCGGTGTTGCGGCCAGCTCAAAAGAAAGCGAGTTGAAGAAAGGAGCTCAGGGGCACTGTAATTCACAAACCTGCAGAGTTATAAATGACAGCTATCGTGCAAAAATAGACTGAAGTAAGGCTGCCAAGAGGACTTGAAAGCGGGGCAGAATTGCAGGAAACCGATTTCAGGAGGTAGACTGGAATTGCATTGAAAGCATAGCAAAAGAGGCAGAACGTCCACAATGATGCACTTGGCCAAAAAGGGCGTATGCGTTTTTTCCTGAATATATTCAGGAAAAAACGCATACGCCCTTTTTGGCCAACCAAGCAAGCTTGCAAAGGAAATCTGCACTACAATGAAGTCTCACTTCCCCCCGGTCAAAAGGGCCATCTGAAAAAAGGGTAAAATCCAGAAAGGCAGGACAGGGCATGGAGAACTGGGAGCCTTGTTATGCTGATGGGCGGGATGTAAATTGCCAACAGACACTCCGGAGAAGTGTATGGTGGTTCCTGAAACATCTAAAAAACAAAGCAACAGAGCCTAGGGCACTTCCACTTATGGTCCTAAAGCTTAGGGAAATTTAAATCAAAAAGACACAGCCACCCCAAAGTTTGGGCCGCCTCCGTTTACAAGAACCTCGTTTACTGTACAAGTTCAACATCGCAGAAAGTGAAAAATGGATAAAGAAGTTGTGGTATTCACTTACAAAGCAATATCACTCAGCAATGAAATCTATGTCATCAGGCCCTTAGCAGCATAATGAGTGGATTCAGGTACGATGATTCTAACTGAAATAAGTCACACAGAAAAAGAAACATCATAAGATATCACTAATACACGGAATGTAAACTTGGCTACACAGGAACTGCATTCCAAAACAGAACAGGGTCTCAAATTTAGAAAACCAACTTATGCTTGCTTAAGGGGAAAGGTGAGTTGGGGTGCTGCATAAAAGCAGAGATTGAAATGAGCACAGATAAAGTTCCGTTAGCCAAATATGGAATAGACAAGAGCTACTCCTTGCTCAATGAAATGGACTCAACACCGCATATTAAACGCCTAAGAATGTACCTGACTAGTAAGTATCTTAAAAACCTATGGATTGCTATATCTCCGAAAGAGAATCAAGCATGTGTACAGGGGCATAAACGCAGCAGTGATAGGATTGGAGAGGTTCGGTGAGCAAATGAAGACCCTTTGAAGTCATATTGCATGGTACCCATTACACGGGTTTCAACTACCCAGGTTTTAGGTATTCTTCCTTCAGCTAAAACATGCATGTGGAACCCAGAGTATGATCAACCTTGTGATCGGGAGACGTGTTCAAATATGTCTCAGTTTTCCTACCCTGGTACTCGGGTGCAACATTCCAGACGCTTTACTAACACTCTCCCCACTTGGAGAGTCAGCGCCTTTAACCTCCTGTTTGGCCCAGTTTGCAATTTCTGTGGAAGATGAACAGGAATAGCGAGAACCAATGAGAGACTAGCTGGAGGTGTCTGGACGGGCAAATTTAACTCTCATTTCCCACCAGGAAGAGGAAATAACCAGAGGCTCAGCGTGCCGTGCCAGAACCAGATTAGGGCCTGAAGCCATCCTGCGGTGTTGCGGCCAGGTCACAAGAAAGCGAGTTGAAGAAAGGAGCTCAGGGGCACTGTAATTCACAAACCTGCAGAGTTATAAATGACAGCTATCATCCAAAAATAGACTGAAGTAAGGCTGCCAAGAGGACTTGAAAGCGGGGCAGAATTGCAGGAAACCGATTTCAGGAGGTAGACTGGAATTGCATTGAAAGCATAGGAAAAGAGGCAGAACGTCCACAATGATGCACTTGGCCAAAAAGGGCGTATGCGTTTTTTCCTGAATATATTCAGGAAAAAACGCATACGCCCTTTTTGGCCAACCAAGCAAGCTTGCAAAGGAAATCTGCACTACAATGAAGTCTCACTTCCCCCCGGTCAAAAGGGCCATCTGAAAAAAGTGTAAAATCCAGAAAGGCAGGACAGGCCATGGAGAACTGGGAGCCTTGTTATGCTGATGGGCGGGATGTAAATTGCCAATAACCACTCTGGAGAAAAGTATGGTGTTTCCTGAAACATCTAAAAAACAAAGCAACAGAACCTAGGGCACTTCCACTTATGGTCCTATAGCTTAGGGAATTTAAAATCAAAAAGACACAGCCACCTCAAAGTTTGGAACGGCTCTGTTTACAAGAACCTCATTTACAGTACAAGTTCAACATCACAGAAAGTGAAAAATGGTTAAAGAAGTTGTGGTATTTACTTACAAAGCAATATCACTCAGCAATGAAATCTGTGTCATCAGGCCCTTAGCAGCACAATGAGTGGATTCAGGTATGATGATTCTAACTGAAATAAGTCACACAGAAAAAGAAACATCATAAGATATCAGTAATACACGGAATGTAAACTTGGCTACACAGGAACTGAATTACAGAACAGAACAGGGTCTCAAATTTAGAAAACCAACTTATGCTTGCTTAAGGGTAAAGGTGAGTTGGGGTGCTGCATAAAACCAGAGATTGAAATGAGCACAGATAAAGTTCCTTAAGCCAAATATGGAATAGACAAGAGCTACTCCTTGCTCAACGAAATGGACTCAACACCCCATATTAAACGCCTAAGAATGTACCTGACTAGTAAGTATCTTAAAACCTATGGATTGCTATGTCTCCGAAAGAGAATCAAGCATGTGTACAGGGGCATAAACGCAGCAGTGATAGGATTGGAGAGGTTCGGTGAGCAAATGAAGACCCTTTGAAGTCATATTGCATGGTACCCATTCCACGGGTTTCAACTACCCAGGTTTAAGGTATTCTTTCTTCAGCTAAAACATGCATGTGGAACCTAGAGTATGATCAACCTTGTGATCGGGAGACGTGTTCAAATATGTCCCAGTTTTTGTACCCTGGTACTCGGGTGCAACATTCCAGACGCTTTACTAACACTCTCCCCACTTGGAAAGTCAGCGCCTTTAACCTCCTGTTTGGCCCAGTTTGCAATTTCTGCGGAAGATGAACAGGAATAGCGAGAACCAATGAGAGGCTAGCTGGAGGTGTCTGGACGGGCAAATTTAACTCTCATTTCCCACCAGGAAGAGGAAATAACCAAAGGCTCAGCGTGCCGTACCGGAACCAGATTAGGGCCTGAAGACATCCTGCGGTGTTGCGGCCAGGTCACAAGAAAGCGAGTTGAAGAAAGGAGCTCAGGGGCACTGTAATTCACAAACCTGCAGAGTTATAAATGACAGCTATCGTCCAAAAATAGACTGAAGTAAGGCTGCCAAGAGGACTTGAAAGCGGGGCAGAATTGCAGGAAACCGATTTCAGGAGGTAGACTGGAATTGCATTGAAAGCATAGGAAAAGAGGCAGAACGTCCACAATGATGCACTTGGCCAAAAAGGGCGTATGCGTTTTTTCCTGAATATATTCAGGAAAAAACGCATACGCCCTTTTTGGCCAACCAAGCAAGCTTGCAAAGGAAATCTGCACTACAATGAAGTCTCACTTCCCCCCGGTCAAAAGGGCCATCTGAAAAAAGGATAAAATCCAGAAAGGCAGGACAGGCCATGGAGAACTGGGAGCCTTGTTATGCTGATGGGCGGGATGTAAATTGCCAACAACCACTCGGGAGAAGTGTATGGTGTTTCCTGAAACATCTAAAAAACAAAGCAACAGAACCTAGGGCACTTCCACTTATGGTCCTATAGCTTAGGGAAATTAAAATCAAAAAGACACAGCCACCCCAAAGTTTGGAACGGCTCTGTTTACAAGAACCTCATTTACAGTACAAGTTCAACATCGCAGAAAGTGAAAAATGGATAAAGAAGTTGTGGTATTTACTTACAAAGCAATATCACTCAGCAATGAAATCTGTGTCATCAGGCCCTTAGCAGCACAATGAGTGGATTCAGGTATGATGATTCTAATTGAAATAAGTCACACAGAAAAAGAAACATCATAAGATATCAGTAATACACGGAATGTAAACTTGGCTACACAGGAACTGAATTACAGAACAGAACAGGGTCTCAAATTTAGAAAACCAACTTATGCTTGCTTAAGGGTAAAGGTGAGTTGGGGTGCTGCATAAAACCAGAGATTGAAATGAGCACAGATAAAGTTCCTTAAGCCAAATATGGAATAGACAAGAGCTACTCCTTGCTCAACGAAATGGACTCAACACCACATATTAAACGCCTAAGAATGTACCTGACTAGTAAGTATCTTAAAACCTATGGATTGCTATGTCTCCGAAAGAGAATCAAGCTTGTGTACAGGGGCATAAACGCAGCAGTGATAGGATTGGAGAGGTTCGGTGAGCAAATGAAGACCCTTTGAAGTCATATTGCATGGTACCCATTACACGGGTCTTAACTCTCCAGGTTTAAGGTATTCTTCTTTCAGCTAAAACATGCATGTGGAACCCAGAGTATGATCAACCATGTGATCGGGAGACGTGTTCAAATATGTCTCAGTTTTCGTACCCTGGTACTCGGGTGCAACATTCCAGACGCTTTAATAACACTCTCCCGACTTGGAGAGTCAGTCCCTTTAACCTCCTGTTTGGCCCAGTTTGCAATTTCTGTGGAAGATGAACAGGAATAGCGAGAACCAATGAGAGACTAGCTGGAGGTGTCTGGATGGGCAAATTTAACTCTCATTTCCCACCAGGAAGAGGAATTAACCAAAGGCTCAGCGTGCCATGCCAGAACCAGATTAGGTCCTGAAGCCATCCTGCGGTGTTGCGGCCAGGTCACAAGAAAGCGAGTTGAAGAAAGGAGCTCAGGGGCACTGTAATTCACAAACCTGCAGAGTTATAAATGACAGCTATCGTCCAAAAATAGACTGAAGTAAGGCTGCCAAGAGGACTTGAAAGCGGGGCAGAATTGCAGGAAACCGATTTCAGGAGGTAGACTGGAATTGCATTGAAAGCATAGGAAAAGAGGCAGAACGTCCACAATGATGCACTTGGCCAAAAAGGGCGTATGCGTTTTTTCCTGAATATATTCAGGAAAAAACGCATACGCCCTTTTTGGCCAACCAAGCAAGCTTGCAAAGGAAATCTGCACTACAATGAAGTCTCACTTCCCCCGGTCAAAAGGGCCATCTGAAAAAAGTGTAAAATCCAGAAAGGCAGGACAGGCCATGGAGAACTGGGAGCCTTGTTATGCTGATGGGCGGGATGTAAATTGCCAACAGACACTCGGGAGAAGTGTATGGTGTTTCCTGAAACATCTAAAAAACAAAGCAACAGAGCCTAGGGCACTGCCACTTATGGTCCTATAGCTTAGGGAAATTAAAATCAAAAAGACACAGCCACCCCAAAATTTGGGATGCCTCTGTTTACAAGAACCTCGTTTACAGTACAAGTTCAACATCGCAGAAAGTGAAAAATGGATAAAGAATTTGTGGTATTTACTTACAAAGCAATATCACTCAGCAATGAATTCTATGTCATCAGGCCCTTAGCATCACAATGAGTGGATTCAGGTATGATGATTCTAACTGAAATAAGTCACACAGAAAAAGAAACATCATAAGATATCAGTCATACACGGAATGGAAACTTGGCTACACAGGAACTGAATTACAGAACAGAACAGGGTCTCAAATTTAGAAAACCAACTTATGCTTGCTTAAGGGGAAAGGTGAGTTGGGGTGCTGCATAAAACCAGAGATTGAAATGAGCACAGATAAAGTTCCTTAAGCCAAATATGGAATAGACAAGAGCTACTCCTTGCTCAACGAAATGGACGCAAAACCCCATATTAAATCCCTAAGAATGTACCTGACTAGTAAGTATCTTAAAACCTATGGATTGCTATGTCTCCAAAAGAGAATCAAGCGGGTGTACAGGGGAATAAACACAGCAGTGATAGGATTGGAGAGGTTCGGTGAGCAAATGAAGACCCTTTGAAGTTATATTGCATGGTACCCATTACACGGGTCTCAACTCTCCAGGTTTAAGGTATTATTCCTTCAGCTAAAACATGCATGTGGAACCCAAGTATGATCAACCATGTGAACGGGAGACGTGTTCAAATATGTCTCAGTTTTCCTCCCCTGGTACTCTGGTGCAACATTCCAGATGCTTTACTAACACTCTCCCCACTTGGAGAGTCAGCGCATTTAACCTCATGTTTGGCCCAGTTTGCAATTTCTGCGGAAGATGAACAGGAATAGCGAGAACCAATGAGAGGCTAGCTGGAGGTGTCTGGACGGGCAAATTTAACTCTCATTTCCCACCAGGAAGAGGAATTAACCAAAGGCTCAGCGTGCCGTACCGGAACCAGATTAGAGCCTGAAGCCATCCTGCGGTGTTGCGGCCAGCTCAAAAGAAAGCGAGTTGAAGAAAGGAGCTCAGGGGCACTGTAATTCACAAACCTGCAGAGTTATAAATGACAGCTATCGTCCAAAAATAGACTGAAGTAAGGCTGCCAAGAGGACTTGAAAGCGGGGCAGAATTGCAGGAAACCGATTTCAGGAGGTAGACTGGAATTGCATTGAAAGCATAGGAAAAGAGGCAGAACGTCCACAATGATGCACTTGGCCAAAAAGGGCGTATGCGTTTTTTCCTGAATATATTCAGGAAAAAACGCATACGCCCTTTTTGGCCAACCAAGCAAGCTTGCAAAGGAAATCTGCACTACAATGAAGTCTCACTTCCCCCCGGTCAAAAGGGCCATCTGAAAAAAGTGTAAAATCCAGAAAGGCAGGACAGGCCATGGAGAACTGGGAGCCTTGTTATGCTGATGGGCGGGATGTAAATTGCCAACAGACACTCCGGAGAAGTGTATGGTGGTTCCTGAAACATCTAAAAAACAAAGCAACAGAGCCTAGGGCACTTCCACTTATGGTCCTAAAGCTTAGGGAAATTTAAATCAAAAAGACACAGCCACCCCAAAGTTTGGGCCGCCTCCGTTTACAAGAACCTCGTTTACTGTACAAGTTCAACATCGCAGAAAGTGAAAAATGGATAAAGAAGTTGTGGTATTCACTTACAAAGCAATATCACTCAGCAATGAAATCTATGTCATCAGGCCCTTAGCAGCATAATGAGTGGATTCAGGTACGATGATTCTAACTGAAATAAGTCACACAGAAAAAGAAACATCATAAGATATCACTAATACACGGAATGTAAACTTGGCTACACAGGAACTGCATTCCAAAACAGAACAGGGTCTCAAATTTAGAAAACCAACTTATGCTTGCTTAAGGGGAAAGGTGAGTTGGGGTGCTGCATAAAAGCAGAGATTGAAATGAGCACAGATAAAGTTCCGTTAGCCAAATATGGAATAGACAAGAGCTACTCTTTGCTCAATGAAATGGACTCAACACCGCATATTAAACGCCTAAGAATGTACCTGACTAGTAAGTATCTTAAAACCTATGGATTACTATGTCTCCAAAAGAGAATCAAGCGTGTGTACAGGGGCATAAACGCAGCAGTGATAGGATTGGAGAGGTTCGGTGAGCAAATGAAGACCCTTTGAAGTCATATTGCATGGTTCCCATTACACGGGTCTCAACTCTCCAGGTTTAAGGTATTCTTCCTTCAGCTAAAACATGCATGTGGAACCCAGAGTATGATCAACCATGTGAACGGGAGACGTGTTCAAATATGTCTCAGTTTTCCTCACCTGGTACTCGGGTGCAACATTCCAGACGCTTTACTAACACTCTCCCGACTTGGAGAGTCAGTCCCTTTAACCTCCTGTTTGGCCCAGTTTGCAATTTCTGCGGAAGATGAACAGGAATAGCGAGAACCAATGAGAGACTAGCTGGAGGTGTCTGAACGGGCAAATTTAACTCTCATTTCCCACCAGGAAGAGGAATTAACCAAAGGCTCAGAATGCCGGGCCGGAACCAGATTAGGGCCTGAAGCCATCCTGCGGTGTTGCGGCCAGGTCACAAGAAAGCGAGTTGAAGAAAGGAGCTCAGGGGCACTGTAATTCACAAACCTGCAGAGTTATAAATGACAGCTATCGTCCAAAAATAGACTGAAGTAAGGCTGCCAAGAGGACTTGAAAGCGGGGCAGAATTGCAGGAAACCGATTTCAGGAGGTAGACTGGAATTGCATTGAAAGCATAGGAAAAGAGGCAGAACGTCCACAATGATGCACTTGGCCAAAAAGGGCGTATGCGTTTTTTCCTGAATATATTCAGGAAAAAACGCATACGCCCTTTTTGGCCAACCAAGCAAGCTTGCAAAGGAAATCTGCACTACAATGAAGTCTCACTTCCCCCGGTCAAAAGGGCCATCTGAAAAAAGTGTAAAATCCAGAAAGGCAGGACAGGCCATGGAGAACTGGGAGCCTTGTTATGCTGATGGGCGGGATGTAAATTGCCAACAACCACTCGGGAGAAGTGTATGGTGTTTCCTGAAACATCTAAAAAACAAAGCAACAGAACCTAGGGCACTTCCACTTATGGTCCTATAGCTTAGGGAAATTAAAATGAAAAAGACACAGCCACCCCAAAGTTTGGAATGGCTCTGTTTACAAGAACCTCATTTACAGTACAAGTTCAACATCGCAGAAAGTGAAAAATGGATAAAGAAGTTGTGGTATTTACTTACAAAGCAATATCACTCAGCAATGAAATCTGTGTCATCAGGCCCTTAGCAGCACAATGAGTGGATTCAGGTATGATGATTCTAACTGAAATAAGTCACACAGAAAAAGAAACATCATAAGATATCAGTAATACACGGAATGTAAACTTGGCTACACAGGAACTGAATTACAGAACAGAACAGGGTCTCAAATTTAGAAAACCAACTTATGCTTGCTTAAGGGTAAAGGTGAGCTGAGGTGCTGCATAAAACCAGAGATTGAAATGAGCACAGATAAAGTTCCTTAAGTCAAATATGGAATAGACAAGAGCTACTCCTTGCTCAACGAAATGGACTCAACACCGCATATTAAACGCCTAAGAATGTACCTGACTAGTAAGTATCTTAAAACCTATGGATTGCTATGTCTCCGAAAGAGAATCAAGCATGTGTACAGGGGCATAAACGCAGCAGTGATAGGGTTGGAGAGGTTCGGTGAGCAAATGAAGACCCTTTGAAGTCATATTGCATGGTACCCATTCCACGGGTTTCTACTACCCAGGTTTTAGGTATTCTTCCTTCAGCTAAAACATGCATGTGGAACCCAAGTATGATCAACCATGTGAACGGGAGACGTGTTCAAATATGTCTCAGTTTTCCTCCCCTGGTACTCGGGTGCAACATTCCAGACGCTTTACTAACACTCTCCCCACTTGGAGAGTCAGCGCCTTTAACCTCCTGTTTGGCCCAGTTTACAATTTCTGCGGAAGATGAACAGGAATAGCGAGAACCAATGAGAGGCTAGCTGGAGGTGTCTGGACGGGCAAATTTAACTCTCATTTCCCACCAGGAAGAGGAAATAACCAAAGGCTCAGTGTGCCGTACCGGAACCAGATTAGGGCCTGAAGCCATCCTGCGGTGTTGCGGCCAGCTCAAAAGAAAGCGAGTTGAAGAAAGGAGCTCAGGGGCACTGTAATTCACAAACCTGCAGAGTTATAAATGACAGCTATCGTCCAAAAATAGACTGAAGTAAGGCTGCCAAGAGGACTTGAAAGCGGGGCAGAATTGCAGGAAACCGATTTCAGGAGGTAGACTGGAATTGCATTGAAAGCATAGCAAAAGAGGCAGAACGTCCACAATGATGCACTTGGCCAAAAAGGGCGTATGCGTTTTTTCCTGAATATATTCAGGAAAAAACGCATACGCCCTTTTTGGCCAACCAAGCAAGCTTGCAAAGGAAATCTGCACTACAATGAAGTCTCACTTCCCCCCGGTCAAAAGGGCCATCTGAAAAAAGTGTAAAATCCAGAAAGGCAGGACAGGCCATGGAGAACTGGGAGCCTTGTTATGCTGATGGGCGGGATGTAAATTGCCAACAGACACTCCGGAGAAGTGTATGGTGGTTCCTGAAACATCTAAAAAACAAAGCAACAGAGCCTAGGGCACTTCCACTTATGGTCCTAAAGCTTAGGGAAATTTAAATCAAAAAGACACAGCCACCCCAAAGTTTGGGCCGCCTCCGTTTACAAGAACCTCGTTTACTGTACAAGTTCAACATCGCAGAAAGTGAAAAATGGATAAAGAAGTTGTGGTATTCACTTACAAAGCAATATCACTCAGCAATGAAATCTATGTCATCAGGCCCTTAGCAGCATAATGAGTGGATTCAGGTACGATGATTCTAACTGAAATAAGTCACACAGAAAAAGAAACATCATAAGATATCACTAATACACGGAATGTAAACTTGGCTACACAGGAACTGCATTCCAAAACAGAACAGGGTCTCAAATTTAGAAAACCAACTTATGCTTGCTTAAGGGGAAAGGTGAGTTGGGGTGCTGCATAAAAGCAGAGATTGAAATGAGCACAGATAAAGTTCCGTTAGCCAAATATGGAATAGACAAGAGCTACTCCTTGCTCAATGAAATGGACTCAACACCGCATATTAAACGCCTAAGAATGTACCTGACTAGTAAGTATCTTAAAACCTATGGATTACTATGTCTCCAAAAGAGAATCAAGCGTGTGTACAGGGGCATAAACGCAGCAGTGATAGGATTGGAGAGGTTCGGTGAGCAAATGAAGACCCTTTGAAGTCATATTGCATGGTTCCCATTACACGGGTCTCAACTCTCCAGGTTTAAGGTATTCTTCCTTCAGCTAAAACATGCATGTGGAACCCAGAGTATGATCAACCATGTGAACGGGAGACGTGTTCAAATATGTCTCAGTTTTCCTCACCTGGTACTCGGGTGCAACATTCCAGACGCTTTACTAACACTCTCCCGACTTGGAGAGTCAGTCCCTTTAACCTCCTGTTTGGCCCAGTTTGCAATTTCTGCGGAAGATGAACAGGAATAGCGAGAACCAATGAGAGACTAGCTGGAGGTGTCTGAACGGGCAAATTTAACTCTCATTTCCCACCAGGAAGAGGAATTAACCAAAGGCTCAGAATGCCGGGCCGGAACCAGATTAGGGCCTGAAGCCATCCTGCGGTGTTGCGGCCAGGTCACAAGAAAGCGAGTTGAAGAAAGGAGCTCAGGGGCACTGTAATTCACAAACCTGCAGAGTTATAAATGACAGCTATCGTCCAAAAATAGACTGAAGTAAGGCTGCCAAGAGGACTTGAAAGCGGGGCAGAATTGCAGGAAACCGATTTCAGGAGGTAGACTGGAATTGCATTGAAAGCATAGGAAAAGAGGCAGAACGTCCACAATGATGCACTTGGCCAAAAAGGGCGTATGCGTTTTTTCCTGAATATATTCAGGAAAAAACGCATACGCCCTTTTTGGCCAACCAAGCAAGCTTGCAAAGGAAATCTGCACTACAATGAAGTCTCACTTCCCCCCGGTCAAAAGGGCCATCTGAAAAAAGTGTAAAATCCAGAAAGGCAGGACAGGCCATGGAGAACTGGGAGCCTTGTTATGCTGATGGGCGGGATGTAAATTGCCAACAACCACTCGGGAGAAGTGTATGGTGTTTCCTGAACATCTAAAAAACAAAGCAACAGAACCTAGGGCACTTCCACTTATGGTCCTATAGCTTAGGGAAATTAAAATGAAAAAGACACAGCCACCCCAAAGTTTGGAATGGCTCTGTTTACAAGAACCTCATTTACAGTACAAGTTCAACATCGCAGAAAGTGAAAAATGGATAAAGAAGTTGTGGTATTTACTTACAAAGCAATATCACTCAGCAATGAAATCTGTGTCATCAGGCCCTTAGCAGCACAATGAGTGGATTCAGGTATGATGATTCTAACTGAAATAAGTCACACAGAAAAAGAAACATCATAAGATATCAGTAATACACGGAATGTAAACTTGGCTACACAGGAACTGAATTACAGAACAGAACAGGGTCTCAAATTTAGAAAACCAACTTATGCTTGCTTAAGGGTAAAGGTGAGCTGAGGTGCTGCATAAAACCAGAGATTGAAATGAGCACAGATAAAGTTCCTTAAGTCAAATATGGAATAGACAAGAGCTACTCCTTGCTCAACGAAATGGACTCAACACCGCATATTAAACGCCTAAGAATGTACCTGACTAGTAAGTATCTTAAAACCTATGGATTGCTATGTCTCCGAAAGAGAATCAAGCATGTGTACAGGGGCATAAACGCAGCAGTGATAGGGTTGGAGAGGTTCGGTGAGCAAATGAAGACCCTTTGAAGTCATATTGCATGGTACCCATTCCACGGGTTTCTACTACCCAGGTTTTAGGTATTCTTCCTTCAGCTAAAACATGCATGTGGAACCCAAGTATGATCAACCATGTGAACGGGAGACGTGTTCAAATATGTCTCAGTTTTCCTCCCCTGGTACTCGGGTGCAACATTCCAGATGCTTTACTAACACTCTCCCCACTTGGAGAGTCAGCGCATTTAACCTCATGTTTGGCCCAGTTTGCAATTTCTGCGGAAGATGAACAGGAATAGCGAGAACCAATGAGAGGCTAGCTGGAGGTGTCTGGACGGGCAAATTTAACTCTCATTTCCCACCAGGAAGAGGAATTAACCAAAGGCTCAGCGTGCCGTACCGGAACCAGATTAGAGCCTGAAGCCATCCTGCGGTGTTGCGGCCAGCTCAAAAGAAAGCGAGTTGAAGAAAGGAGCTCAGGGGCACTGTAATTCACAAACCTGCAGAGTTATAAATGACAGCTATCGTCCAAAAATAGACTGAAGTAAGGCTGCCAAGAGGACTTGAAAGCGGGGCAGAATTGCAGGAAACCGATTTCAGGAGGTAGACTGGAATTGCATTGAAAGCATAGGAAAAGAGGCAGAACGTCCACAATGATGCACTTGGCCAAAAAGGGCGTATGCGTTTTTTCCTGAATATATTCAGGAAAAAACGCATACGCCCTTTTTGGCCAACCAAGCAAGCTTGCAAAGGAAATCTGCACTACAATGAAGTCTCACTTCCCCCCGGTCAAAAGGGCCATCTGAAAAAAGTGTAAAATCCAGAAAGGCAGGACAGGCCATGGAGAACTGGGAGCCTTGTTATGCTGATGGGCGGGATGTAAATTGCCAACAGACACTCCGGAGAAGTGTATGGTGGTTCCTGAAACATCTAAAAAACAAAGCAACAGAGCCTAGGGCACTTCCACTTATGGTCCTAAAGCTTAGGGAAATTTAAATCAAAAAGACACAGCCACCCCAAAGTTTGGGCCGCCTCCGTTTACAAGAACCTCGTTTACTGTACAAGTTCAACATCGCAGAAAGTGAAAAATGGATAAAGAAGTTGTGGTATTCACTTACAAAGCAATATCACTCAGCAATGAAATCTATGTCATCAGGCCCTTAGCAGCATAATGAGTGGATTCAGGTACGATGATTCTAACTGAAATAAGTCACACAGAAAAAGAAACATCATAAGATATCACTAATACACGGAATGTAAACTTGGCTACACAGGAACTGCATTCCAAAACAGAACAGGGTCTCAAATTTAGAAAACCAACTTATGCTTGCTTAAGGGGAAAGGTGAGTTGGGGTGCTGCATAAAAGCAGAGATTGAAATGAGCACAGATAAAGTTCCGTTAGCCAAATATGGAATAGACAAGAGCTACTCCTTGCTCAATGAAATGGACTCAACACCGCATATTAAACGCCTAATAATGTACCTGACTAGTAAGTATCTTAAAACCTATGGATTACTATGTCTCCAAAAGAGAATCAAGCGTGTGTACAGGGGCATAAACGCAGCAGTGATAGGATTGGAGAGGTTCGGTGAGCAAATGAAGACCCTTTGAAGTCATATTGCATGGTTCCCATTACACGGGTCTCAACTCTCCAGGTTTAAGGTATTCTTCCTTCAGCTAAAACATGCATGTGGAACCCAGAGTATGATCAACCATGTGAACGGGAGACGTGTTCAAATATGTCTCAGTTTTCCTCACCTGGTACTCGGGTGCAACATTCCAGACGCTTTACTAACACTCTCCCGACTTGGAGAGTCAGTCCCTTTAACCTCCTGTTTGGCCCAGTTTGCAATTTCTGCGGAAGATGAACAGGAATAGCGAGAACCAATGAGAGACTAGCTGGAGGTGTCTGAACGGGCAAATTTAACTCTCATTTCCCACCAGGAAGAGGAATTAACCAAAGGCTCAGAATGCCGGGCCGGAACCAGATTAGGGCCTGAAGCCATCCTGCGGTGTTGCGGCCAGGTCACAAGAAAGCGAGTTGAAGAAAGGAGCTCAGGGGCACTGTAATTCACAAACCTGCAGAGTTATAAATGACAGCTATCGTCCAAAAATAGACTGAAGTAAGGCTGCCAAGAGGACTTGAAAGCGGGGCAGAATTGCAGGAAACCGATTTCAGGAGGTAGACTGGAATTGCATTGAAAGCATAGGAAAAGAGGCAGAACGTCCACAATGATGCACTTGGCCAAAAAGGGCGTATGCGTTTTTTCCTGAATATATTCAGGAAAAAACGCATACGCCCTTTTTGGCCAACCAAGCAAGCTTGCAAAGGAAATCTGCACTACAATGAAGTCTCACTTCCCCCGGTCAAAAGGGCCATCTGAAAAAAGTGTAAAATCCAGAAAGGCAGGACAGGCCATGGAGAACTGGGAGCCTTGTTATGCTGATGGGCGGGATGTAAATTGCCAACAACCACTCGGGAGAAGTGTATGGTGTTTCCTGAAACATCTAAAAAACAAAGCAACAGAACCTAGGGCACTTCCACTTATGGTCCTATAGCTTAGGGAAATTAAAATGAAAAAGACACAGCCACCCCAAAGTTTGGAATGGCTCTGTTTACAAGAACCTCATTTACAGTACAAGTTCAACATCGCAGAAAGTGAAAAATGGATAAAGAAGTTGTGGTATTTACTTACAAAGCAATATCACTCAGCAATGAAATCTGTGTCATCAGG
Organism: Stenella coeruleoalba; assembly: GCF_951394435.1. Taxonomy (NCBI): domain Eukaryota; kingdom Metazoa; phylum Chordata; class Mammalia; order Artiodactyla; family Delphinidae; genus Stenella; species Stenella coeruleoalba. The sequence goes on along the minus strand of NW_027645998.1, from coordinate 340,074 downwards.
CCCTTAGCAGCACAATGAGTGGATTCAGGTATGATGATTCTAACTGAAATAAGTCACACAGAAAAAGAAACATCATAAGATATCAGTAATACACGGAATGTAAACTTGGCTACACAGGAACTGAATTACAGAACAGAACAGGGTCTCAAATTTAGAAAACCAACTTATGCTTGCTTAAGGGTAAAGGTGAGCTGAGGTGCTGCATAAAACCAGAGATTGAAATGAGCACAGATAAAGTTCCTTAAGTCAAATATGGAATAGACAAGAGCTACTCCTTGCTCAACGAAATGGACTCAACACCGCATATTAAACGCCTAAGAATGTACCTGACTAGTAAGTATCTTAAAACCTATGGATTGCTATGTCTCCGAAAGAGAATCAAGCATGTGTACAGGGGCATAAACGCAGCAGTGATAGGGTTGGAGAGGTTCGGTGAGCAAATGAAGACCCTTTGAAGTCATATTGCATGGTACCCATTCCACGGGTTTCTACTACCCAGGTTTTAGGTATTCTTCCTTCAGCTAAAACATGCATGTGGAACCCAAGTATGATCAACCATGTGAACGGGAGACGTGTTCAAATATGTCTCAGTTTTCCTCCCCTGGTACTCGGGTGCAACATTCCAGACGCTTTACTAACACTCTCCCCACTTGGAGAGTCAGCGCCTTTAACCTCCTGTTTGGCCCAGTTTACAATTTCTGCGGAAGATGAACAGGAATAGCGAGAACCAATGAGAGGCTAGCTGGAGGTGTCTGGACGGGCAAATTTAACTCTCATTTCCCACCAGGAAGAGGAAATAACCAAAGGCTCAGTGTGCCGTACCGGAACCAGATTAGGGCCTGAAGCCATCCTGCGGTGTTGCGGCCAGGTCACAAGAAAGCGAGTTGAAGAAAGGAGCTCAGGGGCACTGTAATTCACAAACCTGCAGAGTTATAAATGACAGCTATCGTCCAAAAATAGACTGAAGTAAGGCTGCCAAGAGGACTTGAAAGCGGGGCAGAATTGCAGGAAACCGATTTCAGGAGGTAGACTGGAATTGCATTGAAAGCATAGCAAAAGAGGCAGAACGTCCACAATGATGCACTTGGCCAAAAAGGGCGTATGCGTTTTTTCCTGAATATATTCAGGAAAAAACGCATACGCCCTTTTTGGCCAACCAAGCAAGCTTGCAAAGGAAATCTGCACTACAATGAAGTCTCACTTCCCCCCGGTCAAAAGGGCCATCTGAAAAAAGGGTAAAATCCAGAAAGGCAGGACAGGGCATGGAGAACTGGGAGCCTTGTTATGCTGATGGGCGGGATGTAAATTGCCAACAGACACTCCGGAGAAGTGTATGGTGGTTCCTGAAACATCTAAAAAACAAAGCAACAGAGCCTAGGGCACTTCCACTTATGGTCCTAAAGCTTAGGGAAATTTAAATCAAAAAGACACAGCCACCCCAAAGTTTGGGCCGCCTCCGTTTACAAGAACCTCGTTTACTGTACAAGTTCAACATCGCAGAAAGTGAAAAATGGATAAAGAAGTTGTGGTATTCACTTACAAAGCAATATCACTCAGCAATGAAATCTATGTCATCAGGCCCTTAGCAGCATAATGAGTGGATTCAGGTACGATGATTCTAACTGAAATAAGTCACACAGAAAAAGAAACATCATAAGATATCACTAATACACGGAATGTAAACTTGGCTACACAGGAACTGCATTCCAAAACAGAACAGGGTCTCAAATTTAGAAAACCAACTTATGCTTGCTTAAGGGGAAAGGTGAGTTGGGGTGCTGCATAAAACCAGAGATTGAAATGAGCACAGATAAAGTTCCGTTAGCCAAATATGGAATAGACAAGAGCTACTCCTTGCTCAATGAAATGGACTCAACACCGCATATTAAACGCCTAAGAATGTACCTGACTAGTAAGTATCTTAAAACCTATGGATTACTATGTCTCCAAAAGAGAATCAAGCGTGTGTACAGGGGCATAAACGCAGCAGTGATAGGATTGGAGAGGTTCGGTGAGCAAATGAAGACCCTTTGAAGTCATATTGCATGGTTCCCATTACACGGGTCTCAACTCTCCAGGTTTAAGGTATTCTTCCTTCAGCTAAAACATGCATGTGGAACCCAGAGTATGATCAACCATGTGAACGGGAGACGTGTTCAAATATGTCTCAGTTTTCCTCACCTGGTACTCGGGTGCAACATTCCAGACGCTTTACTAACACTCTCCCGACTTGGAGAGTCAGTCCCTTTAACCTCCTGTTTGGCCCAGTTTGCAATTTCTGCGGAAGATGAACAGGAATAGCGAGAACCAATGAGAGACTAGCTGGAGGTGTCTGAACGGGCAAATTTAACTCTCATTTCCCACCAGGAAGAGGAATTAACCAAAGGCTCAGAATGCCGGGCCGGAACCAGATTAGGGCCTGAAGCCATCCTGCGGTGTTGCGGCCAGGTCACAAGAAAGCGAGTTGAAGAAAGGAGCTCAGGGGCACTGTAATTCACAAACCTGCAGAGTTATAAATGACAGCTATCGTCCAAAAATAGACTGAAGTAAGGCTGCCAAGAGGACTTGAAAGCGGGGCAGAATTGCAGGAAACCGATTTCAGGAGGTAGACTGGAATTGCATTGAAAGCATAGGAAAAGAGGCAGAACGTCCACAATGATGCACTTGGCCAAAAAGGGCGTATGCGTTTTTTCCTGAATATATTCAGGAAAAAACGCATACGCCCTTTTTGGCCAACCAAGCAAGCTTGCAAAGGAAATCTGCACTACAATGAAGTCTCACTTCCCCCGGTCAAAAGGGCCATCTGAAAAAAGTGTAAAATCCAGAAAGGCAGGACAGGCCATGGAGAACTGGGAGCCTTGTTATGCTGATGGGCGGGATGTAAATTGCCAACAACCACTCGGGAGAAGTGTATGGTGTTTCCTGAAACATCTAAAAAACAAAGCAACAGAACCTAGGGCACTTCCACTTATGGTCCTATAGCTTAGGGAAATTAAAATGAAAAAGACACAGCCACCCCAAAGTTTGGAATGGCTCTGTTTACAAGAACCTCATTTACAGTACAAGTTCAACATCGCAGAAAGTGAAAAATGGATAAAGAAGTTGTGGTATTTACTTACAAAGCAATATCACTCAGCAATGAAATCTGTGTCATCAGGCCCTTAGCAGCACAATGAGTGGATTCAGGTATGATGATTCTAACTGAAATAAGTCACACAGAAAAAGAAACATCATAAGATATCAGTAATACACGGAATGTAAACTTGGCTACACAGGAACTGAATTACAGAACAGAACAGGGTCTCAAATTTAGAAAACCAACTTATGCTTGCTTAAGGGTAAAGGTGAGCTGAGGTGCTGCATAAAACCAGAGATTGAAATGAGCACAGATAAAGTTCCTTAAGTCAAATATGGAATAGACAAGAGCTACTCCTTGCTCAACGAAATGGACTCAACACCGCATATTAAACGCCTAAGAATGTACCTGACTAGTAAGTATCTTAAAACCTATGGATTGCTATGTCTCCGAAAGAGAATCAAGCATGTGTACAGGGGCATAAACGCAGCAGTGATAGGGTTGGAGAGGTTCGGTGAGCAAATGAAGACCCTTTGAAGTCATATTGCATGGTACCCATTCCACGGGTTTCTACTACCCAGGTTTTAGGTATTCTTCCTTCAGCTAAAACATGCATGTGGAACCCAAGTATGATCAACCATGTGAACGGGAGACGTGTTCAAATATGTCTCAGTTTTCCTCCCCTGGTACTCGGGTGCAACATTCCAGACGCTTTACTAACACTCTCCCCACTTGGAGAGTCAGCGCCTTTAACCTCCTGTTTGGCCCAGTTTACAATTTCTGCGGAAGATGAACAGGAATAGCGAGAACCAATGAGAGGCTAGCTGGAGGTGTCTGGACGGGCAAATTTAACTCTCATTTCCCACCAGGAAGAGGAAATAACCAAAGGCTCAGTGTGCCGTACCGGAACCAGATTAGGACCTGAAGCCATCCTGCGGTGTTGCGGCCAGCTCAAAAGAAAGCGAGTTGAAGAAAGGAGCTCAGGGGCACTGTAATTCACAAACCTGCAGAGTTATAAATGACAGCTATCGTCCAAAAATAGACTGAAGTAAGGCTGCCAAGAGGACTTGAAAGCGGGGCAGAATTGCAGGAAACCGATTTCAGGAGGTAGACTGGAATTGCATTGAAAGCATAGCAAAAGAGGCAGAACGTCCACAATGATGCACTTGGCCAAAAAGGGCGTATGCGTTTTTTCCTGAATATATTCAGGAAAAAACGCATACGCCCTTTTTGGCCAACCAAGCAAGCTTGCAAAGGAAATCTGCACTACAATGAAGTCTCACTTCCCCCCGGTCAAAAGGGCCATCTGAAAAAAGGGTAAAATCCAGAAAGGCAGGACAGGGCATGGAGAACTGGGAGCCTTGTTATGCTGATGGGCGGTATGTAAATTGCCAACAACCACTCGGGAGAAGTGTATGGTGTTTCCTGAAACATCTAAAAAACAAAGCAACAGAACCTAGGGCACTTCCACTTATGGTCCTATAGCTTAGGGAAATTAAAATCAAAAAGACACAGCCACCCCAAAGTTTGGAACGGCTCTGTTTACAAGAACCTCGTTTACAGTACAAGTTCAACATCGCAGAAAGTGAAAAATGGATAAAGAAGTTGTGGTATTTACTTACAAATCAATATCACTCAGCAATGAAATCTGTGTCATCAGGCCCGTAGCAGCACAATGAGTGGATTCAGGTATGATGATTCTAACTGAAATAAGTCACACAGAAAAAGAAACATCATAAGATATCAGTAATACACGGAATGTAAACTTGGCTACACAGGAACTGAATTACAGAACAGAACAGGGTCTCAAATTTAGAAAACCAACTTATGCTTGCTTAAGTGAAAAGGTGAGTTGGGGTGCTGCATAAAACCAGAGATTGAAATGAGCACAGATAAAGTTCCTTAAGCCAAATATGGAATATACAGGAGCTACTCCTTGCTCAACGAAATGGACTCAACACCACATATTAAACGCCTAAGAATGTACCTGACTAGTAAGTATCTTAAAACCTATGGATTGCTATGTCTCCGAAAGAGAATCAAGCTTGTGTACAGGGGCATAAACGCAGCAGTGATAGGATTGGAGAGGTTCGGTGAGCAAATGAAGACCCTTTGAAGTCATATTGCATGGTACCCATTCCACGGGTCTTAACTCTCCAGGTTTAAGGTATTCTTCCTTCAGCTAAAACATGCATGTGGAACCCAAGTATGATCAACCATGTGAACGGGAGACGTGTTCAAATATGTCTCAGTTTTCCTCCCCTGGTACTCGGGTGCAACATTCCAGACGCTTTACTAACACTCTCCCCACTTGGAGAGTCAGCGCCTTTAACCTCCTGTTTGGCCCAGTTTACAATTTCTGCGGAAGATGAACAGGAATAGCGAGAACCAATGAGAGGCTAGCTGGAGGTGTCTGGACGGGCAAATTTAACTCTCATTTCCCACCAGGAAGAGGAAATAACCAAAGGCTCAGTGTGCCGTACCGGAACCAGATTAGGGCCTGAAGCCATCCTGCGGTGTTGCGGCCAGGTCACAAGAAAGCGAGTTGAAGAAAGGAGCTCAGGGGCACTGTAATTCACAAACCTGCAGAGTTATAAATGACAGCTATCGTCCAAAAATAGACTGAAGTAAGGCTGCCAAGAGGACTTGAAAGCGGGGCAGAATTGCAGGAAACCGATTTCAGGAGGTAGACTGGAATTGCATTGAAAGCATAGCAAAAGAGGCAGAACGTCCACAATGATGCACTTGGCCAAAAAGGGCGTATGCGTTTTTTCCTGAATATATTCAGGAAAAAACGCATACGCCCTTTTTGGCCAACCAAGCAAGCTTGCAAAGGAAATCTGCACTACAATGAAGTCTCACTTCTCCCCGGTCAAAAGGGCCATCTGAAAAAAGGGTAAAATCCAGAAAGGCAGGACAGGGCATGGAGAACTGGGAGCCTTGTTATGCTGATGGGCAGGATGTAAATTGCCAACAACCACTCGGGAGAAGTGTATGGTGTTTCCTGAAACATCTAAAAAACAAAGCAACAGAACCTAGGGCACTTCCACTTATGGTCCTATAGCTTAGGGAAATTAAAATCAAAAAGACACAGCCACCCCAAAGTTTGGAACGGCTCTGTTTACAAGAACCTCGTTTACAGTACAAGTTCAACATCGCAGAAAGTGAAAAATGGATAAAGAAGTTGTGGTATTTACTTACAAAGCAATATCACTCAGCAATGAAATCTGTGTCATCAGGCCCGTAGCAGCACAATGAGTGGATTCAGGTATGATGATTCTAACTGAAATAAGTCACACAGAAAAAGAAACATCATAAGATATCAGTAATACACGGAATGTAAACTTGGCTACACAGGAACTGAATTACAGAACAGAACAGGGTCTCAAATTTAGAAAACCAACTTATGCTTGCTTAAGTGTAAAGGTGAGTTGGGGTGCTGCATAAAACCAGAGATTGAAATGAGCACAGATAAAGTTCCTTAAGCCAAATATGGAATATACAAGAGCTACTCCTTGCTCAACGAAATGGACTCAACACCGCATATTAAACGCCTAAGAATGTACCTGACTAGTAAGTATCTTAAAACCTATGGATTGCTATGTCTCCGAAAGAGAATCAAGCTTGTGTACAGGGGCATAAACGCAGCAGTGATAGGATTGGAGTGGTTCGGTGAGCAAATGAAGACCCTTTGAAGTCATATTGCATGGTACCCATTACACGGGTCTTAACTCTCCAGGTTTAAGGTATTCTTCCTTCAGCTAAAACATGCATGTGGAACCCAAGTATGATCAACCATATGAATGGGAGACGTGTTCAAATATGTCTCAGTTTTCCTCCCCTGGTACTCGGGTGCAACATTCCAGACGCTTTACTAACACTCTCCCCACTTGGAGAGTCAGCGCCTTTAACCTCCTGTTTGACCCAGTTTGCAATTTCTGCAGAAGATGAACAGGAATAGCGAGAACCAATGAGAGACTAGCTGGAGGTGTCTGGACGGGCAAATTTAACTCTCATTTCCCACCAGGAAGAGGAAATAACCAAAGGCTCAGCGTGCAGTGCCGGAACAAGATTAAGGCCTGAAGCCATCCTGCGGTGTTGCAGCCAGGTCACAAGAAAGCGAGTTGAAGAAAGGAGCTCAGGGGCACTGTAATTCACAAACCTGCAGAGTTATAAATGACAGCTATCGTCCAAAAATACACTGAAGTAAGGCTGCCAAGAGGACTTGAAAGCGGGGCAGAATTTCAGGATACCGATTTCAGGAGGTAGACTGGAATTGCATTGAAAGCATAGGAAAAGAGGCAGAACGTCCACAATGATGCACTTGGCCAAAAAGGGCGTATGCGTTTTTTCCTGAATATATTCAGGAAAAAACGCATACGCCCTTTTTGGCCAACCAAGCAAACTTGCAAAGGAAATCTGCACTACAATGAAGTCTCACTTCCCCCCGGTCAAAAGGGCCATCTGAAAAAAGTGTAAAATCCAGAAAGGCAGGACAGGCCATGGAGAACTGGGAGCCTTGTTATGCTGATGGGCGGGATGTAAATTGCCAACAGACACTCGGGAGAAGTGTATGGTGTTTCCTGAAACATCTAAAAAACAAAGCAACAGAGCCTAAGCCACTTCCACTTATGGTCCTATAGCTTAGGGAATTTAAAATCAAAAAGACACAGCCACACCAAAGTTTGGGACGCCTCTGTTTACAAGAACCTCGTTTACCGTACAAGTTCAATATCACAGAAAGTGAAAAATGGATAAAGAACTTGTGGTACTTACGTACAATGCAGTATCACTCAGCAATGAAATCTATGTCATCAGGCCCGTAGCAGCATCATGAGTGGATTCAGGTACGATGATTCTAACTGAAATAAGTCACACAGAAAAAGAAACATCATAAGATATCAGTAATACACGGAATGTAAACTTGGCTACACAGGAACTGATTTACAGAACAGAACAGGTACTCAAATTTAGAAAACCAACTTATGCTTGCTTAAGGGGAAAGGTGAGTTGGGGTGCTGCATAAAACCAGAGATTGAAATGAGCACAGATAATGTTCCTTAAGCCAAATATGGAATAGACAAGAGCTACTCCTTGCTCAACGAAATGGACTCACCACCGCATATTAAACGCCTAAGAATGTACCTGACTAGTAAGTATCTTAAAACCTATGGATTGCTATGTCTCCGAAAGAGAATCAAGCATGTGTACAGGGGCATAAACGCAGCAGTGATAGGATTGGAGAGGTTCGGTGAGCAAATGAAGACCCTTTGAAGTCATATTGCATGGTACCCATTCCACGGGTTTCAACTACCCAGGTTTTAGGTATTCTTCCTTCAGCTAAAACATGCATGTGGAACCCAGAGTATGATCAACCATGTGATCGGGAGACGTGTTCAAATATGTCTCAGTTTTCCTCCCCTGGTACTCGGGTGCAACATTCCAGACGCTTTACTAACACTCTCCCCACTTGGAGAGTCAGCGCCTTTAACCTCCTGTTTGGCCCAGTTTGCAATTTCTGCGGAAGATGAACAGGAATAGCGAGAACCAATGAGAGGCTAGCTGGAGGTGTCTGGACGGGCAAATTTAACTCTCATTTCCCACCAGGAAGAGGAAATAACCAAAGGCTCAGCGTGCCGTACCGGAACCAGATTAGGGCCTGAAGCCATCCTGCGGTGTTGCGGCCAGCTCAAAAGAAAGCGAGTTGAAGAAAGCAGCTCAGGGGCACTGTAATTCACAAACCTGCAGAGTAATAAATGACAGCTATCGTCCAAAAATATACTGAAGTAAAGCTGCCAAGAGGACTTGAAAGCGGGGCAGAATTGCAGGAAACCGATTTCAGGAGGTAGACTGGAATTGCATTGAAAGCATAGGAAAAGAGGCAGAACGTCCACAATGATGCACTTGGCCAAAAAGGGCGTATGCGTTTTTTCCTGAATATATTCAGGAAAAAACGCATACGCCCTTTTTGGCCAACCAAGCAAGCTTGCAAAGGAAATCTGCACTACAATGAAGTCTCACTTCCCCCCGGTCAAAAGGGCCATCTGAAAAAAGTGTAAAATCCAGAAAGGCAGGACAGGCCATGGGGAACTGGGAGCCTTGTTATGCTGATGGGCGGGATGTAAATTGCCAACAACCACTCGGGAGAAGTGTATGGTGTTTCCTGAAACATCTAAAAAACAAAGCAACAGAACCTAGGGCACTTCCACTTATGGTCCTATAGCTTAGGGAAATTAAAATCAAAAAGACACAGCCACCCCAAAGTTTGGAACGGCTCTATTTACAAGAACCTCGTTTACAGTACAAGTTCAACATCGCAGAAAGTGAAAAATGGATAAAGAAGTTGTGGTATTTACTTACAAAGCAATATCACTCAGCAATGAAATCTATGTCATCAGGCCCTTAGCAGCACAATGAGTGGATTCAGGTATGATGATTCTAACTGAAATAAGTCACACAGAAAAAGAAACATCATAAGATATCAGTAATACACGGAATGTAAACTTGGCTACACAGGAACTGAATTACAGAACAGAACAGGGTCTCAAATTTAGAAAACCAACTTATGCTTGCTTAAGGGTAAAGGGGAGTTGGGGTGCTGCATAAAACCAGAGATTGAAATGAGCACAGATAAAGTTCCTTAAGCCAAATATGGAATATACAAGAGCTACTCCTTGCTCAACGAAATGGACTCAACACCACATATTAAACGCCTAAGAATGTACCTGACTAGTAAGTATCTTAAAACCTATGGATTGCTATGTCTCCGAAAGAGAATCAAGCTTGTGTACAGGGGCATAAACGCAGCAGTGATAGGATTGGAGAGGTTCGGTGAGCAAATGAAGACCCTTTGAAGTCATATTGCATGGTACCCATTCCACGGGTCTTAACTCTCCAGGTTTAAGGTATTCTTCCTTCAGCTAAAACATGCATGTGGAACCCAAGTATGATCAACCATGTGAACGGGAGACGTGTTCAAATATGTCTCAGTTTTCCTCCCCTGGTACTCGGGTGCAACATTCCAGACGCTTTACTAACACTCTCCCCACTTGGAGAGTCAGCGCCTTTAACCTCCTGTTTGGCCCAGTTTACAATTTCTGCGGAAGATGAACAGGAATAGCGAGAACCAATGAGAGGCTAGCTGGAGGTGTCTGGACGGGCAAATTTAACTCTCATTTCCCACCAGGAAGAGGAAATAACCAAAGGCTCAGTGTGCCGTACCGGAACCAGATTAGGGCCTGAAGCCATCCTGCGGTGTTGCGGCCAGCTCAAAAGAAAGCGAGTTGAAGAAAGGAGCTCAGGGGCACTGTAATTCACAAACCTGCAGAGTTATAAATGACAGCTATCGTCCAAAAATAGACTGAAGTAAGGCTGCCAAGAGGACTTGAAAGCGGGGCAGAATTGCAGGAAACCGATTTCAGCAGGTAGACTGGAATTGCATTGAAAGCATAGCAAAAGAGGCAGAACGTCCACAATGATGCACTTGGCCAAAAAGGGCGTATGCGTTTTTTCCTGAATATATTCAGGAAAAAACGCATACGCACTTTTTGGCCAACCAAGCAAGCTTGCAAAGGAAATCTGCCCTACAATGAAGTCTCACTTCTCCCCGGTCAAAAGGGCCATCTGAAAAAAGGGTAAAATCCAGAAAGGCAGGACAGGGCATGGAGAACTGGGAGCCTTGTTATGCTGATGGGCAGGATGTAAATTGCCAACAACCACTCGGGAGAAGTGTATGGTGTTTCCTGAAACATCTAAAAAACAAAGCAACAGAACCTAGGGCACTTCCACTTATGGTCCTATAGCTTAGGGAAATTAAAATCAAAAAGACACAGCCACCCCAAAGTTTGGAACGGCTCTGTTTACAAGAACCTCGTTTACAGTACAAGTTCAACATCGCAGAAAGTGAAAAATGGATAAAGAAGTTGTGGTATTTACTTACAAAGCAATATCACTCAGCAATGAAATCTGTGTCATCAGGCCCGTAGCAGCACAATGAGTGGATTCAGGTATGATGATTCTAACTGAAATAAGTCACACAGAAAAAGAAACATCATAAGATATCAGTAATACACGGAATGTAAACTTGGCTACACAGGAACTGAATTACAGAACAGAACAGGGTCTCAAATTTAGAAAACCAACTTATGCTTGCTTAAGTGTAAAGGTGAGTTGGGGTGCTGCATAAAACCAGAGATTGAAATGAGCACAGATAAAGTTCCTTAAGCCAAATATGGAATATACAAGAGCTACTCCTTGCTCAACGAAATGGACTCAACACCGCATATTAAACGCCTAAGAATGTACCTGACTAGTAAGTATCTTAAAACCTATGGATTGCTATGTCTCCGAAAGAGAATCAAGCTTGTGTACAGGGGCATAAACGCAGCAGTGATAGGATTGGAGTGGTTCGGTGAGCAAATGAAGACCCTTTGAAGTCATATTGCATGGTACCCATTACACGGGTCTTAACTCTCCAGGTTTAAGGTATTCTTCCTTCAGCTAAAACATGCATGTGGAACCCAAGTATGATCAACCATATGAATGGGAGACGTGTTCAAATATGTCTCAGTTTTCCTCCCCTGGTACTCGGGTGCAACATTCCAGATGCTTTACTAACACTCTCCCCACTTGGAGAGTCAGCGCCTTTAACCTCCTGTTTGACCCAGTTTGCAATTTCTGCAGAAGATGAACAGGAATAGCGAGAACCAATGAGAGACTAGCTGGAGGTGTCTGGACGGGCAAATTTAACTCTCATTTCCCACCAGGAAGAGGAAATAACCAAAGGCTCAGCGTGCAGTGCCGGAACAAGATTAAGGCCTGAAGCCATCCTGCGGTGTTGCAGCCAGGTCACAAGAAAGCGAGTTGAAGAAAGGAGCTCAGGGGCACTGTAATTCACAAACCTGCAGAGTTATAAATGACAGCTATCGTCCAAAAATACACTGAAGTAAGGCTGCCAAGAGGACTTGAAAGCGGGGCAGAATTTCAGGATACCGATTTCAGGAGGTAGACTGGAATTGCATTGAAAGCATAGGAAAAGAGGCAGAACGTCCACAATGATGCACTTGGCCAAAAAGGGCGTATGCGTTTTTTCCTGAATATATTCAGGAAAAAACGCATACGCCCTTTTTGGCCAACCAAGCAAACTTGCAAAGGAAATCTGCACTACAATGAAGTCTCACTTCCCCCCGGTCAAAAGGGCCATCTGAAAAAAGTGTAAAATCCAGAAAGGCAGGACAGGCCATGGAGAACTGGGAGCCTTGTTATGCTGATGGGCGGGATGTAAATTGCCAACAGACACTCGGGAGAAGTGTATGGTGTTTCCTGAAACATCTAAAAAACAAAGCAACAGAGCCTAAGCCACTTCCACTTATGGTCCTATAGCTTAGGGAATTTAAAATCAAAAAGACACAGCCACACCAAAGTTTGGGACGCCTCTGTTTACAAGAACCTCGTTTACCGTACAAGTTCAATATCACAGAAAGTGAAAAATGGATAAAGAACTTGTGGTACTTACGTACAATGCAGTATCACTCAGCAATGAAATCTATGTCATCAGGCCCGTAGCAGCATCATGAGTGGATTCAGGTACGATGATTCTAACTGAAATAAGTCACACAGAAAAAGAAACATCATAAGATATCAGTAATACACGGAATGTAAACTTGGCTACACAGGAACTGATTTACAGAACAGAACAGGTACTCAAATTTAGAAAACCAACTTATGCTTGCTTAAGGGGAAAGGTGAGTTGGGGTGCTGCATAAAACCAGAGATTGAAATGAGCACAGATAATGTTCCTTAAGCCAAATATGGAATAGACAAGAGCTACTCCTTGCTCAACGAAATGGACTCACCACCGCATATTAAACGCCTAAGAATGTACCTGACTAGTAAGTATCTTAAAACCTATGGATTGCTATGTCTCCGAAAGAGAATCAAGCATGTGTACAGGGGCATAAACGCAGCAGTGATAGGATTGGAGAGGTTCGGTGAGCAAATGAAGACCCTTTGAAGTCATATTGCATGGTACCCATTCCACGGGTTTCAACTACCCAGGTTTTAGGTATTCTTCCTTCAGCTAAAACATGCATGTGGAACCCAGAGTATGATCAACCATGTGATCGGGAGACGTGTTCAAATATGTCTCAGTTTTCCTCCCCTGGTACTCGGGTGCAACATTCCAGACGCTTTACTAACACTCTCCCCACTTGGAGAGTCAGCGCCTTTAACCTCCTGTTTGGCCCAGTTTGCAATTTCTGCGGAAGATGAACAGGAATAGCGAGAACCAATGAGAGGCTAGCTGGAGGTGTCTGGACGGGCAAATTTAACTCTCATTTCCCACCAGGAAGACGAAATAACCAAAGGCTCAGCGTGCCGTACCGGAACCAGATTAGGGCCTGAAGCCATCCTGCGGTGTTGCGGCCAGCTCAAAAGAAAGCGAGTTGAAGAAAGCAGCTCAGGGGCACTGTAATTCACAAACCTGCAGAGTAATAAATGACAGCTATCGTCCAAAAATAGACTGAAGTAAAGCTGCCAAGAGGACTTGAAAGCGGGGCAGAATTGCAGGAAACCGATTTCAGGAGGTAGACTGGAATTGCATTGAAAGCATAGGAAAAGAGGCAGAACGTCCACAATGATGCACTTGGCCAAAAAGGGCGTATGCGTTTTTTCCTGAATATATTCAGGAAAAAACGCATACGCCCTTTTTGGCCAACCAAGCAAGCTTGCAAAGGAAATCTGCACTACAATGAAGTCTCACTTCCCCTCGGTCAAAAGGGCCATCTGAAAAAAGTGTAAAATCCAGAAAGGCAGGACAGGCCATGGGGAACTGGGAGCCTTGTTATGCTGATGGGCGGGATGTAAATTGCCAACAACCACTCGGGAGAAGTGTATGGTGTTTCCTGAAACATCTAAAAAACAAAGCAACAGAACCTAGGGCACTTCCACTTATGGTCCTATAGCTTAGGGAAATTAAAATCAAAAAGACACAGCCACCCCAAAGTTTGGAACGGCTCTATTTACAAGAACCTCGTTTACAGTACAAGTTCAACATCGCAGAAAGTGAAAAATGGATAAAGAAGTTGTGGTATTTACTTACAAAGCAATATCACTCAGCAATGAAATCTATGTCATCAGGCCCTTAGCAGCACAATGAGTGGATTCAGGTATGATGATTCTAACTGAAATAAGTCACACAGAAAAAGAAACATCATAAGATATCAGTAATACACGGAATGTAAACTTGGCTACACAGGAACTGAATTACAGAACAGAACAGGGTCTCAAATTTAGAAAACCAACTTATGCTTGCTTAAGGGTAAAGGGGAGTTGGGGTGCTGCATAAAACCAGAGATTGAAATGAGCACAGATAAAGTTCCTTAAGCCAAATATGGAATAGACAAGAGCTACTCCTTGCTCAACGAAATGGACTCAACACCGCATATTAAACGCCTAAGAATATACCTGACTAGTAAGTACCTTAAAACCTATGGATTGCTATGTCTCCAAAAGAGAATCAAGCATGTGTACAGGGGCATAAACGCAGCAGTGATAGGATTGGAGAGGTTCGGTGAGCAAATGAAGACCCTTTGAAGTCACATTGCATGGTACCCATTCCACGGGTTTCAACTACCCAGGTTTAAGGTATTCTTCCTTCAGCTAAAACATGCATGTGGAACCTAGAGTATGATCAACCATGTGATCGGGAGACGTGTTCAAATATGTCTCAGGTTTCGTACCCTGGTACTCGGGTGCAACATTACAGACGCTTTACTAACACTCTCCCCACTTGGAGAGTCAGTCCCTTTAACCACCTGTTTGGCCCAGTTTGCAATTTCTGTGGAAGATGAACAGGAATAGCGAGAACCAATGAAAGACTAGCTGGAGGTGTCTGGACGGGCAAATTTAACTCTCATTTCCCACCAGGAAGAGGAATTAACCAAAGGCTCAGCTTGCCATGCCGGAACCACATTAGGGCCTGAAGACATCCTGCGGTGTTGCGGCCAGCTCACAAGAAAGCGAGTTGAAGAAAGGAGCTCAGGGGCACTGTAATTCACAAACCTGCAGAGTTATAAATGACAGATATTCTCCAAAAATAGACTGAAGTAAGGCTGCCAAGAGGACTTGAAAGCGGGGCAGAATTGCAGGAAACCGATTTCAGGAGGTAGACTGGAATTGCATTGAAAGCATAGGAAAAGAGGCAGAACGTCCACAATGATGCACTTGGCCAAAAAGGGCGTATGCGTTTTTTCCTGAATATATTCAGGAAAAAACGCATACGCCCTTTTTGGCCAACCAAGCAAACTTGCAAAGGAAATCTGCACTACAATGAAGTCTCACTTCCCCCCGGTCAAAAGGGCCATCTGAAAAAAGTGTAAAATCCAGAAAGGCAGGACAGGCCATGGAGAACTGGGAGCCTTGTTATGCTGATGGGCGGGATGTAAATTACCAACAAACACTCAGGAGAAGTGTATGGTGTTTCCTGAAACATCTAAAAAACAAAGCAACAGAGCCTAGGGCACTGCCACTTATGGTCCTATAGCTTAGGGAAATTAAAATGAAAAAGACACAGCCACCCCAAAGTTTGGAACGGCTCTGTTTACAAGAACCTCGTTTACAGTACAAGTTCAACATCGCAGAAAGTGAAAAATGGATAAAGAAGTTGTGGTATTTACTTACAAAGCAATATCACTCAGCAATGAAATCTGTGTCATCAGGCCCTTAGCAGCACAATGAGTGGATTCAGGTATGATGATTCTAACTGAAATAAGTCACACAGAAAAAGAAACATCATAAGATATCAGTAATACACGGAATGTAAACTTGGCTACACAGGAACTGAATTACAGAACAGAACAGGGTCTCAAATTTAGAAAACCAACTTATGCTTGCTTAAGGGGAAAGGTGAGTTGGGGTGCTGCATAAAACCAGAGATTGAAATGAGCACAGATAAAGTTCCTTAAGCCAAATATGGAAGAGACAAGAGCTACTCCTTGCTCAACGAAATGGACTCAACACCCATATTAAACGCCTAAGAATGTACCTGACTAGTAAGTATCTTAAAACCTATGGATTGCTATGTCTCCGAAAGAGAATCAAGCATGTGTACAGGGGCATAAACGCAGCAGTGATAGGATTGGAGAGGTTCGGTGAGCAAATGAAGACCCTTTGAAGTCATATTGCATGGTACCCATTCCACGGGTTTCAACTACCCAGGTTTTAGGTATTCTTCCTTCAGCTAAAACATGCATGTGGAACCCAAGTATGATCAACCATGTGAATGGGAGACGTGTTCAAATATGTCTTAGTTTTCCTCCCCTGGTACTCCGGTGCAACATTCCAGACGCTTTACTAACACTCTCCCCACTTGGAGAGTCAGCGCCTTTAACCTCCTGTTTGGCCCAGTTTGCAATTTCTTGGAAGATGAACAGGAATAGCGAGAACCAATGAGAGACTAGCTGGAGGTGTCTGGACGGGCAAATTTAACTCTCATTTCCCACCAGGAAGAGGAAATAACCAAAGACTCAGCGTGCCATGCCGGAACCAGATTAGGGCCTGAAGCCATCCTGCGGTGTTGCGGCCAGGTCACAAGAAAGCGAGTTGAAGAAAGGAGCTCAGGGGCACTGTAATTCACAAACCTGCAGAGTTATAAATGACAGCTATCGTCCAAAAATAGACTGAAGTAAGGCTGCCAAGAGGACTTGAAAGCGGGGCAGAATTGGAGGAAACCGATTTCAGGAGGTAGACTGGAATTGCATTGCAAGCATAGGAAAAGAGGCAGAACGTCCACAATGATGCACTTGGCCAAAAAGGGCGTATGCGTTTTCTCCTGAATATATTCAGGAAAAAACGCATACGCCCTTTTTGGCCAACCAAGCAAGCTTGCAAAGGAAATCTGCACTACAATGAAGTCTCACTTCCCCCCGGTCAAAAGGGCCATCTGAAAAAAGTGTAAAATCCAGAAATGCAGGACAGGCCATGGAGAACTGGGAGCCTTGTTATGCTGATGGGCGGGATGTAAATTGCCAACAACCACTCAGGAGAAGTGTATGGTGTTTCCTGAAACATCTAAAAAACAAAGCAACAGAACCTAGGGCACTTCCACTTATGGTCCTATAGCTTAGGGAAATTAAAATGAAAAAGACACAGCCACCCCAAAGTTTGGAACGGCTCTGTTTACAAGAACCTCGTTTACAGTACAAGTTCAACATCGCAGAAAGTGAAAAATGGATAAAGAAGTTGTGGTATTTACTTACAAAGCAATATCACTCAGCAATGAAATCTGTGTCATCAGGCCCTTAGCAGCACAATGAGTGGATTCAGGTATGATGATTCTAACTGAAATAAGTCACACAGAAAAAGAAACATCATAAGATATCAGTAATACACGGAATGTAAACTTGGCTACACAGGAACTGAATTACAGAACAGAACAGGGTCTCAAATTTAGAAAACCAACTTATGCTTGCTTAAGGGGAAAGGTGAGTTGGGGTGCTGCATAAAACCAGAGATTGAAATGAGCACAGATAAAGTTCCTTAAGCCAAATATGGAATAGACAAGAGCTACTCCTTGCTCAACGAAATGGACTCAACACCGCATATTAAACGCCTAAGAATGTACCTGACTAGTAAGTATCTTAAAACCTATGGATTGCTATGTCTCCGAAAGAGAATCAAGCATGTGTACAGGGGCATAAACGCAGCAGTGATAGGATTGGAGAGGTTCTGTGAGCAAATGAAGACCCTTTGAAGTCATATTGCATGGTACCCATTCCACGGGTTTCAACTACCCAGGTTTAAGGTATTCTTCCTTCAGCTAAAACATGCATGTGGAACCTAGAGTATGATCAACCATGTGATCGGGAGACGTGTTCAAATATGTCTCGGTTTTCGTACCCTGGTACTCGGCTGCAACATTCCAGACACATTACTAACACTCTCCCCACTTGGAGAGTCAGTCCCTTTAACCTCCTTTTTGGTCCAGTTTGCAATTTCTGTGGAAGATGAACAGGAATAGCGAGAACCAATGAGAGACTAGCTGGAGGTGTCTGGATGGGCAAATTTAACTCTCATTTCCGACCCGGAAGAGGAATTAACCAAAGGCTCAGCGTGCCGTGCCAGAACCAGATTAGGGCCTGAAGACATCCTGCGGTGTTGCGGCCAGGTCACAAGAAAGCGAGTTAAAGAAAGGAGCTCAGGAGCACAGTAATTCACAAACCTGCAGAGTTATAAATGACAGCTATCGTCCAAAAATAGACTGAAGTAAGGCTGCCAAGAGGACTTGAAAGCGGGGCAGAATTGCAGGAAACCGATTTCAGGAGGTAGACTGGAATTGCATTGAAAGCATAGGAAAAGAGGCAGAACGTCCACAATGATGCACTTGGCCAAAAAGGGCGTATGCGTTTTTTCCTGAATATATTCAGGAAAAAACGCATACGCCCTTTTTGGCCAACCAAGCAAGCTTGCAAAGGAAATCTGCACTACAATGAAGTCTCACTTCCCCCCGGTCAAAAGGGCCATCTGAAAAAAGTGTAAAATCCAGAAAGGCAGGATAGGCCATGGAGAACTGGGAGCCTTCTTATGCTGATGGGCGGGATGTAAATTACCAACAGACACTCGGGAGAAGTGTATGGTGTTTCCTGAAACATCTAAAAAACAAAGCAACAGAGCCTAGGGCACTGCCACTTATGGTCCTATAGCTTAGGGAAATTAAAATCAAAAAGACACAGCAACCCCAAAGTTTGGGACGCCTCTGTTTACAGGAATCTCTTCTACGGCACAAGTTAAATATCCCAGAGAGCAAATAATGGATAAAGAAGTTGCGGTACTTCTGTACAACAGAATACCACTCAGCAATGAAATCTATGTCACCAGGCCCGTACCAGCATAATGAGTGGATTGAGGCACGATGATTCTAAGTGAAATAAGTCACACAGAAAAAGAAACATCATAAGGTATCACTAATACACGGAATGTGAACTTGGCTACACATGAACTGAATTACAAAACAGAACAGGGTCTCAAGTTTAGAAAACCAACTTATGCCTGCTTAAGGGGGAAGGTGAGTTGGGGTGCTGCATAAAAGCAGAGTTTGAAATTAGCACAGATACCGTTCCATAAGCCAAATATGTAACAGACAAGAGCTACCCCTTGCTCAACGAAATGGATTCAACAATGAGGTATCACCTCACACCTGGTAGAATAGGCATCATTGAAAATCTACAAACAAAAAATGCTGGAAAGGGTGTGGAGAAAAGGAACCCTCTTCCACTATTGTTGGGAATATAAATTGATACAGTCATTATGGAGAACAATATGGAATTTCTTAAGAAACTAACAATAGAATTACCATATGATACAGCAATCCCAGTACTGGACATATACCCAGACAAAACCATAAATCAAAAAGAGTCATTCACCGCAATGTTCATTGCATCACTATTTACAATATCGAGGTAATGGAAGCAACCTAAATGCCCACAGACAGACGAATGCATAAAGCTGTGGTACATATATAAAATGGAATATTACTAAGCCATGAAAAGGAATGAAATTGGGTCATTTGTAGAGACGTCGATGGATCTAGAGACTGTCATACAGAGTGAAGTAAGTCAGAAAGAGAAAAACAAATCTTGTATATTCATGCATATATGTGGAACCTAGAAAAACTGTACAGATTAACCATTTTGCAAGGCATAAACAGAGCAACAGATGTAGACAACAAACGTATGGACAACAAGGGGGGAAAGCTGTTGGGGGGGTGGTGGTGGGAGGAGTTGAGAGACTGGGATTGGCATGTATACATTTATATGTATAAAATAGATAACCAATAAGAACCTGCTGTATAAAAATATAAAATAAAATTCAAAATTAAAAAGAAGTAAAATTTAAAAAATAAAACAGAAAAAACAATTATTCCCTGCACATACATGTATTTATATGAATAAATTATTTCCATGCTTATATCTGTAAATACAAAAAAGAGGAATAAAATCTACCTTGAACCAAAAACGAAAAAGAGAAAAAAAAACACAGAACCCACCAGTTACACAGAGGAAAACCGTATCAGGGCACTTGCTCCAGTTGTAAACAATTCTGAAGTTGGTCAGTGGTGGGGAATCGTCTCCCATTCAGCCAGCAGCCCCCACGCAACAAGCGTCCTCATTGCAAAGCTGGGGCACCGTGCCGAGGCATCTGTGAGTAAACGTGAGCTGAGCCCCAGGCCAGTTGCTGCTGAACTATTCCCACCCGTCCCAGGTAAAACACCTGAATATATACAAGGACTTGAAAGCCTAGAGGAAGGGCCATAGAGCCACACGAGTGACAGCATGCCGGCCGACTTGGTGCCTGCAGGCCAGCCAGGATGGTCCTGGCCCTGGGTGCTCTTCTGGAAGATTTCCATTTCCCTGCCTGAGATACCCGTCCTGTCCCTGCCCCCACTGCTTTTTTCCTTCCTCACCTCTGCCCAGGGAGAAATTCCAGCAGCAGGTATGGGTGACACATCCTCTTCTTTAGCAGGTGGCAGCCTGGCAACTGCTGCAGAAAGTCCAGCAGAGCCCCACTCACACTGGGCCACCCACAAAGCCGTGGCCTCTCACTCCCTCCCACCAGCCCAGCCCCGAGACTGCTGACAGGGCAGAGAAAATGGCGTCAGGCACGGCTGCAGGGGCTCTTGCTGCCTGGAGTGGTATTTATATTGATCTCAACCCAGGCACACCTGGGGAGGGCTGGCCGGCATGGTAAGGCTGCCCAGGTCAGCCAATCATCACCCCTCAGGGGCTCACAGTTGCAGAAAATGGAACTTGCTGAACCGGCCAGGTCCAAGGAACAGGTGTGGGCTCCTGAGAGTCAGGATAGACAAGGGGCTGCAGCTTTGGCTTGTTTTCTAATCATTTTATCTGGCCCATGAGTGGGAGACAACTTCAAGAAAACCCTCTCCTAATGAGAGGAACCCAGGAGTCAGGCAGAGGAGGGGTGGGTGGTGGTTGGAGACAGAGGCCTGGTGCCCCGGGTGCAGTGGAAGTCTCTGGAAGACCAGGTGGAGGGAGGCCTCACGGAGTGATGCCCAGGGTCACAGACCTGTCGCAGCTGCTGTTTGTTAGTTCAAGTCCTGCTCTGAGGTGCTCTGTGTCAGCTCTGAGTGACAGGTGAGCTGGGGGTGCTCTGCAATGAGGGCTATGTGCACGGTTCCTGTGTGCCCAGCCCTGCCACGGTACCTGCAAGGGTAGCTCTGTATCCTGGGAGGGGCCTGACCACGAGAGCCCCGAGGGCTGGGGTGGGGGTGGGGTACCTGCCCAGGTGAGCTCCATATTCTGGGATTGGTCTGACCACGAGAGCCCCATGGGCTGCTGGGGACCTGGTAAAGGATGTCAGGACAGTCAGTGAAGCCACCGAGGATATACCTCCAGTTGCTCCTAATTCCTACACCCTGCTGGTCATTCTACCAACCACCAGGACATGGTATTCTGTATTAGTCTTCAATGATGCCTTCTTTTGTATTCCATTAGTCCCAGAGTCACAAGAAATTTTGGCTTGTGAGTGGCAGGACTCAACATACAACTAAAACAATACTTCCGGGCCGTCTGGCCCCAAGGGTGCAAAAATTCCCACACCATCTTTGGGGAAAGCTTAGCTAAAGACCTAAAAGTTCTACCTCTGGAAAAGGAAACCCTCCTTCAATATGCAGACGACATTCTGATCACCAGCCCTACTAAGGAGGCCTCTGAACTACCAAGCCAATAAAGGATAGAAGTTGTCCAAGAAAAAGCTCAAATATCACAGACTGCGGTGACCTGCCTGGGCTTCATTCTCACAGAAGGTCAGAGAAGCCCATCCCAGGAAAGGGAAGAAACCATTTTCAGCCTTACCCCTTTCTAAAACTAGAAGACAGCTTAGGGGTTCCTGGGGAGGCCAGGGTTTGCTGCTTCTGGATCCCTAGCTACAGTCTACTAGCTGGGCCTCTATATGAAACACTGAAAGGAAAAGATGATGATCCTTTTGAATAGAATCCAGAAGTGGCCTTTCAAGAATGGAAAGAGCAGTCAATTCAGACCCTTGCCCTGGAACTCCCTAATTTAGCTAAACCCTTTGACCTTTACATTCCCGGTGAAAGGTGAATCGCCATTGGAGAATTAGTGCAAAAACTGGGACCACTTGAAATGGAACAATGCAAGAATGCCATCCAGGTAGGATAAACTACGGTCACTAAGGGGCTTGGCCCACTGCCACATCTGGCCAAGATACTGGCGGTATCTAAAAACCTGGAAATCAGCAGCCCAAAAGGCCACCTCCCTCCTAAGGGAAAAGGACCCCACGTGGTGATCCTAACCACCAACCATGCCCTGAAGTTGCAGGGTTCGCTCCGTGGGCACACCGACCTCGAGTGAGGAGGCCCTCCAACTCCAACATCCAGAGAGATAACCGGGGGCAACAGGGCACCATGACGACTCGTGTGAACATCACTTGACCTGGAGTTTCTCTCATAAAACAACAAGAGTGTGTCCCAAAAGAGTAGACTACTGCTTGCAGGACTTACCCAGAGGGGAGCTAATAATCTTGGCGGGGGAACAGTATACCACACTGTCACCATAGAAAAGCCTACAGACACCGTGATGATGGTGGCCAATAAGACCGGCTGGACTCCTGTTTACTTCAAAAGGCTGTTGACTCAGTAGCCATCATGGTCCTTGGTCACCACTGACCCTGGACTGTCTGGGAGTTGAGCGGGCAGGGCTCTGACACCTGGTGCTGTTTGTACGTTAATTCAGGGGCCTAATTGAAGAAAGCGCAGACTACTGGTCAGAGCATCTAGGCTGGCAGAGACGGTCAGCCTAAGGTGGCCGAACAAATGTGGGGCGGGGTGAAACCGGCCCCCACAGCGTCTCTGCACATCTCTTTCCTGGACACTTAAAGGTCATTAGAATCTATAACACTTCCAATGCTGGTGCTCAGGTGGACGAGCAGGGAGGCAGGGGTCCTGGGGACAATCAACGTCACCGGGAGGCTGCTGGGGAGAAGCTCTGACCCTCGCCCCAGGGTATGAGGGCTCCCAACTCAGCACTCAGCAGTTACAGAAGAAGGGTCTGCACCCTCAGCACTCCAAGAATGAGGAACGGGACAAAAGGCAGAGGAGGGGTTTGTCCCCAGCAAAGCCCATTAAAAATCCCTGGGAGATAAAAATAGAATCTGGGCAATAAAGTCAAGTCTAACCTTTTTTATCCTTTGTGCTTTGTCTAATTTCACGTGCTCCTAGGGTCCCGCATGCAGAGGTTCCACACCCGGCACTTCAGACCAGATTTCCTAGTGCAGAATGGCTGGGTCGACACCTCAGCTCCTGGGGTCCAGTGCAGACTCCACGATATAGAGCCTGAGCTACAGCCAACCCGGCCCTCGAGAGCTCCGCCGCCTCCCTCCCTCCCACTGACTCTGACAGGATCTCTACACAGCAGCCCAGCCCACAGCCCACGGGGTAGTGCATGCTCTCACCTCTCCATTCTCTGATCAAAATATAAAGTTTCCTTTGCTTGTGAACCAAACTCAGTCTCGATCTGTTGGCCCCAATGACACTGGGCAGGGGGACACTTGTTGGGGTCCACTCTGGAGGATCAGTAACAGAAATTGAGACTATTGTAACCTCAATGAACAGATGTGTGAGCCAAACTGTAGTTAACATAGAACAGTGTATAAGGCTCGGGTAAAATAAGATGTCTTTAACACTTCCATTTGATATTTCCATCACTTTTTATAAGCAAGTTCAGTGAAAAGGTTTGTCTTATTTGTCAGGTCAATATTAGAGAAACGAAGTGATTTCTTTCCAAGGATGTACAGCTAATAATCTTGGTTAAACCTTCAATCTTGTTTTAAATGCTTTTCCATTGAAAATGATACCTCTCTTTCAGCTCCCCCATTTCTGAGAAGTATAAAATCTTATAATTTATTATTACCAAAGGGGAAAGGTGGGAGGAGGGATAAATTAACAGTTTGGAATTAACACATACACACTGCTATGTATAAAATAGATCATCAACAAGGAACTACTGT
Source organism: Stenella coeruleoalba (assembly GCF_951394435.1). Taxonomy (NCBI): domain Eukaryota; kingdom Metazoa; phylum Chordata; class Mammalia; order Artiodactyla; family Delphinidae; genus Stenella; species Stenella coeruleoalba. The sequence continues at coordinate 315,959 of NW_027645998.1, read as the reverse complement.
ATAGCACAGGGAACTACACTCAACATTTTGCAATAACCTATAAGGGGAAATAATCTGAAAAAGAATAGATATTTTTATTGACATCATCTATCAATGACAGTTAAAGTGTAGCCTAAGGGAAGCTGGTGGTGAGTGCTTCTGACCCTGAAGACTTCAATCATCTAAAGTTTGGACTCTGCCTACTTCCCAAGGCCCTTAATGAACATATGTGTAGCCGTAGCTTAAAAACTTCCCCAGTTTGGGTTTCGGGGAGACACTGATTTTGAAAAAGCCCTGGTGTTCTCCTTACATGAATGGGACTCTTCCTACTGCTAAAACATGTCTGTCACACCCAGAGGATGGTATACCGTCTGATCGGGAAGAGTTTGGAAAAGGCATCTCATCTCCTCATCTCCTGGTGCTCGGGTTCACCCCTCCAGCGTCTTTACTAACAGTCTCCCCACTTGGAGATGTCAGCACTGTCAACATCCTGTTGCGTACAGTTTGGAATTTGTCCAGAGGATGAAGCGGAAGGATGAGGAACAATGAGAGACAAGTCCTAGGTGTTCAGACAGGCACATGTCACTCTAATTTCCAATCAGGAAGACGAATTGACCAAAGGCTAGGGTTGCCCATGGAAACAGTATAGGGCTTGAGGAAATCCCGCTGCTTTGTGGCCAGTTCCCATAAACACGAGTTGAACAATGGAACTCAGGGGCAGTAAAATTCACAAAACTGCAGAGTTGAAAATATCCATCACTGAAAAATGTCTTGAGGAAAGTCAGAGAAAAGGACTTGTAAGCAAGGGAGAATGGCAGGAAAGGGATTTGAGGAGGTAGAAAGGACTCGCCATTAAGCACAAGAAAAGGAGCTGAACATTGCCAACATTGCAGTTGGCCAAAAAGGGTGTATGCGTTCTTTTCTGTATATATTCAAGAAAAGGGCATACACTTTTTTAGCCAACCAAACAGGTGGGCACTGGAAGTCAATACTACAAAAGATATCACTTCGCATCAGTCAGAAGAGCCATCCTCATAAAGCGTAAACAACAGAAATGCAGGACAGGGCAACGAGAAGAGGGAGCCCTGTGAGACTTATAGTGGAAATGTATATTGCCAACGGCCATTCTGGAGAAGTGTATTGTGTTTACTAAAGCATCTAAAAAATGAGATACAGAGCATAGGGCACTTGCACTCATGGGCGTATATCTTGGGAAAAACAAAAATCGAGAGGACACAGGCACCCCAATGTTTACCCCCTCTCTGTTTAAAAGATCCTCGACTAGGATATAACTTAAATGTCTCTGGAGGGAAAAAATGGATAGAGATGTGGTACTTAGGTAGAGTGGAATATTATTCAGCCTGGAAATCAATGAAATATGGCCAGTTGTAACAACTCCGGAGGAGTTACGTATGATCATTCTAAGTGACAGAATTCAAAAAGAAAAAGACACATATCATAAGATATCACTTAAAGGTGGAATCCAAAATGGCTACACATGAAATAAATTACAAAACAAAAACATAGTCAAATATGTAGAAAACACGCATAAGGCTGCTAAACGGGAAAGGTGGGGAGGGGTGAGGCATCATCCAGGAGGTTGAAATTAGCAAAGATACCATTCCAAATACCAAACTGATAATCAACAAGGCCTACACGGTAGCTAAAAGAACTGCACTCAGCACACTCAAGTCACCGGAAAAGAATATATACGACTGGTAAGAATCTGAAAAAGAATTTATTGATGTCTCTCTGTACGCGAATCAAGTGGAGGTACAGCAGCAAGAAACAGAGCTTTGAAAATCAGCTGTAACCAATATAGTAATAAATTGAAAAAAATAAACGACAGAGAGACAGAGAAAACCTCTTACAACTTTTCCTCAGGGACGGTGATGCAACATGGATTGAACACATCTAGACCCACAGCAGGATGAGACATAAGGCTGGAAACTGTTTGCGCTAAGAGAAATGTGAGGTTGGGTGAGGAAATGCACACCCTTTAAAGTAATACTACCTGGTACCCATTCAATGGGTCCCAAATCTGCAGGTTCAAGGGATCTTCCTACAGCTAAAACATGCATGGAAAACCCAGAGGACTGTACACCATGTGATCGGGAGATGTGTCTAAAATGCACCTCATTTATCCTCTCCTGGTGCTCCTGTTCACCATTCCAGCCACGCTACTTAGAATCTCCCCACTTGGAGAATCAGCACATTTAAACTTCTGTTTCACACATTTTGCAAATTGTGAGGAGGATGAACGGGAAGAGGGGGAACCAATGAGAGAAGAGTTGTAGGGGTTTGGACGGGCACATATCACTCTAATTTCCCATTAAGAATAAGAATTAAAGAAAGGCTCAGCCTGCCTCGCCGGAGCCAAAATAGGGCCTGAAGCAATCCTGCGGGTTTGAGGCCAGCTCACAAAAGAGCAACTTAAACAATGGAGCTCAGGGTCACTGCAATTCACAAACCTGCAGAGTTATAAATGAAAACTAACGTCCAAAAATATGTTGAGGTAAGGCAAAGAAGAGGATCTGAATGCAAGACAGAATTGCAAGAAACAGATTTCAAGAGATAGATTGGACTCGTCTTTAACGCACATGAAAAGCGGCAGAATTTCGACAATGATGCAGTTGGCCCAAAAGGGCGTATGCGTTTTTTCCTGATTATATCCAGGAAAAAACGCATACGCACTTTATGGGCAACGAAGCAAGCAAGCAATGCAAATGTGCACAACAAAGAAGTCTCACTTCCCACCGGTCAAAAGGGCCATCCTAAAAAATTGTAAAAACCAGAAATGCAGGACAGGCCATGGAGAACAGGGAGCCTTTATACGCTGATGGGCAGTGTGTGAACTGCCGAGAGCCACTCTGGAGAAGCGTATGGTGGTTCCTAAATCATCTAAAAAACAGAGCTACAGAGCATAGGACACTTCCAATCATGGGAGTATATCTAGGGAAGTCTAAAAATCAACAAGACACAAGCACACCACAGTTTAGGGCTACTCTGTTTACAAGAACCTCAACTTCAGTACACCTTAAATATCCCAGGAAAGAGAACAATGGATAAAGAAGATGTGGTACTTATGTACAATGGAATATCTCTTCACCATGAAATCAATGTAATAAGGCTAGTAGAAGGATAAAGAGTGGATTTAGGTCCGATAATACTACTTGAAATAAGTCAAACAGAAAAAGAAACATATCATAAGATATCACTTATAGAGGGAGGGTAAATATGGCTGCACAAGAAATGAATTACAGAACAGAACAGTGTCTCACATTTAGAAAACACACTTATGTCAGCTTAAGGGGAAAGGAGAGGTGGGGTGATGCATAAAACCAGAGTTTGAAATTAGCACAGATACCGTTCAATAAACCAAATAGGTATTAGACAAGATCTACACCTTGCTCAATGAACAGGCCTCAACACACCCTATACACCGCAGAGAAATATATCTGAGGAATAAGAATCTTAAAACCCATGTATTGATATATCTCCATAAGGGAATCGAGTGTGTGCAGAGCGGCACAAACACAGCAGTGAAAAGGAGCTAAACCCCATTATAGAAATAAATTTTAAAAACAAAACGCTGAAACAATGAAAGAGAGAAAAATTCTTACAAAATTCGCTCAGGGGCTGTGATGCAACCTGGATTGACCACATATAAACCCACAGCTGGATAAGACATAAGGCTGGACACTTGGGGCTGACAGGATTGGTGAGCTTTGGTGAGCAACTGCCGAAAGTTTAATGCAATACTTCATGCTACTCAGTCCAAGGGTCCCAACACTCCAGGTTGAAGGGAATCTTCCTACAGCTAAACCATGCTTGGGAAACCCAGCGACTGGTATACCATATGATCGGGAAAGGTTTCTAAAACGCACCTCATTTTTCCCCTCCTGGGGCTCCGGATCGACATTCCAGCCGCTTTACTAACAACATCCCCACATGGAGTCAATGCCTTTAAGTTCTGGTATCGCACAGTCTGCAGTTAGTGCAGAGGATGAATGGGAATAGGGGGAACCAGTGAGAAACTAGCTGTAGCGGTTTCAATGGGCACATGTCACTCTAATATCACATCAGTAAGAAGAATTAACCAAAGGCACAGCAAGGTGCCCCAGAAGAAAAATAGGGCTTCAAGGAATCCTGTGGTTATGGGGCAAGACCACAAAAATAAGAGCTAAAAAATGGAGCTAAGGGCCACTGCAATTCAAAAACCTGCAGAGTTATAAAGGCCAACTATTTTTAAAAAATATATTGAGGTAAGGCTATGAAGAGGCATTGAAAGCAAGGCAGAATTGCAGGAAACCGATTTCAGGAGGTAGACTGGAATTGCATTGAAAGCATATGAAGAGAGTCAGAAACTCGACAATGATGCACTTGGCCAAAAAGGGCGTATGCGTTTTTTCCTGAATATATTCAGGAAAAAACGCATACGCCCTTTTTGGCCAACCAAGCAAGCTTGCAAAGGAAATCTGCACTACAATGAAGTCTCACTTCCACCCGGTCAAAAGGGCCATCTGAAAAAAGTGTAAAATCCATAAAGGCACGACAGGCCATGGAGAACTGGGAGCCTTCTTATGCTGATGGGCGGGATGTAAATTGCCAACAGACACTTGGGAGAAGTGTATGGTGTTTCCTGAAACATCTAAAAAACAAAGCAACAGAGCCTAGGGCACTTCCACTTATGGTCCTATAGCTTAGGGAAATTAAAATCAAAAAGACACAGCCACCCCAAAGTTTGGGACGGCTCTGTTTACAAGAACCTCGTTTACGGTACAAGTTCAATATCGCAGAAAGTGAAAAATGGATAAAGAACTTGTGGTACTTACGTACAATGCAATATCACTCAGCAATGAAATCTATGTCATCAGGCCCATAGCTGCATAATAAGTGGATTCAGGTATGATGATTCGAACTGAAATAAGTCACACAGAAAAGAAACATCATAAGGTATCACTAATACACAGAATGTGAACTTGGCTACACATGAACTGAATTACAAAACAGAACAGTGTCTCAAGTTTAGAAAACCAACTTATGCTTGCTTAAGGGGGAAGGTGAGTTGGGGTGCTGCATAAAACCAGAGATTGAAATGAGCACAGATAAAGTTCCTTAAGCCAAATATGGAATAGACAAGAGCTACTCCTTGCTCAACGAAATGGACTCAACACCCCATATTAAACGCCTAAGAATGTACCTGACTAGTAAGTATCTTAAAACCTATGGATTGCTATGTCTCCAAAAGAGAATCAAGGGTGTGTACAGGGGCATAAACGCAGCAGTGATAGGATTGGAGAGATTCGGTGAGCAAATGAAGATCCTTTGAAGTCATATTGCATGGTACCCATTACACGGGTCTCAACTCTCCAGGTTTAAGGTATTCTTCCTTCAGCTAAAACATGCATGTGGAACCCAGAGTATGATCAACCATGTGAACGGGAGACGTGTTCAAGTATGTCTCAGTTTTCCTCCCCTGGTACTCGGGTGCAACATTCCAGACGCTTTACTAACACTCTCCCCACTTGGAGAGTCAGTCCCTTTAACCTCCTGTTTGGCCCCGTTTGCAATTTCTGCGGAAGATGAACAGGAATAGGGAGAACCAATGAGAGACTAGCTGGAGGTCTCTGGACGGGCAAATTTAACTCTCATTTCCCACCAGAAAGAGGAAATAACCAAAGGCTCAGCATGCCGTGCCGGAACCAGATTAGGGCCTGAAGCTATCCAGCGGTGTTGCAGCCAGCTCACAAGAAAACGAGTTGAAGAAAGGAGCTCAGGGGCACTGTAATTCACAAACCTGCAGAGTTATAAATGACAGCTATCGTCCAAAAATAGACTGAAGTAAGGCTGCCAAGAGGACTTGAAAGCGGGGCAGCATTGCAGGAAACCGATTTCAGGAGGTAGACTGGAATTACATTGAAAGCATAGGAAAAGAGGCAGAACGTCCACAATGATGCACGTGGCCAAAAAGGGCGTATGTGTTTTTTCCTGAATATATTCAGGAAAAAACGCATACGCCCTTTTTGGCCAACCAAGCAAGCTTGCAAAGGAAATCTGCACTACAATGAAGTCTCACTTCCCCCCGGTCAAAAGGGCCATCTGAAAAAAGTGTAAAATCCAGAAAGGCAGGACAGGCCATGGAGAACTGGGAGCCTTGTTATGCTGATGGGCGGGATGTAAATTGCCAACAGACACTCCGGAGAAGTGTATGGTGTTTCCTGAAACATCGAAAAAACAAATCAACAGAGCCTAGGGCACTTCCACTTATGGTCCTATAGCTTAGGGAAATTAAAATAAAAAAGACACAGCCACCCCAAAGTTTGGGACGCCTCTGTTTACAAGAATCTCGTTTACAGTACAAGTTCAACATCGCAGAAAATGAAAAATGGATAAAGAAGCTGTGGTATTTACTTACAAAGCAATAACACTCAGCAATGAAATCTGTGTCATCAGGCCGTTAGCAGCACAATGAGTGGATTCAGGTATGATGATTCTAACTGAAATAAGTCACACAGAAAAAGAAACATCATAAGATATCACTAATACACGGAATGTAAACTTGGCTACACAGGAACTGAATTACAGAACAGAACAGGGTCTCAAATTTAGAAAACCAACTTATGCTTGCTTAAGGGGAAAGGTGAGTTGGGGTGCTGCATAAAACCAGAGATTGAAATGAGCACAGATAAAGTTCCTTAAGCCAAATATGGAATAGACAAGAGCTACTCCTTGCTCAACGAAATGGACTCAACACCGCATATTAAACGCCTAAGAATGTACCTGACTAGTAAGTATCTTAAAACCTATGGATTGCTATGTCTCCAAAAGAGAATCAAGCATGTGTACAGGGGCATAAACGCAGCAGTGATAGGACTGGAGAGGTTCGTGAGCAAATGAAGACCCTTTGAAGTCATATTGCATGGTACCCATTCCATGGGTTTCAACTACCCAGGTTTAAGGTATTCTTCCTTCAGCTAAAACATGCATGTGGAACCTAGAGTATGATCAACCATGTGATCGGGAGACGTGTTCAAATATGTCTCAGTTTTCGTACCCTGGTACTCGGGTGCAACATTCCAGACGCTTATTAACACTCTCCCCACTTGGAGAGTCAGTCCCTTTAACCTCCTGTTTGGCCCAGTTTGCAATTTCTGCGGAAGATGAACAGGAATAGCGAGAATCAATGAGAGACTAGCTGGAGGTGTCTGGATGGGCAAATTTAACTCTCATTTCCCACCAGGAAGAGGAATTAACCAAAGGCTCAGAATGCCGTGACAGAACCAGATTAGGGCCTGAAGCCATCCTGCGGTGTTGCGGCCAGGTCACAAGAAAGCAAGTTGAAGAAAGGAGCTCAGGGGCACTGTAATTCACAAACCTGCAGAGTTATAAATGACAGCTATCGTCCAAAAATAGACTGAAGTAAGGCTGCCAAGAGGACTTGAAAGCGGGGCAGAATTGCAGGAAACCGATTTCAGGAGGTAGACTGGAATTGCATTGAAAGCATAGGAAAAGAGGCAGAACGTCCACAATGATGCACTTGGCCAAAAAGGGCGTATGCGTTTTTTCCTGAATATATTCAGGAAAAAACGCATACGCCCTTTTTGGCCAACCAAGCAAGCTTGCAAAGGAAATCTGCACTACAATGAAGTCTCACTTCTCCCCGGTCAAAAGGGCCATCTGAAAAAAGTGTAAAATCCAGAAAGGCAGGACAGGCCATGGAGAACTGGGAGCCTTGTTATGCTGATGGGCGGGATGTAAATTGCCAACAACCACTCGGGAGAAGTGTATGGTGTTTCCTGAAACATCTAAAAAACAAAGCAACAGAACCTAGGGCACTTCCACTTATGGTCCTATAGCTTAGGGAAATTAAAATCAAAAAGACACAGCCACCCCAAAGTTTGGGACGCCTCTGTTTACAAGAACCTCGTTTACAGTACAAGTTCAACATCGCAGAAAGTGAAAAATGGATAAAGAAGTTGTGGTATTTACTTACAAAGCAATATCACTCAGCAATGAAATCTGTGTCATCAGTCCCTTAGCAGCACAATGAGTGGATTCAGGTATGATGATTCTAACTGAAATAAGTCACACAGAAAAAGAAACATCATAAGATATCAGTAATACACGGAATGTAAACTTGGCTACACAGGAACTGAATTACAGAACAGAACAGGGTCTCAAATTTAGAAAACCAACTTATTCTTGCTTAAGGGAAAAGGTGAGTTGGGGTGCTGCATAAAACCAGAGATTGAAATGAGCACAGATAAAGTTCCTTAAGCCAAATATGGAATAGACAAGAGCTACTCCTTGCTCAACGAAATGGACTCAACACCCCATATTAAACGCCTAAGAATGTACCTGACTAGTAAGTATCTTAAAACCTATGGATTGCTATGTCTCCGAAAGAGAATCAAGCATGTGTACAGGGGCATAAACGCAGCAGTGATAGGATTGGAGTGGTTCGGTGAGCAAATGAAGACCCTTTGAAGTCATATTGCATGGTACCCATTCCACGGGTTTCAACTACCCAGGTTTAAGGTATTCTTCCTTCAGCTAAAACATGCATGTGGAACCTAGAGTATGATCAACCATGTGATCGGGAGACGTGTTCAAATATGTCTCAGTTTTCCTCCCCTGGTACTCGGGTGCAACATTCCAGACGCTTTACTAACACTCTCCCCACTTGGAGAGTCAGTGCCTTTAACCTCCTGTTTGGCCCAGTTTGCAATTTCTGCGGAAGATGAACAGGAATAGCGAGAACAAATGAGAGGCTAGCTGGAGGTGTCTGGACGGGCAAATTTAACTCTCATTTCCCACCAGGAAGAGGAATTAACCAAAGGCTCAGCATGCCGGGCCGGAACCAGATTAGGGCCTGAAGCCATCCTGCGGTGTTGCGGCCAGGTCACAAGAAAGCGAGTTGAAGAAAGGAGCTCAGGAGCACTGTAATTCACAAACCTGCAGAGTTATAAATGACAGCTATCGTCCAAAAATAGACTGAAGTAAGGCTGCCAAGAGGACTTGAAAGCGGGGCAGAATTGCAGGAAACCGATTTCAGGAGGTAGACTGGAATTGCATTGAAAGCATAGGAAAAGAGGCAGAACGTCCACAATGATGCACTTGGCCAAAAAGGGCGTATGCGTTTTTTCCTGAATATATTCAGGAAAAAACACATACGCCCTTTTTGGCCAACCAAGCAAGCTTGCAAAGGAAATCTGCACTACAATGAAGTCTCACTTCCCCCCGGTCAAAAGGGCCATCTGAAAAAAGTGTAAAATCCAGAAAGGCAACAGGCCATTGAGAACTGGGAGCCTTGTTATGCTGATGGGCGGGATATAAATTGCCAACAGACACTTGGGAGAAGTGTATGGTGTTTCCTGAAACATCTAAAAAACAAAGCAACAGAGCCTAGGGCACTTCCACCTATGGTCCTATAGCTTAGGGAAATTAAAATCAAAAAGACACAGCCACCCCAAAGTTTGGGACGGCTCTGTTTACAAGAACCTCGTTTACGGTACAAGTTCAATATCGCAGAAAGTGAAAAATGGATAAAGAACTTGTGGTACTTACGTACAATGCAATATCACTCAGCAATGAAATCTATGTCATCAGGCCCATAGCTGCATAATAAGTGGATTCAGGTATGATGATTCGAACTGAAATAAGTCACACAGAAAAGAAACATCATAAGGTATCACTAATACACAGAATGTGAACTTGGCTACACATGAACTGAATTACAAAACAGAACAGTGTCTCAAGTTTAGAAAACCAACTTATGCTTGCTTAAGGGGGAAGGTGAGTTGGGGTGCTGCATAAAAGCAGAGATTGAAATGAGCACAGATAAAGTTCCTTAAGCCAAATATGGAATAGACAAGAGCTACTCCTTGCTCAACGAAATGGACTCAACACCCCATATTAAACGCCTAAGAATGTACCTGACTAGTAAGTATCTTAAAACCTATGGATTGCTATGTCTCCAAAAGAGAATCAAGGGTGTGTACAGGGGCATAAACGCAGCAGTGATAGGATTGGAGAGGTTCGGTGAGCAAATGAAGATCCTTTGAAGTCATATTGCATGGTACCCATTACACGGGTCTCAACTCTCCAGGTTTAAGGTATTCTTCCTTCAGCTAAAACATGCATGTGGAACCCAGAGTATGATCAACCATGTGAACGGGAGACGTGTTCAAGTATGTCTCAGTTTTCCTCCCCTGGTACTCGGGTGCAACATTCCAGACGCTTTACTAACACTCTCCCCACTTGGAGAGTCAGCACCTTTAACCTCCTGTTTGGCCCAGTTTGCAATTTCTGCGGAAGATGAACAGGAATAGGGAGAACCAATGAGAGACTAGCTGGAGGTCTCTGGACGGGCAAATTTAACTCTCATTTCCCACCAGAAAGAGGAAATAACCAAAGGCTCAGCATGCCGTGCCGGAACCAGATTAGGGCCTGAAGCTATCCAGCGGTTTTGCAGCCAGCTCACAAGAAAACGAGTTGAAGAAAGGAGCTCAGGGGCACTGTAATTCAAAAACCTGCAGAGTTATAAATGACAGCTATCGTCCAAAAATAGACTGAAGTTAGGCTGCCAAGAGGACTTGAAAGCGGGGCAGCATTGCAGGAAACCGATTTCAGGAGGTAGACTGGAATTACATTGAAAGCATAGGAAAAGAGGCAGAACGTCCACAATGATGCACGTGGCCAAAAAGGGCGTATGCGTTTTTTCCTGAATATATTCAGGAAAAAACGCATACGCCCTTTTTGGCCAACCAAGCAAGCTTGCAAAGGAAATCTGCACTACAATGAAGTCTCACTTCTCCCCGGTCAAAAGGGCCATCTGAAAAAAGTGTAAAATCCAGAAAGGCAGGACAGGCCATGGAGAACTGGGAGCCTTGTTATGCTGATGGGCGGGATGTAAATTGCCAACAGACACTCGGGAGAAGTGTATGGTGTTTCCTGAAACATCGAAAAAACAAATCAACAGAGCCTAGGGCAATTCCACTTATGGTCCTATAGCTTAGGGAAATTAAAATAAAAAAGACACAGCCACCCCAAAGTTTGGGACGCCTCTGTTTACAAGAATCTCGTTTACAGTACAAGTTCAACATCGCAGAAAATGAAAAATGGATAAAGAAGCTGTGGTATTTACTTACAAAGCAATAACACTCAGCAATGAAATCTGTGTCATCAGGCCGTTAGCAGCACAATGAGTGGATTCAGGTATGATGATTCTAACTGAAATAAGTCACACAGAAAAAGAAACATCATAAGATATCACTAATACACGGAATGTAAACTTGGCTACACAGGAACTGAATTACAGAACAGAACAGGGTCTCAAATTTAGAAAACCAACTTATGCTTGCTTAAGGGGAAAGGTGAGTTGGGGTGCTGCATAAAACCAGAGATTGAAATGAGCACAGATAAAGTTCCTTAAGCCAAATATGGAATAGACAAGAGCTACTCCTTGCTCAACGAAATGGACTCAACACCGCATATTAAACGCCTAAGAATGTACCTGACTAGTAAGTATCTTAAAACCTATGGATTGCTATGTCTCCAAAAGAGAATCAAGCATGTGTACAGGGGCATAAACGCAGCAGTGATAGGACTGGAGAGGTTCGTGAGCAAATGAAGACCCTTTGAAGTCATATTGCATGGTACCCATTCCATGGGTTTCAACTACCCAGGTTTAAGGTATTCTTCCTTCAGCTAAAACATGCATGTGGAACCTAGAGTATGATCAACCATGTGATCGGGAGACGTGTTCAAATATGTCTCAGTTTTCGTACCCTGGTACTCGGGTGCAACATTCCAGACGCTTATTAACACTCTCCCCACTTGGAGAGTCAGTCCCTTTAACCTCCTGTTTGGCCCAGTTTGCAATTTCTGCGGAAGATGAACAGGAATAGCGAGAATCAATGAGAGACTAGCTGGAGGTGTCTGGATGGGCAAATTTAACTCTCATTTCCCACCAGGAAGAGGAATTAACCAAAGGCTCAGGATGCCGTGACAGAACCAGATTAGGGCCTGAAGCCATCCTGCGGTGTTGCGGCCAGGTCACAAGAAAGCAAGTTGAAGAAAGGAGCTCAGGGGCACTGTAATTCACAAACCTGCAGAGTTATAAATGACAGCTATCGTCCAAAAATAGACTGAAGTAAGGCTGCCAAGAGGACTTGAAAGCGGGGCAGAATTGCAGGAAACCGATTTCAGGAGGTAGACTGGAATTGCATTGAAAGCATAGGAAAAGAGGCAGAACGTCCACAATGATGCACTTGGCCAAAAAGGGCGTATGCGTTTTTTCCTGAATATATTCAGGAAAAAACGCATACGCCCTTTTTGGCCAACCAAGCAAGCTTGCAAAGGAAATCTGCACTACAATGAAGTCTCACTTCTCCCCGGTCAAAAGGGCCATCTGAAAAAAGTGTAAAATCCAGAAAGGCAGGACAGGCCATGGAGAACTGGGAGCCTTGTTATGCTGATGGGCGGGATGTAAATTGCCAACAACCACTCGGGAGAAGTGTATGGTGTTTCCTGAAACATCTAAAAAACAAAGCAACAGAACCTAGGGCACTTCCACTTATGGTCCTATAGCTTAGGGAAATTAAAATCAAAAAGACACAGCCACCCCAAAGTTTGGGACGCCTCTGTTTACAAGAACCTCGTTTACAGTACAAGTTCAACATCGCAGAAAGTGAAAAATGGATAAAGAAGTTGTGGTATTTACTTACAAAGCAATATCACTCAGCAATGAAATCTGTGTCATCAGGCCCTTAGCAGCACAATGAGTGGATTCAGGTATGATGATTCTAACTGAAATAAGTCACACAGAAAAAGAAACATCATAAGATATCAGTAATACACGGAATGTAAACTTGGCTACACAGGAACTGAATTACAGAACAGAACAGGGTCTCAAATTTAGAAAACCAACTTATTCTTGCTTAAGGGAAAAGGTGAGTTGGGGTGCTGCATAAAACCAGAGATTGAAATGAGCACAGATAAAGTTCCTTAAGCCAAATATGGAATAGACAAGAGCTACTCCTTGCTCAACGAAATGGACTCAACACCCCATATTAAACGCCTAAGAATGTACCTGACTAGTAAGTATCTTAAAACCTATGGATTGCTATGTCTCCGAAAGAGAATCAAGCATGTGTACAGGGGCATAAACGCAGCAGTGATAGGATTGGAGTGGTTCGGTGAGCAAATGAAGACCCTTTGAAGTCATATTGCATGGTACCCATTCCACGGGTTTCAACTACCCAGGTTTAAGGTATTCTTCCTTCAGCTAAAACATGCATGTGGAACCTAGAGTATGATCAACCATGTGATCGGGAGACGTGTTCAAATATGTCTCAGTTTTCCTCCCCTGGTACTCGGGTGCAACATTCCAGACGCTTTACTAACACTCTCCCCACTTGGAGAGTCAGTGCCTTTAACCTCCTGTTTGGCCCAGTTTGCAATTTCTGCGGAAGATGAACAGGAATAGTGAGAACAAATGAGAGGCTAGCTGGAGGTGTCTGGACGGGCAAATTTAACTCTCATTTCCCACCAGGAAGAGGAATTAACCAAAGGCTCAGCATGCCGGGCCGGAACCAGATTAGGGCCTGAAGCCATCCTGCGATGTTGCGGCCAGGTCACAAGAAAGCGAGTTGAAGAAAGGAGCTCAGGAGCACTGTAATTCACAAACCTGCAGAGTTATAAATGACAGCTATCGTCCAAAAATAGACTGAAGTAAGGCTGCCAAGAGGACTTGAAAGCGGGGCAGAATTGCAGGAAACCGATTTCAGGAGGTAGACTGGAATTGCATTGAAAGCATAGGAAAAGAGGCAGAACGTCCACAATGATGCACTTGGCCAAAAAGGGCGTATGCGTTTTTTCCTGAATATATTCAGGAAAAAACACATACGCCCTTTTTGGCCAACCAAGCAAGCTTGCAAAGGAAATCTGCACTACAATGAAGTCTCACTTCCCCCCGGTCAAAAGGGCCATCTGAAAAAAGTGTAAAATCCAGAAAGGCAACAGGCCATTGAGAACTGGGAGCCTTGTTATGCTGATGGGCGGGATGTAAATTGCCAACAGACACTTGGGAGAAGTGTATGGTGTTTCCTGAAACATCTAAAAAACAAAGCAACAGAGCCTAGGGCACTTCCACTTATGGTCCTATAGCTTAGGGAAATTAAAATCAAAAAGACACAGCCACCCCAAAGTTTGGAACGGCTCTGTTTACAAGAACCTCGTTTGCAGTACAAGTTCAACATCGCAGAAAGTGAAAAATGGATAAAGAAGTTGTGGTATTTACTTACAAAGCAATATCACTCAGCAATGAAATCTGTGTCATCAGGCCCTTAGCAGCACAATGAGTGGATTCAGGTATGATGATTCTAACTGAAGTAAGTCACACAGAAAAAGAAACATCATAAGATATCAGTAATACACGGAATGTAAACTTGGCTACACAGGAACTGAATTACAGAACAGAACAGGGTCTCAAATTTAGAAAACCAACTTATGCTTGCTTAAGGGTAAAGGTGAGTTGGGGTGCTGCATAAAACCAGAGATTGAAATGAGCACAGATAAAGTTCCTTAAGTCAAATATGGAATAGACAAGAGCTACTCCTTGCTCAACAAAATGGACTCAACACTGCATATTAAACGCCTAAGAATGTACCTGACTAGTAAGTATCTTAAAACCTATGGATTGCTATGTCTCCGAAAGAGAATCAAGCATGTGTACAGGGGCATAAACGCAGCAGTGATAGGATTGGAGAGGTTCGGTGAGCAAATGAAGACCCGTTGAAGTCATATTGCATGGTACCCATTACACGGGTCTTAACTCTCCAGGTTTAAGGTATTCTTCCTTCAGCTAAAACATGCATGTGGAACCCAGAGTATGATCAACCATGTGAACGGGAGACGTGTTCAAATATGTCTCAGTTTTCCTCCCCTGGTACTCGGGTGCAACATTCCAGACGCTTTACTAACACTCTCCCCACTTGGAGAGTCAGCGCCTTTAACCTCCTGTTTGGCCCAGTTTGCAGTTTCTGCGGAAGATGAACAGGAATAGCGAGAACAAATGAGAGACTAGCTGGAGGTGTCTGGACGGGCAAATTTAACTCTCATTTCCCACCAGGAAGAGGAAATAACCAAAGGCTCAGCGAGCCATGCCGGAACCAGATTAGGGCCTGAAGCCATCCTGCGGTGTTGCGGCCAGCTCAAAAGAAAGCGAGTTGAAGAAAGGAGCTCAGGGGCACTGTAATTCACAAACCTGCAGAGTTATAAATGACAGCTATCGTCCAAAAATAGACTGAAGTAAGGCTGCCAAGAGGACTTGAAAGCGGGGCAGAATTGCAGGAAACCGATTTCAGGAGGTAGACTGGAATTGCATTGCAAGCATAGGAAAAGAGGCAGAACGTCCACAATGACGCACTTGGCCAAAAAGGGCGTATGCGTTTTTTCCTGAATATATTCAGGAAAAAACGCATACGCCCTTTTTGGCCAACCAAGCAAGCTTGCAAAGGAAATCTGCACTACAATGAAGTCTCACTTCCCCCCGGTCAAAAGGGCCATCTGAAAAGAGTGTAAAATCCAGAAAGGCAGGACAGGCCATGGAGAACTGGGAGCCTTGTTATGCTGATGGGCGGGATGTAAATTGCCAACAACCACTCGGGAGAAGTGTATGGTGTTTCCTGAAACATCTAAAAAACAAAGCAACAGAACCTAGGGCACTTCCACTTATGGTCCTATAGCTTAGGGAAATTAAAATCTAAAAGACACAGCCACCCCAAAGTTTGGAACGGCTCTGTTTACAAGAACCTCGTTTACAGTACAAGTTCAACATCGCAGAAAGTGAAAAATGGATAAAGAAGTTGTGGTATTTACTTACAAAGCAATATCACTCAGCAATGAAATCTATGTCATCAGGCCCTTAGCATCACAATGAGTGGATTCAGGTATGATGATTCTAACTGAACTAAGTCACACAGAAAAAGAAACATCATAAGATATCAGTAATACACGGAATGTAAACTTGGCTACACAGGAACTGAATTACAGAACAGAACAGGGTCTCAAATTTAGAAAACCAACTTATGCTTGCTTAAGGGTAAAGGTGAGTTGGGGTGCTGCATAAAACCAGAGATTGAAATGAGCACAGATAAAGTTCTTTAAGTCAAATATGGAATAGACAAGAGCTACTCCTTGCTCAACGAAATGGACTCAACACCGCATATTAAACGCCTAAGAATGTACCTGACTAGTAAGTATCTTAAAACCTATGGATTGCTATGTCTCCGAAAGAGAATCAAGCATGTGTACAGGGGCATAAACGCAGCAGTGATAGGATTGGAGAGGTTCGGTGAGCAAATGAAGACCCTTTGAAGTCATATTGCATGGTACCCATTACACGGGTCTTAACTCTCCAGGTTTAAGGTATTCTTCCTTCAGCTAAAACATGCATGTGGAACCCAAGTATGATCAACCATGTGAACGGGAGACGTGTTCAAATATGTCTCAGTTTTCCTCCCCTGGTACTCGGGTGCAACATTCCAGACGCTTTACTAACACTCTCCCCACTTGGAGAGTCAGCGCCTTTAACCTCCTGTTTGGCCCAGTTTGCAATTTCTGCGGAAGATGAACAGGAATAGCGAGAACCAATGAGAGGCTAGCCGGAGGTGTCTGGACGGGCAAATTTAACTCTCATTTCCCACCAGGAGGAGGAAATAACCAAAGGCTCAGCGTGCCGTACCGGAACCAGATTAGGGCCTGAAGCCACCATGCGGTGTTGCGGCCAGGTCACAAGAAAGCGAGTTGAAGAAAGGAGCTCAGGGGAACTGTAATTCACAAACCTGCAGAGTTATAAATGACAGCTATCGTCCAAAAATAGACTGAAGTAAGGCTGCCAAGAGGACTTGAAAGCGGGGCAGAATTGCAGGAAACCGATTTCAGGAGGTAGACTGGAATTGCATTGAAAGCATAGCAAAAGAGGCAGAACGTCCACAATGATGCACTTGGCCAAAAAGGGCGTATGCGTTTTTTCCTGAATATATTCAGGAAAAAACGCATACGCCCTTTTTGGCCAACCAAGCAAGCTTGCAAAGGAAATCTGCACTACAATGAAGTCTCACTTCCCCCCGGTCAAAAGGGCCATCTGAAAAAAGTGTAAAATCCAGAAAGGCAGGACAGGCCATGGAGAACTGGGAGCCTTGTTATGCTGATGGGCGGGATGTAAATTGCCAACAGACACTCGGGAGAAGTGTATGGTGTTTCCTGAAACATCTAAAAAACAAAGCAACAGAGCCTAGGGCACTGCCACTTATGGTCCTATAGCTTAGGGAAATTAAAATCAAAAAGACACAGCCACCCCAAAGTTTGGGACGCCTCTGTTTACAAGAACCTCGTTTACAGTACAAGTTCAACATCGCAGAAAGTGAAAAATGGATAAAGAAGTTGTGGTATTTACTTACAAACCATATCACTCAGCAATGAAATCTATGTCATCAGGCCCTTAGCATCACAATGAGTGGATTCAGGTATGATGATTCTAACTGAAATAAGTCACAGAGAAAAAGAAACATCATAAGATATCAGTAATACACGGAATGTAAACTTGGCTACACAGGAACTGAATTACAGAACAGAACAGGGTCTCAAATTTAGAAAACCAACTTATGCTTGCTTAAGGGTAAAGGTGAGTTGGGGTGCTGCATAAAACCAGAGATTGAAATGAGCACAGATAAAGTTCCTTAAGTCAAATATGGAATAGACAAGAGCTACTCCTTGCTCAACGAAATGGACTCAACACCGCATATTAAACGCCTAAGAATGTACCTGACTAGTAAGTATCGTAAAACCTATGGATTGCTATGTCTCCGAAAGAGAATCAAGCATGTGTACAGGGGCATAAACGCAGCAGTGATAGGATTGGAGAGGTTCGGTGAGCAAATGAAGACCCTTTGAAGTCATATTGCATGGTACCCATTCCACGGGTCTCAACTCTCCAGGTTTAAGGTATTCTTCCTTCAGCTAAAACATGCATGTGGAACCCAAGTATGATCAACCATGTGAACGGGAGACGTGTTCAAATATGTCTCAGTTTTCCTCCCCTGGTACTCGGGTGCAACATTCCAGACGCTTTACTAACACTCTCCCCACTTGGAGAGTCAGCGCCTTTAACCTCCTGTTTGGCCCAGTTTGCAATTTCTGCGGAAGATGAACAGGAATAGCGAGAACCAATGAGAGGCTAGCTGGAGGTGTCTGGACGGGCAAATTTAACTCTCATTTCCCACCAGGAAGAGGAAATATCCAAAGGCTGAGCGTGCCGTGCCGGAACCAGATTAGGGCCTGAAGCCATCCTGCGCTGTTGCGGCCAGCTCAAAAGAAAGCGAGTTGAAGAAAGGAGCTCAGGGGCACTGTAATTCACAAACCTGCAGAGTTATAAATGACAGCTATCGTCCAAAAATAGACTGAAGTAAGGCTGCCAAGAGGACTTGAAAGCGGGGCAGAATTGCAGGAAACCGATTTCAGGAGGTAGACTGGAATTGCATTGCAAGCATAGGAAAACAGGCAGAACGTCCACAATGATGCACTTGGCCAAAAAGGGCGTATGCGTTTTTTCCTGAATATATTCAGGAAAAAATGCATACGCCCTTTTTGGCCAACCAAGCAAGCTTGCAAAGGAAATCTGCACTACAATGAAGTCTCACTTCCCCCCGGTCAAAAGGGCCATCTGAAAAAAGTGTAAAATCCAGAAAGGCAGGACAGGCCATGGAGAAATGGGAGCCTTGTTATGCTGATGGGCGGGATGTAAATTGCCAACAACCACTCGGGAGAAGTGTATGGTGTTTCCTGAAACATCTAAAAAACAAAGCAACAGAACCTAGGGCACTTCCACTTATGGTCCTATAGCTTAGGGAAATTAAAATCAAAAAGACACAGCCACCCCAAAGTTTGGAACGGCTCTGTTTACAAGAACCTCGTTTACAGTACAAGTTCAACATCGCAGAAAGTGAAAAATGGATAAAGAACTTGTGGTATTTACTTACAAAGCAATATCACTCAGCAATGAAATCTGTGTCATCAGGCCCTTAGCAGCACAATGAGTGGATTCAGGTATGATGATTCTAACTGAAATAAGTCACACAGAAAAAGAAACATCATAAGATATCACTAATACACGGAATGTAAACTTGGCTACACAAGAACTGAATTACAGAACAGAACAGGGTCTCAAATTTAGAAAACCAACTTATGCTTGCTTAAGGGGAAAGGTGAGTTGGGGTGCTGCATAAAACCAGAGATTGAAATGAGCACAGATAAAGTTCCTTAAGCCAAATATGGAATAGACAAGAGCTACTCCTTGCTCAACGAAATGGACTCAACACCGCATATTAAACGCCTAAGAATGTACCTGACTAGTAAGTATCTTAAAACCTATGGATTGCTATGTCTCCGAAAGAGAATCAAGCATGTGTACAGGGGCATAAACGCAGCAGTGATAGGATTGGAGAGGTTCGGTGAGCAAATGAAGACCCGTTGAAGTCATATTGCATGGTACCCATTACACGGGTCTTAACTCTCCAGGTTTAAGGTATTCTTCCTTCAGCTAAAACATGCATGTGGAACCCAAGTATGATCAACCATGTGAACGGGAGACGTGTTCAAATATGCCTCAGTTTTCCTCCCCTGGTACTCGGGTGCAACATTCCAGACGCTTTACTAACACTCTCCCCACTTGGAGAGTCAGCGCCTTTAACCTCCTGTTTGGCCCAGTTTGCAATTTCTGCGGAAGATGAACAGGAATAGCGAGAACCAATGAGAGACTAGCTGGAGGTGTCTGGACGGGCAAATTTAACTCTCATTTCCCACCAGGAAGAGGAAATAACCAAAGGCTCAGCGTGCCATGCCGGAACCAGATTAGGGCCTGAAGCCATCCTGCGGTGTTGCGGCCAGCTCAAAAGAAAGCGAGTTGAAGAAAGGAGCTCAGGGGCACTGTAATTCACAAACCTGCAGAGTTATAAATGACAGCTATCGTCCAAAAATAGACTGAAGTAAGGCTGCCAAGAGGACTTGAAAGCGGGGCAGAATTGCAGGAAACCGATTTCAGGAGGTAGACTGGAATTGCATTGCAAGCATAGGAAAAGAGGCAGAACGTCCACAATGATGCACTTGGCCAAAAAGGGCGTATGCGTTTTTTCCTGAATATATTCAGGAAAAAACGCATACGCCCTTTTGGGCCAACCAAGCAAGCTTGCAAAGGAAATCTGCACTACAATGAAGTCTCACTTCCCCCCGGTCAAAAGGGCCATCTGAAAAAAGTGTAAAATCCAGAAAGGCAGGACAGGCCATGGAGAACTGGGAGCCTTGTTATGCTGATGGGCGGGATGTAAATTGCCAACAACCACTCGGGAGAAGTGTATGGTGTTTCCTGAAACATCTAAAAAACAAAGCAACAGAACCTAGGGCACTTCCACTTATGGTCCTATAGCTTAGGGAAATTAAAATCAAAAAGACACAGCCACCCCAAAGTTTGGAACGGCTCTGTTTACAAGAACCTCGTTTACAGTACAAGTTCAACATCGCAGAAAGTGAAAAATGGATAAAGAAGTTGTGGTATTTACTTACAAAGCAATATCACTCAGCAATGAAATCTGTGTCATCAGGCCCTTAGCAGCACAATGAGTGGATTCAGGTATGATGATTCTAACTGAAGTAAGTCACACAGAAAAAGAAACATCATAAGATATCAGTAATACACGGAATGTAAACTTGGCTACACAGGAACTGAATTACAGAACAGAACAGGGTCTCAAATTTAGAAAACCAACTTATGCTTGCTTAAGGGGAAAGGTGAGTTGGGGTGCTGCATAAAACCAGAGATTGAAATGAGCACAGATAAAGTTCCTTAAGCCAAATATGGAATAGACAAGAGCTACTCCTTGCTCAACGAAATGGACTCAACACCGCATATTAAACGCCTAAGAATGTACCTGACTAGTAAGTATCGTAAAACCTATGGATTGCTATGTCTCCGAAAGAGAATCAAGCATGTGTACAGGGACATAAACGCAGCAGTGATAGGATTGGAGAGGTTCGGTGAGCAAATGAAGACCCTTTGAAGTCATATTGCATGGTACCCATTCCACGGGTTTCAACTACCCAGGTTTAAGGTATTCTTCCTTCAGCTAAAACATGCATGTGGAACCTAGAGTATGATCAACCATGTGATCGGGAGACGTGTTCAAATATGTCTCAGTTTTCGTACCCTGGTACTCGGGTGCAACATTCCAGACGCTTTACTAACACTCTCCCGACTTGGAGAGTCAGTCCCTTTAACCTCCTGTTTGGCCCAGTTTGCAATTTCTGCGGAAGATGAACAGAAATAGCGAGAACCAATGAGAGGCTAGCTGGAGGTGTCTGGACGGGCAAATTTAACTCTCATTTCCCACCAGGAAGAGGAAATAACCAAAGGCTCAGCGTGCCATGCGGGAACCAGATTAGGGCCTGAAGCCATCCTGCGGTGTTGCGGCCAGGTCACAAGAAAGCGAGTTGAAGAAAGGAGCTCAGGGGCACTGTAATTCACAAACCTGCAGAGTTATAAATGACAGCTATCGTCCAAAAATAGACTGAAGTAAGGCTGCCAAGAGGACTTGAAAGCAGGGCAGAATTGCAGGAAAGCGATTTCAGGAGGTAGACTGGAATTGCATTGAAAGCATAGGAAAAGAGGCAGAACGTCCACAATGATGCACTTGGCCAAAAAGGGCGTATGCGTTTTTTCCTGAATATATTCAGGAAAAAACGCATACGCCCTGTTTGGCCAACCAAGCAAGCTTGCAAAGGAAATCTTCACTACAATGAAGTCTCACGTCCCCCCGGGCAAAAGGGCCATCTGAAAAAAGTGTAAAATCCAGAAAGGCAGGACAGGCCATGGAGAACTGGGAGCCTTGTTATGCTGATGGGCGGGATGTAAATTGCCAACAGACACTCGGGAGAAGTGTATGGTGTTTCCTGAAACATCTAAAAAACAAAGCAACAGAGCCTAGGGCACTTCCACTTATGGTCCTATAGCTTAGGGAAATTAAAATCAAAAAGACACAGCCACCCCAAAGTTTGGGACGCCTCCGTTTACAAGAACCTCGTTTACCATACAAGTTCAATATCACAGAAAGTGAAAAATGGATAAAGAACTTGTGGTACTTACGTACAATGCAGTATCACTTAGCAATGAAATCTATGTCATCAGGCCCATACCAGCATAATGAGTGGATTCAGGTACGATGATTCTAACTGAAATAAGTCACACAGAAAAAGAAACATCATAAGATATCAGTAATACATGGAATGTAAACTTGGATACACAGGAACTGAATTACAGAACAGAACAGGGTCTCAAATTTAGAAAACCAACTTATGCTTGCTTAAGGGGAAAGGTGAGTTGGGGTGCTGCATAAAACCAGAGATTGAAATGAGCACAGATAATGTTCCTTAAGCCAAATATGGAATAGACAAGAGCTACTCCTTGCTCAACGAAATGGACTCAACACCCCATATTAAACGCCTAAGAATGTACCTGACTAGTAAGTATCTTAAAACCTATGGATTGCTATGTCTCCAAAAGAGAATCAAGCATGTGTACAGGGGCATAAACGCAGCAGTGATAGGATTGGAGAGGTTCGGTGAGCAAATGAAGACCCTTTGAAGTCATATTGCATGGTACCCATTCCACGGGTCTCAACTCTCCAGGTTTAAGGTATTCTTCCTTCAGCTAAAACATGCATGTGGAACCTAGAGTATGATCAACCATGTGATAGGGAGACGTGTTCAAATATGTCTCAGTTTTCCTCCCGTGGTACTCGGGTGCAACATTCCAGACACTTTACTAACACTCTCCCGACTTGGAGAGTCAGCGCCTTTAACCTCCTGTTTGGCACAGTTTGCAATTTCTGCGGAAGATGAACAGGAATAGCGAGAACCAATGAGAGGCTAGCTGGAGGTGTCTGGACGGGCAAATTTAACTCTCATTTCGCAACAGGGAGAGGAAATAACCAAAGGCTCAGCGTTCCGTACCGGAACCAGATTAGGGCCTGAAGCCATCCTGCGGTGTTGCGGCCAGGTCACAAGAAAGCGAGTTGAAGAAAGGAGCTCAGGGGCACTGTAATTCACAAACCTGCAGAGTTATAAATGACAGCTATCGTCCAAAAATAGACTGAAGTAAGGCTGCCAAGAGGACTTGAAAGCGGGGCAGAATTGCAGGAAACCGATTTCAGGAGGTAGACTGGAATTGCATTGAAAGCATAGGAAAAGAGGCAGAACGTCCACAATGATGCACTTGGCCAAAAAGGGCGTATGCGTTTTTTCCTGAATATATTCAGGAAAAAACGCATACGCCCTTTTTGGCCAACCAAGCAAGCTTGCAAAGGAAATCTGCACTACAATGAAGTCTCACTTCCCCCCGGTCAAAAGGGCCATCTGAAAAAAGTGTAAAATCCAGAAAGGCAACAGGCCATTGAGAACTGGGAGCCTTGTTATGCTGATGCACGGGATGTAAATTGCCAACAGACACTTGGGAGAAGTGTATAGTGTTTCCTGAAACATCTAAAAAACAAAGCAACAGAGCCTATGGCACTTCCACTTATGGTCCTATAGCTTAGGAAAATTAAAATCAAAAAGACACAGCCACCCCAAAATTTGGAACGGCTCTGTTTACAAGAACCTCGTTTACAGTACAAGTTCAACATCGCAGAAAGTGAAAAATGGATAAAGAACTTGTGGTACTTACGTACAATGCAGTGTCACTCAGCAATGAAATCTATGTCATCAGGCCCGTAGCAGCATAATGAGTAGATTCAGGTACGATGATTCTAACTGAAATAAGTCACACAGAAAAAGAAACATCATAAGATATCACTAATACACGGAATGTAAACTTGGCTACACAGGAACTGAATTCCAAAACAGAACAGGTTCTCAAATTTAGAAAACCAACTTATGCTTGCTTAAGGGGAAAGGTGAGTTGGGTTGCTGCATAAAACCAGAGATTGAAATGAGCACAGATAAAGTTCCTTAAGCCAAATATGGAATAGACAAGAGCTACTCCTTGCTCAACGAAATGGACTCAACACCGCATATTAAACGCCTAAGAATGTACCTGACTAGTAAGTATCTTAAAACTTATGGATTGCTATGTCTCCGAAAGAGAATCAAGCATGTGTACAGGGGCATAAACGCAGCAGTGATAGGATTGGAGAGGTTCGGTGAGCAAATGAAGACCCTTTGAAGTCATATTGCATGGTACCCATTCCACGGGTTTCAACTACCCAGGTTTTAGGTATTCTTCCTTCAGCTAAAACATGCATGTGGAACCCAGAGTATGATCAACCATGTGATCGGGAGACGTGTTCAAATATGTCTCAGTTTTCCTCCCCTGGTACTCGGGTGCAACATTCCAGACGCTTTACTAACACTCTCCCCACTTGGAGAGTCAGCGCCTTTAACCTCCTGTTTGGCACAGTTTGCAATTTCTGCGGAAGATGAACAGGAATAGCGAGAACCAATGAGAGGCTAGCTGGAGGTGTCTGGACGGGCAAATTTAACTCTCATTTCCCAACAGGAAGAGGAAATAACCAAAGGCTCAGCGTGCCGTACCGGAACCAGATTAGGGCCTGAAGCCATCCTGCGGTGTTGCGGCCAGGTCACAAGAAAGCGAGTTGAAGAAAGGAGCTCAGGGGCACTGTAATTCACAAACCTGCAGAGTTATAAATGACAGCTATCGTCCAAAAATAGACTGAAGTAAGGCTGCCAAGAGTACTTGAAAGCGGGGCAGAATTGCACGAAACCGATTTCAGGAGGTAGACTGGAATTTCATTGAAAGCATAGGAAAAGAGGCAGAACGTCCACAATGATGCACTTGGCCAAAAAGGGCGTATGCGTTTTTTCCTGAATATATTCAGGAAAAAACGCATACGCACTTTTTGGCCAACCAAGCAAGCTTGCAAAGGAAATCTGCACTACAATGAAGTCTCACTTCCCCCCGGTCAAAAGGGCCATCTGAAAAAAGTGTAAAACCCAGAAAGGCAGGACAGGCCATGGAGAACTGGGAGCCTTGTTATGCTGATGGGCGGGATGTAAATTGCCAACAGACACACGGGAGAAGTGTATGGTGTTTCCTGAAACATCTAAAAAACAAAGCAACAGAGCCTAGGGCACTGCCACTTATGGTCCTATAGCTTAGGGAAATTAAAATCAAAAAGACACAGCCACCCCAAAGTTTGGGACACCTCTGTTTACAAGAACCTCGTTTACAGTACAAGTTCAACATCGTAGAAAGTGAAAAATGGATAAAGAAGTTGTGGTATTTACTTACAAAGCAATATCACTCAGCAATGAAATCTATGTCATCAGGCCCTTAGCATCACAATGAGTGGATTCAGGTATGATGATTGTAACTGAAATAAGTCACACAGAAAAAGAAACATCATAAGATATCAGTAATACACGGAATGTAAACTTGGCTACACAGGAACTGAATTACAGAAAAGAACAGGGTCTCAAATTTAGAAAACCAACTTATGCTTGCTTAAGGGGAAAGGTGAGTTGGGGTGCTGCATAAAACCAGAGATTGAAATGAGCACAGATAAAGTTCCTTAATTCAAATATGGAATAGACAAGAGCTACTCCTTGCTCAACGAAATGGACTCAACACCCCATATTAAACGCCTAAGAATGTACCTGACTAGTATCCTAAAACCTATGGATTGCTATGTCTCCGAAAGAGAATCAAGCATGTGTACAGGGGCATAAACGCAGCAGTGATAGGATTGGAGAGGTTCGGTGAGCAAATGAAGACCCTTTGAAGTCATATTGCATGGTACCCATTACACGGGTCTTAACTCTCCAGGTTTAAGGTATTCTTCCTTCAGCTAAAACATGCATGTGGAACCCAAGTATGATCAACCATGTGAACGGGAGACGTGTTCAAATATGTCTCAGTTTTCCTCCCCTGGTACTCGGGTGCAACATTCCAGACGCTTTACTAACACTCTCCCCACTTGGAGAGTCAGCGCCTTTAACCTCCTGTTTGGCCCAGTTTGCAATTTCTGCGGAAGATGAACAGGAATAGCGAGAACCAATGAGACACTAGCTGGAGGTGTCTGGACGGGCAAATTTAACTCTCATTTCCCACCAGGAAGAGGAAATAACCAAAGGCTCAGCGTGCCGTACCGGAACCAGATTAGGGCCTGAAGCCATCCTGCGGTGTTGCGGCCAGGTCACAAGAAAGTGAGTTGAAGAAAGGAGCTCAGGGGCACTGTAATTCACAAACCTGCAGAGTTATAAATGACAGCTATCGTCCAAAAATAGACTGAAGTAAGGCTGCCAAGAGGACTTGAAAGCGGGGCAGAATTGCAGGAAACCGATTTCAGGAGGTAGACTGGAATTGCATTGAAAGCATAGGAAAAGAGGCAGAACGTCCACAATGATGCACTTGGCCAAAAAGGGCGTATGCGTTTTTTCCTGAATATATTCAGGAAAAAACGCATACGCCCTTTTTGGCCAACCAAGCAAGCTTGCAAAGGAAATCTGCACTACAATGAAGTCTCACTTCCCCCCGGTCAAAAGGGCCATCTGAAAAAAGTGTAAAATCCAGAAAGGCAACAGGCCATTGAGAACTGGGAGCCTTGTTATGCTGATGGGCGGGATGTAAATTGCCAACAGACACTTGGGAGGAGTGTATGGTGTTTCCTGAAACATCTAAAAAACAAAGCAACAGAGCCTAGGGCACTGCCACTTATGGTCCTATAGCTTAGGGAAATTAAATTCAAAAATACACAGCCACCCCAAAGTTTGGAACGGCTCTGTTTACAAGAACCTCGTTTACAGTACAAGTTCAACATCGCAGAAAGTGAAAAATGGATAAAGAAGTTGTGGTATTCACTTACAAAGCAATATCACTCAGCAATGAAATCTATGTCATCAGGCCCTTAGCAGCACAATGAGTGGATTCAGGTATGATGATTCTAACTGAAATAAGTCACACAGAAAAAGAAACATCATAAGATATCAGTAATACACGGAATGTAAACTTGGCTACACAGGAACTGAATTACAGAACAGAACAGGGTCTCAAATTTAGAAAACCAACTTATGCTTGCTTAAGGGTAAAGGTGAGTTGGGGTGCTGCATAAAACCAGAGATTGAAATGAGCACAGATAAAGTTCCTTAAGCCAAATATGGAATACACAAGAGCTACTCCTTGCTCAACGAAATGGAGTCAACACCGCATATTAAACGCCTAAGAATGTACCTGACTAGTAAGTATCTTAAAACCTATGGATTGCTATGTCTCCGAAAGAGAATCAAGCATGTGTACAGGGGCATAAACGCAGCAGTGATAGGATTGGAGAGGTTCGGTGAGCAAATGAAGACCCTTTGAAGTCATATTGCATGGTACCCATTCCACGGGTTTCAACTACCCAGGTTTAAGGTATTCTTCCTTCAGCTAAAACATGCATGTGGAACCTAGAGTATGATCAACCATGTGATCGGGAGACGTGTTCAAATATGTCTCAGTTTTCCTCCCCTGGTACTCGGGTGCAACATTCCAGACGCTTTACTAACACTCTCCCCACTTGGAGAGTCAGTCCCTTTAACCTCCTGTTTGGCCCACTTTGCAATTTCTGCGGAAGATGAACAGGAATAGCGAGAACCAATGAGAGGCTAGCTGGAGGTGTCTGGACGGGCAAATTTAACTCTCATTTCCCACCAGGAAGAGGAAATAACCAAAGGCTCAGCATGCCGTGCCGGAACCAGATTAGGGCCTGAAGCCATCCTGCGGTGTTGCGGCCAGGTCACAAGAAAGCGAGTTGAAGAAAGGAGCTCAGGGGCACTGTAATTCACAAACCTGCAGAGTTATAAATGACAGCTATCGTCCAAAAATAGACTGAAGTAAGGCTGCCAAGAGGACTTGAAAGCGGGGCAGAATTGCAGGAAACCGATTTCAGGAGGTAGACTGGAATTGCATTGAAAGCATAGGAAAAGAGGCAGAACGTCCACAATGATGCACTTGGCCAAAAAGGGCGTATGCGTTTTTTCCTGAATATATTCAGGAAAAAACGCATACGCCCTTTTTGGCCAACCAAGCAAGCTTGCAAAGGAAATCTGCACTACAATGAAGTCTCACTTCCCCCCGGTCAAAAGGGCCATCTGAAAAAAGTGTAAAATCCAGAAAGGCAGGACAGGTCATGGAGAACTGGGAGCCTTGTTATGCTGATGGGCGGGATGTAAATTGCCAACAACCACTCGGGAGAAGTGTATGGTGTTTCCTGAAACATCTAAAAAACAAAGCAACAGAACCTAGGGCACTTCCACTTATGGTCCTATAGCTTAGGGAAATTAAAATCAAAAAGACACAGCCACCCCAAAGTTTGGAACGGCTCTGTTTACAAGAACCTCGTTTACAGTACAAGTTCAACATCGCAGAAAGTGAAAAATGGATAAAGAAGTTGTGGTATTTACTTACAAAGCAATATCACTCAGCAATGAAATCTGTGTCATCAAGCCCTTAGCAGCACAATGAGTGGATTCAGGTATGATGATTCTAACTGAAGTAAGTCACACAGAAAAAGAAACATCATAAGATATCAGTAATACACGGAATGGAAACTTGGCTACATAGGAACTGAATTACCGAACAGAACAGGGTCTCAAATTTAGAAAACCAACTTATGCTTGCTTAAGGGTAAAGGTGAGTTGGGGTGCTGCATAAAACCAGAGATTGAAATGAGCACAGATAAAGTTCCTTAAGTCAAATATGGAATAGACAAGAGCTACTCCTTGCTCAACGAAATGGACTCAACACCGCATATTAAAGGCCTAAGAATGTACCTGACTAGTAAGTATCTTAAAACCTATGGATTGCTATGTCTCCAAAAGAGAATCAAGCATGTGTACAGGGGCATAAACACAGCAGTGATAGGATTGGAGAGGTTCGGTGAGCAAATGAAGACCCTTTGAAGTCATATTGCATGGTACCCATTACACGGGTCTTAACTCTCCACGTTTAAGGTATTCTTCCTTCAGCTAAAACATGCATGTGGAACCCAAGTATGATCAACCATGTGAACGGGAGACGTGTTCAAATATGTCTCAGTTTTCCTCCCCTGGTACTCGGGTGCAACATTCCAGATGCTTTACTAACACTCTCCCGACTTGGAGAGTCAGCGCCTTTAACCTCCTGTTTGGCCCAGTTTGCAATTTCTGCGGAAGATGAACAGGAATAGCGAGAACCAATGAGAGACTAGCTGGAGGTGTCTGGACGGGCAAATTTAACTCTCATTTCCCACCAGGAAGAGGAAATAACCAAAGGCTCAGTGTGCCGCACCGGAACCAGATTAGGGCCTGAAGCCATCCTGCGGTGTTGCGGCCAGCTCAAAAGAAAGCGAGTTGAAGAAAGGAGCTCAGGGGCACTGTAATTCACAAACCTGCAGAGTTATAAATAACAGCTATCGTCCAAAAATAGACTGAAGTAAGGCTGCCAAGAGGACTTGAAAGCGGGGCAGAATTGCAGGAAACTGATTTCAGGAGGTAGACTGGAATTGCATTGAAAGCATAGGAAAAGAGGCAGAACGTCCACAATGATGCACTTGGCCAAAAAGGGCGTATGCGTTTTTTCCTGAATATATTCAGGAAAAAACGCATACGCCCTTTTTGGCCAACCAAGCAAGCTTGCAAAGGAAATCTGCACTACAATGAAGTCTCACTTCCCCCCGGCCAAAAGGGCCATCTGAAAAAAGTGTAAAATCCAGAAAGGCAGGACAGGCCATGGAGAACTGGGAGCCTTGTTATGCTGATGGGCGGGATGTAAATTGCCAACAACCACTCGGGAGAAGTGTATGGTGTTTCCTGAAACATCTAAAAAACAAAGCAACAGAGCCTAGGGCACTTCCACTTATGGTCCTATAGCTTAGGGAAATTAAAATCAAAAAGACACAGCCACCCCAAAGTTTGGAACGGCTCTGTTTACAAGAACCTC
Source organism: Stenella coeruleoalba (assembly GCF_951394435.1). Taxonomy (NCBI): domain Eukaryota; kingdom Metazoa; phylum Chordata; class Mammalia; order Artiodactyla; family Delphinidae; genus Stenella; species Stenella coeruleoalba. The sequence continues at coordinate 285,952 of NW_027645998.1, read as the reverse complement.
GTTTACAGTACAAGTTCAACATCGCAGAAAGTGAAAAATGGATAAAGAAGTTGTGGTATTTACTTACAAAGCAATATCACTCAGCAATGAAATCTGTGTCATCAGGCCCTTAGCAGCACAATGAGTGGATTCAGGTATGATGATTCTAACTGAAATAAGTCACACAGAAAAAGAAACATCATAAGATATCAGTAATACACGGAATGTAAACTTGGCTACACAGGAACTGAATTACAGAACAGAACAGGGTCTCAAATTTAGAAAACCAACTTATGCTTGCTTAAGGGTAAAGGTGAGTTGGGGTGCTGCATAAAACCAGAGATTGAAATGAGCACAGATAAAGTTCCTTAAGCCAAATATGGAATAGACAAGAGCTACTCCTTGCTCAACGAAATGGACTCAACACCCCATATTAAACGCCTAAGAATGTACCTGACTAGTAAGTATCTTAAAACCTATGGATTGCTATGTCTCCGAAAGAGAATCAAGCATGTGTACAGGGGCATAAACGCAGCAGTGATAGGATTGGAGAGGTTCGGTGAGCAAATGAAGACCCTTTGAAGTCATATTGCATGGTACCCATTACACGGGTCTTAACTCTCCAGGTTTAAGGTATTCTTCCTTCAGCTAAAACATGCATGTGGAACCCAAGTATGATCAACCATGTGAACGGGAGACGTGTTCAAATATGTCTCAGTTTTCCTCCCCTGGTACTCGGGTGCAACATTCCAGACGCTTTACTAACACTCTCCCCACTTGGAGAGTCAGCGCCTTTAACCTCCTGTTTGGCACAGTTTGCAATTTCTGCGGAAGATGAACAGGAATAGCGAGAACCAATGAGAGACTAGCTGGAGGTGTCTGGATGGGCAAATTTAACTCTCATTTCCCACCAGGAAGAGGAAATAACCAAAGGCTCAGCGTGCCGTGCCGGAACCAGATTAGGGCCTGAAGCCATCCTCCGGTGTTGCGGCCAGGTCACAAGAAAGCGAGTTGAAGAAAGGAGCTCAGGGGCACTGTAATTCACAAACCTGCAGAGTTATAAATGACAGCTATCGTCCAAAAATAGACTGAAGTAAGGCTGCCGAGAGGACTTGAAAGCGGGGCAGAATTGCAGGAAACCGATTTCAGGAGGTAGACTGGAATTGCATTGAAAGCATAGGAAAAGAGGCAGAACGTCCACAATGATGCACTTGGCCAAAAAGGGCATATGCGTTTTTTCCTGAATATATTCAGGAAAAAACGCATACGCCCTTTTTGGCCAACCAAGCAAGCTTGCAAAGGAAATCTGCACTACAATGAAGTCTCACTTCCCCCCGGTCAAAAGGGCCATCTGAAAAAAGTGTAAAATCCAGAAAGGCAGGACAGGCCATGGAGAACTGGGAGCCTTGTTATGCTGATGGGCGGGATGTAAATTGCCAACAACCACTCGGGAGAAGTGTATGGTGTTTCCTGAAACATCTAAAAAACAAAGCAACAGAGCCTAGGGCACTGCCACTTATGGTCCTATAGCTTAGGGAAATTAAAATCAAAAAGACACAGCCACCCCAAAGTTTGGGACGCCTCTGTTTACAAGAACCTCGTTTACAGTACAAGTTCAACATCGCAGAAAGTGAAAAATGGATAAAGAAGTTGTGGTATTCACTTACAAAGCAATATCACTCAGCAATGAAATCTATGTCATCAGGCCCTTAGCAGCACAATGAGTGGATTCAGGTATGATGATTCTAACTGAAATAAGTCACACAGAAAAAGAAACATCATAAGATATCAGTAATACACGGAATGCAAACTAGGCTACACAGGAACTGAATTACAGAACAGAACAGGGTCTCAAATTTAGAAAAACAACTTATGCTTGCTTAAGGGTAAAGGTGAGTTGGGGTGCTGCATAAAACCAGAGATTGAAATGAGCACAGATAAAGTTCCTTAAGCCAAATATGGAATAGACAAGAGCTACTCCTTGCTCAACGAAATGGACTCAACACCCCATATTAAACGCCTAAGAATGTACCTGACTTGTAAGTATCTTAAAACCTATGGATTGCTATGTCTCCGAAAGAGAATCAAGCATGTGTACAGGGGCATAAACGCAGCAGTGATAGGATTGGAGAGGTGCGGTGAGCAAATGAAGACCCTTTGAAGTCATATTGCATGGTACCCATTCCACGGGTTTCAACTACCCAGGTTTAAGGTATTCTTCCTTCAGCTAAAACATGCATGTGGAACCTAGAGTATGATCAACCATGTGATCGGGAGACGTGTTCAAATATGTCTCAGTTTTCCTCCCCTGGTACTCGGGTGCAACATTCCAGACGCTTTACTAACACTCTCCCCACTTGGAGAGTCAGTCCCTTTAACCTCCTGTTTGGCCCAGTTTGCAATTTCTGCGGAAGATGAACAGGAATAGCGAAAACCAATGAGAGGCTAGCTGGAGGTGTCTGGACAGGCAAATTTAACTCTCATTTCCCACCAGGAAGAGGAATTAACCAAAGGCTCAGCATGCCGGGCCGGAACCAGATTAGGGCCTGAAGCCATCCTGCGGTGTTGCGGCCAGGTCACAAGAAAGCGAGTTGAAGAAAGGAGCTCAGGGGCACTGTAATTCACAAACCTGCAGAGTTATAAATGACAGCTATCGTCCAAAAATAGACTGAAGTAAGGCTGCCAAGAGGACTTGAAAGCGGGGCAGAATTGCAGGAAACCGATTTCAGGAGGTAGACTGGAATTGCATTGAAAGCATAGGAAAAGAGGCAGAACGTCCACAATGATGCACTTGGCCAAAAAGGGCGTATGCGTTTTTTCCTGAATATATTCAGGAAAAAACGCATACGCCCTTTTTGGCCAACCAAGCAAGCTTGCAAAGGAAATCTGCACTACAATGAAGTCTCACTTCCCCCCGGCCAAAAGGGCCATCTGAAAAAAGTGTAAAATCCAGAAAGGCAGGACAGGCCATGGAGAACTGGGAGCCTTGTTATGCTGATGGGCGGGATGTAAATTGCCAACAACCACTCGGGAGAAGTGTATGGTGTTTCCTGAAACATCTAAAAAACAAAGCAACAGAGCCTAGGGCACTTCCACTTATGGTCCTATAGCTTAGGGAAATTAAAATCAAAAAGACACAGCCACCCCAAAGTTTGGAACGGCTCTGTTTACAAGAACCTCGTTTACAGTACAAGTTCAACATCGCAGAAAGTGAAAAATGGATAAAGAAGTTGTGGTATTTACTTACAAAGCAATATCACTCAGCAATGAAATCTGTGTCATCAGGCCCTTAGCAGCACAATGAGTGGATTCAGGTATGATGATTCTAACTGAAATAAGTCACACAGAAAAAGAAACATCATAAGATATCAGTAATACACGGAATGTAAACTTGGCTACACAGGAACTGAATTACAGAACAGAACAGGGTCTCAAATTTAGAAAACCAACTTATGCTTGCTTAAGGGTAAAGGTGAGTTGGGGTGCTGCATAAAACCAGAGATTGAAATGAGCACAGATAAAGTTCCTTAAGCCAAATATGGAATAGACAAGAGCTACTCCTTGCTCAACGAAATGGACTCAACACCCCATATTAAACGCCTAAGAATGTACCTGACTAGTAAGTATCTTAAAACCTATGGATTGCTATGTCTCCGAAAGAGAATCAAGCATGTGTACAGGGGCATAAACGCAGCAGTGATAGGATTGGAGAGGTTCGGTGAGCAAATGAAGACCCTTTGAAGTCATATTGCATGGTACCCATTACACGGGTCTTAACTCTCCAGGTTTAAGGTATTCTTCCTTCAGCTAAAACATGCATGTGGAACCCAAGTATGATCAACCATGTGAACGGGAGACGTGTTCAAATATGTCTCAGTTTTCCTCCCCTGGTACTCGGGTGCAACATTCCAGACGCTTTACTAACACTCTCCCCACTTGGAGAGTCAGCGCCTTTAACCTCCTGTTTGGCACAGTTTGCAATTTCTGCGGAAGATGAACAGGAATAGCGAGAACCAATGAGAGACTAGCTGGAGGTGTCTGGACGGGCAAATTTAACTCTCATTTCCCACCAGGAAGAGGAAATAACCAAAGGCTCAGCGTGCCGTGCCGGAACCAGATTAGGGCCTGAAGCCATCCTCCGGTGTTGCGGCCAGGTCACAAGAAAGCGAGTTGAAGAAAGGAGCTCAGGGGCACTGTAATTCACAAACCTGCAGAGTTATAAATGACAGCTATCGTCCAAAAATAGACTGAAGTAAGGCTGCCGAGAGGACTTGAAAGCGGGGCAGAATTGCAGGAAACCGATTTCAGGAGGTAGACTGGAATTGCATTGAAAGCATAGGAAAAGAGGCAGAACGTCCACAATGATGCACTTGGCCAAAAAGGGCATATGCGTTTTTTCCTGAATATATTCAGGAAAAAACGCATACGCCCTTTTTGGCCAACCAAGCAAGCTTGCAAAGGAAATCTGCACTACAATGAAGTCTCACTTCCCCCCGGTCAAAAGGGCCATCTGAAAAAAGTGTAAAATCCAGAAAGGCAGGACAGGCCATGGAGAACTGGGAGCCTTGTTATGCTGATGGGCGGGATGTAAATTGCCAACAACCACTCGGGAGAAGTGTATGGTGTTTCCTGAAACATCTAAAAAACAAAGCAACAGAGCCTAGGGCACTGCCACTTATGGTCCTATAGCTTAGGGAAATTAAAATCAAAAAGACACAGCCACCCCAAAGTTTGGGACGCCTCTGTTTACAAGAACCTCGTTTACAGTACAAGTTCAACATCGCAGAAAGTGAAAAATGGATAAAGAAGTTGTGGTATTCACTTACAAAGCAATATCACTCAGCAATGAAATCTATGTCATCAGGCCCTTAGCAGCACAATGAGTGGATTCAGGTATGATGATTCTAACTGAAATAAGTCACACAGAAAAAGAAACATCATAAGATATCAGTAATACACGGAATGCAAACTAGGCTACACAGGAACTGAATTACAGAACAGAACAGGGTCTCAAATTTAGAAAAACAACTTATGCTTGCTTAAGGGTAAAGGTGAGTTGGGGTGCTGCATAAAACCAGAGATTGAAATGAGCACAGATAAAGTTCCTTAAGTCAAATATGGAATAGACAAGAGCTACTCTTTGCTCAACGAAATGGACTCAACACCGCATATTAAACGCCTAAGAATGTACCTGACTAGTAAGTATCTTAAAACCTATGGATTGCTATGTCTCCGAAAGAGAATCAAGCATGTGTACAGGGGCATAAACGCAGCAGTGATAGGATTGGAGAGGTTCGGTGAGCAAATGAAGACCCTTTGAAGTCATATTGCATGGTACCCATTACACGGGTCTCAACTCTCCAGGTTTAAGGTATTCTTCCTTCAGCTAAAACATGCATGTGGAACCCAAGTATGATCAACCATGTGAACGGGAGACGTGTTCAAATATGTCTCAGTTTTCCTCCCCTGGTACTCGGGTGCAACATTCCAGACGCTTTACTAACACTCTCCCCAATTGGAGAGTCAGCGCCTTTAACCTCCTGTTTGGCCCAGTTTGCAATTTCTGCGGAAGATGAACAGGAATAGCGAGAACCAATGAGAGGCTAGCTGGAGGTGTCTGGACGGGCAAATTTAACTCTCATTTCCCACCAGGAAGAGGAAATAACCAAAGGCTCAGCGTGCCGTACCGGAACCAGATTAGGGCCTGAAGCCATCCTGCGGTGTTGCGGCCAGCTCAAAAGAAAGCGAGTTGAAGAAAGGAGCTCAGGGGCACTGTAATTCACAAACCTGCAGAGTTATAAATGACAGCTATCGTCCAAAAATAGACTGAAGTAAGGCTGCCAAGAGCACTTCAAAGCGGGGCAGAATTGCAGGAAACCGATTTCAGGAGGTAGACTGGAATTGCATTGAAAGCATAGGAAAAGAGGCAGAACGTCCACAATGATGCACTTGGCCAAAAAGGGCGTATGCGTTTTTTCCTGAATATATTCAGGAAAAAACGCATACGCCCTTTTTGGCCAACCAAGCAAGCTTGCAAAGGAAATCTGCACTACAATGAAGTCTCACTTCCCCCCGGTCAAAAGGGCCATCTGAAAAAAGTGTAAAATCCAGAAAGGCAGGACAGGCCATGGAGAACTGGGAGCCTTGTTATGCTGATGGGCGGGATGTAAATTGCCAACAACCACTCGGGAGAAGTGTATGGTGTTTCCTGAAACATCTAAAAAACAAAGCAACAGAGCCTAGGGCACTGCCACTTATGGTCCTATAGCTTAGGGAAATTAAAATCAAAAAGACACAGCCACCCCAAAGTTTGGAACGGCTCTGTTTACAAGAACCTCGTTTACAGTACAAGTTCAACATCGCAGAAAGTGAAAAATGGATAAAGAAGTTGTGGTATTTACTTACAAAGCAATATCACTCAGCAATGAAATCTATGTCATCAGGCCCTTAGCATCACAATGAGTGGATTCAGGTATGATGATTGTAACTGAAATAAGTCACACAGAAAAAGAAACATCATAAGATATCAGTAATACACGGAATGTAAACTTGGCTACACAGGAACTGAATTACAGAACAGAACAGGGTCTCAAATTTAGAAAACCAACTTATTCTTGCTTAAGGGTAAAGGTGAGTTGGGGTGCTGCATAAAACCAGAGATTGAAATGAGCACAGATAAAGTTCCTTAAGCCAAATATGGAATAGACAAGAGCTACTCCTTGCTCAACGAAATGGACTCAACACCCCATATTAAACGCCTAAGAATGTACCTGACTAGTAAGTATCTTAAAACCTATGGATTGCTATGTCTCCGAAAGAGAATCAAGCTTGTATACAGGGGCATAAACGCAGCAGTGATAGGATTGGAGAGGTTCGGTGAGCAAATGAAGACCCTTTGAAGTCATATTGCATGGTACCCATTCCACGGGTTTCAACTACCCAGGTTTAAGGTATTCTTCCTTCAGCTAAAACATGCATGTGGAACCTAGAGTATGATCAACCATGTGATCGGGAGACGTGTTCAAATATGTCTCAGTTTTCCTCCCCTGGTACTCGGGTGCAACATTCCAGATGCTTTACTAACACTCTCCCCACTTGGAGAGTCAGTCCCTTTAACCTCCTGTTTGGCCCAGTTTGCAATTTCTGCGGAAGATGAACAAGAATAGCGAGAACCAATGACAGGCTAGCTGGAGGTGTCTGGACGGGCAAATTTAACTCTCATTTCCCACCAGGAAGAGGAATTAACCAAAGGCTCAGCATGCCGGGCCGGAACCAGATTAGGGCCTGAAGCCATCCTGCGGTGTTGCGGCCAGGTCACAAGAAAGTGAGTTGAAGAAAGGAGCTCAGGGGCACTGTAATTCACAAACCTGCAGAGTTATAAATGACAGCTATCGTCCAAAAATAGACTGAAGTAAGGCTGCCAAGAGGACTTGAAAGCGGGGCAGAATTGCAGGAAACCGATTTCAGGAGGTAGACTGGAATTGCATTGAAAGCATAGGAAAAGAGGCAGAACGTCCACAATGATGCACTTGGCCAAAAAGGGCGTATGCGTTTTTTCCTGAATATATTCAGGAAAAAACGCATACGCCCTTTTTGGCCAACCAAGCAAGCTTGCAAAGGAAATCTGCACTACAATGAAGTCTCACTTCCCCCCGGGCAAAAGGGCCATCTGAAAAAAGTGTAAAATCCAGAAAGGCAGGACAGGCCATGGAGAACTGGGAGCCTTGTTATGCTGATGGGCGGGATGTAAATTGCCAACAACCACTCGGGAGAAGTGTATGGTGTTTCCTGAAACATCTAAAAAACAAAGCAACAGAGCCTAGGGCACTGCCACTTATGGTCCTATAGCTTAGGGAAATTAAAATCAAAAAGACACAGCCACCCCAAAGTTTGGAACGGCTCTGTTTACAAGAACCTCGTTTACAGTACAAGTTCAACATCGCAGAAAGTGAAAAATGGATAAAGAAGTTGTGGTATTCACTTACAAAGCAATATCACTCAGCAATGAAATCTATGTCATCAGCCCCTTAGCATCACAATGAGTGGATTCAGGTATGATGATTCTAACTGAAGTAAGTCACACAGAAAAAGAAACATCATAAGATATCAGTAATACACGGAATGGAAACTTGGCTACACAGGAACTGAATTACAGAACAGAACAGGGCCTCAAATTTAGAAAAACAACTTATGCTTGCTTAAGGGTAAAGGTGAGTTGGGGTGCTGCATAAAACCAGAGATTGAAATGAGCACAGATAAAGTTCCTTAAGCCAAATATGGAATAGACAAGAGCTACTCCTTGCTCAACGAAATGGACTCAACACCCCATATTAAACGCCTAAGAATGTACCTGACTAGTAAGTATCTTAAAACCTATGGATTGCTATGTCTCCGAAAGAGAATCAAGCATGTGTACAGGGGCATAAACGCAGCAGTGATAGGATTGGAGAGGTTCGGTGAGCAAATGAAGACCCTTTGAAGTCATATTGCATGGTACCCATTCCACGGGTCTCAACTACCCAGGTTTAAGGTATTCTTCCTTCAGCTAAAACATGCATGTGGAACCTAGAGTATGATCAACCATGTGATCGGGAGACGTGTTCAAATATGTCTCAGTTTTCCTCCCCTGGTACTCGGGTGCAACATTCCAGACGCTTTACTAACACTCTCCCCACTTGGAGAGTCAGTCCCTTTAACCTCCTGTTTGGCCCAGTTTGCAATTTCTGCGGAAGATGAACAGGAATAGCGAGAACCAATGAGAGGCTAGCTGGAGGTGTCTGGACGGGCAAATTTAACTCTCATTTCCCACCAGGAAGAGGAATTAACCAAAGGCTCAGCATGCCGGGCCGGAACCAGATTAGGGCCTGAAGCCATCCTGCGGTGTTGCGGCCAGGTCACAAGAAAGCGAGTTGAGGAAAGGAGCTCAGGGGCACTGTAATTCACAAACCTGCAGAGTTATAAATGACAGCTATCGTCCAAAAATAGACTGAAGTAAGGCTGCCAAGAGGACTTGAAAGCGGGGCAGAATTGCAGGAAACCGATTTCAGGAGGTAGACTGGAATTGCATTGAAAGCATAGGAAAAGAGGCAGAACGTCCACAATGATGCACTTGGCCAAAAAGGGCGTATGCGTTTTTTCCTGAATATATTCAGGAAAAAACGCATACGCCCTTTTTGGCCAACCAAGCAAGCTTGCAAAGGAAATCTGCACTACAATGAAGTCTCACTTCCCCCCGGTCAAAAGGGCCATCTGAAAAAAGTGTAAAATCCAGAAAGGCAGGACAGGCCATGGAGAACTGGGAGCCTTGTTATACTGATGGGCAGGATGTAAATTGCCAACAGACACTCGGGAGAAGTGTATGGTGTTTCCTGAAACATCTAAAAAACAAAGCAACAGAGCCTAGGGCACTGCCACTTATGGTCCTATAGCTTAGGGAAATTAAAATCAAAAAGACACAGCCACCCCAAAGTTTGGGACGCCTCTGTTTACAAGAACCTCGTTTACAGTACAAGTTCAACATCGCAGAAAGTGAAAAATGGATAAAGAAGTTGTGGTATTTACTTACAAAGCAATATCACTCAGCAATGAAATCTATGTCATCAGGCCCTTAGCATCACAATGAGTGGATTCAGGTATGATGATTCTAACTGAAATAAGTCGCACAGAAAAAGAAACATCATAAGATATCAGTAATACACGGAATGGAAACTTGGCTACACAGGAACTGAATTACAGAACAGAACAGGGTCTCAAATTTAGAAAACCAACTTATGCTTGCTTAAGGGGAAAGGTGAGTTGGGGTGCTGCATAAAACCAGAGATTGAAATGAGCACAGATAAAGTTCCTTAAGTCAAATATGGAATAGACAAGAGCTACTCCTTGCTCAACGAAATGGACTCAACACCGCATATTAAACGCCTAAGAATGTACCTGACTAGTAAGTATCGTAAAACCTATGGATTGCTATGTCTCCAAAAGAGAATCAAGCATGTGTACAGGGGCATAAACGCAGCAGTGATAGGATTGGAGAGGTTCGGTGAGCAAATGAAGACCCTTTGAAGTCATATTGCATGGTACCCATTACACGGGTCTCAACTCTCCAGGTTTAAGGTATTCTTCCTTCAGCTAAAACATGCATGTGGAACCCAAGTATGATCAACCATGTGAACGGGAGACGTGTTCAAATATGTCTCAGTTTTCCTCCCCTGGTACTCGGGTGCAACATTCCAGACGCTTTACTAACACTCTCCCCAATTGGAGAGTCAGCACCTTTAACCTCCTGTTTGGCCCAGTTTGCAATTTCTGCGGAAGATGAACAGGAATAGCGAGAACCAATGAGAGGCTAGCTGGAGGTGTCTGGACGGGCAAATTTAACTCTCATTTCCCACCAGGAAGAGGAAATAACCAAAGGCTCAGCGTGCCGTACCGGAACCAGATTAGGGCCTGAAGCCATCCTGCGGTGTTGCGGCCAGCTCAAAAGAAAGCGAGTTGAAGAAAGGAGCTCAGGGGCACTGTAATTCACAAACCTGCAGAGTTATAAATGACAGCTATCGTCCAAAAATAGACTGAAGTAAGGCTGCCAAGAGGACTTCAAAGCGGGGCAGAATTGCAGGAAACCGATTTCAGGAGGTAGACTGGAATTGCATTGAAAGCATAGGAAAAGAGGCAGAACGTCCACAATGATGCACTTGGCCAAAAAGGGCGTATGCGTTTTTTCCTGAATATATTCAGGAAAAAACGCATACGCCCTTTTTGGCCAACCAAGCAAGCTTGCAAAGGAAATCTGCACTACAATGAAGTCTCACTTCCCCCCGGTCAAAAGGGCCATCTGAAAAAAGTGTAAAATCCAGAAAGGCAGGACAGGCCATGGAGAACTGGGAGCCTTGTTATGCTGATGGGCGGGATGTAAATTGCCAACAACCACTCGGGAGAAGTGTATGGTGTTTCCTGAAACATCTAAAAAACAAAGCAACAGAGCCTAGGGCACTGCCACTTATGGTCCTATAGCTTAGGGAAATTAAAATCAAAAAGACACAGCCACCCCAAAGTTTGGAACGGCTCTGTTTACAAGAACCTCGTTTACAGTACAAGTTCAACATCGCAGAAAGTGAAAAATGGATAAAGAAGTTGTGGTATTCACTTACAAAGCAATATCACTCAGCAATGAAATCTATGTCATCAGGCCCTTAGCAGCACAATGAGTGGATTCAGGTATGATGATTCTAACTGAAATAAGTCACACAGAAAAAGAAACATCATAAGATATCAGTAATACACGGAATGGAAACTTGGCTACACAGGAACTGAATTACAGAACAGAACAGGGCCTCAAATTTAGAAAAACAACTTATGCTTGCTTAAGGGTAAAGGTGAGTTGGGGTGCTGCATAAAACCAGAGATTGAAATGAGCACAGATAAAGTTCCTTAAGCCAAATATGGAATAGACAAGAGCTACTCCTTGCTCAACGAAATGGACTCAACACCCCATATTAAACGCCTAAGAATGTACCTGACTAGTAAGTATCTTAAAACCTATGGATTGCTATGTCTCCGAAAGAGAATCAAGCATGTGTACAGGGGCATAAACGCAGCAGTGATAGGATTGGAGAGGTTCGGTGAGCAAATGAAGACCCTTTGAAGTCATATTGCATGGTACCCATTCCACGGGTCTCAACTACCCAGGTTTAAGGTATTCTTCCTTCAGCTAAAACATGCATGTGGAACCTAGAGTATGATCAACCATGTGATCGGGAGACGTGTTCAAATATGTCTCAGTTTTCCTCCCCTGGTACTCGGGTGCAACATTCCAGACGCTTTACTAACACTCTCCCCACTTGGAGAGTCAGTCCCTTTAACCTCCTGTTTGGCCCAGTTTGCAATTTCTGCGGAAGATGAACAGGAATAGCGAGAACCAATGAGAGGCTAGCTGGAGGTGTCTGGACGGGCAAATTTAACTCTCATTTACCACCAGGAAGAGGAATTAACCAAAGGCTCAGCATGCCGGGCCGGAACCAGATTAGGGCCTGAAGCCATCCTGCGGTGTTGCGGCCAGGTCACAAGAAAGCGAGTTGAGGAAAGGAGCTCAGGGGCACTGTAATTCACAAACCTGCAGAGTTATAAATGACAGCTATCGTCCAAAAATAGACTGAAGTAAGGCTGCCAAGAGGACTTGAAAGCGGGGCAGAATTGCAGGAAACCGATTTCAGGAGGTAGACTGGAATTGCATTGAAAGCATAGGAAAAGAGGCAGAACGTCCACAATGATGCACTTGGCCAAAAAGGGCGTATGCGTTTTTTCCTGAATATATTCAGGAAAAAACGCATACGCCCTTTTTGGCCAACCAAGCAAGCTTGCAAAGGAAATCTGCACTACAATGAAGTCTCACTTCCCCCCGGTCAAAAGGGCCATCTGAAAAAAGTGTAAAATCCAGAAAGGCAGGACAGGCCATGGAGAACTGGGAGCCTTGTTATACTGATGGGCAGGATGTAAATTGCCAACAGACACTCGGGAGAAGTGTATGGTGTTTCCTGAAACATCTAAAAAACAAAGCAACAGAGCCTAGGGCACTGCCACTTATGGTCCTATAGCTTAGGGAAATTAAAATCAAAAAGACACAGCCACCCCAAAGTTTGGGACGCCTCTGTTTACAAGAACCTCGTTTACAGTACAAGTTCAACATCGCAGAAAGTGAAAAATGGATAAAGAAGTTGTGGTATTTACTTACAAAGCAATATCACTCAGCAATGAAATCTATGTCATCAGGCCCTTAGCATCACAATGAGTGGATTCAGGTATGATGATTCTAACTGAAATAAGTCGCACAGAAAAAGAAACATCATAAGATATCAGTAATACACGGAATGGAAACTTGGCTACACAGGAACTGAATTACAGAACAGAACAGGGTCTCAAATTTAGAAAACCAACTTATGCTTGCTTAAGGGGAAAGGTGAGTTGGGGTGCTGCATAAAACCAGAGATTGAAATGAGCACAGATAAAGTTCCTTAAGTCAAATATGGAATAGACAAGAGCTACTCCTTGCTCAACGAAATGGACTCAACACCGCATATTAAACGCCTAAGAATGTACCTGACTAGTAAGTATCGTAAAACCTATGGATTGCTATGTCTCCAAAAGAGAATCAAGCATGTGTACAGGGGCATAAACGCAGCAGTGATAGGATTGGAGAGGTTCGGTGAGCAAATGAAGACCCTTTGAAGTCATATTGCATGGTACCCATTACACGGGTCTCAACTCTCCAGGTTTAAGGTATTCTTCCTTCAGCTAAAACATGCATGTGGAACCCAAGTATGATCAACCATGTGAACGGGAGACGTGTTCAAATATGTCTCAGTTTTCCTCCCCTGGTACTCGGGTGCAACATTCCAGACGCTTTACTAACACTCTCCCCAATTGGAGAGTCAGCGCCTTTAACCTCCTGTTTGGCCCAGTTTGCAATTTCTGCGGAAGATGAACAGGAATAGCGAGAACCAATGAGAGGCTAGCTGGAGGTGTCTGGACGGGCAAATTTAACTCTCATTTCCCACCAGGAAGAGGAAATAACCAAAGGCTCAGCGTGCCGTACCGGAACCAGATTAGGGCCTGAAGCCATCCTGCGGTGTTGCGGCCAGCTCAAAAGAAAGCGAGTTGAAGAAAGGAGCTCAGGGGCACTGTAATTCACAAACCTGCAGAGTTATAAATGACAGCTATCGTCCAAAAATAGACTGAAGTAAGGCTGCCAAGAGGACTTGAAAGCGGGGCAGAATTGCAGGAAACCGATTTCAGGAGGTAGACTGGAATTGCATTGAAAGCATAGGAAAAGAGGCAGAACGTCCACAATGATGCACTTGGCCAAAAAGGGCGTATGCGTTTTTTCCTGAATATATTCAGGAAAAAACGCATACGCCCTTTTTGGCCAACCAAGCAAGCTTGCAAAGGAAATCTGCACTACAATGAAGTCTCACTTCCCCCCGGTCAAAAGGGCCATCTGAAAAAAGTGTAAAATCCAGAAAGGCAGGACAGGCCATGGAGAACTGGGAGCCTTGTTATGCTGATGGGCGGGATGTAAATTGCCAACAACCACTCGGGAGAAGTGTATGGTGTTTCCTGAAACATCTAAAAAACAAAGCAACAGAGCCTAGGGCACTGCCACTTATGGTCCTATAGCTTAGGGAAATTAAAATCAAAAAGACACAGCCACCCCAAAGTTTGGAACGGCTCTGTTTACAAGAACCTCGTTTACAGTACAAGTTCAACATCGCAGAAAGTGAAAAATGGATAAAGAAGTTGTGGTATTCACTTACAAAGCAATATCACCCAGCAATGAAATCTATGTCATCAGGCCCTTAGCAGCACAATGAGTGGATTCAGGTATGATGATTCTAACTGAAATAAGTCACACAGAAAAAGAAACATCATAAGATATCAGTAATACACGGAATGGAAACTTGGCTACACAGGAACTGAATTACAGAACAGAACAGGGCCTCAAATTTAGAAAAACAACTTATGCTTGCTTAAGGGTAAAGGTGAGTTGGGGTGCTGCATAAAACCAGAGATTGAAATGAGCACAGATAAAGTTCCTTAAGCCAAATATGGAATAGACAAGAGCTACTCCTTGCTCAACGAAATGGACTCAACACCGCATATTAAACGCCTAAGAATGTACCTGACTTGTAAGTATCTTAAAACCTATGGATTGCTATGTCTCCGAAAGAGAATCAAGCATGTGTACAGGGGCATAAACGCAGCAGTGATAGGATTGGAGAGGTTCGGTGAGCAAATGAAGACCCTTTGAAGTCATATTGCATGGTACCCATTCCACGGGTTTCAACTACCCAGGTTTAAGGTATTCTTCCTTCAGCTAAAACATGCATGTGGAACCTAGAGTATGATCAACCATGTGATCGGGAGACGTGTTCAAATATGTCTCAGTTTTCCTCCCCTGGTACTCGGGTGCAACATTCCAGACGCTTTACTAATACTCTCCCCACTTGGAGAGTCAGCGCCTTTAACCTCCTGTTTGGCCCAGTTTGCAATTTCTGCGGAAGATGAATAGGAATAGCGAGAACCAATGAGAGGCTAGCTGGAGGTGTCTGGACGGGCAAATTTAACTCTCATTTCCCACCAGGAAGAGGAAATAACCAAAGGCTCAGCGTGCCGTACCGGAAGCAGATTAGGGCCTGAAGCCATCCTGCAGTGTTGTGGCCAGCTCAAAAGAAAGCGAGTTGAAGAAAGGAGCTCAGGGGCACTGTAATTCACAAACCTGCAGAGTTATAAATGACAGCTATCGTCCAAAAATAGACTGAAGTAAGGCTGCCAAGAGGACTTGAAAGCGGGGCAGAATTGCAGGAAACCGATTTCAGGAGGTAGACTGCAATTGCATTGAAAGCATAGGAAAAGAGGGAGAACGTCCACAATGATGCACTTGGCCAAAAAGGGCGTATGCGTTTTTTCCTGAATATATTCAGGAAAAAACGCATACGCCCTTTTTGGCCAACCAAGCAAGCTTGCAAAGGAAATCTGCACTACAATGAAGTCTCACTTCCCCCCGGTCAAAAGGGCCATCTGAAAAAAGTGTAAAATCCAGAAAGGCAGGACAGGCCATGGAGAACTGGGAGCCTTGTTATGCTGATGGGCGGGATGTAAATTGCCAACACACACTTGGGAGAAGTGTATGGTGTTTCCTGAAACATCTAAAAAACAAAGCAACAGAGCCTAGGGCACTGCCACTTATGGTCCTATAGCTTAGGGAAATTAAAATCAAAAAGACACAGCCACCCCAAAGTTTGGGACGCCTCTGTTTACAAGAACCTCGTTTACAGTACAAGTTCAACATCGCAGAAAGTGAAAAATGGATAAAGAAGTTGTGGTATTTACTTACAAAGCAATATCACTCAGCAATGAAATCTATGTCATCAGGCCCTTAGCATCACAATGAGTGGATTCAGGTATGATGATTCTAACTGAAATAAGTCACACAGAAAAAGAAACATCATAAGATATCAGTAATACACGGAATGGAAACTTGGCTACACAGGAACTGAATTACAGAACAGAACAGGGTCTCAAATTTAGAAAACCAACTTATGCTTGCTTAAGGGGAAAGGTGAGTTGGGGTGCTGCATAAAACCAGAGATTGAAATGAGCACAGATAAAGTTCCTTAAGTCAAATATGGAATAGACAAGAGCTACTCCTTGCTCAACGAAATGGACTCAACACCGCATATTAAACGCCTAAGAATGTACCTGACTAGTAAGTATCGTAAAACCTATGGATTGCTATGTCTCCAAAAGAGAATCAAGCATGTGTACAGGGGCATAAAAGCAGCAGTGATAGGATTGGAGAGGTTCGGTGAGCAAATGAAGACCCTTTGAAGTCATATAGCATGGTACCCATTACACGGGTCTCAACTCTCCAGGTTTAAGGTATTCTTCCTTCAGCTAAAACATGCATGTGGAACCCAAGTATGATCAACCATGTGAACGGGAGACGTGTTCAAATATGTCTCAGTTTTCCTCCCCTGGTACTCGGGTGCAACATTCCAGACGCTTTACTAACACTCTCCCCAATTGGAGAGTCAGCGCCTTTAACATCCTGTTTGGCCCAGTTTGCAATTTCTGCGGAAGATGAACAGGAATAGCGAGAACCAATGAGAGGCTAGCTGGAGGTGTCTGGACGGGCAAATTTAACTCTCATTTCCCACCAGGAAGAGGAAATAACCAAAGGCTCAGCGTGCCGTACCGGAACCAGATTAGGGCCTGAAGCCATCCTGCGGTGTTGCGGCCAGCTCAAAAGAAAGCGAGTTGAAGAAAGGAGCTCAGGGGCACTGTAATTCACAAACCTGCAGAGTTATAAATGACAGCTATCGTCCAAAAATAGACTGAAGTAAGGCTGCCAAGAGGACTTGAAAGCGGGGCAGAATTGCAGGAAACCGATTTCAGGAGGTAGACTGCAATTGCATTGAAAGCATAGGAAACGAGGCAGAACGTCCACAATGATGCACTTGGCCAAAAAGGGCGTATGCGTTTTTTCCTGAATATATTCAGGAAAAAACGCATACGCCCTTTTTGGCCAACCAAGCAAGCTTGCAAAGGAAATCTGCACTACAATGAAGTCTCACTTCCCCCCGGTCAAAAGGGCCATCTGAAAAAAGTGTAAAATCCAGAAAGGCAGGACAGGCCATGGAGAACTGGGAGCCTTGTTATGCTGATGGGCGGGATGTAAATTGCCAACAACCACTCGGGAGAAGTGTATGGTGTTTCCTGAAACATCTAAAAAACAAAGCAACAGAGCCTAGGGCACTGCCACTTATGGTCCTATAGCTTAGGGAAATTAAAATAAAAAAGACACAGCCACCCCAAAGTTTGGAACGGCTCTGTTTACAAGAACCTCGTTTACAGTACAAGTTCAACATCGCAGAAAGTGAAAAATGGATAAAGAAGTTGTGGTATTCACTTACAAAGCAATATCACTCAGCAATGAAATCTATGTCATCAGGCCCTTAGCAGCACAATGAGTGGATTCAGGTATGATGATGCTAACTGAAATAAGTCACACAGAAAAAGAAACATCATAAGATATCAGTAATACACGGAATGGAAACTTGGCTACACAGGAACTGAATTACAGAACAGAACAGGGCCTCAAATTTAGAAAAACAACTTATGCTTGCTTAAGGGTAAAGGTGAGTTGGGGTGCTGCATAAAACCAGAGATTGAAATGAGCACAGATAAAGTTCCTTAAGCCAAATATGGAATAGACAAGAGCTACTCCTTGCTCAACGAAATGGACTCAACACCGCATATTAAACGCCTAAGAATGTACCTGACTTGTAAGTATCTTAAAACCTATGGATTGCTATGTCTCCGAAAGAGAATCAAGCATGTGTACAGGGGCATAAACGCAGCAGTGATAGGATTGGAGAGGTTCGGTGAGCAAATGAAGACCCTTTGAAGTCATATTGCATG
This sequence comes from Stenella coeruleoalba, assembly GCF_951394435.1. NCBI lineage: Eukaryota > Metazoa > Chordata > Mammalia > Artiodactyla > Delphinidae > Stenella > Stenella coeruleoalba. The sequence continues at coordinate 268,003 of NW_027645998.1, read as the reverse complement.
GTACCCATTCCACGGGTTTCAACTACCCAGGTTTAAGGTATTCTTCCTTCAGCTAAAACATGCATGTGGAACCTAGAGTATGATCAACCATGTGATCGGGAGACGTGTTCAAATATGTCTCAGTTTTCCTCCCCTGGTACTCGGGTGCAACATTCCAGACGCTTTACTAATACTCTCCCCACTTGGAGAGTCAGCGCCTTTAACCTCCTGTTTGGCCCAGTTTGCAATTTCTGCGGAAGATGAATAGGAATAGCGAGAACCAATGAGAGGCTAGCTGGAGGTGTCTGGACGGGCAAATTTAACTCTCATTTCCCACCAGGAAGAGGAAATAACCAAAGGTTCAGCGTGCCGTACCGGAAGCAGATTAGGGCCTGAAGCCATCCTGTGGTGTTGTGGCCAGCTCAAAAGAAAGCGAGTTGAAGAAAGGAGCTCAGGGGCACTGTAATTCACAAACCTGCAGAGTTATAAATGACAGCTATCGTCCAAAAATAGACTGAAGTAAGGCTGCCAAGAGGACTTGAAAGCGGGGCAGAATTGCAGGAAACCGATTTCAGGAGGTAGACTGGAATTGCATTGAAAGCATAGGAAAAGAGGCAGAACGTCCACAATGATGCACTTGGCCAAAAAGGGCGTATGCGTTTTTTCCTGAATATATTCAGGAAAAAACGCATACGCCCTTTTTGGCCAACCAAGCAAGCTTGCAAAGGAAATCTGCACTACAATGAAGTCTCACTTCCCCCCGGTCAAAAGGGCCATCTGAAAAAAGTGTAAAATCCAGAAAGGCAGGACAGGCCATGGAGAACTGGGAGCCTTGTTATGCTGATGGGCGGGATGTAAATTGCCAACAGACACTCGGGAGAAGTGTATGGTGTTTCCTGAAACATCTAAAAAACAAAGCAACAGAGCCTAGGGCACTGCCACTTATGGTCCTATAGCTTAGGGAAATTAAAATCAAAAAGACACAGCCACCCCAAAGTTTGGGAAACCTCTGATTACAAGAACCTCGTTTACAGTACAAGTTCAACATCGCAGAAAGTGAAAAATGGATAAAGAAGTTGTGGTATTTACTTACAAAGCAATATCACTCAGCAATGAAATCTGTGTCATCAGGCTCTTAGCAGCACAATGAGTGGATTCAGGTATGATGATTCTAACTGAAGTAAGTCACACAGAAAAAGAAACATCATAAGATATCAGTAATACATGGAATGTAAACTTGGCTACACAGGAACTGAATTACAGAAAAGAACAGGGTCTCAAATTTAGAAAACCAACTCATGCTTGCTTAAGGGTAAAGGTGCGTTGGGGTGCTGCATAAAACCAGAGATTGAAATGAGCACAGATAAAGTTCCTTAAGTCAAATATGGAATAGACAAGAGCTACTCCTTGCTCAACAAATTGGACTCAACACCCCATATTAAACGCCTAAGAATGTACCTGACTAGTAAGTATCGTAAAACCTATGGATTGCTATGTCTCCGAAAGAGAATCAAGCATGTGTACAGGGGCATAAACGCAGCAGTGATAGGATTGGAGAGGTTCGGTGAGCAAATGAAGACCCTTTGAAGTCATATTGCATGGTACCCATTCCACGGGTCTCAACTCTCCAGGTTTAAGGTATTCTTCCTTCAGCTAAAACATGCATGTGGAACCCAAGTATGATCAACCATGTGAACGGGAGACGTGTTCAAATATGTCTCAGTTTTCCTCCCCTGGTACTCGGGTGCAACATTCCAGACGCTTTACTAACACTCTCCCCAATTGGAGAGTCAGCGCCTTTAACCTCCTGTTTGGCCCAGTTTGCAATTTCTGCGGAAGATGAACAGGAATAGCGAGAACCAATGAGAGGCTAGCTGGAGGTGTCTGGACGGGCAAATTTAACTCTCATTTCCCACCAGGAAGAGGAAATAACCAAAGGCTCAGCGTGCCGTACCGGAACCAGATTAGGGCCTGAAGCCATCCTGCGGTGTTGCGGCCAGGTCACAAGAAAGCGAGTTGAAGAAAGGAGCTCAGGGGCACTGTAATTCACAAACCTGCAGAGTTATAAATGACAGCTATCGTCCAAAAATAGACTGAAGTAAGGCTGCCAAGAGGACTTGAAAGCGGGGCAGAATTGCAGGAAACCGATTTCAGGAGGTAGACTGGAATTGCATTGAAAGCATAGGAAAAGAGGCAGAACGTCCACAATGATGCACTTGGCCAAAAAGGGCGTATGCGTTTTTTCCTGAATATATTCAGGAAAAAACGCATACGCCCTTTTTGGCCAACCAAGCAAGCTTGCAAAGGAAATCTGCACTACAATGAAGTCTCACTTCCCCCCGGTCAAAAGGGCCATCTGAAAAAAGTGTAAAATCCAGAAAGGCAGGACAGGCCATGGAGAACTGGGAGCCTTGTTATGCTGATGGGCGGGATGTAAATTGCCAACAGACACTTGGGAGAAGTGTATGGTGTTTCCTGATACATCTAAAAAACAAAGCAACAGAGCCTCGGGCACTGCCACTTATGGTCCTATAGCTTAGGGAAATTAAAATCAAAAAGACACAGCCACCCCAAAGTTTGGAACGGCTCTGTTTACAAGAACCTCGTTTACAGTACAAGTTCAACATCGCAGAAAGTGAAAAATGGATAAAGAAGTTGTGGTATTTACTTACAAAGCAATATCACTCAGCAATGAAATCTGTGTCAACAGGCCCTAGCAGCACAATGAGTGGATTCAGGTATGATGATTCTAACTGAAATAAGTCACACAGAAAAAGAAACATCATAAGATATCAGTAATACACGGAATGTAAACTTGGCTACACAGGAACTGAATTACAGAACAGAACAGGGTCTCAAATTTAGAAAACCAACTTATGCTTGCTTAAGGGGAAAGGTGAGTTGGGGTGCTGCATAAAACCAGAGATTGAAATGAGCACAGATAAAGTTCCTTAAGTCAAATATGGAATAGACAAGAGCTACTCCTTGCTCAACGAAATGGACTCAACACCGCATATTAAACGCCTAAGAATGTACCTGACTAGTAAGTATCTTAAAACCTATGGATTGCTATGTCTCCGAAAGAGAATCAAGCATGTGTACAGGGGCATAAACGCAGCAGTGATAAGATTGGAGAGGTTCGGTGAGCAAATGAAGACCCTTTGAAGTCATATTGCATGGTACCCATTACACGGGTCTTAACTCTCCAGGTTTAAGGTATTCTTCCTTCAGCTAAAACATGCATGTGGAACCCAGAGTATGATCAACCATGTGAACGGGAGACGTGTTCAAATATGTCTCAGTTTTCCTCCCCTGGTACTCGGGTGCAACATTCCAGACGCTTTACTAACACTCTCCCCACTTGGAGAGTCAGTCCCTTTAACCTCCTGTTTGGCCCAGTTTGCAATTTCTGCGGAAGATGAACAGGAATAGCGAGAACCAATGACAGGCTAGCTGGAGGTGTCTGGGCGGGCAAATTTAACTCTCATTTCCCACCAGGAAGAGGAATTAACCAAAGGCTCAGCATGCCGGGCCGGAACCAGATTAGGGCCTGAAGCCATCCTGCGGTGTTGCGGCCAGGTCACAAGAAAGTGAGTTGAAGAAAGGAGCTCAGGGGCACTGTAATTCACAAACCTGCAGAGTTATAAATGACAGCTATCGTCCAAAAATAGACTGAAGTAAGGCTGCCAAGAGGACTTGAAAGCGGGGCAGAATTGCAGGAAACCGATTTCAGGAGGTAGACTGGAATTGCATTGAAAGCATAGGAAAAGAGGCAGAACGTCCACAATGATGCACTTGGCCAAAAAGGGCGTATGCGTTTTTTCCTGAATATATTCAGGAAAAAACGCATACGCCCTTTTTGGCCAACCAAGCAAGCTTGCAAAGGAAATCTGCACTACAATGAAGTCTCACTTCCCCCCGGTCAAAAGGGCCATCTGAAAAAAGTGTAAAATCCAGAAAGGCAGGACAGGCCATGGAGAACTGGGAGCCTTGTTATGCTGATGGGTGGGATGTAAATTGCCAACAGACACTCGGGAGAAGTGTATGGTGTTTCCTGAAACATCTAAAAAACAAAGCAACAGAGCCTAGGGCACTGCCACTTATGGTCCTATAGCTTAGGGAAATTAAAATCAAAAAGACACAGCCACCCCAAAGTTTGGAACAGCTCTGTTTACAAGAACCTCATTTACAGTACAAGTTCAACATCGCAGAAAGTGAAAAATGGATAAAGAAGTTGTGGTATTCACTTACAAAGCAATATCACTCAGCAATGAAATCTATGTCATCAGGCCCTTAGCAGCACAATGAGTGGATTCAGGTATGATGATTCTAACTGAAATAAGTCACACAGAAAAAGAAACATCATAAGATATCAGTAATACACGGAATGGAAACTTGGCTACACAGGAACTGAATTACAGAACAGAACAGGGCCTCAAATTTAGAAAACCAACTTATGCTTGCTTAAGGGTAAAGGTGAGTTGGGGTGCTGCATAAAACCAGAGATTGAAATGAGCACAGATAAAGTTCCTTAAGCCAAATATGGAATAGACAAGAGCTACTCCTTGCTCAACGAAATGGACTCAACACCCCATATTAAACGCCTAAGAATGTACCTGACTAGTAAGTATCTTAAAACCTATGGATTGCTATGTCTCCGAAAGAGAATCAAGCATGTGTACAGGGGCATAAATGCAGCAGTGATAGGACTGGAGAGGTTCGGTGAGCAAATGAAGACCCTTTGAAGTCATATTGCATGGTACCCATTCCACGGGTCTCAACTACCCAGGTTTAAGGTATTCTTCCTTCAGCTAAAACATGCATGTGGAACCTAGAGTATGATCAACCATGTGATCGGGAGACGTGTTCAAATATGTCTCAGTTTTCCTCCCCTGGTACTCGGGTGCAACATTCCAGACGCTTTACTAACACTCTCCCCACTTGGAGAGTCAGTCCCTTTAACCTCCTGTTTGGCCCAGTTTGCAATTTCTGCGGAAGATGAACAGGAATAGCGAGAACCAATGAGAGGCTAGCTGGAGGTGTCTGGACGGGCAAATTTAACTCTCATTTCCCACCAGGAAGAGGAATTAACCAAAGGCTCAGCATGCCGGGCCGGAACCTGATTAGGGCCTGAAGCCATCCTGCGGTGTTGCGGCCAGGTCACAAGAAAGCGAGTTGAGGAAAGGAGCTCAGGGGCACTGTAATTCACAAACCTGCAGAGTTATAAATGACAGCTATCGTCCAAAAATAGACTGAAGTAAGGCTGCCAAGAGGACTTGAAAGCGGGGCAGAATTGCAGGAAACCAATTTCAGGAGGTAGACTGCAATTGCATTGAAAGCATAGGAAAAGAGGCAGAACGTCCACAATGATGCACTTGGCCAAAAAGGGCGTATGCGTTTTTTCCTGAATATATTCAGGAAAAAACGCATACGCCCTTTTTGGCCAACCAAGCAAGCTTGCAAAGGAAATCTGCACTACAATGAAGTCTCACTTCCCCCCGGTCAAAAGGGCCATCTGAAAAAAGTGTAAAATCCAGAAAGGCAGGACAGGCCATGGAGAACTGGGAGCCTTGTTATGCTGATGGGCAGGATGTAAATTGCCAACAGACACTCTGGAGAAGTGTATGGTGTTTCCTGAAACATCTAAAAAACAAAGCAACAGAGCCTAGGGCACTGCCACTTATGGTCCTATAGCTTAGGGAAATTAAAATCAAAAAGACACAGCCACCCCAAAGTTTGGGACGCCTCTGTTTACAAGAACCTCGTTTACAGTACAAGTTCAACATCGCAGAAAGTGAAAAATGGATAAAGAAGTTGTGGTATTTACTTACAAAGCAATATCACTCAGCAATGAAATCTATGTCATCAGGCCCTTAGCATCACAATGAGTGGATTCAGGTATGATGATTCTAACTGAAATAAGTCACACAGAAAAAGAAACATCATAAGATATCAGTAATACACGGAATGGAAACTTGGCTACACAGGAACTGAATTACAGAACAGAACAGGGTCTCAAATTTAGAAAACCAACTTATGCTTGCTTAAGGGGAAAGGTGAGTTGGGGTGCTGCATAAAACCAGAGATTGAAATGAGCACAGATAAAGTTCCTTAAGTCAAATATGGAATAGACAAGAGCTACTCCTTGCTCAACGAAATGGACTCAACACCCCATATTAAACGCCTAAGAATGTACCTGACTAGTAAGTATCGTAAAACCTATGGATTGCTATGTCTCCAAAAGAGAATCAAGCATGTGTACAGGGGCATAAACGCAGCAGTGATAGGATTGGAGAGGTTCGGTGAGCAAATGAAGACCCTTTGAAGTCATATTGCATGGTACCCATTACACGGGTCTCAACTCTCCAGGTTTAAGGTATTCTTCCTTCAGCTAAAACATGCATGTGGAACCCAAGTATGATCAACCATGTGAACGGGAGACGTGTTCAAATATGTCTCAGTTTTCCTCCCCTGGTACTCGGGTGCAACATTCCAGACCCTTTACTAACACTCTCCCCAATTGGAGAGTCAGCGCCTTTAACCTCCTGTTTGGCCCAGTTTGCAATTTCTGCGGAAGATGAACAGGAATAGCGAGAACCAATGAGAGGCTAGCTGGAGGTGTCTGGACGGGCAAATTTAACTCTCATTTCCCACCAGGAAGAGGAAATAACCAAAGGCTCAGCGTGCCGTACCGGAAGCAGATTAGGGCCTGAAGCCATCCTGCGGTGTTGTGGCCAGCTCAAAAGAAAGCGAGTTGAAGAAAGGAGCTCAGGGGCACTGTAATTCACAAACCTGCAGAGTTATAAATGACAGCTATCGTCCAAAAATAGACTGAAGTAAGGCTGCCAAGAGGACTTGAAAGCGGGGCAGAATTGCAGGAAACCGATTTCAGGAGGTAGACTGCAATTGCATTGAAAGCATAGGAAAAGAGGCAGAACGTCCACAATGATGCACTTGGCCAAAAAGGGCGTATGCGTTTTTTCCTGAATATATTCAGGAAAAAACGCATACGCCCTTTTTGGCCAACCAAGCAAGCTTGCAAAGGAAATCTGCACTACAATGAAGTCTCACTTCCCCCCGGTCAAAAGGGCCATCTGAAAAAAGTGTAAAATCCAGAAAGGCAGGACAGGCCATGGAGAACTGGGAGCCTTGTTATGCTGATGGGCGGGATGTAAATTGCCAACAGACACTCGGGAGAAGTGTATGGTGTTTCCTGAAACATCTAAAAAACAAAGCAACAGAGCCTAGGGCACTGCCACTTATGGTCCTATAGCTTAGGGAAATTAAAATCAAAAAGACACAGCCACCCCAAAGTTTGGGAAACCTCTGATTACAAGAACCTCGTTTACAGTACAAGTTCAACATCGCAGAAAGTGAAAAATGGATAAAGAAGTTGTGGTATTTACTTACAAAGCAATATCACTCAGCAATGAAATCTGTGTCATCAGGCCCTTAGCAGCACAATGAGTGGATTCAGGTATGATGATTCTAACTGAAGTAAGTCACACAGAAAAAGAAACATCATAAGATATCAGTAATACACGGAATGTAAACTTGGCTACACAGGAACTGAATTACAGAAAAGAACAGGGTCTCAAATTTAGAAAACCAACTCATGCTTGCTTAAGGGTAAAGGTGCGTTGGGGTGCTGCATAAAACCAGAGATTGAAATGAGCACAGATAAAGTTCCTTAAGTCAAATATGGAATACACAAGAGCTACTCCTTGCTCAACAAATTGGACTCAACACCCCATATTAAACGCCTAAGAATGTACCTGACTGGTAAGTATCTTAAAACCTATGGATTGCTATGTCTCCAAAAGAGAATCAAGCATGTGTACAGGGGCATAAACGCAGCAGTGATAGGATTGGAGAGGTTCGGTGAGCAAATGAAGACCCTTTGAAGTCATATTGCATGGTACCCATTACACGGGTCTCAACTCTCCAGGTTTAAGGTATTCTTCCTTCAGCTAAAACATGCATGTGGAACCCAAGTATGATCAACCATGTGAACGGGAGACGTGTTCAAATATGTCTCAGTTTTCCTCCCCTGGTACTCGGGTGCAACATTCCAGACGCTTTACTAACACTCTCCCCAATTGGAGAGTCAGCGCCTTTAACCTCCTGTTTGGCCCAGTTTGCAATTTCTGCGGAAGATGAACAGGAATAGCGAGAACCAATGAGAGGCTAGCTGGAGGTGTCTGGACGGGCAAATTTAACTCTCATTTCCCACCAGGAAGAGGAAATAACCAAAGGCTCAGCGTGCCGTACCGGAAGCAGATTAGGGCCTGAAGCCATCCTGCGGTGTTGTGGCCAGCTCAAAAGAAAGCGAGTTGAAGAAAGGAGCTCAGGGGCACTGTAATTCACAAACCTGCAGAGTTATAAATGACAGCTATCGTCCAAAAATAGACTGAAGTAAGGCTGCCAAGAGGACTTGAAAGCGGGGCAGAATTGCAGGAAACCGATTTCAGGAGGTAGACTGCAATTGCATTGAAAGCATAGGAAAAGAGGCAGAACGTCCACAATGATGCACTTGGCCAAAAAGGGCGTATGCGTTTTTTCCTGAATATATTCAGGAAAAAACGCATACGCCCTTTTTGGCCAACCAAGCAAGCTTGCAAAGGAAATCTGCACTACAATGAAGTCTCACTTCCCCCCGGTCAAAAGGGCCATCTGAAAAAAGTGTAAAATCCAGAAAGGCAGGACAGGCCATGGAGAACTGGGAGCCTTGTTATGCTGATGGGCGGGATGTAAATTGCCAACAGACACTCGGGAGAAGTGTATGGTGTTTCCTGAAACATCTAAAAAACAAAGCAACAGAGCCTAGGGCACTGCCACTTATGGTCCTATAGCTTAGGGAAATTAAAATCAAAAAGACACAGCCACCCCAAAGTTTGGGAAACCTCTGATTACAAGAACCTCGTTTACAGTACAAGTTCAACATCGCAGAAAGTGAAAAATGGATAAAGAAGTTGTGGTATTTACTTACAAAGCAATATCACTCAGCAATGAAATCTGTGTCATCAGGCCCTTAGCAGCACAATGAGTGGATTCAGGTATGATGATTCTAACTGAAGTAAGTCACACAGAAAAAGAAACATCATAAGATATCAGTAATACACGGAATGTAAACTTGGCTACACAGGAACTGAATTACAGAAAAGAACAGGGTCTCAAATTTAGAAAACCAACTCATGCTTGCTTAAGGGTAAAGGTGCGTTGGGGTGCTGCATAAAACCAGAGATTGAAATGAGCACAGATAAAGTTCCTTAAGTCAAATATGGAATACACAAGAGCTACTCCTTGCTCAACAAATTGGACTCAACACCCCATATTAAACGCCTAAGAATGTACCTGACTAGTAAGTATCTTAAAACCTATGGATTGCTATGTCTCCAAAAGAGAATCAAGCATGTGTACAGGGGCATAAACGCAGCAGTGATAGGATTGGAGAGGTTCGGTGAGCAAATGAAGACCCTTTGAAGTCATATTGCATGGTACCCATTACACGGGTCTTAACTCTCCAGGTTTAAGGTATTCTTCCTTCAGCTAAAACATGCATGTGGAACCCAAGTATGATCAACCATGTGAACGGGAGACGTGTTCAAATATGTCTCAGTTTTCCTCCCCTGGTACTCGGGTGCAACATTTCAGAAGCTTTACTAACACTCTCCCCACTTGGAGAGTCAGCGCCTTTAACCTCCTGTTTGGCCCAGTTTGCAATTTCTGCGGAAGATGAACAGGAATAGCGAGAACCAATGAGAGGCTAGCTGGAGGTGTCTGGACGGGCAAATTTAACTCTCATTTCCCACCAGGAAGAGGAATTAACCAAAGGCTCAGCATGCCGTACCGGAACCAGATTAGGGCCTGAAGCCATCCTGCGGTGTTGCGGCCAGGTCACAAGAAAGCGAGTTGAAGAAAGGAGCTCAGGGGCACTGTAATTCACAAACCTGCAGAGTTATAAATGACAGCTATCGTCCAAAAATAGACTGAAGTAAGGCTGCCAAGAGGACTTGAAAGCGGGTCAGAATTGCAGGAAACCGATTTCAGGAGGTAGACTGGAATTGCATTGAAAGCATAGGAAAAGAGGCAGAACGTCCACAATGATGCACTTGGCCAAAAAGGGCGTATGCGTTTTTTCCTGAATATATTCAGGAAAAAACGCATACGCCCTTTTTGGCCAAGCAAGCAAGCTTGCAAAGGAAATCTGCACTACAATGAAGTCTCACTTCCCCCCGGTCAAAAGGGCCATCTGAAAAAAGTGTAAAATCCAGAAAGGCAACAGGCCATTGAGAACTGGGAGCCTTGTTATGCTGATGGGCAGGATGTAAATTGCCAACAGACACTTGGGAGAAGTGTATGGTGTTTCCTGAAACATCTAAAAAACAAAGCAACAGAGCCTAGGGCACTGCCACTTATGGTCCTATAGCTTAGGGAAATTAAAATCAAAAAGACACAGCCACCCCAAAGTTTGGAACGGCTCTGTTTACAAGAACCTCGTTTACAGTACAAGTTCAACATCGCAGAAAGTGAAAAATGGATAAAGAAGTTGTGGTATTTACTTACAAAGCAATATCACTCAGCAATGAAATCTGTGTCATCAGGCCCTAGCAGCACAATGAGTGGATTCAGGTATGATGATTCTAACTGAAGTAAGTCACACAGAAAAAGAAACATCATAAGATATCAGTAATACACGGAATGTAAACTTGGCTACACAGGAACTGAATTACAGAACAGAACAGGGTCTCAAATTTAGAAAACCAACTTATGCTTGCTTAAGGGTAAAGGTGAGTTGGGGTGCTGCATAAAACCAGAGATTGAAATGAGCACAGATAAAGTTCCTTAAGTCAAATATGGAATAGACAAGAGCTACTCCTTGCTCAACGAAATGGACTCAACACCGCATATTAAACGCCTAAGAATGTACCTGACTAGTAAGTATCTTAAAACCTATGGATTGCTATGTCTCCGAAAGAGAATCAAGCATGTGTACAGGGGCATAAACGCAGCAGTGATAGGATTGGAGAGGTTCGGTGAGCAAATGAAGACCCTTTGAAGTCATATTGCATGGTACCCATTACACGGGTCTCAACTCTCCAGGTTTAAGGTATTCTTCCTTCAGCTAAAACATGCATGTGGAACCCAAGTATGATCAACCATGTGAACGGGAGACGTGTTCAAATATGTCTCAGTTTTCCTCCCCTGGTACTCGGGTGCAACATTCCAGACGCTTTACTAACACTCTCCCCACTTGGAGAGTCAGCGCCTTTAACCTCCTGTTTGGCCCAGTTTGCAATTTCTGCGGAAGATGAACAGGAATAGCGAGAACCAATGAGAGGCTAGCTGGAGGTGTCTGGACGGGCAAATTTAACTCTCATTTCCCACCAGGAAGAGGAATTAACCAAAGGCTCAGCATGCGGGGCCAGAACCAGATTAGGGCCTGAAGCCATCCTGCGGTGTTGCGGCTAGGTCACAAGAAAGCGAGTTGAAGAAAGGAGCTCAGGGGCACTGTAATTCACAAACCTGCAGAGTTATAAATGACAGCTATCGTCCAAAAATATACTGAAGTAAGGCTGTCAAGAGGACTTGAAAGCGGGGCAGAATTGCAGGAAACCGATTTCAGGAGGCAGACTGGAATTGCATTGAAAGCATAGGAAAAGAGGCAGAACGTCCACAATGATGCACTTGGCCAAAAAGGGCGTATGCGTTTTTTCCTGAATATATTCAGGAAAAAACGCATACGCCCTTTTTGGCCAACCAAGCAAGCTTGCAAAGGAAATCTGCACTACAATGAAGTCTCACTTCCCCCCGGTCAAAAGGGCCATCTGAAAAAAGTGTAAAATCCAGAAAGGCAACAGGCCATTGAGAACTGGGAGCCTTGTTATGCTGATGGGCGGGATGTAAATTGCCAACAGACACTCGGGAGAAGTGTATGGTGTTTCCTGAAACATCTAAAAAACAAAGCAACAGAGCCTAGGGCACTTCCACTTATGGTCCTATAGCTTAGGGAAATTAAAATCAAAAAGACACAGCCACCCCAAAGTTTGGAACGGCTCTGTTTACAAGAACCTCGTTTACAGTACAAGTTCAACATCGCAGAAAGTGAAAAATGGATAAAGAACTTGTGGTACTTACGTACAATGCAGTATCACTCAGCAATGAAATCTATGTCATCAGGACCGTAGCAGCATAATGAGTAGATTCAGGTACGATGATTCTAACTGAAATAAGTCACACAGAAAAAGAAACATCATAAGATATCAGTAATACACGGAATGTAAACTTGGCTACACAGGAACTGAATTACAGAACAGAACAGGGTCTCAAATTTAGAAAACCAACTTATTCTTGCTTAAGGGTAAAGGTGAGTTGGGGTGCTGCATAAAACCAGAGATTGAAATGAGCACAGATAAAGTTCCTTAAGCCAAATATGGAATAGACAAGAGCTACTCCTTGCTCAACGAAATGGACTCAACACCCCATATTAAACGCCTAAGAATGTACCTGACTAGTAAGTATCTTGAAACCTATGGATTGCTATGTCTCCGAAAGAGAATCAAGCATGTGTACAGGGGCATAAACGCAGCAGTGATATGATTGGAGAGGTTCGGTGAGCAAATGAAGACCCTTTGAAGTCATATTGCATGGTACCCATTACACGGGTCTAAACTCTCCAGGTTTAAGGTATTCTTCCTTCAGCTAAGACATGCATGTGGAACCCAAGTATGATCAACCATGTGAACGGGAGACGTGTTCAAATATGTCTCAGTTTTCCTCCCCTGGTACTCGGGTGCAACATTCCAGACGCTTTACTAACACTCTCCCCACTTGGAGAGTCAGCGCCTTTAACCTCCTGTTTGGCCCAGTTTGCAAATTCTGCGGAAGATGAACAGGAATAGCGAGAACCAATGAGAGGCTAGCTGAAGGTGTCTGGACGGGCAAATTTAACTCTCATTTCCCACCAGGAAGAGGAAATAACCAAAGGCTCAGCGTGCCGTGCCGGAACCAGATTAGGGCCTGAAGCCATCCTGCGTTGTTGCGGCCAGCTCAAAAGAAAGCGAGTTGAAGAAAGGAGCTCAGGGGCACTGTAATTCACAAACATGCAGAGTTATAAATGACAGCTATCGTCCAAAAATAGACTGAAGTAAGGCTGCCAAGAGGACTTGAAAGCGGGGCAGAATTGCAGGAAACCGATTTCAGGAGGTAGACTGCAATTGCACTGAAAGCATAGGAAAAGAGGCAGAACGTCCACAATGATGCACTTGGCCAAAAAGGGCGTATGCGTTTTTTCCTGAATATATTCAGGAAAAAACGCATACGCCCTTTTTGGCCAACCAAGCAAGCTTGCAAAGGAAATCTGCACTACAATGAAGTCTCACTTCCCCCCGGTCAAAAGGGCCATCTCAAAAAAGTGTAAAATCCAGAAAGGCAGGACAGGCCATGGAGAACTGGGAGCCTTGTTATGCTGATGGGCGGGATGTAAATTGCCAACAACCACTAGGGAGAAGTGTATGGTGTTTCCTGAAACATCTAAAAAACAAAGCAACAGAACCTAGGGCACTTCCACTTATGGTCCTATAGCTTAGGGAAATTAAAATCAAAAAGACACAGCCACCCCAAAGTTTGGAACGGCTCTGTTTACAAGAACCTCGTTTACAGTACAAGTTCAACATCGCAGAAAGTGAAAAATGGATAAAGAAGTTGTGGTATTTACTTACAAAGCAATATCACTCAGCAATGAAATCTCTGTCATCAGGCCCTTAGCAGCACAATGATTGGATTCAGGTACGATGATTCTAACTGAAATAAGTCACACAGAAAAAGAAACATCATAAGATATCACTAATACACGGAATGTAAACTTGGCTACACAGGAACTGAATTCCAAAACAGAACAGTGTCTCAAATTTAGAAAACCAACTTATGCTTGCTTAAGGGGAAAGGTGAGTTGGGGTGCTGCATAAAACCAGAGATTGAAATGAGCACAGATAAAGTTCCTTAAGCCAAATATGGAATAGACAAGAGCTACTCCTTGCTCAACGAAATGGACTCAACACCGCATATTAAACGCCTAAGAATGTACCTGACTAGTAAGTATCTTAAAACCTATGGATTGCTATGTCTCCAAAAGAGAATCAAGCGTGTGTACAGGGGCATAAACGCAGCAGTGATAGGATTGGAGAGGTTCGGTGAGCAAATGAAGACCCTTTGAAGTCATATTGCATGGTACCCATTATACGGGTCTCAACTCTCCAGGTTTAAGGTATTCTTCCTTCAGCTAAAACATGCATGTGGAACCCCAGTATGATCAACCATGTGAACGGGAGACGTGTTCAAATATGTCTCAGTTTTCCTCCCCTGGTACTCGGGTGCAACATTCCAGACGCTTTACTAACACTCTCCCCACTTGGAGAGTCAGCGCCTTTAACCTCCTGTTTGGCCCAGTTTGCAATTTCTGCGGAAGATGAACAGGAATAGCGAGAACCAATGAGAGGCTAGCTGGAGGTGTCTGGACGGGCAAATTTAACTCTCATTTCCCACCAGGAAGAGGAAATAACCAAAGGCTCAGCGTGCCCTACCGGAACCAGATTAGGGCCTGAAGACATCCTGCGGTGTTGCGGCCAGGTCACAAGAAAGCGAGTTGAAGAAAGGAGCTCAGGGGCACTGTAATTCACAAACCTGCAGAGTTATAAATGACAGCTATCGTGCAAAAATAGACTGAAGTAAGGCTGCCAAGAGGACTTGAAAGCGGGGCAGAATTGCAGGAAACCGATTTCAGGAGGTAGACTGGAATTGCATTGAAAGCATAGGAAAAGAGGCAGAACGTCCACAATGATGCACTTGGCCAAAAAGGGCGTATGCGTTTTTTCCTGAATATATTCAGGAAAAAACGCATACACCCTTTTTGGCCAACCAAGCAAGCTTGCAAAGGAAATCTGCACTACAATGAAGTCTCACTTCCCCCCGGTCAAAAGGGCCATCTGAAAAAAGTGTAAAATCCAGAAAGGCAGGACAGGCCATGGAGAACTGGGAGCCTTGTTATGCTGATGGGCGGGATGTAAATGGCCAACAACCACTCGGGAGAAGTGTATGGTGTTTCCTGAAACATCTAAAAAACAAAGCAACAGAACCTAGGGCACTTCCACTTATGGTCCTATAGCTTAGGGAAATTAAAATCAAAAAGACACAGCAACCCCAAAGTTTGGAACGGCTCTGTTTACAAGAATCTCGTTTACAGTACAAGTTCAACATCGCAGAAAGTGAAAAATGGATAAAGAAGTTGTGGTATTTACTTACAAAGCAATGTCACTCAGCAATGAAATCTGTGTCATCAGGCCCTTAGCAGCACAATGAGTGGATTCAGGTATGATGATTCTAACTGAAGTAAGTCACACAGAAAAAGAAACATCATAAGATATCAGTAATACACAGAATGTAAACTTGGCTACACAGGAACTGAATTACAGAACAGAACAGGGTCTCAAATTTAGAAAACCAACTTATGCTTGCTTAAGGGTAAAGGTGAGTTGGGGTGCTGCATAAAACCAGAGATTGAAATGAGCACAGATAAAGTTCCTTAAGTCAAATATGGAATAGACAAGAGCTACTCCTTGCTCAACGAAATGGACTCAACACCGCATATTAAACGCCTAAGAATGTACCTGACTAGTAAGTATCTTAAAACCTATGGATTGCTATGTCTCCGAAAGAGAATCAAGCATGTGTACAGGGGCATAAACTCAGCAGTGATAGGATTGGAGAGGTTCGGTGAGCAAATGAAGACCCTTTGAAGTCATATTGCATGGTACCCATTACACGGGTCTTAACTCTCCAGGTTTAAGGTATTCTTCCTTCAACTAAAACATGCATGTGGAACCCAAGTATGATCAACCATGTGAACGGGAGGCGTGTTCAAATATGTCTCAGTTTTCCTCCCCTGGTACTCGGGTGCAACATTCCAGATGCTTTACTAACACGCTCCCCACTTGGAGAGTCAGCGCCTTTAACCTCCTGTTTGGCCCAGTTTGCAATTTCTGCGGAAGATGAACAGGAATAGCGAGAACCAATGAGAGACTAGCTGGAGGTGTCTGGACGGGCAAATTTAACTCTCATTTCCCACCAGGAAGAGGAAATAACCAAAGGCTCAGTGTGCCGTGCCGGAACCAGATTAGGGCCTGAAGCCATCCTGCGGTGTTGCGGCCAGGTCACAAGAAAGCGAGTTGAAGAAAGGAGCTCAGGGGCACTGTAATTCACAAACCTGCAGAGTTATAAATGACAGCTATCGTCCAAAAATAGACTGAAGTAAGGCTGCCAAGAGGACTTGAAAGCGGGGCAGAATTGCAGGAAACCGATTTCAGGAGGTAGACTGGAATTGCATTGAAAGCATAGGAAAAGAGGCAGAACGTCCACAATGATGCACTTGGCCAAAAAGGGCGTATGCGTTTTTTCCTGAATATATTCAGGAAAAAACGCATACGCCCTTTTTGGCCAACCAAGCAAGCTTGCAAAGGAAATCTGCACTACAATGAAGTCTCACTTCCCCCCGGTCAAAAGGGCCATCTGAAAAAAGAGTAAAATCCAGAAAGGCAGGACAGGCCATGGAGAACTGGGAGCCTTGTTATGCTGATGGGCGGGATGTAAATTGCCAACAACCACTCGGGAGAAGTGAATGGTGTTTCCTGAAACAACTAAAAAGCAAAGCAACAGAACCTAGGGCACTTCCACTTATGGTCCTATAGCTTAGGGAAATTAAAATCAAAGAGACACAGCCACCCCAAAGTTTGGAACGGCTCTGTTTACAAGAACCTCGTTTACAGTACAAGTTCAACATCGCAGAAAGTGAAAAATGGATAAAGAAGTTGTGGTATTTACTTACAAAGCAATATCACTCAGCAATGAAATCTCTGTCATCAGGCCCTTAGCAGCACAATGAGTGGATTCAGGTACGATGATTCTAACTGAAATAAGTCACACAGAAAAAGAAACATCATAAGATATCACTAATACACGGAATGTAAACTTGGCTACACAGGAACTGAATTCCAAAACAGAACAGTGTCTCAAATTTAGAAAACCAACTTATGCTTGCTTAAGGGGAAAGGTGAGTTGGGGTGCTGCATAAAACCAGAGATTGAAATGAGCACAGATAAAGTTCCTTAAGCCAAATATGGAATAGACAAGAGCTACTCCTTGCTCAACGAAATGGACTCAACACCGCATATTAAACGCCTAAGAATGTACCTGACTAGTAAGTATCTTAAAACCTATGGATTGCTATGTCTCCAAAAGAGAATCAAGCGTGTGTACAGGGGCATAAACGCAGCAGTGATAGGATTGGAGAGGTTCGGTGAGCAAATGAAGACCCTTTGAAGTCATATTGCATGGTACCCATTATACGGGTCTCAACTCTCCAGGTTTAAGGTATTCTTCCTTCAGCTAAAACATGCATGTGGAACCCCAGTATGATCAACCATGTGAACGGGAGACGTGTTCAAATATGTCTCAGTTTTCCTCCCCTGGTACTCGGGTGCAACATTCCAGACGCTTTACTAACACTCTCCCCACTTGGAGAGTCAGCGCCTTTAACCTCCTGTTTGGCCCAGTTTGCAATTTCTGCGGAAGATGAACAGGAATAGCGAGAACCAATGAGAGGCTAGCTGGAGGTGTCTGGACGGGCAAATTTAACTCTCATTTCCCACCAGGAAGAGGAAATAACCAAAGGCTCAGCGTGCCGTACCGGAACCAGATTAGGGCCTGAAGACATCCTGCGGTGTTGCGGCCAGGTCACAAGAAAGCGAGTTGAAGAAAGGAGCTCAGGGGCACTGTAATTCACAAACCTGCAGAGTTATAAATGACAGCTATCGTGCAAAAATAGACTGAAGTAAGGCTGCCAAGAGGACTTGAAAGCGGGGCAGAATTGCAGGAAACCGATTTCAGGAGGTAGACTGGAATTGCATTGAAAGCATAGGAAAAGAGGCAGAACGTCCACAATGATGCACTTGGCCAAAAAGGGCGTATGCGTTTTTTCCTGAATATATTCAGGAAAAAACGCATACGCCCTTTTTGGCCAACCAAGCAAGCTTGCAAAGGAAATCTGCACTACAATGAAGTCTCACTTCCCCCCGGTCAAAAGGGCCATCTGAAAAAAGTGTAAAATCCAGAAAGGCAGGACAGGCCATGGAGAACTGGGAGCCTTGTTATGCTGATGGGCGGGATGTAAATGGCCAACAACCACTCGGGAGAAGTGTATGGTGTTTCCTGAAACATCTAAAAAACAAAGCAACAGAACCTAGGGCACTTCCACTTATGGTCCTATAGCTTAGGGAAATTAAAATCAAAAAGACACAGCCACCCCAATGTTTGGAACGGCTCTGTTTACAAGAATCTCGTTTACAGTACAAGTTCAACATCGCAGAAAGTGAAAAATGGATAAAGAAGTTGTGGTATTTACTTACAAAGCAATGTCACTCAGCAATGAAATCTGTGTCATCAGGCCCTTAGCAGCACAATGAGTGGATTCAGGTATGATGATTCTAACTGAAGTAAGTCACACAGAAAAAGAAACATCATAAGATATCAGTAATACACAGAATGTAAACTTGGCTACACAGGAACTGAATTACAGAACAGAACAGGGTCTCAAATTTAGAAAACCAACTTATGCTTGCTTAAGGGTAAAGGTGAGTTGGGGTGCTGCATAAAACCAGAGATTGAAATGAGCACAGATAAAGTTCCTTAAGTCAAATATGGAATAGACAAGAGCTACTCCTTGCTCAACGAAATGGACTCAACACCCCATATTAAACGCCTAAGAATGTACCTGACTAGTAAGTATCTTAAAACCTATGGATTGCTATGTCTCCGAAAGAGAATCAAGCATGTGTACAGGGGCATAAACTCAGCAGTGATAGGATTGGAGAGGTTCGGTGAGCAAATGAAGACCCTTTGAAGTCATATTGCATGGTACCCATTACACGGGTCTTAACTCTCCAGGTTTAAGGTATTCTTCCTTCAACTAAAACATGCATGTGGAACCCAAGTATGATCAACCATGTGAACGGGAGGCGTGTTCAAATATGTCTCAGTTTTCCTCCCCTGGTACTCGGGTGCAACATTCCAGATGCTTTACTAACACGCTCCCCACTTGGAGAGTCAGCGCCTTTAACCTCCTGTTTGGCCCAGTTTGCAATTTCTGCGGAAGATGAACAGGAATAGCGAGAACCAATGAGAGACTAGCTGGAGGTGTCTGGACGGGCAAATTTAACTCTCATTTCCCACCAGGAAGAGGAAATAACCAAAGGCTCAGCGTGCCGTGCCGGAACCAGATTAGGGCCTGAAGCCATCCTGCGGTGTTGCGGCCAGGTCACAAGAAAGCGAGTTGAAGAAAGGAGCTCAGGGGCACTGTAATTCACAAACCTGCAGAGTTATAAATGACAGCTATCGTCCAAAAATAGACTGAAGTAAGGCTGCCAAGAGGACTTGAAAGCGGGGCAGAATTGCAGGAAACCGATTTCAGGAGGTAGACTGGAATTGCATTGAAAGCATAGGAAAAGAGGCAGAACGTCCACAATGATGCACTTGGCCAAAAAGGGCGTATGCGTTTTTTCCTGAATATATTCAGGAAAAAACGCATACGCCCTTTTTGGCCAACCAAGCAAGCTTGCAAAGGAAATCTGCACTACAATGAAGTCTCACTTCCCCCCGGTCAAAAGGGCCATCTGAAAAAAGTGTAAAATCCAGAAAGGCAGGACAGGCCATGGAGAACTGGGAGCCTTGTTATGCTGATGGGCGGCATGTAAATTGCCAACAACCACTCGGGAGAAGTGTATGGTGTTTCCTGAAACATCTAAAAAACAAAGCAACAGAACCTCGGGCACTTCCACTTATGGTCCTATAGCTTAGGGAAATTAAAATCAAAAAGACACAGCCACCCCAAAGTTTGGAACGGCTCTGTTTACAAGAACCTCGTTTACAGTACAAGTTCAACATCGCAGAAAGTGAAAAATGGATAAAGAACTTGTGGTATTTACTTACAAAGCAATATCACTCAGCAATGAAATCTCTGTCATCAGGCCCTTAGCAGCACAATGAGTGGATTCAGGTACGATGATTCTAACTGAAATAAGTCACACAGAAAAAGAAACATCATAAGATATCACTAATACACGGAATGTAAACTTGGCTACACAGGAACTGAATTCCAAAACAGAACAGTGTCTCAAATTTAGAAAACCAACTTATGCTTGCTTAAGGGGAAAGGTGAGTTGGGATGCTGCATAAAACCAGAGATTGAAATGAGCACAGATAAAGTTCCTTAAGCCAAATATGGAATAGACAAGAGCTACCCCTTGCTCAACGAAATGGACTCAACACCGCATATTAAACGCCTAAGAATGTACCTGACTAGTAAGTATCTTAAAACCTATGGATTGCTATGTCTCCAAAAGAGAATCAAGCGTGTGTACAGGGGCATAAACGCAGCAGTGATAGGATTGGAGAGGTTCGGTGAGCAAATGAAGACCTTTTGAAGTCATATTGCATGGTACCCATTCCACGGGTTTCAACTACCCAGGTTTAAGGTATTCTTCCTTCAGCTAAAACATGCATGTGGAACCTAGAGTATGATCAACCATGTGATCGGGAGACGTGTTCAAATATGTCTCAGTTTTCGTATCCTGGTACTCGGGTGCAACATTCCAGACGCTTTACTAACACTCTCCCGACTTGGAGAGTCAGTCCCTTTAACCTCCTGTTTGGCCCAGTTTGCAATTTCTGCGGAAGATGAACAGGAATAGCGAGAACCAATGAGAGGCTAGCTGGAGGTGTCTGGACGGGCAAATTTAACTCTCATTTCCCACCAGGAAGAGGAAATAACCAAAGGCTCAGCGTGCCGTGCCGGAACCAGATTAGGGCCTGAAGCCATCCTGCGGTGTTGCGGCCAGCTCAAAAGAAAGCGAGTTGAAGAAAGGAGCTCAGGGGCACTGTAATTCACAAACCTGCAGAGTTATAAATGACAGCTATCGTCCAAAAATAGACTGAAGTAAGGCTGCCAAGAGGACTTGAAAGCAGGGCAGAATTGCAGGAAACCGATTTCAGGAGGTAGACTGGAATTGCATTGAAAGCATAGGAAAAGAGGCAGAACGTCCACAATGATGCACTTGGCCAAAAAGGGCGTATGCGTTTTTTCCTGAATATATTCAGGAAAAAACGCATACGCCCTTTTTGGCCAACCAAGCAAGCTTGCAAAGGAAATCTGCACTACAATGAAGTCTCACTTCCCCCCGGTCAAAAGGGCCATCTGAAAAATGTGTAAAATCCAGAAAGGCAGGACAGGCCATGGAGAACTGGGAGCCTTGTTATGCTGATGGGTGGGATGTAAATTGCCAAGAACCACTCGGGAGAAGTGTATGGTGTTTCCTGAAACATGTAAAAAACAAAGCAACAGAACCTAGGGCACTTCCACTTATGGTCCTATAGCTTAGGGAAATTAAAATCAAAAAGACACAGCCACCCGAAAGTTTGGAACGGCTCTGTTTACAAGAACCTCGTTTACAGTACAAGTTCAACATCGCAGAAAGTGAAAAATGGATAAAGAACTTGTGGTATTTACTTACAAAGCAATATCACTCAGCAATGAAATCTCTGTCATCAGGCCCTTAGCAGCACAATGAGTGGATTCAGGTACGATGATTCTAACTGAAATAAGTCACACAGAAAAAGAAACATCATAAGATATCACTAATACACGGAATGTAAACTTGGCTACACAGGAACTGAATTCCAAAGCAGAACAGTGTCTCAAATTTAGAAAACCAACTTATGCTTGCTTAAGGGGAAAGGTGAGTTGGGGTGCTGCATAAAACCAGAGATTGAAATGAGCACAGATAAAGTTCCTTAAGCCAAATATGGAATAGAAAAGAGCTACTCCTTGCTCAACGAAATGGACTCAACACCGCATATTAAACGCCTAAGAATGTACCTGACTAGTAAGTATCTTAAAACCTATGGATTGCTATGTCTCCAAAAGAGAATCAAGCGTGTGTACAGGGGCATAAACGCAGCAGTGATAGGATTGGAGAGGTTCGGTGAGCAAATGAAGACCCTTTGAAGTCATATTGCATGGTACCCATTACACGGGTCTCAACTCTCCAGGTTTAAGGTATTCTTCCTTCAGCTAAAACATGCATGTGGAACCCAAGTATGATCAACCATGTGAACGGGAGACGTGTTCAAATATGTCTCAGTTTTCCTCCCCTGGTACTCGGGTGCAACATTCCAGACGCTTTACTAACACTCTCCCCACTTGGAGAGTCAGCGCCTTTAACCTCCTGTTTGGCCCAGTTTGCAATTTCTGCGGAAGATGAACAGGAATAGCGAGAACCAATGAGAGGCTAGCTGGAGGTGTCTGGACGGGCAAATTTAACTCTCATTTCCCACCAGGAAGAGGAAATAACCAAAGGCTCAGTGTGCCGTGCCGGAACCAGATTAGGGCCTGAAGACATCCTGCGGTGTTGCGGCCAGTTCACAAGAAAGCGAGTTGAAGAAAGGAGCTCAGGGGCACTGTAATTCACAAACCTGCAGAGTTATAAATGACAGCTATCGTCCAAAAATAGACTGAAGTAAGGCTGCCAAGAGGACTTGAAAGCGGGGCAGAATTGCAGGAAACCGATTTCAGGAGGTAGACTGGAATTGCATTGAAAGCATAGGAAAAGAGGCAGAACGTCCACAATGATGCACTTGGCCAAAAAGGGCGTATGCGTTTTTTCCTGAATATATTCAGGAAAAAACGCATACGCCCTTTTTGGCCAACCAAGCAAGCTTGCAAAGGAAATCTGCACTACAATGAAGTCTCACTTCCCCCCGGTCAAAAGGGCCATCTGAAAAAAGTGTAAAATCCAGAAAGGCAGGACAGGCCATGGAGAACTGGGAGCCTTGTTATGCTGACGGGCGGGATGTAAATTGCCAACAACCACTCGGGAGAAGTGTATGGTGTTTCCTGAAACATCTAAAAAACAAAGCAACAGAACCTAGGGCACTTCCACTTATGGTCCTATAGCTTAGGGAAATTAAAATCAAAAAGACACAGCCACCCCAAAGTTTGGAACGGCTCTGTTTACAAGAACCTCGTTTACAGTACAAGATCAACATCGCAGAAAGTGAAAAATGGATAAAGAAGTTGTGGTATTTACTTACAAAGCAATATCACTCAGCAATGAAATCTGTGTCATCAGGCCCTTAGCAGCACAATGAGTGGATTCAGGTATGATGATTCTAACTGAAGTAAGTCACACAGAAAAAGAAACATCATAAGATATCAGTAATACACGGAATGTAAACTTGGCTACACAGGAACTGAATTACAGAACAGAACAGGGACTCAAATTTAGAAAACCAACTTATGCTTGCTTAAGGGTAAAGGTGAGTTGGGGTGCTGCATAAAACCAGAGATTGAAATGAGCACAGATAAAGTTCCTTAAGCCAAATATGGAATAGACAAGAGCTACTCCTTGCTCAACGAAATGGACTCAACACCCCATATTAAACGCCTAAGAATGTACCTGACTAGTAAGTATCTTCAAACCTATGGATTGCTATGTCTCCGAAAGAGAATCAAGCATGTGTACAGGGGCATAAACGCAGCAGTGATAGGATTGGAGAGGTTCGGTGAGCAAATGAAGACCCTTTGAAGTCATATTGCATGGTACCCATTCCACGGGTTTCAACTACCCAGGTTTAAGGTATTCTTCCTTCAGCTAAAACATGCATGTGGAACCTAGAGTATGATCAACCATGTGATCGGGAGACGTGTTCAAATATGTCAGTTTTCGTACCCTGGTACTCGGGTGCAACATTCCAGACGCTTTACTAACACTCTCCCGTCTTGGAGAGTCAGTCCCTTTAACCTCCTGTTTGGCCCAGTTTGCAATTTCTGCGGAAGATGAACAGGAATAGCGAGAACCAATGAGAGGCTAGCTGGAGGTGTCTGGA
Source organism: Stenella coeruleoalba (assembly GCF_951394435.1). Taxonomy (NCBI): domain Eukaryota; kingdom Metazoa; phylum Chordata; class Mammalia; order Artiodactyla; family Delphinidae; genus Stenella; species Stenella coeruleoalba. Next base: position 244,033 of record NW_027645998.1, on the reverse strand, counting down.
CGGGCAAATGTAACTCTCATTTCCCACCAGGAAGAGGAATTAACCAAAGGCTCAGCGTGCCGTGCCGGATCCAGATTAGGGCCTGAAGCCATCCTGCGGTGTTGCGGCCAGCTCAAAAGAAAGCGAGTTGAAGAAAGGAGCTCAGGGGCACTGTAATTCACAAACCTGCAGAGTTATAAATGACAGCTATCGTCCAAAAATAGACTGAAGTAAGGCTGCCAAGAGGACTTGAAAGCGGGGCAAAATTGCAGGAAACCGATTTTAGGAGGTAGACTGGAATTGCATTGAAAGCATAGGAAAAGAGGCAGAACGTCCACAATGATGCACTTGGCCAAAAAGTGCGTATGCGTTTTTTCCTGAATATATTCAGGAAAAAACGCATACGCCCTTTTTGGCCAACCAAGCAAGCTTGCAAAGGAAATCTGCACTACAATGAAGTCTCACTTCCCCCCGGTCAAAAGGGCCATCTGAAAAAAGTGTAAAATCCAGAAAGGCAGGACAGGCCATGGAGAACTGGGAGCCTTGTTATGCTGATGGGCGGGATGTAAATTGCCAACAACCACTCGGGAGAAGTGTATGGTGTTTCCTGAAACATCTAAAAAACAAAGCAACAGAGCCTAGGGCACTGCCACTTATGGTCCTATAGCTTAGGGAAATTAAAATCAAAAAGACACAGCCACCCCAAAGTTTGGAACGGCTCTGTTTACAAGAACCTCGTTTACAGTACAAGTTCAACATCGCAGAAAGTGAAAAATGGATAAAGAAGTTGTGGTATTTACTTACAAAGCAATATCACTCAGCAATGAAATCTATGTCATCAGGCCCTTAGCATCACAATGAGTGGATTCAGGTATGATGATTCTAACTGAAATAAGTCACACAGAAAAAGAAACATCATAAGATATCAGTAATACACGGAATGTAAACTTGGCTACACAGGAACTGAATTACAGAACAGAACAGGGTCTCAAATTTAGAAAAACAACTTATGCTTGCTTAAGGGGAATGGTGAGTTGGGGTGCTGCATAAAACCAGAGATTGAAATGAGCACAGATAAAGTTCCTTAAGTCAAATATGGAATAGACAAGAGCTACTCCTTGCTCAACGAAATGGACTCAACACCGCATATTAAACGCCTAAGAATGTACCTGACTAGTAAGTATCGTAAAACCTATGGATTTCTATGTCTCCAAAAGAGAATCAAGCATGTGTACAGGGGCATAAACGCAGCAGTGATAGGATTGGAGAGGTTCGGTGAGCAAATGAAGACCCTTTGAAGTCATATTGCATGGTACCCATTACACGGGTCTCAACTCTCCAGGTTTAAGGTATTCTTCCTTCAGCTAAAACATGCATGTGGAACCCAAGTATGATCAACCATGTGAACGGGAGACGTGTTCAAATATGTCTCAGTTTTCCTCCCCTGGTACTCGGGTGCAACATTCCAGACGCTTTACTAACACTCTCCCCACTTGGAGAGTCAGCGCCTTTAACCTCCTGTTTGGCCCAGTTTGCAATTTCTGCGGAAGATGAACAGGAATAGCGAGAACCAATGAGAGGCTAGCTGGAGGTGTCTGGACGGGCAAATTTAACTCTCATTTCCCACCAGGAAGAGGAAATAACCAAAGGCTCAGCGTGCCGTACCGGAACCAGATTAGGGCCTGAAGCCATCCTGCGGTGTTGCGGCCAGCTCAAAAGAAAGCGAGTTGAAGAAAGGAGCTCAGGGGCACTGTAATTCACAAACCTGCAGAGTTATAAATGACAGCTATCGTCCAAAAATAGACTGAAGTAAGGCTGCCAAGAGGACTTGAAAGCGGGGCAGAATTGCAGGAAACCGATTTCAGGAGGTAGACTGGAATTGCATTGAAAGCATAGGAAAAGAGGCAGAACGTCCACAATGATGCACTTGGCCAAAAAGGGCGTATGCGTTTTTTCCTGAATATATTCAGGAAAAAACGCATACGCCCTTTTTGGCCAACCAAGCAAGCTTGCAAAGGAAATCTGCACTACAATGAAGTCTCACTTCCCCCCGGTCAAAAGGGCCATCTGAAAAAAGTGTAAAATCCAGAAAGGCAGGACAGGCCATGGAGAACTGGGAGCCTTGTTATGCTGATGGGCGGGATGTAAATTGCCAACAGACACTCGGGAGAAGTGTATGGTGTTTCCTGAAACATCTAAAAAACAAAGCAACAGAGCCTAGGGCACTGCCACTTATGGTCCTATAGCTTAGGGAAATTAAAATCAAAAAGACACAGCCACCCCAAAGTTTGGAACGGCTCTGTTTACAAGAACCTCGTTTACAGTACAAGTTCAACATCGCAGAAAGTGAAAAATGGATAAAGAAGTTGTGGTATTTACTTACAAAGCAATATCACTCAGCAATGAAATCTGTGTCATCAGGCCCTTAGCAGCACAATGAGTGGATTCAGGTATGATGATTCTTACTGAAATAAGTCGCACAGAAAAGAAACATCATAAGATATCAGTAATACACGGAATGTAAACTTGGCTACACAGGAACTGAATTACAGAACAGAACAGGGTCTCAAATTTAGAAAACCAACTTATGCTTGCTTAAGGGTAAAGGTGAGTTGGGGTGCTGCATAAAACCAGAGATTGAAATGAGCACAGATAAAGTTCCTTAAGCCAAATATGGAATAGACAAGAGCTACTCCTTGCTCAACGAAATGGACTCAACACCCCATATTAAACGCCTAAGAATGTACCTGACTAGTAAGTATCTTAAAACCTATGGATTGCTATGTCTCCAAAAGAGAATCAAGCGTGTGTACAGGGGCATAAACGCAGCAGTGATAGGATTGGAGAGGTTCGGTGAGCAAATGAAGACCCTTTGAAGTCATATTGCATGGTACCCATTCCACGGGTTTCAAATACCCAGGTTTAAGGTATTCTTCCTTCAGCTAAAACATGCATGTGGAACCCAAGTATGATCAACCATGTGAACGGGAGACGTGTTCAAATATGTCTCAGTTTTCCTCCCCTGGTACTCGGGTGCAACATTCCAGACGCTTTACTAACACTCTCCCCACTTGGAGAGTCAGCGCCTTTAACCTCCTGTTTGGCCCAGTTTGCAATTTCTGCGGAAGATGAACAGGAATAGCGAGAACCAATGAGAGGCTAGCTGGAGGTGTCTGGACGGGCAAATTTAACTCTCATTTCCCACCAGGAAGAGGAAATAACCAAAGGCTCAGCGTGCCGTACCGGAACCAGATTAGGGCCTGAAGCCATCCTGCGGTGTTGCGGCCAGCTCAAAAGAAAGCGAGTTGAACAAAGGAGCTCAGGGGCACTGTAATTCACAAACCTGCAGAGTTATAAATGACAGCTATCGTCCAAAAATAGACTGAAGTAAGGCTGCCAAGAGGACTTGAAAGCGGGGCAGAATTGCAGGAAACCGATTTCAGGAGGTAGACTGGAATTGCATTGAAAGCATAGGAAAAGAGGCAGAACGTCCACAATGATGCACTTGGCCAAAAAGGGCGTATGCGTTTTTTCCTGAATATATTCAGGAAAAAACGCATACGCCCTTTTTGGCCAACCAAGCAAGCTTGCAAAGGAAATCTGCACTACAATGAAGTCTCACTTCCCCCCGGTCAAAAGGGCCATCTGAGGAAAGTGTAAAATCCAGAAAGGCAGGACAGGCCATGGAGAACTGGGAGCCTTGTTATGCTGATGGGCGGGATGTAAATTGCCAACAACCACTCGGGAGAAGTGTATGGTGTTTCCTGAAACATCTAAAAAACAAAGCAACAGAACCTAGGGCACTTCCACTTATGGTCCTATAGCTTAGGGAAATTAAAATCAAAAAGACACAGCCACCCCAAAGTTTGGAACGGCTCTGTTTACAAGAACCTCGTTTACAGTACAAGTTCAACATCGCAGAAAGTGAAAAATGGATAAAGAAGTTGTGGTATTTACTTACAAAGCAATATCACTCAGCAATGAAATCTATGTCATCAGGCCCTTAGCATCACAATGAGTGGATTCAGGTATGATGATTCTAACTGAAATAAGTCGCACGGAAAAAGAAACATCATAAGATATCAGTAATACACGGAATGGAAACTTGGCTACACAGGAACTGAATTACAGAACAGAACAGGGTCTCAAATTTAGAAAACCAACTTATGCTTGCTTAAGGGGAAAGGTGAGTTGGGGTGCTGCATAAAACCAGAGATTGAAATGAGCACAGATAAAGTTCCTTAAGTCAAATATGGAATAGACAAGAGCTACTCCTTGCTCAACGAAATGGACTCAACACCGCATATTAAACGCCTAAGAATGTACCTGACTAGTAAGTATCGTAAAACCTATGGATTGCTATGTCTCCAAAAGAGAATCAAGCATGTGTACAGGGGCATAAACGCAGCAGTGATAGGATTGGAGAGGTTCGGTGAGCAAATGAAGACCCTTTGAAGTCATATTGCATGGTACCCATTCCACGGGTCTCAACTCTCCAGGTTTAAGGTATTCTTCCTTCAGCTAAAACATGCATGTGGAACCCAGAGTATGATCAACCATGTGAACGGGAGACGTGTTCAAATATGTCTCAGTTTTCCTCCCCTGGTACTCGGGTGCAACATTCCAGACGCTTTACTAACACTCTCCCCACTTGGAGAGTCATTCCCTTTAACCTCCTGTTTGGCCCAGTTTGCAATTTCTGCGGAAGATGAACAGGAATAGCGAGAACCAATGAGAGGCTAGCTGGAGGTGTCTGGACGGGCAAATTTAACTCTCATTTCCCACCAGGAAGAGGAATTACCCAAAGGCTCAGCGTGCCGTGCCGGAACCAGATTAGGGCCTGAAGCCATCCTGCGATGTTGCGGCCAGCTCAAAAGAAAGCGAGTTGAAGAAAGGAGCTCAGGGGCACTGTAATTCACAAACCTGCAGAGTTATAAGTGACAGCTATCGTCCAAAAATAGACTGAAGTAAGGCTGCCAAGAGGACTTGAAAGCGGGGCAGAATTGCAGGAAACCGATTTCAGGAGGTAGACTGGAATTGCATTGAAAGCATAGGAAAAGAGGCAGAACGTCCACAATGATGCATTTGGCCAAAAAGGGCGTATGTGTTTTTTCCTAAATATATTCAGGAAAAAACGCATACGCCCTTTTTGGCCAACCAAGCAAGCTTGCAAAGGAAATCTGCACTACAATGAAGTCTCACTTCCCCCCGGTCAAAAGGGCCATCTGAAAAAAGTGTAAAATCCAGAAAGGTAGGACAGGCCATGGAGAACTGGGAGCCTTGTTATGCTGATGGGCGGGATGTAAATTGCCAACAGACACTCGGGAGAAGTGTATGGTGTTTCCTGAAACATCTAAAAAACAAAGCAACAGAGCCTAGGGCACTGCCACTTATGGTCCTATAGCTTAGGGAAATTAAAATCAAAAAGACACAGCCACCCCAAAGTTTGGAACGGCTCTGTTTACAAGAACCTCGTTTACAGTACAAGTTCAACATCGCAGAAAGTGAAAAATGGATAAAGAAGTTGTGGTATTTACTTACAAAGCAATATCACTCAGCAATGAAATCTGTGTCATCAGGCCCGTAGCAGCACAATGAGTGGATTCAGGTATGATGATTCTAACTGAAATAAGTCACACAGAAAAGAAACATCATAAGATATCAGTAATACATGGAATGTAAACTTGGCTACACAGGAACTGAATTACAGAACAGAACAGGGTCTCAAATTTAGAAAACCAACTTATGCTTGCTTAAGGGGAAAGGTGAGTTGGGGTGCTGCATAAAACCAGAGATTGAAATGAGCACAGATAAAGTTCCTTAAGCCAAATATGGAATAGACAAGAGCTACTCCTTGCTCAACGAAATGGACTCAACACCCCATATTAAACGCCTAAGAATGTACCTGACTAGTAAGTATCTTAAAACCTATGGATTGCTATGTCTCCAAAAGAGAATCAAGCGTGTGTACAGGGGCATAAACGCAGCAGTGATAGGATTGGAGAGGTTCGGTGAGCAAATGAAGACCCTTTGAAGTCATATTGCATGGTACCCATTCCACGGGTTTCAAATACCCAGGTTTAAGGTATTCTTCCTTCAGCTAAAACATGCATGTGGAACCCAAGTATGATCAACCATGTGAACGGGAGACGTGTTCAAATATGTCTCAGTTTTCCTCCCCTGGTACTCGGGTGCAACATTCCAGACGCTTTACTAACACTCTCCCCACTTGGAGAGTCAGCGCCTTTAACCTCCTGTTTGGCCCAGTTTGCAATTTCTGCGGAAGATGAACAGGAATAGCGAGAACCAATGAGAGGCTAGCTGGAGGTGTCTGGACGGGCAAATTTAACTCTCATTTCCCACCAGGAAGAGGAAATAACCAAAGGCTCAGTGTGCCGTACCGGAACCAGATTAGGGCCTGAAGACATCCTGCGGTGTTGCGGCCAGCTCAAAAGAAAGCGAGTTGAAGAAAGGAGCTCAGGGGCACTGTAATTCACAAACCTGCAGAGTTATAAATGACAGCTATCGTCCAAAAATAGACTGAAGTAAGGCTGCCAAGAGGACTTGAAAGCGGGGCAGAATTGCAGGAAACCGATTTCAGGAGGTAGACTGGAATTGCATTGAAAGCATAGGAAAAGAGGCAGAACGTCCACAATGATGCACTTGGCCAAAAAGGGCGTATGCGTTTTTTCCTGAATATATTCAGGAAAAAACGCATACGCCCTTTTTGGCCAACCAAGCAAGCTTGCAAAGGAAATCTGCACTACAATGAAGTCTCACTTCCCACCGGTCAAAAGGGCCATCTGAAAAAAGTGTAAAATCCAGAAAGGCAGGACAGGCCATGGAGAACTGGGAGCCTTGTTATGCTGATGGGCGGGATGTAAATTGCCAACAACCACTAGGGAGAAGTGTATGGTGTTTCCTGAAACATCTAAAAAACAAAGCAACAGAACCTAGGGCACTTCCACTTATGGTCCTATAGCTTAGGGAAATTAAAATCAAAAAGACACAGCCACCCCAAAGTTTGGAACGGCTCTGTTTACAAGAACCTCGTTTACAGTACAAGTTCAACATCGCAGAAAGTGAAAAATGGATAAAGAAGTTGTGGTATTTACTTACAAAGCAATATCACTCAGCAATGAAATCTGTGTCATCAGTCCCTTAGCAGCACAATGAGTGGATTCAGGTATGATGATTCTAACTGAAGTAAGTCAAACAGAAAAAGAAACATCATAAGATATCAGTAATACACGGAATGTAAACTTGGCTACACAGGAACTGAATTACAGAACAGAACAGGGACTCAAATTTAGAAAACCAACTTATGCTTGCTTAAGGGTAAAGGTGAGTTGGGGTGCTGCATAAAACCAGAGATTGAAATGAGCACAGATAAAGTTCCTTAAGTCAAATATGGAATAGACAAGAGCTACTCCTTGCTCAACGAAATGGACTCAACACCGCATATTAAACGCCTAAGAATGTACCTGACTAGTAAGTATCTTCAAACCTATGGATTGCTATGTCTCCGAAAGAGAATCAAGCATGTGTACAGGGGCATAAACGCAGCAGTGATAGGATTGGAGAGGTTCGGTGAGCAAATGAAGACCCTTTGAAGTCATATTGCATGGTACCCATTCCACGGGTTTCAAATACCCAGGTTTAAGGTATTCTTCCTTCAGCTAAAACATGCATGTGGAACCTAGAGTATGATCAACCATGTGATCGGGAGACGTGTACAAATATGTCAGTTTTCGTACCCTGGTACTCGGGTGCAACATTCCAGACGCTTTACTAACACTCTCCCGACTTGGAGAGTCAGTCCCTTTAACCTCCTGTTTGGCCCAGTTTGCAATTTCTGCGGAAGATGAACAGGAATAGCGAGAACCAATGAGAGGCTAGCTGGAGGTGTCTGGACGGGCAAATTTAACTCTCATTTCCCACCAGGAAGAGGAAATAACCAAAGGCTCAGCGTGCCGTACCGGAACCAGATTAGGGCCTGAAGCCATCCTGCGGTGTTGCGGCCAGCTCAAAAGAAAGCGAGTTGAAGAAAGGAGCTCAGGGGCACTGTAATTCACAAACCTGCAGAGTTATAAATGACAGCTATCGTCCAAAAATAGACTGAAGTAAGGCTGCCAAGAGGACTTGAAAGCGGGGCAGAATTGCAGGAAACCGATTTCAGGAGGTAGACTGGAATTGCATTGAAAGCATAGGAAAAGAGGCAGAACGTCCACAATGATGCACTTGGCCAAAAAGGGCGTATGCGTTTTTTCCTGAATATATTCAGGAAAAAACGCATACGCCCTTTTTGGCCAACCAAGCAAGCTTGCAAAGGAAATCTGCACTACAATGAAGACTCACTTCCCCCCGGTCAAAAGGGCCATCTGAAAAAAGTGTAAAATCCAGAAAGGCAGGACAGGCCATGGAGAACTGGGAGCCTTGTTATGCTGATGGGTGGGATGTAAATTGCCAACAACCACTCGGGAGAAGTGTATGGTGTTTCCTGAAACATCTAAAAAACAAAGCAACAGAACCTAGGGCACTTCCACTTATGGTCCTATAGCTTAGGGAAATTAAAATCAAAAAGACACAGCCACCCCAAAGTTTGGAACGGCTCTGTTTACAAGAACCTCGTTTACAGTACAAGTTCAACATCGCAGAAAGTGAAAAATGGATAAAGAAGTTGTGGTATTTACTTACAAAGCAATATCACTCAGCAATGAAATCTGTGTCATCAGGCCCGTAGCAGCACAATGAGTGGATTCAGGTATGATGATTCTTACTGAAATAAGTCACACAGAAAAGAAACATCATAAGATATCAGTAATACACGGAATGTAAACTTGGCTACACAGGAACTGAATTACAGAACAGAACAGGGTCTCAAATTTAGAAAACCAACTTATGCTTGCTTAAGGGTAAAGGTGAGTTGGGGTGCTGCATAAAACCAGAGATTGAAATGAGCACAGATAAAGTTCCTTAAGCCAAATATGGAATAGACAAGAGCTACTCCTTGCTCAACGAAATGGACTCAACACCCCATATTAAACGCCTAAGAATGTACCTGACTAGTAAGTATCTTAAAACCTATGGATTGCTATGTCTCCAAAAGAGAATCAAGCGTGTGTACAGGGGCATAAACGCAGCAGTGATAGGATTGGAGAGGTTCGGTGAGCAAATGAAGACCCTTTGAAGTCATATTGCATGGTACCCATTCCACGGGTTTCAAATACCCAGGTTTAAGGTATTCTTCCTTCAGCTAAAACATGCATGTGGAACCCAAGTATGATCAACCATGTGAACGGGAGACGTGTTCAAATATGTCTCAGTTTTCCTCCCCTGGTACTCGGGTGCAACATTCCAGACGCTTTACTAACACTCTCCCCACTTGGAGAGTCAGCGCCTTTAACCTCCTGTTTGGCCCAGTTTGCAATTTCTGCGGAAGATGAACAGGAATAGCGAGAACCAATGAGAGGCTAGCTGGAGGTGTCTGGACGGGCAAATTTAACTCTCATTTCCCACCAGGAAGAGGAAATAACCAAAGGCTCAGCATGCCGTACCGGAACCAGATTAGGGTCTGAAGCCATCCTGCGGTGTTGCGGCCAGCTCAAAAGAAAGCGAGTTGAAGAAAGGAGCTCAAGGGCACTGTAATTCACAAACCTGCAGAGTTATAAATGACAGCTATCGTCCAAAAATAGACTGAAGTAAGGCTGCCAAGAGGACTTGAAAGCGGGGCAGAATTGCAGGAAACCGATTTCAGGAGGTAGACTGGAATTGCATTGAAAGCATAGGAAAAGAGGCAGAACGTCCACAATGATGCACTTGGCCAAAAAGGGCGTATGCGTTTTTTCCTGAATATATTCAGGAAAAAACGCATACGCCCTTTTTGGCCAACCAAGCAAGCTTGCAAAGGAAATCTGCACTACAATGAAGTCTCACTTCCCACCGGTCAAAAGGGCCATCTGAAAGAAGTGTAAAATCCAGAAAGGCAGGACAGGCCATGGAGAACTGGGAGCCTTGTTATGCTGATGGGCGGGATGTAAATTGCCAACAGACACTCGGGAGAAGTGTATGGTGTTTCCTGAAACATCTAAAAAACAAAGCAACAGAGCCTAGGGCACTGCCACTTATGGTCCTATAGCTTAGGGAAATTAAAATCAAAAAGACACAGCCACCCCAAAGTTTGGAACGGCTCTGTTTACAAGAACCTCGTTTACAGTACAAGTTCAACATCGCAGAAAGTGAAAAATGGATAAAGAAGTTGTGGTATTTACTTACAAAGCAATATCACTCAGCAATGAAATCTATGTCATCAGGCCCTTAGCATCACAATGAGTGGATTCAGGTATGATGATTCTAACTGAAATAAGTCACACAGAAAAAGAAACATCATAAGATATCAGTAATACACGGAATGTAAACTTGGCTACACAGGTACTGAATTACAGAACAGAACAGGGTCTCAAATTTAGAAAAACAACTTATGCTTGCTTAAGGGGAAAGGTGAGTTGGGGTGCTGCATAAAACCAGAGATTGAAATGAGCACAGATAAAGTTCCTTAAGTCAAATATGGAATAGACAAGAGCTACTCCTTGCTCAACGAAATGGACTCAACACCGCATATTAAACGCCTAAGAATGTACCTGACTAGTAAGTATCGTAAAACCTATGGATTTCTATGTCTCCAAAAGAGAATCAAGCATGTGTACAGGGGCATAAACGCAGCAGTGATAGGATTGGAGAGGTTCGGTGAGCAAATGAAGACCCTTTGAAGTCATATTGCATGGTACCCATTACACGGGTCTCAACTCTCCAGGTTTAAGGTATTCTTCCTTCAGCTAAAACATGCATGTGGAACCCAAGTATGATCAACCATGTGAACGGGAGACGTGTTCAAATATGTCTCAGTTTTCCTCCCCTGGTACTCGGGTGCAACATTCCAGACGCTTTACTAACACTCTCCCCACTTGGAGAGTCAGCGCCTTTAACCTCCTGTTTGGCCCAGTTTGCAATTTCTGCGGAAGATGAACAGGAATAGCGAGAACCAATGAGAGGCTAGCTGGAGGTGTCTGGACGGGCAAATTTAACTCTCATTTCCCACCAGGAAGAGGAAATAACCAAAGGCTCAGCGTGCCGTACCGGAACCAGATTAGGGCCTGAAGCCATCCTGCGGTGTTGCGGCCAGCTCAAAAGAAAGCGAGTTGAAGAAAGGAGCTCAGGGGCACTGTAATTCACAAACCTGCAGAGTTATAAATGACAGCTATCGTCCAAAAATAGACTGAAGTAAGGCTGCCAAGAGGACTTGAAAGCGGGGCAGAATTGCAGGAAACCGATTTCAGGAGGTAGACTGGAATTGCATTGAAAGCATAGGAAAAGAGGCAGAACGTCCACAATGATGCACTTGGCCAAAAAGGGCGTATGCGTTTTTTCCTGAATATATTCAGGAAAAAACGCATACGCCCTTTTTGGCCAACCAAGCAAGCTTGCAAAGGAAATCTGCACTACAATGAAGTCTCACTTCCCCCCGGTCAAAAGGGCCATCTGAAAAAAGTGTAAAATCCAGAAAGGCAGGACAGGCCATGGAGAACTGGGAGCCTTGTTATGCTGATGGGCGGGATGTAAATTGCCAACAGACACTCGGGAGAAGTGTATGGTGTTTCCTGAAACATCTAAAAAACAAAGCAACAGAGCCTAGGGCACTGCCACTTATGGTCCTATAGCTTAGGGAAATTAAAATCAAAAAGACACAGCCACCCCAAAGTTTGGAACGGCTCTGTTTACAAGAACCTCGTTTACAGTACAAGTTCAACATCGCAGAAAGTGAAAAATGGATAAAGAAGTTGTGGTATTTACTTACAAAGCAATATCACTCAGCAATGAAATCTGTGTCATCAGGCCCTTAGCAGCACAATGAGTGGATTCAGGTATGATGATTCTTACTGAAATAAGTCGCACAGAAAAGAAACATCATAAGATATCAGTAATACACGGAATGTAAACTTGGCTACACAGGAACTGAATTACAGAACAGAACAGGGTCTCAAATTTAGAAAACCAACTTATGCTTGCTTAAGGGTAAAGGTGAGTTGGGGTGCTGCATAAAACCAGAGATTGAAATGAGCACAGATAAAGTTCCTTAAGCCAAATATGGAATAGACAAGAGCTACTCCTTGCTCAACGAAATGGACTCAACACCCCATATTAAACGCCTAAGAATGTACCTGACTAGTAAGTATCTTAAAACCTATGGATTGCTATGTCTCCAAAAGAGAATCAAGCGTGTGTACAGGGGCATAAACGCAGCAGTGATAGGATTGGAGAGGTTCGGTGAGCAAATGAAGACCCTTTGAAGTCATATTGCATGGTACCCATTCCACGGGTTTCAAATACCCAGGTTTAAGGTATTCTTCCTTCAGCTAAAACATGCATGTGGAACCCAAGTATGATCAACCATGTGAACGGGAGACGTGTTCAAATATGTCTCAGTTTTCCTCCCCTGGTACTCGGGTGCAACATTCCAGACGCTTTACTAACACTCTCCCCACTTGGAGAGTCAGCGCCTTTAACCTCCTGTTTGGCCCAGTTTGCAATTTCTGCGGAAGATGAACAGGAATAGCGAGAACCAATGAGAGGCTAGCTGGAGGTGTCTGGACGGGCAAATTTAACTCTCATTTCCCACCAGGAAGAGGAAATAACCAAAGGCTCAGCGTGCCGTACCGGAACCAGATTAGGGTCTGAAGCCATCCTGCGGTGTTGCGGCCAGCTCAAAAGAAAGCGAGTTGAAGAAAGGAGCTCAAGGGCACTGTAATTCACAAACCTGCAGAGTTATAAATGACAGCTATCGTCCAAAAATAGACTGAAGTAAGGCTGCCAAGAGGACTTGAAAGCGGGGCAGAATTGCAGGAAACCGATTTCAGGAGGTAGACTGGAATTGCATTGAAAGCATAGGAAAAGAGGCAGAACGTCCACAATGATGCACTTGGCCAAAAAGGGCGTATGCGTTTTTTCCTGAATATATTCAGGAAAAAACGCATACGCCCTTTTTGGCCAACCAAGCAAGCTTGCAAAGGAAATCTGCACTACAATGAAGTCTCACTTCCCACCGGTCAAAAGGGCCATCTGAAAGAAGTGTAAAATCCAGAAAGGCAGGACAGGCCATGGAGAACTGGGAGCCTTGTTATGCTGATGGGCGGGATGTAAATTGCCAACAGACACTCAGGAGAAGTGTATGGTGTTTCCTGAAACATCTAAAAAACAAAGCAACAGAGCCTAGGGCACTGCCACTTATGGTCCTATAGCTTAGGGAAATTAAAATCAAAAAGACACAGCCACCCCAAAGTTTGGAACGGCTCTGTTTACAAGAACCTCGTTTACAGTACAAGTTCAACATCGCAGAAAGTGAAAAATGGATAAAGAAGTTGTGGTATTTACTTACAAAGCAATATCACTCAGCAATGAAATCTATGTCATCAGGCCCTTAGCATCACAATGAGTGGATTCAGGTATGATGATTCTAACTGAAATAAGTCACACAGAAAAAGAAACATCATAAGATATCAGTAATACACGGAATGTAAACTTGGCTACACAGGTACTGAATTACAGAACAGAACAGGGTCTCAAATTTAGAAAAACAACTTATGCTTGCTTAAGGGGAAAGGTGAGTTGGGGTGCTGCATAAAACCAGAGATTGAAATGAGCACAGATAAAGTTCCTTAAGTCAAATATGGAATAGACAAGAGCTACTCCTTGCTCAACGAAATGGACTCAACACCGCATATTAAACGCCTAAGAATGTACCTGACTAGTAAGTATCGTAAAACCTATGGATTTCTATGTCTCCAAAAGAGAATCAAGCATGTGTACAGGGGCATAAACGCAGCAGTGATAGGATTGGAGAGGTTCGGTGAGCAAATGAAGACCCTTTGAAGTCATATTGCATGGTACCCATTACACGGGTCTCAACTCTCCAGGTTTAAGGTATTCTTCCTTCAGCTAAAACATGCATGTGGAACCCAAGTATGATCAACCATGTGAACGGGAGACGTGTTCAAATATGTCTCAGTTTTCCTCCCCTGGTACTCGGGTGCAACATTCCAGACGCTTTACTAACACTCTCCCCACTTGGAGAGTCAGCGCCTTTAACCTCCTGTTTGGCCCAGTTTGCAATTTCTGCGGAAGATGAACAGGAATAGCGAGAACCAATGAGAGGCTAGCTGGAGGTGTCTGGACGGGCAAATTTAACTCTCATTTCCCACCAGGAAGAGGAAATAACCAAAGGCTCAGCGTGCCGTACCGGAACCAGATTAGGGCCTGAAGCCATCCTGCGGTGTTGCGGCCAGCTCAAAAGAAAGCGAGTTGAAGAAAGGAGCTCAGGGGCACTGTAATTCACAAACCTGCAGAGTTATAAATGACAGCTATCGTCCAAAAATAGACTGAAGTAAGGCTGCCAAGAGGACTTGAAAGCGGGGCAGAATTGCAGGAAACCGATTTCAGGAGGTAGACTGGAATTGCATTGAAAGCATAGGAAAAGAGGCAGAACGTCCACAATGATGCACTTGGCCAAAAAGGGCGTATGCGTTTTTTCCTGAATATATTCAGGAAAAAACGCATACGCCCTTTTTGGCCAACCAAGCAAGCTTGCAAAGGAAATCTGCACTACAATGAAGTCTCACTTCCCCCCGGTCAAAAGGGCCATCTGAAAAAAGTGTAAAATCCAGAAAGGCAGGACAGGCCATGGAGAACTGGGAGCCTTGTTATGCTGATGGGCGGGATGTAAATTGCCAACAGACACTCGGGAGAAGTGTATGGTGTTTCCTGAAACATCTAAAAAACAAAGCAACAGAGCCTAGGGCACTGCCACTTATGGTCCTATAGCTTAGGGAAATTAAAATCAAAAAGACACAGCCACCCCAAAGTTTGGAACGGCTCTGTTTACAAGAACCTCGTTTACAGTACAAGTTCAACATCGCAGAAAGTGAAAAATGGATAAAGAAGTTGTGGTATTTACTTACAAAGCAATATCACTCAGCAATGAAATCTGTGTCATCAGGCCCTTAGCAGCACAATGAGTGGATTCAGGTATGATGATTCTTACTGAAATAAGTCGCACAGAAAAGAAACATCATAAGATATCAGTAATACACGGAATGTAAACTTGGCTACACAGGAACTGAATTACAGAACAGAACAGGGTCTCAAATTTAGAAAACCAACTTATGCTTGCTTAAGGGTAAAGGTGAGTTGGGGTGCTGCATAAAACCAGAGATTGAAATGAGCACAGATAAAGTTCCTTAAGCCAAATATGGAATAGACAAGAGCTACTCCTTGCTCAACGAAATGGACTCAACACCCCATATTAAACGCCTAAGAATGTACCTGACTAGTAAGTATCTTAAAACCTATGGATTGCTATGTCTCCAAAAGAGAATCAAGCGTGTGTACAGGGGCATAAACGCAGCAGTGATAGGATTGGAGAGGTTCGGTGAGCAAATGAAGACCCTTTGAAGTCATATTGCATGGTACCCATTCCACGGGTTTCAAATACCCAGGTTTAAGGTATTCTTCCTTCAGCTAAAACATGCATGTGGAACCCAAGTATGATCAACCATGTGAACGGGAGACGTGTTCAAATATGTCTCAGTTTTCCTCCCCTGGTACTCGGGTGCAACATTCCAGACGCTTTACTAACACTCTCCCCACTTGGAGAGTCAGCGCCTTTAACCTCCTGTTTGGCCCAGTTTGCAATTTCTGCGGAAGATGAACAGGAATAGCGAGAACCAATGAGAGGCTAGCTGGAGGTGTCTGGACGGGCAAATTTAACTCTCATTTCCCACCAGGAAGAGGAAATAACCAAAGGCTCAGCGTGCCGTACCGGAACCAGATTAGGGCCTGAAGCCATCCTGCGGTGTTGCGGCCAGCTCAAAAGAAAGCGAGTTGAACAAAGGAGCTCAGGGGCACTGTAATTCACAAACCTGCAGAGTTATAAATGACAGCTATCGTCCAAAAATAGACTGAAGTAAGGCTGCCAAGAGGACTTGAAAGCGGGGCAGAATTGCAGGAAACCGATTTCAGGAGGTAGACTGGAATTGCATTGAAAGCATAGGAAAAGAGGCAGAACGTCCACAATGATGCACTTGGCCAAAAAGGGCGTATGCGTTTTTTCCTGAATATATTCAGGAAAAAACGCATACGCCCTTTTTGGCCAACCAAGCAAGCTTGCAAAGGAAATCTGCACTACAATGAAGTCTCACTTCCCACCGGTCAAAAGGGCCATCTGAAAAAAGTGTAAAATCCAGAAAGGCAGGACAGGCCATGGAGAACTGGGAGCCTTGTTATGCTGATGGGCGGGATGTAAATTGCCAACAACCACTAGGGAGAAGTGTATGGTGTTTCCTGAAACATCTAAAAAACAAAGCAACAGAACCTAGGGCACTTCCACTTATGGTCCTATAGCTTAGGGAAATTAAAATCAAAAAGACACAGCCACCCCAAAGTTTGGAACGGCTCTGTTTACAAGAACCTCGTTTACAGTACAAGTTCAACATCGCAGAAAGTGAAAAATGGATAAAGAAGTTGTGGTATTTACTTACAAAGCAATATCACTCAGCAATGAAATCTGTGTCATCAGTCCCTTAGCAGCACAATGAGTGGATTCAGGTATGATGATTCTAACTGAAGTAAGTCAAACAGAAAAAGAAACATCATAAGATATCAGTAATACACGGAATGTAAACTTGGCTACACAGGAACTGAATTACAGAACAGAACAGGGACTCAAATTTAGAAAACCAACTTATGCTTGCTTAAGGGTAAAGGTGAGTTGGGGTGCTGCATAAAACCAGAGATTGAAATGAGCACAGATAAAGTTCCTTAAGTCAAATATGGAATAGACAAGAGCTACTCCTTGCTCAACGAAATGGACTCAACACCGCATATTAAACGCCTAAGAATGTACCTGACTAGTAAGTATCTTCAAACCTATGGATTGCTATGTCTCCGAAAGAGAATCAAGCATGTGTACAGGGGCATAAACGCAGCAGTGATAGGATTGGAGAGGTTCGGTGAGCAAATGAAGACCCTTTGAAGTCATATTGCATGGTACCCATTCCACGGGTTTCAAATACCCAGGTTTAAGGTATTCTTCCTTCAGCTAAAACATGCATGTGGAACCTAGAGTATGATCAACCATGTGATCGGGAGACGTGTACAAATATGTCAGTTTTCGTACCCTGGTACTCGGGTGCAACATTCCAGACGCTTTACTAACACTCTCCCGATTTGGAGAGTCAGTCCCTTTAACCTCCTGTTTGGCCCAGTTTGCAATTTCTGCGGAAGATGAACAGGAATAGCGAGAACCAATGAGAGGCTAGCTGGAGGTGTCTGGACGGGCAAATTTAACTCTCATTTCCCACCAGGAAGAGGAAATAACCAAAGGCTCAGCGTGCCGTACCGGAACCAGATTAGGGCCTGAAGCCATCCTGCGGTGTTGCGGCCAGCTCAAAAGAAAGCGAGTTGAAGAAAGGAGCTCAGGGGCACTGTAATTCACAAACCTGCAGAGTTATAAATGACAGCTATCGTCCAAAAATAGACTGAAGTAAGGCTGCCAAGAGGACTTGAAAGCGGGGCAGAATTGCAGGAAACCGATTTCAGGAGGTAGACTGGAATTGCATTGAAAGCATAGGAAAAGAGGCAGAACGTCCACAATGATGCACTTGGCCAAAAAGGGCGTATGCGTTTTTTCCTGAATATATTCAGGAAAAAACGCATACGCCCTTTTTGGCCAACCAAGCAAGCTTGCAAAGGAAATCTGCACTACAATGAAGACTCACTTCCCCCCGGTCAAAAGGGCCATCTGAAAAAAGTGTAAAATCCAGAAAGGCAGGACAGGCCATGGAGAACTGGGAGCCTTGTTATGCTGATGGGTGGGATGTAAATTGCCAACAACCACTCGGGAGAAGTGTATGGTGTTTCCTGAAACATCTAAAAAACAAAGCAACAGAACCTAGGGCACTTCCACTTATGGTCCTATAGCTTAGGGAAATTAAAATCAAAAAGACACAGCCACCCCAAAGTTTGGAACGGCTCTGTTTACAAGAACCTCGTTTACAGTACAAGTTCAACATCGCAGAAAGTGAAAAATGGATAAAGAAGTTGTGGTATTTACTTACAAAGCAATATCACTCAGCAATGAAATCTGTGTCATCAGGCCCGTAGCAGCACAATGAGTGGATTCAGGTATGATGATTCTTACTGAAATAAGTCACACAGAAAAGAAACATCATAAGATATCAGTAATACACGGAATGTAAACTTGGCTACACAGGAACTGAATTACAGAACAGAACAGGGTCTCAAATTTAGAAAACCAACTTATGCTTGCTTAAGGGTAAAGGTGAGTTGGGGTGCTGCATAAAACCAGAGATTGAAATGAGCACAGATAAAGTTCCTTAAGCCAAATATGGAATAGACAAGAGCTACTCCTTGCTCAACGAAATGGACTCAACACCCCATATTAAACGCCTAAGAATGTACCTGACTAGTAAGTATCTTAAAACCTATGGATTGCTATGTCTCCAAAAGAGAATCAAGCGTGTGTACAGGGGCATAAACGCAGCAGTGATAGGATTGGAGAGGTTCGGTGAGCAAATGAAGACCCTTTGAAGTCATATTGCATGGTACCCATTCCACGGGTTTCAAATACCCAGGTTTAAGGTATTCTTCCTTCAGCTAAAACATGCATGTGGAACCCAAGTATGATCAACCATGTGAACGGGAGACGTGTTCAAATATGTCTCAGTTTTCCTCCCCTGGTACTCGGGTGCAACATTCCAGACGCTTTACTAACACTCTCCCCACTTGGAGAGTCAGCGCCTTTAACCTCCTGTTTGGCCCAGTTTGCAATTTCTGTGGAAGATGAACAGGAATAGCGAGAACCAATGAGAGGCTAGCTGGAGGTGTCTGGACGGGCAAATTTAACTCTCATTTCCCACCAGGAAGAGGAAATAACCAAAGGCTCAGCGTGCCGTACCGGAACCAGATTAGGGTCTGAAGCCATCCTGCGGTGTTGCGGCCAGCTCAAAAGAAAGCGAGTTGAAGAAAGGAGCTCAGGGGCACTGTAATTCACAAACCTGCAGAGTTATAAATGACAGCTATCGTCCAAAAATAGACTGAAGTAAGGCTGCCAAGAGGACTTGAAAGCGGGGCAGAATTGCAGGAAACCGATTTCAGGAGGTAGACTGGAATTGCATTGAAAGCATAGGAAAAGAGGCAGAACGTCCACAATGATGCACTTGGCCAAAAAGGGCGTATGCGTTTTTTCCTGAATATATTCAGGAAAAAACGCATACGCCCTTTTTGGCCAACCAAGCAAGCTTGCAAAGGAAATCTGCACTACAATGAAGTCTCACTTCCCCCCGGTCAAAAGGGCCATCTGAAAAAAGTGTAAAATCCAGAAAGGCAGGACAGGCCATGGAGAACTGGGAGCCTTGTTATGCTGATGGGCGGGATGTAAATTGCCAACAACCACTCGGGAGAAGTGTATGGTGTTTCCTGAAACATCTAAAAAACAAAGCAACAGAACCTAGGGCACTTCCACTTATGGTCCTATAGCTTAGGGAAATTAAAATCAAAAAGACACAGCCACCCCAAAGTTTGGAATGGCTCTGTTTACAAGAACCTCGTTTACAGTACAAGTTCAACATCGCAGAAAGTGAAAAATGGATAAAGAAGTTGTGGTATTTACTTACAAAGCAATATCACTCAGCAATGAAATCTGTGTCATCAGGCCCTTAGCAGCACAATGAGTGGATTCAGGTATGATGATTCTAACTGAAATAAGTCACACAGAAAAAGAAATATCAGTAATACACGGAATGTAAACTTGGCTACACAGGAACTGAATTACAGAACAGAACAGGGTCTCAAATTTAGAAAACCAACTTATGCTTGCTTAAGGGTAAAGGTGAGTTGGGGTGCTGCATAAAACCAGAGATTGAAATGAGCACAGATAAAGTTCCTTAAGCCAAATATGGAATAGACAAGAGCTACTCCTTGCTCAACGAAATGGACTCAACACCGCATATTAAACCCCTAAGAATGTACCTGACTAGTAAGTATCTTAAAACCTATGGATTGCTATGTCTCCGAAAGAGAATCAAGCATGTGTACAGGGGCATAAACGCAGCAGTGATAGGATTGGAGAGGTTCGGTGAGCAAATGAAGACCCTTTGAAGTCATATTGCATGGTACCCATTCCACGGGTTTCAACTACCCAGGTTTAAGGTATTCTTCCTTCAGCTAAAACATGCATGTGGAACCTAGAGTATGATCAACCATGTGATCGGGAGACGTGTTCAAATATGTCTCAGTTTTCCTCCCCTGGTACTCGGGTGCAACATTCCAGACGCTTTACTAACACTCTCCCGACTTGGAGAGTCAGTCCCTTTAACCTCCTGTTTGGCCCAGTTTGCAATTTCTGCGGAAGATGAACAGGAATAGCGAGAACCAATGAGAGGCTAGCTGGAGGTGTCTGGACGGGCAAATTTAACTCTCATTTCCCACCAGGAAGAGGAATTAACCAAAGGCTCAGCGTGCCGTGCCGGAACCAGATTAGGTCCTGAAGCCATCTTGCAGTGTTGCGGCCAGGTCACAAGAAAGCGAGTTGAAGAAAGGAGCTCAGGGGCACTGTAATTCACAAACCTGCAGTGTTATAAATGACAGCTATCGTCCAAAAATAGACTGAAGTAAGGCTGCCAAGAGGACTTGAAAGCGGGGCAGAATTGCAGGAAACCGATTTCAGGAGGTAGACTGGAATTGCATTGAAAGCATAGGAAAAGAGGCAGAACGTCCACAATGATGCACTTGGCCAAAAAGGGCGTATGCGTTTTTTCCTGAATATATTCAGGAAAAAACGCATACGCACTTTTTGGCCAACCAAGCAAGCTTGCAAAGGAAATCTGCACTACAATGAAGTCTCACTTCCCCCCGGTCAAAAGGGCCATCTGAAAAAAGTGTAAAATCCAGAAAGGCAGGACAGGCCATGGAGAACTGGGAGCCTTGTTATGCTGATGGGCGGGATGTAAATTGCCAACAACCAATCGGGAGAAGTGTATGGTGTTTCCTGAAACATCTAAAAAACAAAGCAACAGAGCCTAGGGCACTGCCACTTATGGTCCTATAGCTTAGGGAAATTAAAATCAAAAAGACACAGCCACGCCAAAGTTTGGAACGGCTCTGTTTACAAGAACCTCGTTTACAGTACAAGTTCAACATCGCAGAAAGTGAAAACTGGATAAAGAACTTGTGGTACTTACGTACAATTCAGTATCACTCAGCAATGAAATCTATGTCATCAGGCCCGTAGCAGCATAATGAGTAGATTCAGGTACGATGATTCTAACTGAAATAAGTCACACAGAAAAAGAAACATCATAAGATATCAGTAATACACGGAATGTAAACTTGGCTACACAGGAACTGAATTCCAAAACAGAACAGGGTCTCAAATTTAGAAAACCAACTTATGCTTGCTTAAGGGGAAAGGTGAGTTGGGTTGCTGCATAAAACCAGAGATTGAAATGAGCACAGATAAAGTTCCTTAAGCCAAATATGGAATAGACAAGAGCTACTCATTGCTCAACGAAATGGACTCAACACCCCATATTAAACGCCTAAGAATGTACCTGACTAGTAAGTATCTTAAAACCTATGAATTCCTATGTCTCCAAAAGAGAATCAAGCGTGTGTACAGGGGCATAAACGCAGCAGTGATAGGATTGGAGAGGTTCGGTGAGCAAATGAAGACCCTTTGAAGTCATATTGCATGGTATCCATTGCACGGGTCTCAACTCTCCAGGTTTAAGGTATTCTTCCTTCAGCTAAAACATGCATGTGGAACCCAAGTATGATCAACCATGTGAACGGGAGACGTGTTCAAATATGTCTCAGTTTTCCTCCCCTGGTACTCGGGTGCAACATTCCAGACGCTTTACTAACACTCTCCCCACTTGGAGAGTCAGCGCCTTTAACCTCCTGTTTGGCCCAGTTTGCAATTTCTGCGGAAGATGAACAGGAATAGCGAGAACCAATGAGAGGCTAGCTGGAGGTGTCTGGACGGGCAAATTTAACTCTCATTTCCCACCAGGAAGAGGAAATAACCAAAGGCTCAGCGTGCCGTACCGGAACCAGATTAGGGTCTGAAGCCATCCTGCGGTGTTGCGGCCAGCTCAAAAGAAAGCGAGTTGAAGAAAGGAGCTCAGGGGCACTGTAATTCACAAACCTGCAGAGTTATAAATGACAGCTATCGTCCAAAAATAGACTGAAGTAAGGCTGCCAAGAGGACTTGAAAGCGGGGCAGAATTGCAGGAAACCGATTTCAGGAGGTAGACTGGAATTGCATTGAAAGCATAGGAAAAGAGGCAGAACGTCCACAATGATGCACTTGGCCAAAAAGGGCGTATGCGTTTTTTCCTGAATATATTCAGGAAAAAACGCATACGCCCTTTTTGGCCAACCAAGCAAGCTTGCAAAGGAAATCTGCACTACAATGAAGTCTCACTTCCCCCCGGTCAAAAGGGCCATCTGAAAAAAGTGTAAAATCCAGAAAGGCAGGACAGGCCATGGAGAACTGGGAGCCTTGTTATGCTGATGGGCGGGATGTAAATTGCCAACAACCACTCGGGAGAAGTGTATGGTGTTTCCTGAAACATCTAAAAAACAAAGCAACAGAACCTAGGGCACTTCCACTTATGGTCCTATAGCTTAGGGAAATTAAAATCAAAAAGACACAGCCACCCCAAAGTTTGGAATGGCTCTGTTTACAAGAACCTCGTTTACAGTACAAGTTCAACATCGCAGAAAGTGAAAAATGGATAAAGAAGTTGTGGTATTTACTTACAAAGCAATATCACTCAGCAATGAAATCTGTGTCATCAGGCCCTTAGCAGCACAATGAGTGGATTCAGGTATGATGATTCTAACTGAAATAAGTCACACAGAAAAAGAAATATCAGTAATACACGGAATGTAAACTTGGCTACACAGGAACTGAATTACAGAACAGAACAGGGTCTCAAATTTAGAAAACCAACTTATGCTTGCTTAAGGGTAAAGGTGAGTTGGGGTGCTGCATAAAACCAGAGATTGAAATGAGCACAGATAAAGTTCCTTAAGCCAAATATGGAATAGACAAGAGCTACTCCTTGCTCAACGAAATGGACTCAAAACCCCATATTAAACCCCTAAGAATGTACCTGACTAGTAAGTATCTTAAAACCTATGGATTGCTATGTCTCCGAAAGAGAATCAAGCATGTGTACAGGGGCATAAACGCAGCAGTGATAGGATTGGAGAGGTTCGGTGAGCAAATGAAGACCCTTTGAAGTCATATTGCATGGTACCCATTCCACGGGTTTCAACTACCCAGGTTTAAGGTATTCTTCCTTCAGCTAAAACATGCATGTGGAACCCAGAGTATGATCAACCATGGGAACGGGAGACGTCTTCAAATATGTCTCAGTTTTCCTCCCCTGGTACTCGGGTGCAACATTCCAGACGCTTTACTAACACTCTCCCGTCTTGGAGAGTCAGTCCCTTTAACCTCCTGTTTGGCCCAGTTTGCAATTTCTGCGGAAGATGAACAGGAATAGCGAGAACCAATGAGAGGCTAGCTGGAGGTGTCTGGACTGGCAAATTTAACTCTCATTTCCCACCAGGAAGAGGAATTAACCACAGGCTCAGCATGCCGGTCCGGAACCAGATTAGGGCCTGAAGCCATTCTGCGGTGTTGCGGCCAGGTCACAAGAAAGCGAGTTGAAGAAAGGAGCTCAGGGGCACTGTAATTCACAAACCTGCAGAGTTATAAATGACAGCTATCGTCCAAAAATAGACTGAAGTAAGGCTGCCAAGAGGACTTGAAAGCGGGGCAGAATTGCAGGAAACCGATTTCAGGAGGTAGACTGGAATTGCATTGAAAGCATAGGAAAAGAGGCAGAACGTCCACAATGATGCACTTGGCCAAAAAGGGCGTATGCGTTTTTTCCTGAATATATTCAGGAAAAAACGCATACGCCCTTTTTGGCCAACCAAGCAAGCTTGCAAAGGAAATCTGCACTACAATGAAGTCTCACTTCCCCCCGGTCAAAAGGGCCATTTGAAAAAAGTGTAAAATCCAGAAAGGCAGCAGGCCATTGAGAACTGGGAGCCTTGTTATGCTGATGGGCGGGATGTAAATTGCCAACAGACACTTGGGAGAAGTGTATGGTGTTTCCTGAAACATCTAAAAAACAAAGCAACAGAGCCTAGGGCACTGCCACTTATGGTCCTATAGCTTAGGGAAATTAAAATCAAAAAGACACAGCCACCCCAAAGTTTGGGACGCCTCTGTTTACAAGAACCTCGTTTACAGTACAAGTTCAACATCGCAGAAAGTGAAAACTGGATAAAGAACTTGTGGTACTTTCGTACAATTCAGTATCACTCAGCAATGAAATCTATGTCATCAGGCCCGTAGCAGCATAATGAGTAGATTCAGGTACGATGATTCTAACTGAAATAAGTCACACAGAAAAAGAAACATCATAAGATATCAGTAATACACGGAATGTAAACTTGGCTACACAGGAACTGAATTCCAAAACAGAACAGGGTCTCAAATTTAGAAAACCAACTTATGCTTGCTTAAGGGGAAAGGTGAGTTGGGTTGCTGCATAAAACCAGAGATTGAAATGAGCACAGATAAAGTTCCTTAAGCCAAATATGGAATAGACAAGAGCTACTCCTTGCTCAACGAAATGGACTCAACACCGCATATTAAACGCCCAAGAATGTACCTGACTAGTAAGTATCTTAAAACCTATGGATTCCTATGTCTCCAAAAGAGAATCAAGCGTGTGTACAGGGGCATAAACGCAGCAGTGATAGGATTGGAGAGGTTCGGTGAGCAAATGAAGACCCTTTGAAGTCATATTGCATGGTATCCATTCCACGGGTCTCAACTCTCCAGGTTTAAGGTATTCTTCCTTCAGCTAAAACATGCATGTGGAACCCAAGTATGATCAACCATGTGAACGGGAGACGTGTTCAAATATGTCTCAGTTTTCCTCCCCTGGTACTCGGGTGCAACATTCCAGACACTTTACTAACACTCTCCCCACTTGGAGAGTCAGCGCCTTTAACCTCCTGTTTGGCCCAGTTTGCAATTTCTGCGGAAGATGAACAGGAATAGCGAGAACCAATGAGAGGCTAGCTGGAGGTGTCTGGACGGGCAAATTTAACTCTCATTTCCCACCAGGAAGAGGAAATAACCAAAGGCTCAGCGTGCCGTACCGGAACCAGATTAGGGTCTGAAGCCATCCTGCGGTGTTGCGGCCAGGTCACAAGAAAGCGAGTTGAAGAAAGGAGCTCAGGGGCACTGTAATTCACAAACCTGCAGAGTTATAAATGACAGCTATCGTCCAAAAATAGACTGAAGTAAGGCTGCCAAGAGGACTTGAAAGCGGGGCAGAATTGCAGGAAACCGATTTCAGGAGGTAGACTGGAATTGCATTGAAAGCATAGGAAAAGAGGCAGAACGTCCACAATGATGCACTTGGCCAAAAAGGGCGTATGCGTTTTTTCCTGAATATATTCAGGAAAAAACGCATACGCCCTTTTTGGCCAACCAAGCAAGCTTGCAAAGGAAATCTGCACTACAATGAAGTCTCACTTCCCCCCGGTCAAAAGGGCCATCTGAAAAAAGTGTAAAATCCAGAAAGGCAGGACAGGCCATGGAGAACTGGGAGCCTTGTTATGCTGATGGGCGGGATGTAAATTGCCAACAACCACTCGGGAGAAGTGTATGGTGTTTCCTGAAACATCTAAAAAACAAAGCAACAGAGCCTAGGGCACTGCCACTTATGGTCCTATAGCTTAGGGAAATTAAAATCAAAAAGACACAGCCACCCCAAAGTTTGGGACGCCTCTGTTTACAAGAACCTCGTTTACAGTACAAGTTCAACATCACAGAAAGTGAAAACTGGATAAAGAACTTGTGGTACTTACGTACAATTCAGTATCACTCAGCAATGAAATCTATGTCATCAGGCCCGTAGCAGCATAATGAGTAGATTCAGGTACGATGATTCTAACTGAAATAAGTCACACAGAAAAAGAAACATCATAAGATATCAGTAATACACGGAATGTAAACTTGGCTACACAGGAACTGAATTCCAAAACAGAACAGGGTCTCAAATTTAGAAAACCAACTTATGCTTGCTTAAGGGGAAAGGTGAGTTGGGTTGCTGCATAAAACCAGAGATTGAAATGAGCACAGATAAAGTTCCTTAAGCCAAATATGGAATAGACAAGAGCTACTCCTTGCTCAACGAAATGGACTCAACACCCCATATTAAACGCCTAAGAATGTACCTGACTAGTAAGTATCTTAAAACCTATGGATTCCTATGTCTCCAAAAGAGAATCAAGCGTGTGTACAGGGGCATAAACGCAACAGTGATAGGATTGGAGAGGTTCGGTGAGCAAATGAAGACCCTTTGAAGTCATATTGCATGGTATCCATTGCACGGGTCTCAACTCTCCAGGTTTAAGGTATTCTTCCTTCAGCTAAAACATGCATGTGGAACCCAAGTATGATCAACCATGTGAACGGGAGACGTGTTCAAATATGTCTCAGTTTTCCTCCCCTGGTACTCGGGTGCAACATTCCAGACGCTTTACTAACACTCTCCCCACTTGGAGAGTCAGCGCCTTTAACCTCCTGTTTGGCCCAGTTTGCAATTTCTGCGGAAGATGAACAGGAATAGCGAGAAACAATGAGAGGCTAGCTGGAGGTGTCTGGACGGGCAAATTTAACTCTCATTTCCCACCAGGAAGAGGAAATAACCAAAGGCTCAGCGTGCCGTACCGGAACCAGATTAGGGCCTGAAGCCATCCTGCGGTGTTGCGGCCAGCTCAAAAGAAAGCGAGTTGAACAAAGGAGCTCAGGGGCACTGTAATTCACAAACCTGCAGAGTTATAAATGACAGCTATCGTCCAAAAATAGACTGAAGTAAGGCTGCCAAGAGGACTTGAAAGCGGGACAGAATTGCAGGAAACCGATTTCAGGAGGTAGACTGGAATTGCATTGAAAGCATAGGAAAAGAGGCAGAACGTCCACAATGATGCACTTGGCCAAAAAGGGCGTATGCGTTTTTTCCTGAATATATTCAGGAATAAACGCATACGCCCTTTTTGGCCAACCAAGCAAGCTTGCAAAGGAAATCTGCACTACAATGAAGTCTCACTTCCCCCCGGTCAAAAGGGCCATCTGAAAAAAGTGTAAAATCCAGAAAGGCAGGACAGGCCATGGAGAACTGGGAGCCTTGTTATGCTGATGGGCGGGATGTAAATTGCCAACAGACACTCGGGAGAAGTGTATGGTGTTTCCTGAAACATCTAAAAAACAAAGCAACAGAGCCTAGGGCACTGCCACTTGTGGTCCTATAGCTTAGGGAAATTAAAATCAAAAAGACACAGCCACCCCAAAGTTTGGGACGCCTCTGTTTACAAGAACCTCGTTTACAGTACAAGTTCAACATCGCAGAAAGTGAAAAATGGATAAAGAAGTTGTTGTATTTACTTACAAAGCAATATCACTCAGCAATGAATTCTATGTCATCAGGCCCTTAGCATCACAATGAGTGGATTCAGGTATGATGATTCTAACTGAAGTAAGTCACACAGAAAAAGAAACATCATAAGATATCAGTAATACACGGAATGTAAACTTGGCTACACAGGAACTGAATTACAGAACAGAACAGGGTCTCAAATTTAGAAAACCAACTTATGCTTGCTTAAGGGTAAAGGTGAGTTGGGGTGCTGCATAAAACCAGAGATTGAAATGAGCACAGATAAAGTTCCTTAAGCCAAATACGGAATAGACAAGAGCTACTCCTTGCTCAACGAAATGGACTCAACACCCCATATTAAACGACTAAGAATGTTCCTGACTAGTAAGTATCTTAAAACCTATGGATTGCTATGTCT
Organism: Stenella coeruleoalba; assembly: GCF_951394435.1. Taxonomy (NCBI): domain Eukaryota; kingdom Metazoa; phylum Chordata; class Mammalia; order Artiodactyla; family Delphinidae; genus Stenella; species Stenella coeruleoalba. Next base: position 216,028 of record NW_027645998.1, on the reverse strand, counting down.
CCAAAAGAGAATCAAGCGTGTGTACAGGGGCATAAACGCAGCAGTGATAGGATTGGAGAGGTTTGGTGAGCAAATGAAGACCCTTTGAAGTCATATTGCATGGTACCCATTACACGGGTCTCAACTCTCCATGTTTAAGGTATTCTTCCTTCAGCTAAAACATGCATGTGGAACCCACAGTATGATCAACCATGTGAACGGGAGACGTGTTCAAATATGTCTCAGTTTTCCTCCCCTGGTACTCGGGTGCAACATTCCAGACACTTTACTAACACTCTCCCGACTTGGAGAGTCAGTCCCTTTAACCTCCTGTTTGGCCCAGTTTGCAATTTCTGCGGAAGATGAACAGGAATAGCGAGAACCAATGAGAGGCTAGCTGGAGATGTCTGGACGGGCAAATTTAACTCTCATTTCCCACCAGGAAGAGGAAATAACCAAAGGCTCAGCGTGCCGTGCCGGAACCAGATTAGGGCCTGAAGCCATCCTGCGGTGTTGCGGCCAGCTCAAAAGAAAGCGAGTTGAAGAAAGGAGCCCAGGGGCACTGTAATTCACAAACCTGCAGAGTTATAAATGACAGCTATCGTCCAAAAATACACTGAAGTAAGGCTGCCAAGAGGACTTGAAAGCGGGGCAGAATTGCAGGAAACCGATTTCAGGAGGTAGACTGGAATTGCATTGAAAGCATAGGAAAAGAGGGAGAACGTCCACAATGATGCACTTGGCCAAAAAGGGTGTATGCGTTTTTTCCTGAATATATTCAGGAAAAAACGCATACGCCCTTTTTGGCCAACCAAGCAAGCTTGCAAAGGAAATCTGCACTACAATGAAGTCTCACTTCCCCCCGGTCAAAAGGGCCATCTGAAAAAAGTGTAAAATCCAGAAAGGCAGGACAGGCCATGGAGAACTGGGAGCCTTGTTATGCTGATGGGCGGGATGTAAATTGCCAACAGACACTCGGGAGAATTGTATGGTGTTTCCTGAAACATCTAAAAAACAAAGCAACAGAGCCTAGGGCACTGCCACTTATGGTCCTATAGCTTAGGGAAATTAAAATCAAAAAGACACAGCCACCCCAAAGTTTGGAACGGCTCTGTTTACAAGAACCTCGTTTACAGTACAAGTTCAACATCGCAGAAAGTGAAAAATGGATAAAGAAGTTGTGGTATTTACTTACAAAGCAATATCACTCAGCAATGAAATCTATGTCATCAGGCCCTTAGCATCACAATGAGTGGATTCAGGTATGATGATTCTAACTGAAATAAGTCACACAGAAAAAGAAACATCATAAGATATCAGTAATACACGGAATGTAAACTTGGCTACACAGGAACTGAATTACAGAACAGAACAGGGTCTCAAATTTAGAAAACCAACTTATGCTTGCTTAAGGGGAAAGGTGAGTTGGGGTGCTGCATAAAACCAGAGATTGAAATGAGCACAGATAAATTTCCTTAAGTCAAATGTGGAATAGACAAGAGCTACTCCTTGCTCAACGAAATGGACTCAACACCGCATATTAAACGCCGAAGAATGTACCTGACTAGTAAGTATCGTAAAACCTATGGATTGCTAGGTCTCCGAAAGAGAATCAAGCATGTGTACAGGGGCATAAACGCAGCAGTGATAGGATTGGAGAGGTTCGGTGAGCAAATGAAGACCCTTTGAAGTCATATTGCATGGTACCCATTACACGGGTCTTAACTCTCCAGGTTTAAGGTATTCTTCCTTCAGCTAAAACATGCATGTGGAACCCAAGTATGATCAACCATGTGAACGGGAGACGTGTTCAAATATGTCTCAGTTTTCCTCCCCTGGTACTCGGGTGCAACATTCCAGACGCTTTACTCACACTCTCCCCACTTGGAGAGTCAGCGCCTTTAACCTCCTGTTTGGCCCAGTTTGCAATTTCTGCGGAAGATGAACAGGAATAGCGAGAACCAATGAGAGACTAGCTGGAGGTGTCTGGACGGGCAAATTTAACTCTCATTTCCCACCAGGAAGAGGAAATAACCAAAGGCTCAGCGTGCCGTGCCGGAACCAGATTAGGGCCTGAAGCCATCCTGCGGTGTTGCGGCCAGGTCACAAGAAAGCGAGTTGAAGAAAGGAGCTCAGGGGCACTGTAATTCACAAACCTGCAGAGTTATAAATGACAGCTATCGTCCAAAAATAGACTGAAGTAAGGCTGCCAAGAGGACTTGAAAGCGGGGCAGAATTGCAGGAAACCGATTTCAGGAGGTAGACTGGAATTGCATTGAAAGCATAGGAAAAGAGGCAGAACGTCCACAATGATGCACTTGGCCAAAAAGGGCGTATGCGTTTTTTCCTGAATATATTCAGGAAAAAAGGCATACGCCCTTTTTGGCCAACCAAGCAAGCTTGCAAAGGAAATCTGCACTACAATGAAGTCTCACTTCCCCCCGGTCAAAAGGGCCATCTGAAAAAAGTGTAAAATCCAGAAAGGCAGGACAGGCCATGGAGAACTGGGAGCCTTGTTATGCTGATGGGCGGGATGTAAATTGCCAACAGACACTCGGGAGAAGTGTATGGTGTTTCCTGAAACATCTAAAAAACAAAGCAACAGAGCCTAGGGCACTGCCACTTATGGTCCTATAGCATAGGGAAATTAAAATCAAAAAGACACAGCCACCCCAAAGTTTGGGACGCCTCTGTTTACAAGAACCTCCTTTACAGTACAAGTTCAACATCGCAGAAAGTGAAAAATGGATAAAGAAGCTGTGGTATTTACTTACAAAGCAATATGACTCAGCAATGAAATCTGTGTCATCAGGCCCGTAGCAGCACAATGAGTGGATTCAGGTATGATGATTCTAACTGAAATAAGTCACACAGAAAAGAAACATCATAAGATATCAGTAATACACGGAATGTAAACTTGGCTACACAGGAACTGAATTACAGAACAGAACAGGGTCTCAAATTTAGAAAACCAACTTATGCTTGCTTAAGGGTAAAGGTGAGTTGGGGTGCTGCATAAAACCAGAGATTGAAATGAGCACAGATAAAGTTCCTTAAGCCAAATATGGAATAGACAAGAGCTACTCCTTGCTCAACGAAATGGACTCAACACCCCATATTAAATGCCTAAGAATGTACCTGACTAGTAAGTATCTTAAAACCTATGGATTGCTATATCTCCAAAAGAGAATCAAGCGTGTGTACAGGGGCATAAACGCAGCAGTGATAGGATTGGAGAGGTTCGGTGAGCAAATGAAGACCCTTTGAAGTCATATTGCATGGTACCCATTCCACGGGTCTCAACTCTCCAGGTTTAAGGTATTCTTCCTTCAGCTAAATCATGCATGTGGAACCCAATTATGATCAACCATGTGAACGGGAGACGTGTTCAAATATGTCTCAGTTTTCCTCCGCTGGTACTCGGGTGCAACATTCCAGACGCTTTACTAACACTCTCCCCACTTGGAGAGTCAGCGCCTTTAACCTCCTGTTTGGCCCAGTTTGCAATTTCTGCGGAAGATGAACAGGAATAGCGAGAACCAATGAGAGACTAGCTGGAGGTGTCTGGACGGGCAAATTTAACTCTCATTTGCCACCAGGAAGAGGAAATAACCAAAGGCTCAGCGTGCCGTACCGGAACCAGATTAGGGCCTGAAGCCATCCTGCGGTGTTGCGGCCAGCTCAAAAGAAATCGAGTTGAAGAAAGGAGCTCAGGGGCACTGTAATTCACAAACCTGCAGAGTTATAAATGACAGCTATCGTCCAAAAATAGACTGAAGTAAGGCTGCCAAGAGGACTTGAAAGCGGGGCAGAATTGCAGGAAACCGATTTCAGGAGGTAGACTGGAATTGCATTGAAAGCATAGGAAAAGAGGCAGAACGTCCACAATGATGCACTTGGCCAAAAAGGGCGTATGCGTTTTTTCCTGAATATATTCAGGAAAAAACGCATACGCACTTTTTGGCCAACCAAGCAAGCTTGCAAAAGAAATCTGCACTACAATGAAGTCTCACTTCCCCCTGGTCAAAAGGGCCATCTGAAAAAAGTGTAAAATCCAGAAAGGCAGGACAGGCCATGGAGAACTGGGAGCCTTGTTATGCTGATGGGCGGGATGTAAATTGCCAACAACCACTCGGGAGAAGTGTATGGTGTTTCCTGAAACATCTAAAAAGCAAAGCAACAGAACCTAGGGCACTTCCACTTATGGTCCTATAGCTTAGGGAAATTAAAATCAAAAAGACACAGCCACCCCAAAGTTTGGAACGGCTCTGTTTACAAGAACCTCGTTTACAGTACAAGTTCAACATCGCAGAAAGTGAAAAATGGATAAAGAAGTTGTGGTATTTACTTACAAAGCAATGTCACTCAGCAATGAAATCTGTGTCATCAGGCCCTTAGCAGCACAATGAGTGGATTCAGGTATGATGATTCTAACTGAAGTAAGTCACACAGAAAAAGAAACATCATAAGATATCAGTAGTACACGGAATGTAAACTTGGCTACACAGGAACTGAATTACAGAACAGAACAGGGACTCAAATTTAGAAAACCAACTTATGCTTGCTTAAGGGTAAAGGTGAGTTGGGGTGCTGCATAAAACCAGAGATTGAAATGAGCACAGATAAAGTTCCTTCAGTCAAATATGGAATAGACAAGAACTACTCCTTGCTCAACGAAATGGACTCAACACCACATATTAAACGCCTAAGAATGTACCTGACTAGTAAGTATCTTAAAACCTATGGATTGCTATGTCTCCGAAAGAGAATCAAGCATGTGTACAGGGGCATAAACGCAGCAGTGATAGGATTGGAGAGTTTCGGTGAGCAAATGAAGACCCTTTGAAGTCATATTGCATGGTACCCATTACACGGGTCTCAACTCTCCAGGTTTAAGGTATTCTTCCTTCAGCTAAAACATGCATGTGCAACCCAGAGTATGATCAACCATGTGATCGGGTGACGTCTTCAAATATGTCTCACTTTTCCTCCCCTGGTACGCGGGTGCAACATTCCAGACGCTTTACTAACACTCTCCCGACTTGGAGAGTCAGTCCCTTTAACCTCCTGTTTGGCCCAGTTTGCAATTTCTGCGGAAGATGAACAGGAATAGCGAGAACCAATGAGAGGCTAGCTGGAGGTGTCTGGACGGGCAAATTTAACTCTCATTTCCCACCAGGAAGAGGAATTAACCAAAGGCTCAGCATGCCGGGCCGGAACCAGATTAGGGCCTGAAGCCATCCTGCGGTGTTGCGGCCAGGTCACAAGAAAGCGAGTTGAAGAAAGGAGCTCAGGGGCACTGTAATTCACAAACCTGCAGAGTTATAAATGACAGCTATCGTCCAAAAATAGACTGAAGTAAGGCTGCCAAGAGGACTTGAAAGCGGGGCAGAATTGCAGGAAACCGATTTCAGGAGGTAGACTGGAATTGCATTGAAAGCATAGGAAAAGAGGCAGAACGTCCACAATGATGCACTTGGCCAAAAAGGGCGTATGCGTTTTTTCCTGAATATATTCAGGAAAAAACGCATACGCCCTTTTTGGCCAACCAAGCAAGCTTGCAAAGGAAATCTGCACTACAATGAAGTCTCACTTCCCCCCGGTCAAAAGGGCCATCTGAAAAAAGTGTAAAATCCAGAAAGGCAGGACAGGCCATGGAGAACTGGGAGCCTTGTTATGCTGATGGGCGGGATGTAAATTGCCAACAACCACTCGGGAGAAGTGTATGGTGTTTCCTGAAACATCTAAAAAACAAAGCAACAGAACCTAGGGCACTTCCACTTATGGTCCTATAGCTTAGGGAAATTAAAATCAAAAAGACACAGCCACCCCAATGTTTGGAACGGCTCTGTTTACAAGAACCTCGTTTACAGTACAAGTTCAACATCGCAGAAAGTGAAAAATGGATAAAGAAGTTGTGGTATTTACTTACAAAGCAATATCACTCAGCAATGAAATCTGTGTCATCAGGCCCTTAGCAGCACAATGAGTGGATTCAGGTATGATGATTCTAACTGAAGTAAGTCACACAGAAAAAGAAACATCATAAGATATCAGTAATACACGGAATGTAAACTTGGCTACACAGGAACTGAATTACAGAACAGAACAGGGTCTCAAATTTAGAAAACCAACTTATGCTTGCTTAAGGGTAAAGGGGAGTTGGGGTGCTGCATAAAACCAGAGATTGAAATGAGCACAGATAAAGTTCCTTAAGTCAAATATGGAATAGACAAGAGCTACTCCTTGCTCAACGAAATGGACTCAACACCGCATATTAAATGCCTAAGAATGTACCTGACTAGTAAGTATCTTAAAAACCTATGGATTGCTAAGTCTCCGAAAGAGAATCAAGCATGTGTACAGGGGCATAAACGCAGCAGTGATAGGATTGGAGAGGTTCGGTGAGCAAATGAAGACCCTTTGAAGTCATATTGCATGGTACACATTACACGGGTCTTAACTCTCCAGGTTTAAGGTATTCTTCCTTCAGCTAAAACATGCATGTGGAACCCAAGTATGATCAACCATGTGAACGGGAGACGTGTTCAAATATGTCTCAGTTTTCCTCCCCTGGTACTCGGGTGCAACATTCCAGACGCTTTACTAACACTCTCCCCACTTGGAGAGTCAGCGCCTTTAACCTCCTGTTTGGCCCAGTTTGCAATTTCTGCGGAAGATGAACAGGAATAGCGAGAACCAATGAGAGGCTAGCTGGAGGTGTCTGGACGGGCAAATTTAACTCTCATTTCCCACCAGGAAGAGGAAATAACCAAAGGCTCAGCGTGCGGTACCGGAACCAGATTAGGGCCTGAAGCCATCCTGCGGTGTTGCGGCCAGCTCAAAAGAAAGCGAGTTGAACAAAGGAGCTCAGGGGCACTGTAATTCACAAACCTGCAGAGTTATAAATGACAGCTATCGTCCAAAAATATACTGAAGTAAGGCCTGCCAAGAGGACTTGAAAGCGGGGCAGAATTGCAGGAAACGGATTTCAGGAGGTAGACTGGAATTGCATTGAAAGCATAGGAAAAGAGGCAGAACGTCCACAATGATGCACTTGGCCAAAAAGGGCGTATGCGTTTTTTCCTGAATATATTCAGGAAAAAACGCATACGCCCTTTTTGGCCAACCAAGCAAGCTTGCAAAGGAAATCTGCACTACAATGAAGTCTCACTTCCCCCCGGTCAAAAGGGCCATCTGAAAAAAGTGTAAAATCCAGAAAGGCAGGACAGGCCATGGAGAACTGGGAGCCTTGTTATGCTGATGGGCGGGATGTAAATTGCCAACAGACACTTGGGAGAAGTGTATGGTGTTTCCTGAAACATCTAAAAAACAAAGCAACAGAGCCTAGGGCACTGCCACTTATGGTCCTATAGCTTAGGGAAATTAAAATCAAAAAGACACAGCCACCCCAAAGTTTGGGACGCCTCTGTTTACAAGAACCTCGTTTACAGTACAAGTTCAACATCGCAGAAAGTGAAAAATGGATAAAGAAGTTGTGGTATTTACTTACAAAGCAATATCACTCAGCAATGAAATCTATGTCATCAGGCACTTAGCAGCACAATGAGTGGATTCAGGTATGATGATTCTAACTGAAATAAGTCACACCGAAAAAGAAACATCATAAGATATCAGTAATACACGGAATGGAAACTTGGCTACACAGGAACTGAATTACAGAACAGAACAGGGTCTCAAATTTACAAAACCAACTGATGCTTGCTTAAGGGTAAAGGTGAGTTGGGGTGCTGCATAAAACCAGAGATTGAAATGAGCACACATAAAGTTCCGTAAGTCAAATACGGAATAGACAAGAGCTACTCCTTGCTCAACGAAATGGACTCAACACCGCATATTAAACGCCTAAGAATGTACCTGACTAGTAAGTATTGTAAAACCTATGGATTGCTATGTCTCCAAAAGAGAATCAAGCATGTGTACAGGGGCATAAACGCAGCAGTGATAGGATTGGAGAGGTTCGGTGAGCAAATGAAGACCCTTTGAAGTCATATTGCATGGTACCCATTACACGGGTCTTAACTCTCCAGGTTTAAGGTATTCTTCCTTCAGCTAAAACATGCATGTGGAACCCAAGTATGATCAACCATGTGAACGGGAGACGTGTTCAAATATGTCTCAGTTTTCCTCCCCTGGTACTCGGGTGCAACATTCCAGACGCTTAACTAACACTCTCCCAACTTGGAGAGTCAGCGCCTTTAACCTCCTGTTTGGCCCAGTTTGCAATTTCTGCGGAAGATGAACAGGAATAGCGAGAACCAATGAGAGGCTAGCTGAAGGTGTCTGGACGGGCAAATTTAACTCTCATTTCCCACCAGGAAGAGGAAATAACCAAAGGCTCAGCGTGCCGTGCCGGAACCAGATTAGGGCCTGAAGCCATCCTGTGGTGTTGCGGCCAGGTCACAAGAAAGCGAGTTGAAGAAAGGAGCTCAGGGGCACTGTAATTCACAAACCTGCAGAGTTATAAATGACAGCTATCGTCCAAAAATAGACTGAAGTAAGGCTGCCAAGAGGACTTGAAAGCGGGGCAGAATTGCAGGAAACCGATTTCAGGAGGTAGACTGGAATTGCATTGAAAGCATAGGAAAAGAGGCAGAACGTCCACAATGATGCACTTGGCCAAAAAGGGCGTATGCGTTTTTTCCTGAATATATTCAGGAAAAAACGCATACGCCCTTTTTGGCCAACCAAGCAAGCTTGCAAAGGAAATCTGCACTACAATGAAGTCTCACTTCCCCCCGGTCAAAAGGGCCATCTGAAAAAAGTGTAAAATCCAGAAAGGCAGGACAGGCCATGGAGAACTGGGAGCCTTGTTATGCTGATGGGCGGGATGTAAATTGCCAACAACCACTCGGGTGAAGTGTATAGTGTTTCCTGAAACATCTAAAAAACAAAGCAACAGAACCTAGGGCACTTCCACTTATGGTCCTATAGCTTAGGGAAATTAAAATCAAAAAGACACAGCCACCCCAAAGTTTGGAACGGCTCTGTTTACAAGAACCTCGTTTACAGTACAAGTTCAACATCGCAGAAAGTGAAAAATGGATAAAGAAGTTGTGGTATTTACTTACAAAGCAATATCACTCAGCAATGAAATCTGTGTCATCAGGCCCTTAACAGCACAATGAGTGGATTCAGGTATGATGATTCTAACTGAAATAAGTCACACAGAAAAAGAAACATCATAAGATATCAGTAATACACGGAATGTAAACTTGGCTAAACAGGAACTGAATTACAGAACAGAACAGGGTCTCAAATTTAGAAAACCAACTTATTCTTGCTTAAGGGTAAAGGTGAGTTGGGGTGCTGCATAAAACCAGAGATTGAAATGAGCACAGATAAAATTCCTTAAGCCAAATATGGAATAGACAAGAGCTACTCCTTGCTCAACGAAATGGACTCAACACCCCATATTAAACCCCTAAGAATGTACCTGACTAGTAAGTATCTTAAAACCTATGGATTGCTATGTCTCCGAAAGAGAATCAAGCATGTGTACAGGGGCATAAACGCAGCATTGATAGGATTGGAGAGGTTCGGTGCGCAAATGAAGACCCTTTGAAGTCATATTGCATGGTACCCATTACACGGGTTTCAACTACCCAGGTTTAAGGTATTCTTCCTTCAGCTAAAACATGCATGTGGAACCTAGAGTATGATCAACCATGTGATCGGGAGACGTGTTCAAATATATCTCAGTTTTCCTCCCATGGTACTCGGGTGCAACATTCCAGACGCTTTACTAACACTCTCCCCACTTGGAGAGTCAGTCCCTTTAACCTCCTGTTTGGCCCAGTTTGCAATTTCTGCGGAAGATGAACAGGAATAGCGAAAACCAATGAGAGGCTAGCTGGAGGTGTCTGGACGGGCAAATTTAACTCTCATTTCCCACCAGGAAGAGGAATTAACCAAAGGCTCAGCGTGCCGTGCCGGAACCAGATTAGGGCCTGAAACCATCCTGCAGTGTTGCGGCCAGGTCACAAGAAAGCGAGTTGAAGAAAGGAGCTCAGGGGCACTGTAATTCACAAACCTGCAGAGTTATAAATGACAGCTATCGTCCAAAAATAGACTGAAGTAAGGCTGCCAAGAGGACTTGAAAGCGGGGCAGAATTGCAGGAAACCGATTTCAGGAGGTAGACTGGAATTGCATTGAAAGCATAGGAAAAGAGGCAGAACGTCCACAATGATGCACTTGGCCAAAAAGTGCGTATGCGTTTTTTCCTGAATATATTCAGGAAAAAACGCATACGCCCTTTTTGGCCAACCAAGCAAGCTTGCAAAGGAAATCTGCACTACAATGAAGTCTCACTTCCCACCGGTCAAAAGGGCCATCTGAAAAAAGTGTAAAATCCAGAAAGGCAGGACAGGCCATGGAGAACTGGGAGCCTTGTTATGCTGATGGGCGGGATGTAAATTGCCAACAACCACTAGGGAGAAGTGTATGGTGTTTCCTGAAACATCTAAAAAACAAAGCAACAGAACCTAGGGCACTTCCACTTATGGTCCTATAGCTTAGGGAAATTAAAATCAAAAAGACACAGCCACCCCAAAGTTTGGAACGGCTCTGTTTACAAGAACCTCGTTTACAGTACAAGTTCAACATCGCAGAAAGTGAAAAATGGATAAAGAAGTTGTGGTATTTACTTACAAAGCAATATCACTCAGCAATGAAATCTGTGTCATCAGTCCCTTAGCAGCACAATGAGTGGATTCAGGTATGATGATTCTAACTGAAGTAAGTCAAACAGAAAAAGAAACATCATAAGATATCAGTAATACACGGAATGTAAACTTGGCTACACAGGAACTGAATTACAGAACAGAACAGGGACTCAAATTTAGAAAACCAACTTATGCTTGCTTAAGGGTAAAGGTGAGTTGGGGTGCTGCATAAAACCAGAGATTGAAATGAGCACAGATAAAGTTCCTTAAGTCAAATATGGAATAGACAAGAGCTACTCCTTGCTCAACGAAATGGACTCAACACCGCATATTAAACGCCTAAGAATGTACCTGACTAGTAAGTATCTTAAAACCTATGGATTGCTATGTCTCCGAAAGAGAATCAAGCATGTGTACAGGGGCATAAACGCAGCAGTGATAGGATTGGAGAGGTTCGGTGAGCAAATGAAGACCCTTTGAAGTCATATTGCATGGTACCCATTCCACGGGTTTCAACTACCCAGGTTTAAGGTATTCTTCCTTCAGCTAAAACATGCATGTGGAACCTAGAGTATGATCAACCATGTGATCGGGAGACGTGTTCAAATATGTCTCAGTTTTCGTACCCTGGTACTTGGGTGCAACATTCCAGACGCTTTACTAACACTCTCCCGACTTGGAGAGTCAGTCCCTTTAACCTCCTGTTTGGCCCAGTTTGCAATTTCTGCGGAAGATGAACAGGAATAGCGAGAACCAATGAGAGGCTAGCTGGAGGTGTCTGGACGGGCAAATTTAACTCTCATTTCCCACCAGGAAGAGGAATTAACCAAAGGCTCAGCGTGCCGTGCCGGAACCAGATTAGGGCCTGAAGCCAAACTGCGGTGTTGCGGCCAGGTCACAAGAAAGCGAGTTGAAGAAAGGAGCTCAGGGGCACTGTAATTCACAAACCTGCAGAGTAATAAATGACAGCTATCGTCCAAAAATAGACTGAAGTAAGGCTGCCAAGAGGACTTGAAAGCGGGGCAGAATGGCAGGAAACCGATTTCAGGAGGTAGACTGGAATTGCATTGAAAGCATAGGAAAAGAGGCAGAACGTCCACAATGATGCACTTGGCCAAAAAGGGCGTATGCGTTTTTTCCTGAATATATTCAGGAAAAAAGGCATACGCCCTTTTTGGCCAACCAAGCAAGCTTGCAAAGGAAATCTGCACTACAATGAAGTCTCACTTCCCCCCGGTCAAAAGGGCCATCTGAGAAAAGTGTAAAATCCAGAAAGGCAGGACAGGCCATGGAGAACTGGGAGCCTTGTTATGCTGATGGGCGGGATGTAAATTGCCAACAACCACTCGGGAGAAGTGTATGGTGTTTCCTGAAACATCTAAAAAACAAAGCAACAGAGCCTAGGGCACTTCCACTTATGGTCCTATAGCTTAGGGAAATTAAAATCAAAAAGACACAGCCACCCCAAAGTTTGGAACGGCTCCGTTTACAAGAACCTCGTTTACAGTACAAGTTCAACATCGCAGAAAGTGAAAAATGGATAAAGAAGTTGTGGTATTTACTTACAAAGCAATATCACTCAGCAATGAAATCTGTGTCATCAGGCCCTTAGCAGCACAATGAGTGGATTCAGGTACGATGATTCTAACTGAAATAAGTCACACAGAAAAAGAAACATCATAAGATATCACTAATACACGGAATGTAACCTTGGCTACACAGGAACTGAATTCCAAAACAGAACAGGTTCTCAAATTTAGAAAACCAACTTATGCTTGCTTAAGGGTAAAGGTGAGTTGGGGTGCTGCATAAAACCAGAGATTGAAATGAGCACAGATAAAGTTCCTTAAGCCAAATATGGAATAGACAAGAGCTACTCCTTGCTCAACGAAATGGACTCAACACCCCATATTAAACACCTAAGAATGTACCTGACTAGTAAGTATCTTAAAACCTATGGATTGCTATGTCTCCAAAAGAGAATCAAGCGTGTGTACAGGGGCATAAACGCAGCAGTGATAGGATTGGAGAGGTTCGGTGAGCAAATGAAGACTCTTTGAAGTCATATTGCATGGTACCCATTACACGGGTCTTAACTCTCCAGGTTTAAGGTATTCTTCCTTCAGCTAAAACATGCATGTGGAACCCAAGTATGATCAACCATGTGAACGGGAGACGTGTTCAAATATGTCTCAGTTTTCCTCCCCTGGTACTCGGGTGCAACATTCCAGACGCTTTACTAACACTCTCCCCACTTGGAGAGTCAGCGCCTTTAACCTCCTGTTTGGCCCAGTTTGCAATTTCTGCGGAAGATGAACAGGAATAGCGAGAACCAATGAGAGACTAGCTGGAGGTGTCTGGACGGGCAAATTTAACTCTCATTTCCCACCAGGAAGAGGAAATAACCAAAGGCTCAGCGTGCCGTGCCGGAACCAGATTAGGGCCTGAAGCCATCCTGCGGTGTTGCGGCCAGGTCACAAGAAAGCAAGTTGAAGAAAGGAGCTCAGGGGCACTGTAATTCACAAACCTGCAGAGTTATAAATGACAGCTATCGTCCAAAAATAGACTGAAGTAAGGCTGCCAAGAGGACTTGAAAGCGGGGCAGAATTGCAGGAAACCGATTTCAGGAGGTAGACTGGAATTGCATTGAAAGCATAGGAAAAGAGGCAGAACGTCCACAATGATGCACTTGGCCAAAAAGGGCGTATGCGTTTTTTCCTGAATATATTCAGGAAAAAACGCATACGCCCTTTTTGGCCAACCAAGCAAGCTTGCAAAGGAAATCTGCACTACAATGAAGTCTCACTTCCCCCCGGTCAAAAGGGCCATCTGAAAAAAGTGTAAAATCCAGAAAGGCAGGACAGGCCATGGAGAACTGGGAGCCTTGTTAATCTGATGGGCGGGATGTAAATTGCCAACAACCACTCGGGAGAAGTATATGGTGTTTCCTGAAACATCTAAAAAACAAAGAAACAGAACCTAGGGCACTTCCACTTATGGTCCTATAGCTTAGGGAAATTAAAATCAAAAAGACACAGCCACCCCAAAGTTTGGAACGGCTCTGTTTACAAGAACCTCGTTTACAGTACAAGTTCAACATCGCAGAAAGTGAAAAATGGATAAAGAAGTTTTGGTATTTACTTACAAAGCAATATCACTCAGCAATGAAATCTATGTCATCAGGCCCTTATCATCACAATGAGTGGATTCAGGTATGATGATTCTAACTGAAATAAGTCACACAGAAAAAGAAATATCATAAGATATCAGTAATACACGGAATGAAAACTTGGCTACACAGGAACTGAATTACAGAACAGAACAGGGTCTCAAATTTAGAAAACCAACTTATGCTTGCTTAAGGGTAAAGGTGAGTTGGGGTGCTGCATAAAACCAGAGATTGAAATGAGCACAGATAAAGTTCCTTAAGCCAAATATGGAATAGACAAGAGCTACTCCTTGCTCAACGAAATGGACTGAAAACCCCATATTAAACGCCTAAGAATGTACCTGACTAGTAAGTATCTTAAAACCTATGGATTGCTATGTCTCCAAAAGAGAATCAAGCGTGTGTACAGGGGCATAAACGCAGCAGTGATAGGATTGGAGAGGTTCGGTGAGCAAATGAAGACCCTTTGAAGTCATATTGCATGGTACCCATTACACGGGTTTCAACTCTCCAGGTTTAAGGTATTCTTCCTTCAGCTAAAACATGCATGTGAAACCCAATTATGATCAACCATGTGAACGGGAGACGTGTTCAAATATGTCTCAGTTTTCCTCCCCTGGTACTTGGGTGCAACATTCCAGACGCTTTACTAACACTCTCCCCACTTGGAGAGTCATCGCCTTTAACCTCCTGTTTGGCCCAGTTTGCAATTTCTGCGGAAGATGAACAGGAATAGCGAGAACCAATGAGAGACTAGTTGGAGGTGTCTGGACGGGCAAATTTAACTCTCATTTCCCACCAGGAAGAGGAAATAACCAAAGGCTCAGCGTGCCGTACCGGAACCAGATTAGGGCCTGAAGCCATCTTGCGGTGAGGCGGCCAGGTCACAAGAAAACGAGTTGAAGAAAGGAGCTCAGGGGCACTGTAATTCACAAACCTGCAGAGTTATAAATGACAGCTATCGTCCAAAAATAGACTGAAGTAAGGCTGCCAAGAGGACTTGAAAGCGGGGCAGAATTGCAGGAAACCGATTTCAGGAGGTAGACTGGAATTGCATTGAAAGCATAGGAAAAGAGGCAGAACGTCCACAATGATGCACTTGGCTAAAAAGGGCGTATGCGTTTTTTCCTGAATATATTCAGGAAAAAACGCATACGCCCATTTTGGCCAACCAAGCAAGCTTGCAAAGGAAATCTGCACTACAATGAAGTCTCACTTCCCCCCGGTCAAAAGGGCCATCTGAAAAAAGTGTAAAATCCAGAAAGGCAGGACAGGCCATGGAGAACTGGGAGCCTTGTTATGCTGATGGGCGGGATGTAAATTGCCAACAACCACTCGGGAGAAGTGTATGGTGTTTCCTGAAACATCTAAAAAACAAAGCAACAGAGCCTAGGGCACTGCCACTTATGGTCCTATAGCTTAGGGAAATTAAAATCAAAAAGACACATCCACCCCAAAGTTTGGAACGGCTCTGTTTACAAGAACCTCGTTTACAGTACAAGTTCAACATCGCAGAAAGTGAAAAATGGATAAAGAAGTTGTGGTATTTACTTACAAAGCAATATCACTCAGCAATGAAATCTCTGTCATCAGGCCCGTAGCAGCACAATGAGTGGATTCAGGTATGATGATTCTAACTGAAATAAGTCACACAGAAAAGAAACATCATAAGATATCAGTAATACACGGAATGTAAACTTGGCTACACAGGAACTGAATTACAGAACAGAACAGGGTCTCAAATTTAGAAAACCAACTTATGCTTGCTTAAGGGTAAAGGTGAGTTGGGGTGCTGCATAAAACCAGAGATTGAAATGAGCACAGATAAAGTTCCTTAAGCCAAATATGGAATAGACAAGAGCTACTCCTTGCTCAACGAAATGGACTGAAAACCCCATATTAAACGCCTAAGAATGTACCTGACTAGTAAGTATCTTAAAACCTATGGATTGCTATGTCTCCAAAAGAGAATCAAGCGTGTGTACGGGGGCATAAACGCAGCAGTGATAGGATTGGAGAGGTTCGGTGAGCAAATGAAGACCCTTTGAAGTCATATTGCATGGTACCCATTACACGGGTCTCAACTCTCCAGGTTTAAGGTATTCTTCCTTCAGCTAAAACATGCATGTGGAACCCAATTATGATCAACCATGTGAACGGGAGACGTGTTCCAATATGTCTCAGGTTTCCTCCCCTGGTACTCGGGTGCAACATTCCAGACGCTTTACTAACACTCTCCCCACTTGGAGAGTCAGCGCCTTTAACCTCCTGTTTGGCCCAGTTTGCAATTTCTGCGGAAGATGAACAGGAATAGCGAGAACCAATGAGAGACTAGCTGGAGGTGTCTGGACGGGCAAATTTAACTCTCATTTCCCACCAGGAAGAGGAATTAACCAAAGGCTCAGCGTGCCGTGCCGGAACCAGATTAGGGCCTGAAGCCATCCTGCGGTGTTGCGGCCAGCTCACAAGAAAGCGAGTTGAAGAAAGGAGCTCAGGGGCACTGTAATTCACAAACCTGCAGAGTTATAAATGACAGCTATCGTCCAAAAATAGACTGAAGTAAGGCTGCCAAGAGGACTTGAAAGCGGGGCAGAATTGCAGGAAACCGATTTCAGGAGGTAGACTGGAATTGCATTGAAAGCATAGGAAAAGAGGCAGAACGTCCACAATGATGCACTTGGCCAAAAAGGGCGTATGCGTTTTTTCCTGAATATATTCAGGAAAAAACGCATACGCCCTTTTTGGCCAACCAAGCAAGCTTGCAAAGGAAATCTGCACTACAATGAAGTCTCACTTCCCCCCGGTCAAAAGGGCCATCTGAAAAAAGTGTAAAATCCAGAAAGGCAGGACAGGCCATGGAGAACTGGGAGCCTTGTTATGCTGATGGGCGGGATGTAAATTGCCAACAACCACTCGGGAGAAGTGTATGGTGTTTCCTGAAACATCTAAAAAACAAAGCAACAGAGCCTAGGGCACTTCCACTTATGGTCCTATAGCTTAGGGAAATTAAAATCAAAAAGACACAGCCACCCCAAAGTTTGGAACGGCTCCGTTTACAAGAACCTCGTTTACAGTACAAGTTCAACATCGCAGAAAGTGAAAAATGGATAAAGAAGTTGTGGTATTTACTTACAAAGCAATATCACTCAGCAATGAAATCTGTGTCATCAGGCCCTTAGCAGCACAATGAGTGGATTCAGGTACGATGATTCTAACTGAAATAAGTCACACAGAAAAAGAAACATCATAAGATATCACTAATACACGGAATGTAACCTTGGCTACACAGGAACTGAATTCCAAAACAGAACAGGTTCTCAAATTTAGAAAACCAACTTATGCTTGCTTAAGGGTAAAGGTGAGTTGGGGTGCTGCATAAAACCAGAGATTGAAATGAGCACAGATAAAGTTCCTTAAGCCAAATATGGAATAGACAAGAGCTACTCCTTGCTCAACGAAATGGACTCAACACCCCATATTAAACACCTAAGAATGTACCTGACTAGTAAGTATCTTAAAACCTATGGATTGCTATGTCTCCAAAAGAGAATCAAGCGTGTGTACAGGGGCATAAACGCAGCAGTGATAGGATTGGAGAGGTTCGGTGAGCAAATGAAGACTCTTTGAAGTCATATTGCATGGTACCCATTACACGGGTCTTAACTCTCCAGGTTTAAGGTATTCTTCCTTCAGCTAAAACATGCATGTGGAACCCAAGTATGATCAACCATGTGAACGGGAGACGTGTTCAAATATGTCTCAGTTTTCCTCCCCTGGTACTCGGGTGCAACATTCCAGACGCTTTACTAACACTCTCCCCACTTGGAGAGTCAGCGCCTTTAACCTCCTGTTTGGCCCAGTTTGCAATTTCTGCGGAAGATGAACAGGAATAGCGAGAACCAATGAGAGACTAGCTGGAGGTGTCTGGACGGGCAAATTTAACTCTCATTTCCCACCAGGAAGAGGAAATAACCAAAGGCTCAGCGTGCCGTGCCGGAACCAGATTAGGGCCTGAAGCCATCCTGCGGTGTTGCGGCCAGGTCACAAGAAAGCAAGTTGAAGAAAGGAGCTCAGGGGCACTGTAATTCACAAACCTGCAGAGTTATAAATGACAGCTATCGTCCAAAAATAGACTGAAGTAAGGCTGCCAAGAGGACTTGAAAGCGGGGCAGAATTGCAGGAAACCGATTTCAGGAGGTAGACTGGAATTGCATTGAAAGCATAGGAAAAGAGGCAGAACGTCCACAATGATGCACTTGGCCAAAAAGGGCGTATGCGTTTTTTCCTGAATATATTCAGGAAAAAACGCATACGCCCTTTTTGGCCAACCAAGCAAGCTTGCAAAGGAAATCTGCACTACAATGAAGTCTCACTTCCCCCCGGTCAAAAGGGCCATCTGAAAAAAGTGTAAAATCCAGAAAGGCAGGACAGGCCATGGAGAACTGGGAGCCTTGTTAATCTGATGGGCGGGATGTAAATTGCCAACAACCACTCGGGAGAAGTATATGGTGTTTCCTGAAACATCTAAAAAACAAAGAAACAGAACCTAGGGCACTTCCACTTATGGTCCTATAGCTTAGGGAAATTAAAATCAAAAAGACACAGCCACCCCAAAGTTTGGAACGGCTCTGTTTACAAGAACCTCGTTTACAGTACAAGTTCAACATCGCAGAAAGTGAAAAATGGATAAAGAAGTTTTGGTATTTACTTACAAAGCAATATCACTCAGCAATGAAATCTATGTCATCAGGCCCTTATCATCACAATGAGTGGATTCAGGTATGATGATTCTAACTGAAATAAGTCACACAGAAAAAGAAATATCATAAGATATCAGTAATACACGGAATGTAAACTTGGCTACACAGGAACTGAATTACAGAACAGAACAGGGTCTCAAATTTAGAAAACCAACTTATGCTTGCTTAAGGGTAAAGGTGAGTTGGGGTGCTGCATAAAACCAGAGATTGAAATGAGCACAGATAAAGTTCCTTAAGCCAAATATGGAATAGACAAGAGCTACTCCTTGCTCAACGAAATGGACTGAAAACCCCATATTAAACGCCTAAGAATGTACCTGACTAGTAAGTATCTTAAAACCTATGGATTGCTATGTCTCCAAAAGAGAATCAAGCGTGTGTACAGGGGCATAAACGCAGCAGTGATAGGATTGGAGAGGTTCGGTGAGCAAATGAAGACCCTTTGAAGTCATATTGCATGGTACCCATTACACGGGTTTCAACTCTCCAGGTTTAAGGTATTCTTCCTTCAGCTAAAACATGCATGTGAAACCCAATTATGATCAACCATGTGAACGGGAGACGTGTTCAAATATGTCTCAGTTTTCCTCCCCTGGTACTTGGGTGCAACATTCCAGACGCTTTACTAACACTCTCCCCACTTGGAGAGTCAGCGCCTTTAACCTCCTGTTTGGCCCAGTTTGCAATTTCTGCGGAAGATGAACAGGAATAGCGAGAACCAATGAGAGACTAGTTGGAGGTGTCTGGACGGGCAAATTTAACTCTCATTTCCCACCAGGAAGAGGAAATAACCAAAGGCTCAGCGTGCCGTACCGGAACCAGATTAGGGCCTGAAGCCATCTTGCGGTGAGGCGGCCAGGTCACAAGAAAACGAGTTGAAGAAAGGAGCTCAGGGGCACTGTAATTCACAAACCTGCAGAGTTATAAATGACAGCTATCGTCCAAAAATAGACTGAAGTAAGGCTGCCAAGAGGACTTGAAAGCGGGGCAGAATTGCAGGAAACCGATTTCAGGAGGTAGACTGGAATTGCATTGAAAGCATAGGAAAAGAGGCAGAACGTCCACAATGATGCACTTGGCTAAAAAGGGCGTATGCGTTTTTTCCTGAATATATTCAGGAAAAAACGCATACGCCCATTTTGGCCAACCAAGCAAGCTTGCAAAGGAAATCTGCACTACAATGAAGTCTCACTTCCCCCCGGTCAAAAGGGCCATCTGAAAAAAGTGTAAAATCCAGAAAGGCAGGACAGGCCATGGAGAACTGGGAGCCTTGTTATGCTGATGGGCGGGATGTAAATTGCCAACAACCACTCGGGAGAAGTGTATGGTGTTTCCTGAAACATCTAAAAAACAAAGCAACAGAGCCTAGGGCACTGCCACTTATGGTCCTATAGCTTAGGGAAATTAAAATCAAAAAGACACATCCACCCCAAAGTTTGGAACGGCTCTGTTTACAAGAACCTCGTTTACAGTACAAGTTCAACATCGCAGAAAGTGAAAAATGGATAAAGAAGTTGTGGTATTTACTTACAAAGCAATATCACTCAGCAATGAAATCTCTGTCATCAGGCCCGTAGCAGCACAATGAGTGGATTCAGGTATGATGATTCTAACTGAAATAAGTCACACAGAAAAGAAACATCATAAGATATCAGTAATACACGGAATGTAAACTTGGCTACACAGGAACTGAATTACAGAACAGAACAGGGTCTCAAATTTAGAAAACCAACTTATGCTTGCTTAAGGGTAAAGGTGAGTTGGGGTGCTGCATAAAACCAGAGATTGAAATGAGCACAGATAAAGTTCCTTAAGCCAAATATGGAATAGACAAGAGCTACTCCTTGCTCAACGAAATGGACTGAAAACCCCATATTAAACGCCTAAGAATGTACCTGACTAGTAAGTATCTTAAAACCTATGGATTGCTATGTCTCCAAAAGAGAATCAAGCGTGTGTACAGGGGCATAAACGCAGCAGTGATAGGATTGGAGAGGTTCGGTGAGCAAATGAAGACCCTTTGAAGTCATATTGCATGGTACCCATTACACGGGTCTCAACTCTCCAGGTTTAAGGTATTCTTCCTTCAGCTAAAACATGCATGTGGAACCCAATTATGATCAACCATGTGAACGGGAGACGTGTTCCAATATGTCTCAGGTTTCCTCCCCTGGTACTCGGGTGCAACATTCCAGACGCTTTACTAACACTCTCCCCACTTGGAGAGTCAGCGCCTTTAACCTCCTGTTTGGCCCAGTTTGCAATTTCTGCGGAAGATGAACAGGAATAGCGAGAACCAATGAGAGACTAGCTGGAGGTGTCTGGACGGGCAAATTTAACTCTCATTTCCCACCAGGAAGAGGAATTAACCAAAGGCTCAGCGTGCCGTGCCGGAACCAGATTAGGGCCTGAAGCCATCCTGCGGTGTTGCGGCCAGCTCACAAGAAAGCGAGTTGAAGAAAGGAGCTCAGGGGCACTGTAATTCACAAACCTGCAGAGTTATAAATGACAGCTATCGTCCAAAAATAGACTGAAGTAAGGCTGCCAAGAGGACTTGAAAGCGGGGCAGAATTGCAGGAAACCGATTTCAGGAGGTAGACTGGAATTGCATTGAAAGCATAGGAAAAGAGGCAGAACGTCCACAATGATGCACTTGGCCAAAAAGGGCGTATGCGTTTTTTCCTGAATATATTCAGGAAAAAACGCATACGCCCTTTTTGGCCAACCAAGCAAGCTTGCAAAGGAAATCTGCACTACAATGAAGTCTCACTTCCCCCCGGTCAAAAGGGCCATCTGAAAAAAGTGTAAAATCCAGAAAGGCAGGACAGGCCATGGAGAACTGGGAGCCTTGTTATGCTGATGGGCGGGATGTAAATTGCCAACAACCACTCGGGAGAAGTGTATGGTGTTTCCTGAAACATCTAAAAAACAAAGCAACAGAACCTAGGGCACTTCCACTTATGGTCCTATAGCTTAGGGAAATTAAAATCAAAAAGACACAGCCACCCCAAAGTTTGGAACGGCTCTGTTTACAAGAACCTCGTTTACAGTACAAGTTCAACATCGCAGAAAGTGAAAAATGGATAAAGAAGTTGTGGTATTTACTTACAAAGCAATATCACTCAGCAATGAAATCTGTGTCATCAGGCCCTTAGCATCAAAATGAGTGGATTCAGGTATGATGATTCTAACTGAAATAAGTCACACAGAAAAAGAAACATCATAAGATATCACTAAAACACGGAATGTAAACTTGGCTACACAGGAACTGAATTCCAAAACAGAACAGTGTCTTAAATTTAGAAAACCAACTTATGCTTGCTTAAGGGTAAAGGTGAGTTGGGTTGCTGCATAATACCAGAGATTGAAATGAGCACAGATAAAGTTCCTTAAGCCAAATATGGAATAGACAAGAGCTACTCCTTGCTCAACGAAATGGACTCAACACCGCATATTAAACGCCTAAGAATGTACCTGACTAGTAAGTATCTTAAAACCTATGGATTGCTATGTCTCCGAAAGAGAATCAAGCATGTGTACAGGGGCATAAACGCAGCAGTGATAGGATTGGAGAGGTTCGGTGAGCAAATGAAGACCCTTTGAAGTCATATTGCATGGTACCCATTCCACGGGTTTCAACTACCCAGGTTTTAGATATTCTTCCTTCAGCTAAAACATGCATGTGGAACCCAAGTATGATCAACCATGTGAACGGGAGACGTGTTCAAATATGTCTCAGTTTTCCTCCCCTGGTACTCGGGTGCAACATTCCAGACGCTTTACTAACACTCTCCCCACTTGGAGAGTCAGCGCCTTTAACCTCCTGTTTGGCCCAGTTTGCAATTTCTGCGGAAGATGAACAGGAATAGCGAGAAGCAATGAGAGGCTAGCTGGAGGTGTCTGGACGGGCAAATTTAACTCTCATTTCCCACCAGGAAGAGGAAATAACCAAAGGCTCAGCGTGCCGTACCGGAACCAGATTAGGGCCTGAAGCCATCCTGCGGTGTTGCGGCCAGCTCAAAAGAAAGCGAGTTGAAGAAAGGAGCTCAGGGGCACTCTAATTCACAAACCTGCAGAGTTATAAATGACAGCTATCGTCCAAAAAATACTGAAGTAAGGCTGCCAAGAGGACTTGAAAGCGGGGCAGAATTGCAGGAAACCGATTTCAGGAGGTAGACTGGAATTGCATTGAAAGCGTAGGAAAAGAGGCAGAACGTCCACAATGATGCACTTGGCCAAAAAGGGCGTATGCGTTTTTTCCTGAATATATTCAGGAAAAAACGCATACGCCCTTTTTGGCCAACCAAGCAAGCTTGCAAAGGAAATCTGCACTACAATGAAGTCTCACTTCCCCCCGGTCAAAAGGGCCATCTGAAAAAAGTGTAAAATCCAGAAAGGCAGGACAGGTCATGGAGAACTGGGAGCCTTGTTATGCTGATGGGCGGGATGTAAATTGCCAACAACCACTCGGGAGAAGTGTATGGTGTTTCCTGAAACATCTAAAAAACAAAGCAACAGAACCTAGGGCACTTCCACTTATGGTCCTATAGCTTAGGGAAATTAAAATCAAAAAGACACAGCCACCCCAAAGTTTGGAAGGGCTCTGTTTACAAGAACCTCGTTTACAGTACAAGTTCAACATCGCAGAAAGTGAAAAATGGATAAAGAAGTTGTGGTATTTACTTACAAAGCAATATCACTCAGCAATGAAATCTGTGTCATCAGGCCCTTAGCAGCACAATGAGTGGATTCAGGTATGATGATTCTAACTGAAGTAAGTCACACAGAAAAAGAAACATCATAAGATATCAGTAATACATGGAATGTAAACTTGGCTACACAGGAACTGAATTACAGAACAGAACAGGGTCTCAAATTTAGAAAACCAACTTATGCTTGCTTAAGGGTAAAGGTGAGTTGGGGTGCTGCATAAAACCAGAGATTGAAATGAGCACAGATAAAGTTCCTTAAGTCAAATATGGAATAGACAAGAGCTACTCCTTGCTCAACGAAATGGACTCAACACCGCATATTAAATGCCTAAGAATGTACCTGACTAGTAAGTATCTTAAAAACCTATGGATTGCTATGTCTCCGAAAGAGAATCAAGCATGTGTACAGGGGCATAAACGCAGCAGTGATAGGATTGGAGAGGTTCGGTGAGCAAATGAAGACCCTTTGAAGTCATATTGCATGGTACACATTACACGGGTCTTAACTCTCCAGGTTTAAGGTATTCTTCCTTCAGCTAAAACATGCATGTGGAACCCAAGTATGATCAACCATGTGAACGGGAGACGTGTTCAAATATGTCTCAGTTTTCCTCCCCTGGTACTCGGGTGCAACATTCCAGACGCTTTACTAACACTCTCCCCACTTGGAGAGTCAGCGCCTTTAACCTCCTGTTTGGCCCAGTTTGCAATTTCTGCGGAAGATGAACAGGAATAGCGAGAACCAATGAGAGACTAGCTGGAGGTGTCAGGACGGGCAAATTTAACTCTCATTTCCCACCAGGAAGAGGAAATAACCAAAGGCTCAGCGTGCCGTGCCGGAACCAGATTAGGGCCTGAAGCCATCCTGCGGTGTTGCGGCCAGGTCACAAGAAAGCAAGTTGAAGAAAGGAGCTCAGGGGCACTGTAATGCACAAACCTGCAGAGTTATAAATGACTGCTATCGTCCAAAAATAGACTGAAGTAAGGCTGCCAAGAGGACTTGAAAGCGGGGCAGAATTGCAGGAAACCGATTTCAGGAGGTAGACTGGAATTGCATTGAAAGCATAGGAAAAGAGGCAGAACGTCCACAATGATGCACTTGGCCAAAAAGGGCGTATGCGTTTTTTCCTGAATATATTCAGGAAAAAACGCATACGCCCTTTTTGGCCAACCAAGCAAGCTTGCAAAGGAAATCTGCACTACAATGAAGTCTCACTTCCCCCCGGTCAAAAGGGCCATCTGAAAAAAGTGTAAAATCCAGAAAGGCAGGACAGGTCATGGAGAACTGGGAGCCTTGTTATGCTGATGGGTGGGATGTAAATTGCCAAAAACCACTCGGGAGAAGTGTATGGTGTTTCCTGAAACATCTAAAAAACAAAGCAACAGAGCCGAGGGCACTGCCACTTATGGTCCTATAGCTTAGGGAAATTAAAATCAAAAAGACACAGCCACCCCAAAGTTTGGAATGGCTCTATTTACAAGAACCTCGTTTACAGTACAAGTTCAACATCGCAGAAAGTGAAAAATGGATAAAGAAGTTGTGGTATTTACTTACAAAGCAATATCACTCAGCAATGAAATCTGTGTCATCAGGCCCGTAGCAGCACAATGAGTGGATTCAGGTATGATGATTCTAACTGAAGTAAGTCACACAGAAAAAGAAACATCATAAGATATCAGTAATACACGGAATGTAAACTTGGCTACACAGGAACTGAATTACAGAAGAGAACAGGGTCTCAAATTTAGAAAACCAACTTATGCTTGCTTAAGGGGAAAGGTGAGTTGGGGTGCTGCATAAAACCAGAGATTGAAATGAGCACAGATAAAGTTCCTTAAGCCAAATATGGAATAGACAAGAGCTACTCCTTGCTCAACGAAATGGACTCAACACCCCATATTAAACGCCTAAGAATGTACCTGACTAGTAAGTATCTTAAAACCTATGGATTGCTATGTCTCCGAAAGAGAATCAAGCATGTGTACAGGGGCATAAACGCAGCAGTGATAGGATTGGAGAGGTTCGGTGAGCAAATGAAGACCCTTTGAAGTCATATTGCATGGTACCCATTCCACGGGTTTCAACTACCCAGGTTTAAGGTATTCTTCCTTCAGCTAAAACATGCATGTGGAACCTAGAGTATGATCAACCATGTGATCGGGAGACGTGTTCAAATATGTCCCAGTTTTTGTACCCTGGTACTCGGGTGCAACATTCCAGACGCTTTACTAACACTCTCCCGACTTGGAGAGTCAGTCCCTTTAACCTCCTGTTTGGCCCAGTTTGCAATTTCTGCGGAAGATGAACAGGAATAGCGAGAACCAATGAGAGGCTAGCTGGAGGTGTCTGGACGGGCAAATTTAACTCTCATTTCCCACCAGGAAGAGGAAATAACCAAAGGCTCAGCGTGCCGTACGGGAACCAGATTAGGGCCTGAAGACATCCTGCGGTGTTGCGGCCAGGTCACAAGAAAGCGAGTTGAAGAAAGGAGCTCAGGGGCACTGTAATTCACAAACCTGCAGAGTTATAAATGACAGCTATCGTCCAAAAATAGACTGAAGTAAGGCTGCCAAGAGGACTTGAAAGCGGGGCAGAATTGCAGGAAACCGATTTCAGGAGGTAGACTGGAATTGCATTGAAAGCATAGGAAAAGAGGCAGAACGTCCACAATGATGCACTTGGCCAAAAAGGGCGTATGCGTTTTTTCCTGAATATATTCAGGAAAAAACGCATACGCCCTTTTTGGCCAACCAAGCAAGCTTGCAAAGGAAATCTGCACTACAATGAAGTCTCACTTCCCCCCGGTCAAAAGGGCCATCTGAAAAAAGGGTAAAATCCAGAAAGGCAGGACAGGCCATGGAGAACTGGGAGCCTTGTTATGCTGATGGGCGGGATGTAAATTGCCAACAACCACTCGGGAGAAGTGTATGGTGTTTCCTGAAACATCTAAAAAACAAAGCAACAGAACCTAGGGCACTTCCACTTATGGTCCTATAGCTTAGGGAAATTAAAATCAAAAAGACACAGCCACCCCAAAGTTTGGAACGGCTCTGTTTACAAGAACCTCGTTTACAGTACAAGTTCAACATCGCAGAAAGTGAAAAATGGATAAAGAAGTTGTGGTATATACTTACAAAGCAATATCACTCAGCAATGAAATCTGTGTCATCAGGCCCTTAGCAGCACAATGAGTGGATTCAGGTATGATGATTCTAACTGAAATAAGTCACACAGAAAAAGAAACATCATAAGATATCAGTAATACACGGAATGTAAACTTGGCTACATAGGAACTGAATTACAGAACAGAACAGGGTCTCAAATTTAGAAAACCAACTTATGCTTGCTTAAGTGTAAAGGTGAGTTGGGGTGCTGCATAAAACCAGAGATTGAAATGAGCACAGATAAAGTTCCTTAAGCCAAATATGGAATAGACAAGAGCTACTCCTTGCTCAACGAAATGGACTCAACACCACATATTAAACGCCTAAGAATGTACCTGACTAGTAAGTATCTTAAAACCTATGGATTGCTATGTCTCCGAAAGAGAATCAAGCTTGTGTACAGGGGCATAAACGCAGCAGTGATAGGATTGGAGAGGTTCGGTGAGCAAATGAAGACCCTTTGAAGTCATATTGCATGGTACCCATTACAAGGGTCTTAACTCTCCAGGTTTAAGGTATTCTTCCTTCAGCTAAAACATGCATGTGGAACCCAAGTATGATCAACCATGTGAACGGGAGACGTGTTCAAATATGTCTCAGTTTTCCTCCCCTGGTACTCGGGTGCAACATTCCAGACGCTTTACTAACACTCTCCCCACTTGGAGAGTCAGCGCCTTTAACCTCCTGTTTGGCCCAGTTTGCAATTTCTGCAGAAGATGAACAGGAATAGCGAGAACCAATGAGAGACTAGCTGGAGGTGTCTGGACGGGCAAATTTAACTCTCATTTCCCACCAGGAAGAGGAAATAACCAAAGGCTCAGCGTGCAGTGCCGGAACCAGATTAAGGCCTGAAGCCATCCTGCGGTGTTGCAGCCAGGTCACAAGAAAGCGAGTTGAAGAAAGGAGCTCAGGGGCACTGTAATTCACAAACCTGCAGAGTTATAAATGACAGCTATCGTCCAAAAATACACTGAAGTAAGGCTGCCAAGAGGACTTGAAAGCGGGGCAGAATTGCAGGAAACCGATTTCAGGAGGTAGACTGGAATTGCACTGAAAGCATAGGAAAAGAAGCAGAACGTCCACAATGATGCACTTGGCCAAAAAGTGCGTATGCGTTTTTTCCTGAATATATTCAGGAAAAAACGCATACGCCCTTTTTGGCCAACCAAGCAAACTTGCAAAGGAAATCTGCACTACAATGAAGTCTCACTTCCCCCCGGTCAAAAGGGCCATCTGAAAAAAGTGTAAAATCCAGAAAGGCAGGACAGGCCATGGAGAACTGGGAGCCTTGTTATGCTGATGGGCGGGATGTAAATTGCCAACAGACACTCGGGAGAAGTGTATGGTGTTTCCTGAAACATCTAAAAAACAAAGCAACAGAGCCCAGGGCACTTCCACTTATGGTCCTAAAGCTTAGGGAAATTAAAATAAAAAAGACACAGCCACCCCAAAGTTTGGGCCGCCTCCGTTTACAAGAACCTCGTTTACTGTACAAGTTCAACATCGCAGAAAGTGAAAAATGGATAAAGAAGTTGTGGTATTCACTTACAAAGCAATATCACTCAGCAATGAAATCTATGTCATCAGGCCCTTAGCAGCACAATGAGTGGATTCAGGTATGATGATTCTAACTGAAATAAGTCACACAGAAAAAGAAACATCATAAGATATCAGTAATACACGGAATGTAAACTTGGCTACACAGGAACTGAATTACAGAACAGAACAGGGTCTCAAATTTAGAAAACCAACTTATGCTTGCTTAAGGGTAAAGGTGAGTTGGGGTGCTGCATAAAACCAGAGATTGAAATGAGCACAGATAAAGTTCCTTAAGCCAAATATGGAATAGACAGGAGCTACTCCTTGCTCAACGAAATGGACTCAACACCGCATATTAAACGCCTAAGAATGTACCTGACTAGTAAGTATCTTAAAACCTATGGATTGCTATGTCTCCGAAAGAGAATCAAGCATGTGTACAGGGGCATAAACGCAGCAGTGATAGGATTGGAGAGGTTCGGTGAGCAAATGAAGACCCTTTGAAGTCATATTGCATGGTACCCATTCCACGGGTTTCAACTACCCAGGTTTTAGGTATTCTTCCTTCAGCTAAAACATGCATGTGGAACCCAAGTATGATCAACCATGTGAACGGGAGACGTGTTCAAATATGTCTCAGTTTTCTTCCCCTGGTACTCGGGTGCAACATTCCAGACGCTTTACTAACACTCTCCCCACTTGGAGAGTCAGCGCCTTTAACCTCCTGTTTGGCCCAGTTTGCAATTTCTGCGGAAGATGAACAGGAATAGCGAGAACCTATGAGAGGCTAGCTGGAGGTGTCTGGACGGGCAAATTTAACTCTCATTTCCCACCAGGAAGAGGAAATAACCAAAGGCTCAGTGTGCCGTGCCGGAACAAGATTAGGGCCTGAAGCCATCCTGCGGTGTTGCGGCCAGCTCAAAAGAAAGCGAGTTGAAGAAAGGAGCTCAGGGGCACTGTAATTCACAAACCTGCAGAGTTATAAATGACAGCTATCGTCCAAAAATAGACTGAAGTAAGGCTGCCAAGAGGACTTGAAAGCGGGGCAGAATTGCAGGAAACCGATTTCAGGAGGTAGACTGGAATTGCATTGAAAGCATAGGAAAAGAGGCAGAACGTCCACAATGATGCACCTGGCCAAAAAGGGCGTATGCGTTTTTTCCTGAATATATTCAGGAAAAAAGGCATACGCCCTTTTTGGCCAACCAAGCAAGCTTGCAAAGGAAATCTGCACTACAATGAAGTCTCACTTCCCCCCGGTCAAAAGGGCCATCTGAAAAAAGTGTAAAATCCAGAAAGGCAGGACAGGCCATGGAGAACTGGGAGCCTTGTTATGCTGATGGGCAGGATGTAAATTGCCAACAACCACTTGGGAGAAGTGTATGGTGTTTCCTGAAACATCTAAAAAACAAAGCAACAGAACCTAGGGCACTTCCACTTATGGTCCTATAGCTTAGGGAAATTAAAATCAAAAAGACACAGCAACCCCAAAGTTTGGAACGGCTCTGTTTACAAGAACCTCGTTTACAGTACAAGTTCAACATCGCAGAAAGTGAAAAATGGATAAAGAAGTTGTGGTATTTACTTACAAAGCAATATCACTCAGCAATGAAATCTGTGTCATCAGGCCCTTAGCAGCACAATGAGTGGATTCAGGTATGATGATTCTAACTGAAATAAGTCACACAGAAAAAGAAACATCATAAGATATCAGTAATACACGGAAGGTAAACTTGGCTACACAGGAACTGAATTACAGAACAGAACAGGGTCTCAAATTTAGAAAACCAACTTATGCTTGCTTAAGGGGAAAGGTGAGTTGGGGTGCTGCATAAAACCAGAGATTGAAATGAGCACAGATAAAGTTCCTTAAGACAAATATGGAATAGACAAGAGCTACTCCTTGCTCAACGAAATGGACTCAACACCGCATATTAAACGCCTAAGAATGTACCTGACTAGTAAGTATCTTAAAACCTATGGATTGCTATGTCTCCGAAAGAGAATCAAGCATGTGTACAGGGGCATAAACGCAGCAGTGATAGGATTGGAGAGGTTCGGTGAGCAAATGAAGACCCTTTGAAGTCATATTGCATGGTACCCATTCCACGGGTTTCAAATACCCAGGTTTAAGGTATTCTTCCTTCAGCTAAAACATGCATGTGGAACCCAAGTATGATCAACCATGTGAACGGGAGACGTGTTCAAATATGTCTCAGTTTTCCTCCCCTGGTACTCGGGTGCAACATTCCAGACGCTTTACTAACACTCTCCCCACTTGGAGAGTCAGCGCCTTTAACCTCCTGTTTGGCCCAGTTTGCAATTTCTGCGGAAGATGAACAGGAATAGCGAAAACCAATGAGAGACTAGCTGGAGGTGTCTGGACGGGCAAATTTAACTCTCATTTCCCACCAGGAAGAGGAAATAACCAAAGGCTCAGCGTGCCATGCCGGAACCAGATTAGGGCCTGAAGCCATCCTGCGGTGTTGCGGCCAGGTCACAAGAAAGCGAGTTGAAGAAAGGAGCTCAGGGGCACTGTAATTCACAAACCTGCAGAGTTATAAATGACAGCTATCATCCAAAAATAGACTGAAGTAAGGCTGCCAAGAGGACTTGAAAGCGGGGCAGAATTGCAGGAAACCGATTTCAGGAGGTAGACTGGAATTGCATTGAAAGCATAGGAAAAGAGGCAGAACGTCCACAATGATGCACTTGGCCAAAAAGGGCGTATGCGTTTTTTCCTGAATATATTCAGGAAAAAACGCATACGCCCTTTTTGGCCAACCAAGCAAGCTTGCAAAGGAAAGCTGCACTACAATGAAGTCTCACTTCCCCCCGGTCAAAAGGGCCATCTGAAAAAAGTGTAAAATCCAGAAAGGCAGGACAGGCCATGGAGAACTGGGAGCCTTGTTATGCTGATGGGCGGGATGTAAATTGCCAACAACCACTTGGGAGAAGTGTATGGTGTTTCCTGAAACATCTAAAAAACAAAGCAACAGAGCCTAGGGCACTTCCACTTATGGTCCTATAGCTTAGGGAAATTAAAATCAAAAAGACACAGCCACCCCAAAGTTTGGGACGCCTCTGTTTACAAGAACCTCGTTTACAGTACAAGTTCAACATTGCAGAAAGTGAAAAATGGATAAAGAAGTTGTGGTATTTACTTACAAAGCAATATCAACAGCAATGAAATCTGTGTCATCAGGCCCTTAGCAGCACAATGAGTGGATTCAGGTATGATGATTCTAACTGAAATAAGTCACACAGAAAAAGAAACATCATAAGATATCAGTAATACACGGAATGTAAACTTGGCTACACAGGAACTGAATTACAGAACGGAACAGGGTCTCAAATTTAGAAAAACAACTTATTCTTGCTTAAGGGGAAAGGTGAGTTGGGGTGCTGCATAAAACCAGAGATTGAAATGAGCACAGATAAAGTTCCTTAAGCCAAATATGGAATAGACAAGAGCTACTCCTTGCTCATCGAAATGGACTCAACACCGCATATTAAACGCCTAAGAATGTACCTGACTAGTAAGTATCTTAAAACCTATGGATTGCTATGTCTCCGAAAGAGAATCAAGCATGTGTACAGGGGCATAAACGCAGCAGTGATAGGATTGGAGAGGTTCGGTGAGCAAATGAAGACCCTTTGAAGTCATATTGCATGGTACCCATTCCACGGGTTTCAACTACCCAGGTTTTAGGTATTCTTCCTTCAGCTAAAACATGCATGTGGAACCCAAGTATGATCAACCATGTGAACGGGAGACGTTCTCAAATATGTCTCAGGTTTCCTCCCCTGGTACTCGGGTGCAACATTCCAGACGCTTTACTAACACTCTCCCCACTTGGAGAGTCAGTCCCTTTAACCTCCTGTTTGGCCCAGTTTGCAATTTCTGCGGAAGATGAACAGGAATAGCGAGAACCAATGAGAGACTAGCTGGAGGTGTCTGGATGGGCAAATTTAACTCTCATTTCCCACCAGGAAGAGGAATTAACCAAAGGCTCAGCGTGCCGTGCCAGAACCAGATTAGGGCCTGAAGCCATCCTGCGGTGTTGCGGCCAGGTCACAAGAAAGCGAGTTGAAGAAAGGAGCTCAGGGGCACTGTAATTCACAAACCTGCAGAGTTATAAATGACAGCTATCGTCCAAAAATATACTGAAGTAAGGCTGCCAAGAGGACTTGAAAGCGGGGCAGAATTGCAGGAAACCGATTTCAGGAGGTAGACTGGAATTGCATTGAAAGCATAGGAAAAGAGGCAGAACGTCCACAATGATGCACTTGGCCAAAAAGGGCGTATGCGTTTTTTCCTGAATATATTCAGGAAAAAACGCATACGCCCTTTTTGGCCAACCAAGCAAGCTTGCAAAGGAAATCTGCACTACAATGAAGTCTCACTTCCCCCCGGTCAAAAGGGCCATCTGAAAAAAGTGTAAAATCCAGAAAGGCAGGACAGGCCATGGAGAACTGGGAGCCTTGTTATGCTGATGGGCGGGATGTAAATTGCCAACAACCACTCGGGAGAAGTGTATGGTGTTTCCTGAAACATCTAAAAAACAAAGCAACAGAACCTAGGGCACTTCCACTTATGGTCCTATAGCTTAGGGAAATTAAAATCAAAAAGACACAGCCACCCCAAAGTTTGGAACGGCTCTGTTTACAAGAACCTCGTTTACAGTACAAGTTCAACATCGCAGAAAGTGAAAAATGGATAAAGAAGTTGTGGTATTTACTTACAAAGCAATATCACTCAGCAATGAAATCTGTGTCATCAGGCCCTTAGCAGCACAATGAGTGGATTCAGGTATGATGATTCTAACTGAAATAAGTCACACAGAAAAAGAAACATCATAAGATATCAGTAATACACGGAATGTAAACTTGGCTACACAGGAACTGAATTACAGAACAGAACAGGGTCTCAAATTTAGAAAACCAACTTATGCTTGCTTAAGGGTAAAGGTGAGTTGGGGTGCTGCATAAAACCAGAGATTGAAATGAGCACAGATTAAGTTCCTTAAGTCAAATATGGAATAGACAAGAACTACTCCTTGCTCAACGAAATGGACTCAAAACCGCATATTAAACGCCTAAGAATGGACCTGACTAGTAAGTATCGTAAAACCTATGGATTGCTATGTCTCCAAAAGAGAATCAAGCATGTGTACAGGGGCATAAACGCAGCAGTGATAGGATTGGAGAGGTTCGGTGAGCAAATGAAGACCCTTTGAAGTCATATTGCATGGTACCCATTCCACGGGTTTCAAATACCCAGGTTTAAGGTATTCTTCCTTCAGCTAAAACATGCATGTGGAACCTAGAGTATGATCAACCATGTGATCGGGAGACGTGTTCAAATATGTCTCAGTTTTCGTACCCTGGTACTCGGGTGCAACATTCCAGACGCTTTACTAACACTCTCCCGACTTGGAGAGTCAGTCCCTTTAACCTCCTGTTTGGCCCAGTTTGCAATTTCTGCGGAAGATGAACAGGAATAGCGAGAACCAATGAGAGACTAGCTGGAGGTGTCTGGACGGGCAAATTTAACTCTCATTTCCCACCAGGAAGAGGAATTAACCAAAGGCTCAGCGTGCCGTGCCGGAACCAGATTAGGGCCTGAAGCCATCCTGCGGTGTTGTGGCCAGCTCACAAGAAAGCGAATTGAAGAAAGGAGCTCAGGGGCACTGTAATTCACAAACCTGCAGAGTTATAAATGACAGCTATCGTCCAAAAATAGACTGAAGTAAGGCTGCCAAGAGGACTTGAAAGCGGGGCAGAATTGCAGGAAACCGATTTCAGGAGGTAGACTGGAATTGCATTGAAAGCATAGGAAAAGAGGCAGAACGTCCACAATGATGCACTTGGCCAAAAAGGGCGTATGCGTTTTTTCCTGAATATATTCAGGAAAAAACGCATACGCCCTTTTTGGCCAACCAAGCAAGCTTGCAAAGGAAATCTGCACTACAATGAAGTCTCACTTCCCCCCGGTCAAAAGGGCCATCTGAAAAAAGTGTAAAATCCAGAAAGGCAGGACAGGCCATGGAGAACTGGGAGCCTTGTTATGCTGATGGGCGTGATGTAAATTGCCAACAACCACTCGGGAGAAGTGTATGGTGTTTCCTGAAACATCTAAAAAACAAAGCAACAGAACCTAGGGCACTTCCACTTATGGTCCTATAGCTTAGGGAAATTAAAATCAAAAAGACACAGCCACCCCAAAGTTTGGAACGGCTCTGTTTACAAGAACCTCGTTTACAGTACAAGTTCAACATCGCAGAAAGTGAAAAATGGATAAAGAAGTTGTGGTATTTACTTACAAAGCAATATCACTCAGCAATGAAATCTGTGTCATCAGGCCCTTAGCAGCACAATGAGTGGATTCAGGTATGATGATTCTAACTGAAATAAGTCACACAGAAAAAGAAACATCATAAGATATCAGTAATACACGGAATGTAAACTTGGCTACACAGGAACTGAATTACAGAACAGAACAGGGTCTCAAATTTAGAAAACCAACTTATGCTTGCTTAAGGGTAAAGGTGAGTTGGGGTGCTGCATAAAACCAGAGATTGAAATGAGCACAGATTAAGTTCCTTAAGTCAAATATGGAATAGACAAGAACTACTCCTTGCTCAACGAAATGGACTCAAAACCGCATATTAAACGCCTAAGAATGGACCTGACTAGTAAGTATCGTAAAACCTATGGATTGCTATGTCTCCAAAAGAGAATCAAGCATGTGTACAGGGGCATAAACGCAGCAGTGATAGGATTGGAGAGGTTCGGTGAGCAAATGAAGACCCTTTGAAGTCATATTGCATGGTACCCATTCCACGGGTTTCAAATACCCAGGTTTAAGGTATTCTTCCTTCAGCTAAAACATGCATGTGGAACCTAGAGTATGATCAACCATGTGATCGGGAGACGTGTTCAAATATGTCTCAGTTTTCGTACCCTGGTACTCGGGTGCAACATTCCAGACGCTTTACTAACACTCTCCCGACTTGGAGAGTCAGTCCCTTTAACCTCCTGTTTGGCCCAGTTTGCAATTTCTGCGGAAGATGAACAGGAATAGCGAGAACCAATGAGAGACTAGCTGGAGGTGTCTGGACGGGCAAATTTAACTCTCATTTCCCACCAGGAAGAGGAATTAACCAAAGGCTCAGCGTGCCGTGCCGGAACCAGATTAGGGCCTGAAGCCATCCTGCGGTGTTGTGGCCAGCTCACAAGAAAGCGAATTGAAGAAAGGAGCTCAGGGGCACTGTAATTCACAAACCTGCAGAGTTATAAATGACAGCTATCGTCCAAAAATAGACTGAAGTAAGGCTGCCAAGAGGACTTGAAAGCGGGGCAGAATTGCAGGAAACCGATTTCAGGAGGTAGACTGGAATTGCATTGAAAGCATAGGAAAAGAGGCAGAACGTCCACAATGATGCACTTGGCCAAAAAGGGCGTATGCGTTTTTTCCTGAATATATTCAGGAAAAAACGCATACGCCCTTTTTGGCCAACCAAGCAAGCTTGCAAAGGAAATCTGCACTACAATGAAGTCTCACTTCCCCCCGGTCAAAAGGGCCATCTGAAAAAAGTGTAAAATCCAGAAAGGCAGGACAGGCCATGGAGAACTGGGAGCCTTGTTATGCTGATGGGCGTGATGTAAATTGCCAACAACCACTCGGGAGAAGTGTATGGTGTTTCCTGAAACATCTAAAAAACAAAGCAACAGAACCTAGGGCACTTCCACTTATGGTCCTATAGCTTAGGGAAATTAAAATAAAAAAGACACAGCCACCCCAAAGTTTGGAACGGCTCTGTTTACAAGAACCTCGTTTACAGTACAAGTTCAACATCGCAGAAAGTGAAAAATGGATAAAGAAGTTGTGGTATTTACTTACAAAGCAATATCACTCAGCAATGAAATCTGTGTCATCAGGCCCTTAGCAGCACAATGAGTGGATTCAGGTATGATGATTCTAACTGAAATAAGTCACACAGAAAAAGAAACATCATAAGATATCAGTAATACACGGAATGTAAACTTGGCTACACAGGAACTGAATTACAGAACAGAACAGGGTCTCAAATTTAGAAAACCAACTTATGCTTGCTTAAGGGGAAAGGTGAGTTGGGGTGCTGCATAAAAGCAGAGATTGAAATGAGCACAGATAAAGTTCCTTAAGCCAAATATGGAATAGACAAGAGCTACTCCTTGCTCAACGAAATGGACTCAACACCCCATATTAAACGCCTAAGAATGTACCTGACTAGTAAGTATCTTAAAACCTATGGATTGCTATGTCTCCGAAAGAGAATCAAGCATGTGTACAGGGGCATAAACGCAGCAGTGATAGGATTGGAGAGGTTCGGTGAGCAAATGAAGACCCTTTGAAGTCATATTGCATGGTACCCATTCCACGGGTTTCAACTACCCAGGTTTAAGGTATTCTTCCTTCAGCTAAAACATGCATGTGGAACCTAGAGTATGATCAACCATGTGATCGGGAGACGTGTTCAAATATGTCTCAGTTTTCCTCCCCTGGTACTCGGGTGCAACATTCCAGACGCTTTACTAACACTCTCCCCACTTGGAGAGTCAGCGCCTTTAACCTCCTGTTTGGCCCAGTTTGCAATTTCTGCAGAAAATGAACAGGAATAGCGAGAACCAATGAGAGACTAGCTGGAGGTGTCTGGACGG
The DNA here is from genome assembly GCF_951394435.1 of Stenella coeruleoalba. Lineage (NCBI taxonomy): Eukaryota > Metazoa > Chordata > Mammalia > Artiodactyla > Delphinidae > Stenella > Stenella coeruleoalba. The sequence goes on along the minus strand of NW_027645998.1, from coordinate 179,312 downwards.
GCAAATTTAACTCTCATTTCCCACCAGGAAGAGGAAATAACCAGAGGCTCAGCGTGCCGTGCCGGAACCAGATTAGGGCCTGAAGCCATCCTGCGGTGTTGCGGCCAGGTCACAAGAAAGCAAGTTGAAGAAAGGAGCTCAGGGGCACTGTAATTCACAAACCTGCAGAGTTATAAATGACAGCTATCGTCCAAAAATAGACTGAAGTAAGGCTGCCAAGAGGACTTGAAAGCGGGGCAGAATTGCAGGAAACCGATTTCAGGAGGTAGACTGGAATTGCATTGAAAGCATAGGAAAAGAGGCAGAACGTCCACAATGATGCACTTGGCCAAAAAGGGCGTATGCGTTTTTTCCTGAATATATTCAGGAAAAAACGCATACGCCCTTTTTGGCCAACCAAGCAAGCTTGCAAAGGAAATCTGCACTACAATGAAGTCTCACTTCTCCCCGGTCAAAAGGGCCATCTGAAAAAAGTGTAAAATCCAGAAAGGCAGGACAGGCCATGGAGAACTGGGAGCCTTGTTATGCTGATGGGCGGGATGTAAATTGCCAACAGACACTCAGGAGAAGTGTATGGTGTTTCCTGAAACATCTAAAAAAAAAGCAACAGAGCCTAGGGCACTTCCACTTATGGTCCTATAGCTTAGGGAAATTAAAATCAAAAAGACACAGCCACCCCAAAGTTTGGGACGCCTCCGTTTACAAGAACCTCGTTTACCGTACAAGTTCAATATCACAGAAAGTGAAAAATGGATAAAGAACTTGTGGTACTAACGTACAATGCAGTATCACTCAGCAATGAAATCTATGTCATCAGGCCCGTAGCAGCATAATGAGTGGATTCAGGTACGATGATTCTAACTGAAATAAGTCACACAGAAAAGAAACATCATAAGATATCACTAATACACGGAATGTAAACTTGGCTACACAGGAACTGCATTCCAAAACAGAACAAGGTCTCAAATTTAGAAAACCAACTTATGCTTGCTTAAGGGGAAAGGTGAGTTGGGGTGCTGCATAAAACCAGAGATTGAAATGAGCACAGATAAAGTTCCTTAAGCCAAATATGGAATAGACAAGAGCTACTCCTTGCTCAACGAAATGGACTCAAAACCCCATATTAAACGCCTAAGAATGTACCTGACTAGTAAGTATCTTAAAACCTATGGATTGCTATGTCTCCAAAAGAGAATCAAGCGTGTGTACAGGGGCATAAACGCAGCAGTGATAGGATTGGAGAGGTTCAGTGAGCAAATGAAGACCCTTTGAAGTCATATTGCATGGTACCCATTCCACGGGTTTCAACTACCCAGGTTTAAGGTATTCTTCCTTCAGCTAAAACATGCATGTGGAACCTAGAGTATGATCAACCATGTGATCGGGAGACGTGTTCAAATATGTCTCAGTTTTCGTACCCTGGTACTCGGGTGCAACATTCCAGACGCTTTACTAACACTCTCCCGACTTGGAGAGTCAGTCCCTTTAACCTCCTGTTTGGCCCAGTTTGCAATTTCTGCGGAAGATGAACAGGAATAGCGAGAACCAATGAGAGACTAGCTGGAGGTGTCTGGACGGGCAAATTTAACTCTCATTTCCCACCAGGAAGAGGAATTAACCAAAGGCTCAGTGTGCCGTGCCAGAACCAGATTAGGGCCTGAAGCCATCCTGCGGTGTTGCGGCCAGCTCACAAGAAAGCGAGTTGAAGAAAGGAGCTCAGGGGCACTGTAATTCACAAACCTGCAGAGTTATAAATGACAGCTATCGTCCAAAAATAGACTGAAGTAAGGCTGCCAAGAGGACTTGAAAGCGGGGCAGAATTGCAGGAAACCGATTTCAGGAGGTAGACTGGAATTGCATTGAAAGCATAGGAAAAGAGGCAGAACGTCCACAATGATGCACTTGGCCAAAAAGGGCGTATGCGTTTTTTCCTGAATATATTCAGGAAAAAACGCATACGCCCTTTTTGGCCAACCAAGCAAGCTTGCAAAGGAAATCTGCACTACAATGAAGTCTCACTTCCCCCCGGTCAAAAGGGCCATCTGAAAAAAGTGTAAAATCCAGAAAGGCAGGACAGGCCATGGAGAACTGGGAGCCTTGTTATGCTGATGGGCGGGATGTAAATTGCCAACAACCACTCGGGAGAAGTGTATGGTGTTTCCTGAAACATCTAAAAAACAAAGCAACAGAACCTAGGGCACTTCCACTTATGGTCCTATAGCTTAGGGAAATTAAAATCAAAAAGACACAGCCACCCCAAAGTTTGGAACGGCTCTTTTTACAAGAACTTCGTTTACAGTACAAGTTCAACATCGCAGAAAGTGAAAAATGGATAAAGAAGTTGTGGTATTTACTTACAAAGCAATATCACTCAGCAATGAAATCTGTGTCATCAGGCCCTTAGCAGCACAATGAGTGGATTCAGGTATGATGATTCTAACTGAAATAAGTCACACAGAAAAAGAAACATCATAAGATATCAGTAATACACGGAATGTAAACTTGGCTACACAGGAACTGAATTACAGAACAGAACAGGGTCTCAAATTTAGAAAACCAACTTATGCTTGCTTAAGGGTAAAGGTGAGTTGGGGTGCTGCATAAAACCAGAGATTGAAATGAGCACAGATTAAGTTCCTTAAGTCAAATATGGAATAGACAAGAGCTACTCCTTGCTCAACGAAATGGACTCAAAACCGCATATTAAACGCCTAAGAATGGACCTGACTAGTAAGTATCGTAAAACCTATGGATTGCTATGTCTCCAAAAGAGAATCAAGCATGTGTACAGGGGCATAAACGCAGCAGTGATAGGATTGGAGAGGTTCGGTGAGCAAATGAAGACCCTTTGAAGTCATATTGCATGGTACCCATTCCACGGGTTTCAAATACCCAGGTTTAAGGTATTCTTCCTTCAGCTAAAACATGCATGTGGAACCTAGAGTATGATCAACCATGTGATCGGGAGACGTGTTCAAATATGTCTCAGTTTTCGTACCCTGGTACTCGGGTGCAACATTCCAGACGCTTTACTAACACTCTCCCGACTTGGAGAGTCAGTCCCTTTAACCTCCTGTTTGGCCCAGTTTGCAATTTCTGCGGAAGATGAACAGGAATAGCGAGAACCAATGAGAGACTAGCTGGAGGTGTCTGGACGGGCAAATTTAACTCTCATTTCCCACCAGGAAGAGGAATTAACCAAAGGCTCAGCGTGCCGTGCCGGAACCAGATTAGGGCCTGAAGCCATCCTGCGGTGTTGCGGCCAGCTCACAAGAAAGCGAATTGAAGAAAGGAGCTCAGGGGCACTGTAATTCACAAACCTGCAGAGTTATAAATGACAGCTATCGTCCAAAAATAGACTGAAGTAAGGCTGCCAAGAGGACTTGAAAGCGGGGCAGAATTGCAGTAAACCGATTTCAGGAGGTAGACTGGAATTGCATTGAAAGCATAGGAAAAGAGGCAGAACGTCCACAATGATGCACTTGGCCAAAAAGGGCGTATGCGTTTTTTCCTGAATATATTCAGGAAAAAACGCATACGCCCTTTTTGGCCAACCAAGCAAGCTTGCAAAGGAAATCTGCACTACAATGAAGTCTCACTTACCCCCGGTCAAAAGGGCCATCTGAAAAAAGTGTAAAATCCAGAAAGGCAGGACAGGCCATGGAGAACTGGGAGCCTTGTTATGCTGATGGGCGTGATGTAAATTGCCAACAACCACTCGGGAGAAGTGTATGGTGTTTCCTGAAACATCTAAAAAACAAAGCAACAGAACCTAGGGCACTTCCACTTATGGTCCTATAGCTTAGGGAAATTAAAATCAAAAAGACACAGCCACCCCAAAGTTTGGAACGGCTCTGTTTACAAGAACCTCGTTTACAGTACAAGTTCAACATCGCAGAAAGTGAAAAATGGATAAAGAAGTTGTGGTATTTACTTACAAAGCAATATCACTCAGCAATGAAATCTGTGTCATCAGGCCCTTAGCAGCACAATGAGTGGATTCAGGTATGATGATTCTAACTGAAATAAGTCACACAGAAAAAGAAACATCATAAGATATCAGTAATACACGGAATGTAAACTTGGCTACACAGGAACTGAATTACAGAACAGAACAGGGTCTCAAATTTAGAAAACCAACTTATGCTTGCTTAAGGGGAAAGGTGAGTTGGGGTGCTGCATAAAAGCAGAGATTGAAATGAGCACAGATAAAGTTCCTTAAGCCAAATATGGAATAGACAAGAGCTACTCCTTGCTCAACGAAATGGACTCAACACCGCATATTAAACGCCTAAGAATGTACCTGACTAGTAAGTATCTTAAAACCTATGGATTGCTATGTCTCCGAAAGAGAATCAAGCATGTGTACAGGGGCATAAACGCAGCAGTGATAGGATTGGAGAGGTTCGGTGAGCAAATGAAGACCCTTTGAAGTCATATTGCATGGTACCCATTCCACGGGTTTCAAATACCCAGGTTTAAGGTATTCTTCCTTCAGCTAAAACATGCATGTGGAACCTAGAGTATGATCAACCATGTGATCGGGAGACGTGTTCAAATATGTCTCAGTTTTCCTCCCCTGGTACTCGGGTGCAACATTCCAGACGCTTTACTAACACTCTCCCCACTTGGAGAGTCAGTCCCTTTAACCTCCTGTTTGGCCCAGTTTGCAATTTCTGTGGAAGATGAACAGGAATAGCGAGAACCAATGAGAGACTAGCTGGAGGTGTCTGGATGGGCAAATTTAACTCTCATTTCCCACCAGGAAGAGGAAATAACCAAAGGCTCAGCGTGCCGTGCCGGAACCAGATTAGGGCCTGAAGACATCCTGCGGTGTTGCGGCCATGTCACAAGAAAGCGAGTTAAAGAAAGGAGCTCAGGAGCACTGTAATTCACAAACCTGCAGAGTTATAAACGACAGCTATCGTCCAAAAATATACTGAAGTAAGGCTGCCAAGAGGACTTGAAAGCGGGGCAGAATTGCAGGAAACTGATTTCAGGAGGTAGACTGGAATTGCATTGAAAGCATAGGAAAAGAGGCAGAACGTCCACAATGATGCACTTGGCCAAAAAGGGCGTATGCGTTTTTTCCTGAATATATTCAGGAAAAAACGCATACGCCCTTTTTGGCCAACCAAGCAAGCTTGCAAAGGAAATCTGCACTACAATGAAGTCTCACTTCCCACCGGTCAAAAGGGCCATCTGAAAAAAGTGTAAAATCCAGAAAGGCAGGACAGGCCATGGAGAACTGGGAGCCTTGTTATGCTGATGGGCGGGATGTAAATTACCAACAACCACTCGGGAGAAGTGTATGGTGTTTCCTGAAACATCTAAAAAACAAAGCAACAGAACCTAGGGCACTTCCACTTATGGTCCTATAGCTTAGGGAAATTAAAATCAAAGAGACACAGCCACCCCAAAGTTTGGAACGGCTCTGTTTACAAGAACCTCGTTTACAGTACAAGTTCAACATCGCAGAAAGTGAAAAATGGATAAAGAACTTGTGGTACTTACGTACAATGCAGTATCACTCAGCAATGAAATCTATGTCATCAGGCCCGTAGCAGCATAATGACTGGATTCAGGTACGATGATTCTAACTGAAATAAGTCACACAGAAAAAGAAACATCATAAGATATCACTAATACACGGAATGTAAACTTGGCTACACAGGAACTGAATTACAGAACAGAACAGGGTCTCAAATTTAGAAAACCAACTTATGCTTGCTTAAGGGTAAAGGTGAGTTGGGGTGCTGCATAAAACCAGAGATTGAAATGAGCACAGATAAAGTTCCTTAAGCCAAATATGGAATAGACAAGAGCTACTCCTTGCTCAACGAAATGGACTCAACACCCCATATTAAACGCCTAAGAATGTACCTGACTAGTAAGTATCTTAAAACCTATGGATTGCTATGTCTCCGAAAGAGAATCAAGCATGTGTACAGGGGCATAAACGCAGCAGTGATAGGATTGGAGAGGTTCGGTGAGCAAATGAAGACCCTTTGAAGTCATATTGCATGGTACCCATTCCACGGGTTTCAACTACCCAGGTTTAAGGTATTCTTCCTTCAGCTAAAACATGCATGTGGAACCTAGAGTATGATCAACCATGTGATCGGGAGACGTGTTCAAATATGTCTCAGTTTTCCTCCCCTGGTACTCGGGTGCAACATTCCAGACGCTTTACTAACACTCTCCCCACTTGGAGAGTCAGCGCCTTTAACCTCCTGTTTGGCCCAGTTTGCAATTTCTGCAGAAGATGAACAGGAATAGCGAGAACCAATGAGAGACTAGCTGGAGGTGTCTGGACGGGCAAATTTAACTCTCATTTCCCACCAGGAAGAGGAAATAACCAGAGGCTCAGCGTGCCGTGCCGGAACCAGATTAGGGCCTGAAGCCATCCTGCGGTGTTGCAGCCAGGTCACAAGAAAGCAAGTTGAAGAAAGGAGCTCAGGGGCACTGTAATTCACAAACCTGCAGAGTTATAAATGACAGCTATCGTCCAAAAATAGACTGAAGTAAGGCTGCCAAGAGGACTTGAAAGCGGGGCAGAATTGCAGGAAACCGATTTCAGGAGGTAGACTGGAATTGCATTGAAAGCATAGGAAAAGAGGCAGAACGTCCACAATGATGCACTTGGCCAAAAAGGGCGTATGCGTTTTTTCCTGAATATATTCAGGAAAAAACGCATACGCCCTTTTTGGCCAACCAAGCAAGCTTGCAAAGGAAATCTGCACTACAATGAAGTCTCACTTCTCCCCGGTCAAAAGGGCCATCTGAAAAAAGTGTAAAATCCAGAAAGGCAGGACAGGCCATGGAGAACTGGGAGCCTTGTTATGCTGATGGGCGGGATGTAAATTGCCAACAGACACTCAGGAGAAGTGTATGGTGTTTCCTGAAACATCTAAAAAAAAAGCAACAGAGCCTAGGGCACTTCCACTTATGGTCCTATAGCTTAGGGAAATTAAAATCAAAAAGACACAGCCACCCCAAAGTTTGGGACGCCTCCGTTTACAAGAACCTCGGTTACCGTACAAGTTCAATATCACAGAAAGTGAAAAATGGATAAAGAACTTGTGGTACTAACGTACAATGCAGTATCACTCAGCAATGAAATCTATGTCATCAGGCCCGTAGCAGCATAATGAGTGGATTCAGGTACGATGATTCTAACTGAAATAAGTCACACAGAAAAGAAACATCATAAGATATCACTAATACACGGAATGTAAACTTGGCTACACAGGAACTGCATTCCAAAACAGAACAAGGTCTCAAATTTAGAAAACCAACTTATGCTTGCTTAAGGGGAAAGGTGAGTTGGGGTGCTGCATAAAACCAGAGATTGAAATGAGCACAGATAAAGTTCCTTAAGCCAAATATGGAATAGACAAGAGCTACTCCTTGCTCAACGAAATGGACTCAAAACCCCATATTAAACGCCTAAGAATGTACCTGACTAGTAAGTATCTTAAAACCTATGGATTGCTATGTCTCCAAAAGAGAATCAAGCGTGTGTACAGGGGCATAAACGCAGCAGTGATAGGATTGGAGAGGTTCAGTGAGCAAATGAAGACCCTTTGAAGTCATATTGCATGGTACCCATTCCACAGGTTTCAAATACCCAGGTTTAAGGTATTCTTCCTTCAGCTAAAACATGCATGTGGAACCTAGAGTATGATCAACCATGTGATCGGGAGACGTGTTCAAATATGTCTCAGTTTTCGTACCCTGGTACTCGGGTGCAACATTCCAGACGCTTTACTAACACTCTCCCGACTTGGAGAGTCAGTCCCTTTAACCTCCTGTTTGGCCCAGTTTGCAATTTCTGCGGAAGATGAACAGGAATAGCGAGAACCAATGAGAGACTAGCTGGAGGTTTCTGGACGGGCAAATTTAACTCTCATTTCCCACCAGGAAGAGGAATTAACCAAAGGCTCAGCGTGCCGTGCCGGAACCAGATTAGGGCCTGAAGCCATCCTGCGGTGTTGCGGCCAGCTCACAAGAAAGCGAATTGAAGAAAGGAGCTCAGGGGCACTGTAATTCACAAACCTGCAGAGTTATAAATGACAGCTATCGTCCAAAAATAGACTGAAGTAAGGCTGCCAAGAGGACTTGAAAGCGGGGCAGAATTGCAGGAAACCGATTTCAGGAGGTAGACTGGAATTGCATTGAAAGCATAGGAAAAGAGGCAGAACGTCCACAATGATGCACTTGGCCAAAAAGGGCGTATGCGTTTTTTCCTGAATATATTCAGGAAAAAACGCATACGCCCTTTTTGGCCAACCAAGCAAGCTTGCAAAGGAAATCTGCACTACAATGAAGTCTCACTTCCCCCTGGTCAAAAGGGCCATCTGAAAAAAGTGTAAAATCCAGAAAGGCAGGACAGGCCATGGAGAACTGGGAGCCTTGTTATGCTGATGGGCGGGATGTAAATTGCCAACAACCACTCGGGAGAAGTGTATGGTGTTTCCTGAAACATCTAAAAAACAAAGCAACAGAACCTAGGGCACTTCCACTTATGGTCCTATAGCTTAGGGAAATTAAAATCAAAAAGACACAGCCACCCCAAAGTTTGGAACGGCTCTGTTTACAAGAACCTCGTTTACAGTACAAGTTCAACATCGCAGAAAGTGAAAAATGGATAAAGAAGTTGTGGTATTTACTTACAAAGCAATATCACTCAGCAATGAAATCTGTGTCATCAGGCCCTTAGCAGCACAATGAGTGGATTCAGGTATGATGATTCTAACTGAAATAAGTCACACAGAAAAAGAAACATCATAAGATATCAGTAATACACGGAATGTAAACTTGGCTACACAGGAACTGAATTACAGAACAGAACAGGGTCTCAAATTTAGAAAACCAACTTATGCTTGCTTAAGGGGAAAGGTGAGTTGGGGTGCTGCATAAAACCAGAGATTGAAATGAGCACAGATAAAGTTCCTTAAGCCAAATATGGAATAGACAAGAGCTACTCCTTGCTCAACGAAATGGACTCAACACCGCATATTAAACGCCTAAGAATGTACCTGACTAGTAAGTATCTTAAAACCTATGGATTGCTATGTCTCCGAAAGAGAATCAAGCATGTGTACAGGGGCATAAACGCAGCAGTGATAGGATTGGAGAGGTTCGGTGAGCAAATGAAGACCCTTTGAAGTCATATTGCATGGTACCCATTCCACGGGTTTCAACTACCCAGGTTTAAGGTATTCTTCCTTCAGCTAAAACATGCATGTGGAACCTAGAGTATGATCAACCATGTGATCGGGAGACGTGTTCAAATATGTCTCAGTTTTCCTCCCCTGGTACTCGGGTGCAACATTCCAGACGCTTTACTAACACTCTCCCGACTTGGAGAGTCAGTCCCTTTAACCTCCTGTTTGGCCCAGTTTGCAATTTCTGTGGAAGATGAACAGGAATAGCGAGAACCAATGAGAGACTAGCTGGAGGTGTCTGGATGGGCAAATTTAACTCTCATTTCCCACCAGGAAGAGGAAATAACCAAAGGCTCAGCGTGCCGTGCCGGAACCAGATTAGGGCCTGAAGACATCCTGCGGTGTTGCGGCCATGTCACAAGAAAGCGAGTTAAAGAAAGGAGCTCAGGAGCACTGTAATTCACAAACCTGCAGAGTTATAAACGACAGCTATCGTCCAAAAATATACTGAAGTAAGGCTGCCAAGAGGACTTGAAAGCGGGGCAGAATTGCAGGAAACCGATTTCAGGAGGTAGACTGGAATTGCATTGAAAGCATAGGAAAAGAGGCAGAACGTCCACAATGATGCACTTGGCCAAAAAGGGCGTATGCGTTTTTTCCTGAATATATTCAGGAAAAAACGCATACGCCCTTTTTGGCCAACCAAGCAAGCTTGCAAAGGAAATCTGCACTACAATGAAGTCTCACTTCCCCCCGGTCAAAAGGGCCATCTGAAAAAAGTGTAAAATCCAGAAAGGCAGGACAGGCCATGGAGAACTGGGAGCCTTGTTATGCTGATGGGCGGGATGTAAATTACCAACAACCACTCGGGAGAAGTGTATGGTGTTTCCTGAAACATCTAAAAAACAAAGCAACAGAACCTAGGGAACTTCCACTTATGGTCCTATAGCTTAGGGAAATTAAAATCAAAGAGACACAGCCACCCCAAAGTTTGGAACGGCTCTGTTTACAAGAACCTCGTTTACAGTACAAGTTCAACATCGCAGAAAGTGAAAAATGGATAAAGAACTTGTGGTACTTACGTACAATGCAGTATCACTCAGCAATGAAATCTATGTCATCAGGCCCGTAGCAGCATAATGACTGGATTCAGGTACGATGATTCTAACTGAAATAAGTCACACAGAAAGAGAAACATCATAAGATATCACTAATACACGGAATGTAAACTTGGCTACACAGGAACTGAATTACAGAACAGAACAGGGTCTCAAATTTAGAAAACCAACTTATGCTTGCTTAAGGGGAAAGGTGAGTTGGGGTGCTGCATAAAACCAGAGATTGAAATGAGCACAGATAAAGTTCCTTAAGCCAAATATGGAATAGACAAGAGCTACTCCTTGCTCAACGAAATGGACTCAACACCCCATATTAAACGCCTAAGAATGTACCTGACTAGTAAGTATCTTAAAACCTATGGATTGCTATGTCTCCGAAAGAGAATCAAGCATGTGTACAGGGGCATAAACGCAGCAGTGATAGGATTGGAGAGGTTCGGTGAGCAAATGAAGACCCTTTGAAGTCATATTGCATGGTACCCATTCCACGGGTTTCAACTACCCAGGTTTAAGGTATTCTTCCTTCAGCTAAAACATGCATGTGGAACCTAGAGTATGATCAACCATGTGATCGGGAGACGTGTTCAAATATGTCTCAGTTTTCCTCCCCTGGTACTCGGGTGCAACATTCCAGACGCTTTACTAACACTCTCCCCACTTGGAGAGTCAGCGCCTTTAACCTCCTGTTTGGCCCAGTTTGCAATTTCTGCAGAAGATGAACAGGAATAGCGAGAACTAATGAGAGACTAGCTGGAGGTGTCTGGACGGGCAAATTTAACTCTCATTTCCCACCAGGAAGAGGAAATAACCAGAGGCTCAGCGTGCCGTGCCGGAACCAGATTAGGGCCTGAAGCCATCCTGCGGTGTTGCGGCCAGCTCACAAGAAAGCGAGTTGAAGAAAGGAGCTCAGGGGCACTGTAATTCACAAACCTGCAGAGTTATAAATGACAGCTATCGTCCAAAAATAGACTGAAGTAAGGCTGCCAAGAGGACTTGAAAGCGGGGCAGAATTGCAGGAAACCGATTTCAGGAGGTAGACTGGAATTGCATTGAAAGCATAGGAAAAGAGGCAGAACGTCCACAATGATGCACTTGGCCAAAAAGGGCGTATGCGTTTTTTCCTGAATATATTCAGGAAAAAACGCATACGCCCTTTTTGGCCAACCAAGCAAGCTTGCAAAGGAAATCTGCACTACAATGAAGTCTCACTTCTCCCCGGTCAAAAGGGCCATCTGAAAAAAGTGTAAAATCCAGAAAGGCAGGACAGGCCATGGAGAACTGGGAGCCTTGTTATGCTGATGGGCGGGATGTAAATTGCCAACAGACACTCAGGAGAAGTGTATGGTGTTTCCTGAAACATCTAAAAAAAAAGCAACAGAGCCTAGGGCACTTCCACTTATGGTCCTATAGCTTAGGGAAATTAAAATCAAAAAGACACAGCCACCCCAAGGTTTGGGACGCCTCCGTTTACAAGAACCTCGTTTACCGTACAAGTTCAATATCACAGAAAGTGAAAAATGGATAAAGAACTTGTGGTACTTACGTACAATGCAGTATCACTCAGCAATGAAATCTATGTCATCAGGCCCGTAGCAGCATAATGAGTGGATTCAGGTACGATGATTCTAACTGAAATAAGTCACACAGAAAAGAAACATCATAAGATATCACTAATACACGGAATGTAAACTTGGCTACACAGGAACTGCATTCCAAAACAGAACAAGGTCTCAAATTTAGAAAACCAACTTATGCTTGCTTAAGGGGAAAGGTGAGTTGGGGTGCTGCATAAAACCAGAGATTGAAATGAGCACAGATAAAGTTCCTTAAGCCAAATATGGAATAGACAAGAGCTACTCCTTGCTCAACGAAATGGACTCAAAACCCCATATTAAACGCCTAAGAATGTACCTGACTAGTAAGTATCTTAAAACCTATGGATTGCTATGTCTCCAAAAGAGAATCAAGCGTGTGTACAGGGGCATAAACGCAGCAGTGATAGGATTGGAGAGGTTCAGTGAGCAAATGAAGACCCTTTGAAGTCATATTGCATGGTACCCATTCCACGGGTTTCAAATACCCAGGTTTAAGGTATTCTTCCTTCAGCTAAAACATGCATGTGGAACCTAGAGTATGATCAACCATGTGATCGGGAGACGTGTTCAAATATGTCTCAGTTTTCGTACCCTGGTACTCGGGTGCAACATTCCAGACGCTTTACTAACACTCTCCCGACTTGGAGAGTCAGTCCCTTTAACCTCCTGTTTGGCCCAGTTTGCAATTTCTGCGGAAGATGAACAGGAATAGCGAGAACCAATGAGAGACTAGCTGGAGGTGTCTGGACGGGCAAATTTAACTCTCATTTCCCACCAGGAAGAGGAATTAACCAAAGGCTCAGCGTGCCGTGCCGGAACCAGATTAGGGCCTGAAGCCATCCTGCGGTGTTGCGGCCAGCTCACAAGAAAGCGAGTTGAAGAAAGGAGCTCAGGGGCACTGTAATTCACAAACCTGCAGAGTTATAAATGACAGCTATCGTCCAAAAATAGACTGAAGTAAGGCTGCCAAGAGGACTTGAAAGCGGGGCAGAATTGCAGGAAACCGATTTCAGGAGGTAGACTGGAATTGCATTGAAAGCATAGGAAAAGAGGCAGAACGTCCACAATGATGCACTTGGCCAAAAAGGGCGTATGCGTTTTTTCCTGAATATATTCAGGAAAAAACGCATACGCCCTTTTTGGCCAACCAAGCAAGCTTGCAAAGGAAATCTGCACTACAATGAAGTCTCACTTCCCACCGGTCAAAAGGGCCATCTGAAAAAAGTGTAAAATCCAGAAAGGCAGGACAGGCCATGGAGAACTGGGAGCCTTGTTATGCTGATGGGCGGGATGTAAATTGCCAACAGACACTCGGGAGAAGTGTATGGTGTTTCCTGAAACATCTAAAAAACAAAGCAACAGAACCTAGGGCACTTCCACTTATGGTCCTATAGCTTAGGGAAATTAAAATCAAAAAGACACAGCCACCCCAAAGTTTGGAACGGCTCTGTTTACAAGAACCTCGTTTACAGTACAAGTTCAACATCGCAGAAAGTGAAAAATGGATAAAGAAGTTGTGGTATTTACTTACAAAGCAATATCACTCAGCAATGAAATCTGTGTCATCAGGCCCTTAGCAGCACAATGAGTGGATTCAGGTATGATGATTCTAACTGAAATAAGTCACACAGAAAAAGAAACATCATAAGATATCAGTAATACACGGAATGTAAACTTGGCTACACAGGAACTGAATTACAGAACAGAACAGGGTCTCAAATTTAGAAAACCAACTTATGCTTGCTTAAGGGGAAAGGTGAGTTGGGGTGCTGCATAAAACCAGAGATTGAAATGAGCACAGATAAAGTTCCTTAAGCCAAATATGGAATAGACAAGAGCTACTCCTTGCTCAACGAAATGGACTCAACACCGCATATTAAACGCCTAAGAATGTACCTGACTAGTAAGTATCTTAAAACCTATGGATTGCTATGTCTCCGAAAGAGAATCAAGCATGTGTACAGGGGCATAAACGCAGCAGTGATAGGATTGGAGAGGTTCGGTGAGCAAATGAAGACCCTTTGAAGTCATATTGCATGGTACCCATTCCACGGGTTTCAAATACCCAGGTTTAAGGTATTCTTCCTTCAGCTAAAACATGCATGTGGAACCTAGAGTATGATCAACCATGTGATCGGGAGACGTGTTCAAATATGTCTCAGTTTTCCTCCCCTGGTACTCGGGTGCAACATTCCAGACGCTTTACTAACACTCTCCCCACTTGGAGAGTCAGTCCCTTTAACCTCCTGTTTGGCCCAGTTTGCAATTTCTGTGGAAGATGAACAGGAATAGCGAGAACCAATGAGAGACTAGCTGGAGGTGTCTGGATGGGCAAATTTAACTCTCATTTCCCACCAGGAAGAGGAAATAACCAAAGGCTCAGCGTGCCGTGCCGGAACCAGATTAGGGCCTGAAGACATCCTGCGGTGTTGCGGCCATGTCACAAGAAAGCGAGTTAAAGAAAGGAGCTCAGGAGCACTGTAATTCACAAACCTGCAGAGTTATAAACGACAGCTATCGTCCAAAAATATACTGAAGTAAGGCTGCCAAGAGGACTTGAAAGCGGGGCAGAATTGCAGGAAACCGATTTCAGGAGGTAGACTGGAATTGCATTGAAAGCATAGGAAAAGAGGCAGAACGTCCACAATGATGCACTTGGCCAAAAAGGGCGTATGCGTTTTTTCCTGAATATATTCAGGAAAAAACGCATACGCCCTTTTTGGCCAACCAAGCAAGCTTGCAAAGGAAATCTGCACTACAATGAAGTCTCACTTCCCATCGGTCAAAAGGGCCATCTGAAAAAAGTGTAAAATCCAGAAAGGCAGGACAGGCCATGGAGAACTGGGAGCCTTGTTATGCTGATGGGCGGGATGTAAATTACCAACAACCACTCGGGAGAAGTGTATGGTGTTTCCTGAAACATCTAAAAAACAAAGCAACAGAACCTAGGGCACTTCCACTTATGGTCCTATAGCTTAGGGAAATTAAAATCAAAGAGACACAGCCACCCCAAAGTTTGGAACGGCTCTGTTTACAAGAACCTCGTTTACAGTACAAGTTCAACATCGCAGAAAGTGAAAAATGGATAAAGAACTTGTGGTACTTACGTACAATGCAGTATCACTCAGCAATGAAATCTATGTCATCAGGCCCGTAGCAGCATAATGAGTGGATTCAAGTACGATGATTCTAACTGAAATAAGTCACACAGAAAAAGAAACATCATAAGATATCACTAATACACGGAATGTAAACTTGGCTACACAGGAACTGAATTACAGAACAGAACAGGGTCTCAAATTTAGAAAACCAACTTATGCTTGCTTAAGGGTAAAGGTGAGTTGGGGTGCTGCATAAAACCAGAGATTGAAATGAGCACAGATAAAGTTCCTTAAGCCAAATATGGAATAGACAAGAGCTACTCCTTGCTCAACGAAATGGACTCAACACCCCATATTAAACGCCTAAGAATGTACCTGACTAGTAAGTATCTTAAAACCTATGGATTGCTATGTCTCCGAAAGAGAATCAAGCATGTGTACAGGGGCATAAACGCAGCAGTGATAGGATTGGAGAGGTTCGGTGAGCAAATGAAGACCCTTTGAAGTCATATTGCATGGTACCCATTCCACGGGTTTCAACTACCCAGGTTTAAGGTATTCTTCCTTCAGCTAAAACATGCATGTGGAACCTAGAGTATGATCAACCATGTGATCGGGAGACGTGTTCAAATATGTCTCAGTTTTCCTCCCCTGGTACTCGGGTGCAACATTCCAGACGCTTTACTAACACTCTCCCCACTTGGAGAGTCAGCGCCTTTAACCTCCTGTTTGGCCCAGTTTGCAATTTCTGCAGAAGATGAACAGGAATAGCGAGAACCAATGAGAGACTAGCTGGAGGTGTCTGGACGGGCAAATTTAACTCTCATTTCCCACCAGGAAGAGGAAATAACCAGAGGCTCAGCGTGCCATGCCGGAACCAGATTAGGGCCTGAAACCATCCTGCGGTGTTGCGGCCAGGTCACAAGAAAGCAAGTTGAAGAAAGGAGCTAAGGGACACTGTAATTCACAAACCTGCAGAGTTATAAATGACAGCTATCGTCCAAAAATAGACTGAAGTAAGGCTGCCAAGAGGACTTGAAAGCGGGGCAGAATTGCAGGAAACCGATTTCAGGAGGTAGACTGGAATTGCATTGAAAGCATAGGAAAAGAGGCAGAACGTCCACAATGATGCACTTGGCCAAAAAGGGCGTATGCGTTTTTTCCTGAATATATTCAGGAAAAAACGCATACGCCCTTTTTGGCCAACCAAGCAAGCTTGCAAAGGAAATCTGCACTACAATGAAGTCTCACTTCTCCCCGGTCAAAAGGGCCATCTGAAAAAAGTGTAAAATCCAGAAAGGCAGGACAGGCCATGGAGAACTGGGAGCCTTGTTATGCTGATGGGCGGGATGTAAATTGCCAACAGACACTCAGGAGAAGTGTATGGTGTTTCCTGAAACATCTAAAAAAAAAGCAACAGAGCCTAGGGCACTTCCACTTATGGTCCTATAGCTTAGGGAAATTAAAATCAAAAAGACACAGCCACCCCAAAGTTTGGGACGCCTCCGTTTACAAGAACCTCGTTTACCGTACAAGTTCAATATCACAGAAAGTGAAAAATGGATAAAGAACTTGTGGTACTTACGTACAATGCAGTATCACTCAGCAATGAAATCTATGTCATCAGGCCCGTAGCAGCATAATGAGTGGATTCAGGTACGATGATTCTAACTGAAATAAGTCACACAGAAAAGAAACATCATAAGATATCACTAATACACGGAATGTAAACTTGGCTACACAGGAACTGCATTCCAAAACAGAACAAGGTCTCAAATTTAGAAAACCAACTTATGCTTGCTTAAGGGGAAAGGTGAGTTGGGGTGCTGCATAAAACCAGAGATTGAAATGAGCACAGATAAAGTTCCTTAAGCCAAATATGGAATAGACAAGAGCTACTCCTTGCTCAACGAAATGGACTCAAAACCCCATATTAAACGCCTAAGAATGTACCTGACTAGTAAGTATCTTAAAACCTATGGATTGCTATGTCTCCAAAAGAGAATCAAGCGTGTGTACAGGGGCATAAACGCAGCAGTGATAGGATTGGAGAGGTTCAGTGAGCAAATAAAGACCCTTTGAAGTCATATTGCATGGTACCCATTCCACGGGTTTCAAATACCCAGGTTTAAGGTATTCTTCCTTCAGCTAAAACATGCATGTGGAACCTAGAGTATGATCAACCATGTGATCGGGAGACGTGTTCAAATATGTCTCAGTTTTCGTACCCTGGTACTCGGGTGCAACATTCCAGACGCTTTACTAACACTCTCCCGACTTGGAGAGTCAGTCCCTTTAACCTCCTGTTTGGCCCAGTTTGCAATTTCTGCGGAAGATGAACAGGAATAGCGAGAACCAATGAGAGACTAGCTGGAGGTGTCTGGACGGGCAAATTTAACTCTCATTTCCCACCAGGAAGAGGAATTAACCAAAGGCTCAGCGTGCCGTGCCGGAACCAGATTAGGGCCTGAAGACATCCTGCGGTGTTGCGGCCATGTCACAAGAAAGCGAGTTAAAGAAAGGAGCTCAGGAGCACTGTAATTCACAAACCTGCAGAGTTATAAACGACAGCTATCGTCCAAAAATATACTGAAGTAAGGCTGCCAAGAGGACTTGAAAGCGGGGCAGAATTGCAGGAAACCGATTTCAGGAGGTAGACTGGAATTGCATTGAAAGCATAGGAAAAGAGGCAGAACGTCCACAATGATGCACTTGGCCAAAAAGGGCGTATGCGTTTTTTCCTGAATATATTCAGGAAAAAACGCATACGCCCTTTTTGGCCAACCAAGCAAGCTTGCAAAGGAAATCTGCACTACAATGAAGTCTCACTTCCCACCGGTCAAAAGGGCCATCTGAAAAAAGTGTAAAATCCAGAAAGGCAGGACAGGCCATGGAGAACTGGGAGCCTTGTTATGCTGATGGGCGGGATGTAAATTACCAACAACCACTCGGGAGAAGTGTATGGTGTTTCCTGAAACATCTAAAAAACAAAGCAACAGAACCTAGGGCACTTCCACTTATGGTCCTATAGCTTAGGGAAATTAAAATCAAAGAGACACAGCCACCCCAAAGTTTGGAACGGCTCTGTTTACAAGAACCTCGTTTACAGTACAAGTTCAACATCGCAGAAAGTGAAAAATGGATAAAGAACTTGTGGTACTTACGTACAATGCAGTATCACTCAGCAATGAAATCTATGTCATCAGGCCCGTAGCAGCATAATGAGTGGATTCAGGTACGATGATTCTAACTGAAATAAGTCACACAGAAAAAGAAACATCATAAGATATCACTAATACA
Source organism: Stenella coeruleoalba (assembly GCF_951394435.1). Taxonomy (NCBI): domain Eukaryota; kingdom Metazoa; phylum Chordata; class Mammalia; order Artiodactyla; family Delphinidae; genus Stenella; species Stenella coeruleoalba. The sequence goes on along the minus strand of NW_027645998.1, from coordinate 161,028 downwards.
CGGAATGTAAACTTGGCTACACAGGAACTGAATTACAGAACAGAACAGGGTCTCAAATTTAGAAAACCAACTTATGCTTGCTTAAGGGTAAAGGTGAGTTGGGGTGCTGCATAAAACCAGAGATTGAAATGAGCACAGATAAAGTTCCTTAAGCCAAATATGGAATAGACAAGAGCTACTCCTTGCTCAACGAAATGGACTCAACACCCCATATTAAACGCCTAAGAATGTACCTGACTAGTAAGTATCTTAAAACCTATGGATTGCTATGTCTCCGAAAGAGAATCAAGCATGTGTACAGGGGCATAAACGCAGCAGTGATAGGATTGGAGAGGTTCGGTGAGCAAATGAAGACCCTTTGAAGTCATATTGCATGGTACCCATTCCACGGGTTTCAACTACCCAGGTTTAAGGTATTCTTCCTTCAGCTAAAACATGCATGTGGAACCTAGAGTATGATCAACCATGTGATCGGGAGACGTGTTCAAATATGTCTCAGTTTTCCTCCCCTGGTACTCGGGTGCAACATTCCAGACGCTTTACTAACACTCTCCCCACTTGGAGAGTCAGCGCCTTTAACCTCCTGTTTGGCCCAGTTTGCAATTTCTGCAGAAGATGAACAGGAATAGCGAGAACCAATGAGAGACTAGCTGGAGGTGTCTGGACGGGCAAATTTAACTCTCATTTCCCACCAGGAAGAGGAAATAACCAGAGGCTCAGCGTGCCATGCCGGAACCAGATTAGGGCCTGAAACCATCCTGCGGTGTTGCGGCCAGGTCACAAGAAAGCAAGTTGAAGAAAGGAGCTAAGGGACACTGTAATTCACAAACCTGCAGAGTTATAAATGACAGCTATCGTCCAAAAATAGACTGAAGTAAGGCTGCCAAGAGGACTTGAAAGCGGGGCAGAATTGCAGGAAACCGATTTCAGGAGGTAGACTGGAATTGCATTGAAAGCATAGGAAAAGAGGCAGAACGTCCACAATGATGCACTTGGCCAAAAAGGGCGTATGCGTTTTTTCCTGAATATATTCAGGAAAAAACGCATACGCCCTTTTTGGCCAACCAAGCAAGCTTGCAAAGGAAATCTGCACTACAATGAAGTCTCACTTCTCCCCGGTCAAAAGGGCCATCTGAAAAAAGTGTAAAATCCAGAAAGGCAGGACAGGCCATGGAGAACTGGGAGCCTTGTTATGCTGATGGGCGGGATGTAAATTGCCAACAGACACTCAGGAGAAGTGTATGGTGTTTCCTGAAACATCTAAAAAAAAAGCAACAGAGCCTAGGGCACATCCACTTATGGTCCTATAGCTTAGGGAAATTAAAATCAAAAAGACACAGCCACCCCAAAGTTTGGGACGCCTCCGTTTACAAGAACCTCGTTTACCGTACAAGTTCAATATCACAGAAAGTGAAAAATGGATAAAGAACTTGTGGTACTTACGTACAATGCAGTATCACTCAGCAATGAAATCTATGTCATCAGGCCCGTAGCAGCATAATGAGTGGATTCAGGTACGATGATTCTAACTGAAATAAGTCACACAGAAAAGAAACATCATAAGATATCACTAATACACGGAATGTAAACTTGGCTACACAGGAACTGCATTCCAAAACAGAACAAGGTCTCAAATTTAGAAAACCAACTTATGCTTGCTTAAGGGGAAAGGTGAGTTGGGGTGCTGCATAAAACCAGAGATTGAAATGAGCACAGATAAAGTTCCTTAAGCCAAATATGGAATAGACAAGAGCTACTCCTTGCTCAACGAAATGGACTCAAAACCCCATATTAAACGCCTAAGAATGTACCTGACTAGTAAGTATCTTAAAACCTATGGATTGCTATGTCTCCAAAAGAGAATCAAGCGTGTGTACAGGGGCATAAACGCAGCAGTGATAGGATTGGAGAGGTTCAGTGAGCAAATAAAGACCCTTTGAAGTCATATTGCATGGTACCCATTCCACGGGTTTCAAATACCCAGGTTTAAGGTATTCTTCCTTCAGCTAAAACATGCATGTGGAACCTAGAGTATGATCAACCATGTGATCGGGAGACGTGTTCAAATATGTCTCAGTTTTCGTACCCTGGTACTCGGGTGCAACATTCCAGACGCTTTACTAACACTCTCCCGACTTGGAGAGTCAGTCCCTTTAACCTCCTGTTTGGCCCAGTTTGCAATTTCTGCGGAAGATGAACAGGAATAGCGAGAACCAATGAGAGACTAGCTGGAGGTGTCTGGACGGGCAAATTTAACTCTCATTTCCCACCAGGAAGAGGAATTAACCAAAGGCTCAGCGTGCCGTGCCGGAACCAGATTAGGGCCTGAAGCCATCCTGCGGTGTTGCGGCCAGCTCACAAGAAAGCGAATTGAAGAAAGGAGCTCAGGGGCACTGTAATTCACAAACCTGCAGAGTTATAAATGACAGCTATCGTCCAAAAATAGACTGAAGTAAGGCTGCCAAGAGGACTTGAAAGCGGGGCAGAATTGCAGGAAACCGATTTCAGGAGGTAGACTGGAATTGCATTGAAAGCATAGGAAAAGAGGCAGAACGTCCACAATGATGCACTTGGCCAAAAAGGGCGTATGCGTTTTTTCCTGAATATATTCAGGAAAAAACGCATACGCCCTTTTTGGCCAACCAAGCAAGCTTGCAAAGGAAATCTGCACTACAATGAAGTCTCACTTCCCCCCGGTCAAAAGGGCCATCTGAAAAAAGTGTAAAATCCAGAAAGGCAGGACAGGCCATGGAGAACTGGGAGCCTTGTTATGCTGATGGGCGGGATGTAAATTGCCAACAACCACTCGGGAGAAGTGTATGGTGTTTCCTGAAACATCTAAAAAACAAAGCAACAGAACCTAGGGCACTTCCACTTATGGTCCTATAGCTTAGGGAAATTAAAATCAAAAAGACACAGCCACCCCAAAGTTTGGAACGGCTCTGTTTACAAGAACCTCGTTTACAGTACAAGTTCAACATCGCAGAAAGTGAAAAATGGATAAAGAAGTTGTGGTATTTACTTACAAAGCAATATCACTCAGCAATGAAATCTATGTCATCAGGCCCGTAGCAGCATAATGAGTGGATTCAGGTACGATGATTCTAACTGAAATAAGTCACACAGAAAAGAAACATCATAAGATATCACTAATACACGGAATGTAAACTTGGCTACACAGGAACTGCATTCCAAAACAGAACAAGGTCTCAAATTTAGAAAACCAACTTATGCTTGCTTAAGGGGAAAGGTGAGTTGGGGTGCTGCATAAAACCAGAGATTGAAATGAGCACAGATAAAGTTCCTTAAGCCAAATATGGAATAGACAAGAGCTACTCCTTGCTCAACGAAATGGACTCAAAACCCCATATTAAACGCCTAAGAATGTACCTGACTAGTAAGTATCTTAAAACCTATGGATTGCTATGTCTCCAAAAGAGAATCAAGCGTGTGTACAGGGGCATAAACGCAGCAGTGATAGGATTGGAGAGGTTCAGTGAGCAAATAAAGACCCTTTGAAGTCATATTGCATGGTACCCATTCCACGGGTTTCAAATACCCAGGTTTAAGGTATTCTTCCTTCAGCTAAAACATGCATGTGGAACCTAGAGTATGATCAACCATGTGATCGGGAGACGTGTTCAAATATGTCTCAGTTTTCGTACCCTGGTACTCGGGTGCAACATTCCAGACGCTTTACTAACACTCTCCCCACTTGGAGAGTCAGTCCCTTTAACCTCCTGTTTGGCCCAGTTTGCAATTTCTGCGGAAGATGAACAGGAATAGCGAGAACCAATGAGACACTAGCTGGAGGTGTCTGGACGGGCAAATTTAACTCTCATTTCCCACCAGGAAGAGGAATTAACCAAAGGCTCAGCGTGCCGTGCCGGAACCAGATTAGGGCCTGAAGCCATCCTGCGGTGTTGCGGCCAGCTCACAAGAAAGCGAATTGAAGAAAGGAGCTCAGGGGCACTGTAATTCACAAACCTGCAGAGTTATAAATGACAGCTATCGTCCAAAAATAGACTGAAGTAAGGCTGCCAAGAGGACTTGAAAGCGGGGCAGAATTGCAGGAAACCGATTTCAGGAGGTAGACTGGAATTGCATTGAAAGCATAGGAAAAGAGGCAGAACGTCCACAATGATGCACTTGGCCAAAAAGGGCGTATGCGTTTTTTCCTGAATATATTCAGGAAAAAACGCATACGCCCTTTTTGGCCAACCAAGCAAGCTTGCAAAGGAAATCTGCAGTACAATGAAGTCTCACTTCCCCCCGGTCAAAAGGGCCATCTGAAAAAAGTGTAAAATCCAGAAAGGCAGGACAGGCCATGGAGAACTGGGAGCCTTGTTATGCTGATGGGCGGGATGTAAATTGCCAACAACCACTCGGGAGAAGTGTATGGTGTTTCCTGAAACATCTAAAAAACAAAGCAACAGAACCTAGGGCACTTCCACTTATGGTCCTATAGCTTAGGGAAATTAAAATCAAAAAGACACAGCCACCCCAAAGTTTGGAACGGCTCTGTTTACAAGAACCTCGTTTACAGTACAAGTTCAACATCGCAGAAAGTGAAAAATGGATAAAGAAGTTGTGGTATTTACTTACAAAGCAATATCACTCAGCAATGAAATCTGTGTCATCAGGCCCTTAGCAGCACAATGAGTGGATTCAGGTATGATGATTCTAACTGAAATAAGTCACACAGAAAAAGAAACATCATAAGATATCAGTAATACATGGAATGTAAACTTGGCTACACAGGAACTGATTTACAGAACAGAACAGGGTCTCAAATTTAGAAAACCAACTTATGCTTGCTTCAGGGGAAAGGTGAGTTGGGGTGCTGCATAAAACCAGAGATTGAAATGAGCACAGATAAAGTTCCTTAAGCCAAATATGGAATAGACAAGAGCTACTCCTTGCTCAACGAAATGGACTCAACACCGCATATTAAACGCCTAAGAATGTACCTGACTAGTAAGTATCTTAAAACCTATGGATTGCTATGTCTCCGAAAGAGAATCAAGCATGTGTACAGGGGCATAAACGCAGCAGTGATAGGATTGGAGAGGTTCGGTGAGCAAATGAAGACCCTTTGAAGTCATATTGCATGGTACCCATTCCACGGGTTTCAAATACCCAGGTTTAAGGTATTCTTCCTTCAGCTAAAACATGCATGTGGAACCTAGAGTATGATCAACCATGTGATCGGGAGACGTGTTCAAATATGTCTCAGTTTTCGTACCCTGGTACTCGGGTGCAACATTCCAGACGCTTTACTAACACTCTCCCCACTTGGAGAGTCAGTCCCTTTAACCTCCTGTTTGGCCCAGTTTGCAATTTCTGTGGAAGATGAACAGGAATAGCGAGAACCAATGAGAGACTAGCTGGAGGTGTCTGGATGGGCAAATTTAACTCTCATTTCCCACCAGGAAGAGGAAATAACCAAAGGCTCAGCGTGCCGTGCCGGAACCAGATTAGGGCCTGAAGACATCCTGCGGTGTTGCGGCCATGTCACAAGAAAGCGAGTTAAAGAAAGGAGCTCAGGAGCACTGTAATTCACAAACCTGCAGAGTTATAAATGACAGCTATCGTCCAAAAATATACTGAAGTAAGGCTGCCAAGAGGACTTGAAAGCGGGGCAGAATTGCAGGAAACCGATTTCAGGAGGTAGACTGGAATTGCATTGAAAGCATAGGAAAAGAGGCAGAACGTCCACAATGATGCACTTGGCCAAAAAGGGCGTATGCGTTTTTTCCTGAATATATTCAGGAAAAAACGCATACGCCCTTTTTGGCCAACCAAGCAAGCTTGCAAAGGAAATCTGCACTACAATGAAGTCTCACTTCCCACCGGTCAAAAGGGCCATCTGAAAAAAGTGTAAAATCCAGAAAGGCAGGACAGGCCATGGAGAACTGGGAGCCTTGTTATGCTGATGGGCGGGATGTAAATTACCAACAACCACTCGGGAGAAGTGTATGGTGTTTCCTGAAACATCTAAAAAACAAAGCAACAGTACCTAGGGCACTTCCACTTATGGTCCTATAGCTTAGGGAAATTAAAATCAAAGAGACACAGCCACCCCAAAGTTTGGAACGGCTCTGTTTACAAGAACCTCGTTTACAGTACAAGTTCAACATCGCAGAAAGTGAAAAATGGATAAAGAACTTGTGGTACTTACGTACAATGCAGTATCACTCAGCAATGAAATCTATGTCATCAGGCCCGTAGCAGCATAATGACTGGATTCAGGTACGATGATTCTAACTGAAATAAGTCACACAGAAAAAGAAACATCATAAGATATCACTAATACACGGAATGTAAACTTGGCTACACAGGAACTGAATTACAGAACAGAACAGGGTCTCAAATTTAGAAAACCAACTTATGCTTGCTTAAGGGTAAAGGTGAGTTGGGGTGCTGCATAAAACCAGAGATTGAAATGAGCACAGATAAAGTTCCTTAAGCCAAATATGGAATAGACAAGAGCTACTCCTTGCTCAACGAAATGGACTCAACACCCCATATTAAACGCCTAAGAATGTACCTGACTAGTAAGTATCTTAAAACCTATGGATTGCTATGTCTCCGAAAGAGAATCAAGCATGTGTACAGGGGCATAAACGCAGCAGTGATAGGATTGGAGAGGTTCGGTGAGCAAATGAAGACCCTTTGAAATCATATTGCATGGTACCCATTCCACGGGTTTCAACTACCCAGGTTTAAGGTATTCTTCCTTCAGCTAAAACATGCATGTGGAACCTAGAGTATGATCAACCATGTGATCGGGAGACGTGTTCAAATATGTCTCAGTTTTCCTCCCCTGGTACTCGGGTGCAACATTCCAGACGCTTTACTAACACTCTCCCCACTTGGAGAGTCAGCGCCTTTAACCTCCTGTTTGGCCCAGTTTGCAATTTCTGCAGAAAATGAACAGGAATAGCGAGAACCAATGAGAGACTAGCTGGAGGTGTCTGGACGGGCAAATTTAACTCTCATTTCCCACCAGGAAGAGGAAATAACCAGAGGCTCAGCGTGCCGTGCCGGAACCAGATTAGGGCCTGAAGCCATCCTGCGGTGTTGCGGCCAGGTCACAAGAAAGCAAGTTGAAGAAAGGAGCTCAGGGGCACTGTAATTCACAAACCTGCAGAGTTATAAATGACAGCTATCGTCCAAAAATAGACTGAAGTAAGGCTGCCAAGAGGACTTGAAAGCGGGGCAGAATTGCAGGAAACCGATTTCAGGAGGTAGACTGGAATTGCATTGAAAGCATAGGAAAAGAGGCAGAACGTCCACAATGATGCACTTGGCCAAAAAGGGCGTATGCGTTTTTTCCTGAATATATTCAGGAAAAAACGCATACGCCCTTTTTGGCCAACCAAGCAAGCTTGCAAAGGAAATCTGCACTACAATGAAGTCTCACTTCTCCCCGGTCAAAAGGGCCATCTGAAAAAAGTGTAAAATCCAGAAAGGCAGGACAGGCCATGGAGAACTGGGAGCCTTGTTATGCTGATGGGCGGGATGTAAATTGCCAACAGACCCTCAGGAGAAGTGTATGGTGTTTCCTGAAACATCTAAAAAAAAAGCAACAGAGCCTAGGGCACTTCCACTTATGGTCCTATAGCTTAGGGAAATTAAAATCAAAAAGACACAGCCACCCCAAAATTTGGGACGCCTCCGTTTACAAGAACCTCGTTTACCGTACAAGTTCAATATCACAGAAAGTGAAAAATGGATAAAGAACTTGTGGTACTTACGTACAATGCAGTATCACTCAGCAATGAAATCTATGTCATCAGGCCCGTAGCAGCATAATGAGTGGATTCAGGTACGATGATTCTAACTGAAATAAGTCACACAGAAAAGAAACATCATAAGATATCACTAATACATGGAATGTAAACTTGGCTACACAGGAACTGCATTCCAAAACAGAACAAGGTCTCAAATTTAGAAAACCAACTTATGCTTGCTTAAGGGGAAAGGTGAGTTGGGGTGCTGCATAAAACCAGAGATTGAAATGAGCACAGATAAAGTTCCTTAAGCCAAATATGGAATAGACAAGAGCTACTCCTTGCTCAACGAAATGGACTCAAAACCCCATATTAAACGCCTAAGAATGTACCTGACTAGTAAGTATCTTAAAACCTATGGATTGCTATGTCTCCAAAAGAGAATCAAGCGTGTGTACAGGGGCATAAACGCAGCAGTGATAGGATTGGAGAGGTTCAGTGAGCAAATGAAGACCCTTTGAAGTCATATTGCATGGTACCCATTCCACGGGTTTCAAATACCCAGGTTTAAGGTATTCTTCCTTCAGCTAAAACATGCATGTGGAACCTAGAGTATGATCAACCATGTGATCGGGAGACGTGTTCAAATATGTCTCAGTTTTCGTACCCTGGTACTCGGGTGCAACATTCCAGACGCTTTACTAACACTCTCCCGACTTGGAGAGTCAGTCCCTTTAACCTCCTGTTTGGCCCAGTTTGCAATTTCTGCGGAAGATGAACAGGAATAGCGAGAACCAATGAGAGACTAGCTGGAGGTGTCTGGACGGGCAAATTTAACTCTCATTTCCCACCAGGAAGAGGAATTAACCAAAGGCTCAGCGTGCCGTGCCGGAACCAGATTAGGGCCTGAAGCCATCCTGCGGTGTTGCGGCCAGCTCACAAGAAAGCGAGTTGAAGAAAGGAGCTCAGGGGCACTGTAATTCACAAACCTGCAGAGTTATAAATGACAGCTATCGTCCAAAAATAGACTGAAGTAAGGCTGCCAAGAGGACTTGAAAGCGGGGCAGAATTGCAGGAAACCGATTTCAGGAGGTAGACTGGAATTGCATTGAAAGCATAGGAAAAGAGGCAGAACGTCCACAATGATGCACTTGGCCAAAAAGGGCGTATGCGTTTTTTCCTGAATATATTCAGGAAAAAACGCATACGCCCTTTTTGGCCAACCAAGCAAGCTTGCAAAGGAAATCTGCACTACAATGACGTCTCACTTCCCCCCGGTCAAAAGGGCCATCTGAAAAAAGTGTAAAATCCAGAAAGGCAGGACAGGCCATGGAGAACTGGGAGCCTTGTTATGCTGATGGGCGGGATGTAAATTGCCAACAACCACTCGGGAGAAGTGTATGGTGTTTCCTGAAACATCTAAAAAACAAAGCAACAGAACCTAGGGCACTTCCACTTATGGTCCTATAGCTTAGGGAAATTAAAATCAAAAAGACACAGCCACCCCAAAGTTTGGAACGGCTCTGGCTCTGTTTACAAGAACCTCGTTTACAGTACAAGTTCAACATCGCAGAAAGTGAAAAATGGATAAAGAAGTTGTGGTATTTACTTACAAAGCAATATCACTCAGCAATGAAATCTGTGTCATCAGGCCCTTAGCAGCACAATGAGTGGATTCAGGTATGATGATTCTAACTGAAATAAGTCACACAGAAAAAGAAACATCATAAGATATCAGTAATACACGGAATGTAAACTTGGCTACACAGGAACTGAATTACAGAACAGAACAGGGTCTCAAATTTAGAAAACCAACTTATGCTTGCTTAAGGGGAAAGGTGAGTTGGGGTGCTGCATAAAACCAGAGATTGAAATGAGCACAGATAAAGTTCCTTAAGCAAAATATGGAATAGACAAGAGCTACTCCTTGCTCAACGAAATGGACTCAACACCCCATATTAAACGCCTAAGAATGTACCTGACTAGTAAGTATCTTAAAACCTATGGATTGCTATGTCTCCGAAAGAGAATCAAGCATGTGTACAGGGGCATAAACGCAGCAGTGATAGGATTGGAGAGGTTCGGTGAGCAAATGAAGACCCTTTGAAGTCATATTGCATGGTACCCATTCCACGGGTTTCAAATACCCAGGTTTAAGGTATTCTTCCTTCAGCTAAAACATGCATGTGGAACCTAGAGTATGATCAACCATGTGATCGGGAGACGTGTTCAAATATGTCTCAGTTTTCCTCCCCTGGTACTCGGGTGCAACATTCCAGACACTTTACTAACACTCTCCCGACTTGGAGAGTCAGTCCCTTTAACCTCCTGTTTGGCCCAGTTTGCAATTTCTGTGGAAGATGAACAGGAATAGCGAGAACCAATGAGAGACTAGCTGGAGGTGTCTGGATGGGCAAATTTAACTCTCATTTCCCACCAGGAAGAGGAAATAACCAAAGGCTCAGCGTGCCGTGCCGGAACCAGATTAGGGCCTGAAGACATCCTGCGGTGTTGCGGCCATGTCACAAGAAAGCGAGTTAAAGAAAGGAGCTCAGGAGCACTGTAATTCACAAACCTGCAGAGTTATAAACGACAGCTATCGTCCAAAAATATACTGAAGTAAGGCTGCCAAGAGGACTTGAAAGCGGGGCAGAATTGCAGGAAACCGATTTCAGGAGGTAGACTGGAATTGCATTGAAAGCATAGGAAAAGAGGCAGAACGTCCACAATGATGCACTTGGCCAAAAAGGGCGTATGCGTTTTTTCCTGAATATATTCAGGAAAAAACGCATACGCCCTTTTTGGCCAACCAAGCAAGCTTGCAAAGGAAATCTGCACTACAATGAAGTCTCACTTCCCACCGGTCAAAAGGGCCATCTGAAAAAAGTGTAAAATCCAGAAAGGCAGGACAGGCCACGGAGAACTGGGAGCCTTGTTATGCTGATGGGCGGGATGTAAATTGCCAACAGACACTCAGGAGAAGTATGGTGTTTCCTGAAACATCTAAAAAAAAAGCAACAGAGCCTAGGGCACTTCCACTTATGGTCCTATAGCTTAGGGAAATTAAAATCAAAAAGACACAGCCACCCCAAAGTTTGGGACGCCTCCGTTTACAAGAACCTCGTTTACCGTACAAGTTCAATATCACAGAAAGTGAAAAATGGATAAAGAACTTGTGGTACTTACGTACAATGCAGTATCACTCAGCAATGAAATCTATGTCATCAGGCCCGTAGCAGCATAATGAGTGGATTCAGGTACGATGATTCTAACTGAAATAAGTCACACAGAAAAGAAACATCATAAGATATCACTAATACACGGAATGTAAACTTGGCTACACAGGAACTGCATTCCAAAACAGAACAAGGTCTCAAATTTAGAAAACCAACTTATGCTTGCTTAAGGGGAAAGGTGAGTTGGGGTGCTGCATAAAACCAGAGATTGAAATGAGCACAGATAAAGTTCCTTAAGCCAAATATGGAATAGACAAGAGCTACTCCTTGCTCAACGAAATGGACTCAAAACCCCATATTAAACGCCTAAGAATGTACCTGACTAGTAAGTATCTTAAAACCTATGGATTGCTATGTCTCCAAAAGAGAATCAAGCGTGTGTACAGGGGCATAAACGCAGCAGTGATAGGATTGGAGAGGTTCAGTGAGCAAATGAAGACCCTTTGAAGTCATATTGCATGGTACCCATTCCACGGGTTTCAAATACCCAGGTTTAAGGTATTCTTCCTTCAGCTAAAACATGCATGTGGAACCTAGAGTATGATCAACCATGTGATCGGGAGACGTGTTCAAATATGTCTCAGTTTTCGTACCCTGGTACTCGGGTGCAACATTCCAGACGCTTTACTAACACTCTCCCGACTTGGAGAGTCAGTCCCTTTAACCTCCTGTTTGGCCCAGTTTGCAATTTCTGCGGAAGATGAACAGGAATAGCGAGAACCAATGAGAGACTAGCTGGAGGTGTCTGGACGGGCAAAGTTAACTCTCATTTCCCACCAGGAAGAGGAATTAACCAAAGGCTCAGCGTGCCGTGCCGGAACCAGATTAGGGCCTGAAGCCATCCTGCGGTGTTGCGGCCAGCTCACAAGAAAGCGAGTTGAAGAAAGGAGCTCAGGGGCACTGTAATTCACAAACCTGCAGAGTTATAAATGACAGCTATCGTCCAAAAATAGACTGAAGTAAGGCTGCCAAGAGGACTTGAAAGCGGGGCAGAATTGCAGGAAACCGATTTCAGGAGGTAGACTGGAATTGCATTGAAAGCATAGGAAAAGAGGCAGAACGTCCACAATGATGCACTTGGCCAAAAAGGGCGTATGCGTTTTTTCCTGAATATATTCAGGAAAAAACGCATACGCCCTTTTTGGCCAACCAAGCAAGCTTGCAAAGGAAATCTGCACTACAATGAAGTCTCACTTCCCCCCGGTCAAAAGGGCCATCTGAAAAAAGTGTAAAATCCAGAAAGGCAGGACAGGCCATGGAGAACTGGGAGCCTTGTTATGCTGATGGGCGGGATGTAAATTGCCAACAACCACTCGGGAGAAGTGTATGGTGTTTCCTGAAACATCTAAAAAACAAAGCAACAGAACCTAGGGCACTTCCACTTATGGTCCTATAGCTTAGGGAAATTAAAATCAAAAAGACACAGCCACCCCAAAGTTTGGAACAGCTCTGTTTACAAGAACCTCGTTTACAGTACAAGTTCAACATCGCAGAAAGTGAAAAATGGATAAAGAAGTTGTGGTATTTACTTACAAAGCAATATCACTCAGCAATGAAATCTGTGTCATCAGGCCCTTAGCAGCACAATGAGTGGATTCAGGTATGATGATTCTAACTGAAATAAGTCACACAGAAAAAGAAACATCATAAGATATCAGTAATACACGGAATGTAAACTTGGCTACACAGGAACTGAATTACAGAACAGAACAGGGTCTCAAATTTAGAAAACCAACTTATGCTTGCTTAAGGGGAAAGGTGAGTTGGGGTGCTGCATAAAACCAGAGATTGAAATGAGCACAGATAAAGTTCCTTAAGCCAAATATGGAATAGACAAGAGCTACTCCTTGCTCAACGAAATGGACTCAACACCGCATATTAAACGCCTAAGAATGTACCTGACTAGTAAGTATCTTAAAACCTATGGATTGCTATGTCTCCGAAAGAGAATCAAGCATGTGTACAGGGGCATAAACGCAGCAGTGATAGGATTGGAGAGGTTCGGTGAGCAAATGAAGACCCTTTGAAGTCATATTGCATGGTACCCATTCCACGGGTTTCAAATACCCAGGTTTAAGGTATTCTTCCTTCAGCTAAAACATGCATGTGGAACCTAGAGTATGATCAACCATGTGATCGGGAGACGTGTTCAAATATGTCTCAGTTTTCCTCCCCTGGTACTCGGGTGCAACATTCCAGACGCTTTACTAACACTCTCCCGACTTGGAGAGTCAGTCCCTTTAACCTCCTGTTTGGCCCAGTTTGCAATTTCTGCGGAAGATGAACAGGAATAGCGAGAACCAATGAGAGACTAGCTGGAGGTGTCTGGACGGGCAAATTTAACTCTCATTTCCCACCAGGAAGAGGAATTAACCAAAGGCTCAGCGTGCCGTGCCGGAACCAGATTAGGGCCTGAAGCCATCCTGCGGTGTTGCGGCCAGCTCACAAGAAAGCGAGTTGAAGAAAGGAGCTCAGGGGCACTGTAATTCACAAACCTGCAGAGTTATAAATGACAGCTATCGTCCAAAAATAGACTGAAGTAAGGCTGCCAAGAGGACTTGAAAGCGGGGCAGAATTGCAGGAAACTGATTTCAGGAGGTAGACTGGAATTGCATTGAAAGCATAGGAAAAGAGGCAGAACGTCCACAATGATGCACTTGGCCAAAAAGGGCGTATGCGTTTTTTCCTGAATATATTCAGGAAAAAACGCATACGCCCTTTTTGGCCAACCAAGCAAGCTTGCAAAGGAAATCTGCACTACAATGAAGTCTCACTTCCCCCCGGTCAAAAGGGCCATCTGAAAAAAGTGTAAAATCCAGAAAGGCAGGACAGGCCATGGAGAACTGGGAGCCTTGTTATGCTGATGGGCGGGATGTAAATTGCCAACAACCACTCGGGAGAAGTGTATGGTGTTTCCTGAAACATCTAAAAAACAAAGCAACAGAACCTAGGGCACTTCCACTTATGGTCCTATAGCTTAGGGAAATTAAAATCAAAAAGACACAGCCACCCCAAAGTTTGGAACGGCTCTGTTTACAAGAACCTCGTTTACAGTACAAGTTCAACATCGCAGAAAGTGAAAAATGGATAAAGAAGTTGTGGTATTTACTTACAAAGCAATATCACTCAGCAATGAAATCTGTGTCATCAGGCCCTTAGCAGCACAATGAGTGGATTCAGGTATGATGATTCTAACTGAAATAAGTCACACAGAAAAAGAAACATCATAAGATATCAGTAATACACGGAATGTAAACTTGGCTACACAGGAACTGAATTACAGAACAGAACAGGGTCTCAAATTTAGAAAACCAACTTATGCTTGCTTAAGGGGAAAGGTGAGTTTGGGTGCTGCATAAAACCAGAGATTGAAATGAGCACAGATAAAGTTCCTTAAGCCAAATATGGAATAGACAAGAGCTACTCCTTGCTCAACGAAATGGACTCAACACCGCATATTAAACGCCTAAGAATGTACCTGACTAGTAAGTATCTTAAAACCTATGGATTGCTATGTCTCCGAAAGAGAATCAAGCATGTGTACAGGGGCATAAACGCAGCAGTGATAGGATTGGAGAGGTTCGGTGAGCAAATGAAGACCCTTTGAAGTCATATTGCATGGTACCCATTCCACGGGTTTCAAATACCCAGGTTTAAGGTATTCTTCCTTCAGCTAAAACATGCATGTGGAACCTAGAGTATGATCAACCATGTGATCGGGAGACGTGTTCAAATATGTCTCAGTTTTCCTCCCCTGGTACTCGGGTGCAACATTCCAGACGCTTTACTAACACTCTCCCCACTTGGAGAGTCAGTCCCTTTAACCTCCTGTTTGGCCCAGTTTGCAATTTCTGTGGAAGATGAACAGGAATAGCGAGAACCAATGAGAGACTAGCTGGAGGTGTCTGGACGGGCAAATTTAACTCTCATTTCCCACCAGGAAGAGGAAATAACCAAAGGCTCAGCGTGCCGTGCCGGAACCAGATTAGGGCCTGAAGACATCCTGCGGTGTTGCGGCCATGTCACAAGAAAGCGAGTTAAAGAAAGGAGCTCAGGAGCACTGTAATTCACAAACCTGCAGAGTTATAAACGACAGCTATCGTCCAAAAATATACTGAAGTAAGGCTGCCAAGAGGACTTGAAAGCGGGGCAGAATTGCAGGAAACCGATTTCAGGAGGTAGACTGGAATTGCATTGAAAGCATAGGAAAAGAGGCAGAACGTCCACAATGATGCACTTGGCCAAAAAGGGCGTATGCGTTTTTTCCTGAATATATTCAGGAAAAAACGCATACGCCCTTTTTGGCCAACCAAGCAAGCTTGCAAAGGAAATCTGCACTACAATGAAGTCTCACTTCCCACCGGTCAAAAGGGCCATCTGAAAAAAGTGTAAAATCCAGAAAGGCAGGACAGGCCATGGAGAACTGGGAGCCTTGTTATGCTGATGGGCGGGATGTAAATTACCAACAGACACTCAGGAGAAGTGTATGGTGTTTCCTGAAACATCTAAAAAACAAAGCAACAGAGCCTAGGGCACTTCCACTTATGGTCCTATAGCTTAGGGAAATTAAAATCAAAAAGACACAGCCACCCAAAAGTTTGGAACGGCTCTGTTTACAAGAACCTCGTTTACAGTACAAGTTCAACATCGCAGAAATTGAAAAATGGATAAAGAAGTTGTGGTATTTACTTACAAAGCAATATCACTCAGCAATGAAATCTGTGTCATCAGGCCCTTAGCAGCACAATGAGTGGATTCAGGTATGATGATTCTAACTGAAATAAGTCACACAGAAAAAGAAACATCATAAGATATCAGTAATACACGGAATGTAAACTTGGCTACACAGGAACTGAATTACAGAACAGAACAGGGTCTCAAATTTAGAAAACCAACTTATGCTTGCTTAAGGGGAAAGGTGAGTTGGGGTGCTGCATAAAACCAGAGATTGAAATGAGCACAGATAAAGTTCCTTAAGTCAAATATGGAATAGACAAGAGCTACTCCTTGCTCAACGAAATGGACTCAACACCCCATATTAAACGCCTAAGAATGTACCTGACTAGTAAGTATCTTAAAACCTATGGATTGCTATGTCTCCGAAAGAGAATCAAGCATGTGTACAGGGGCATAAACGCAGCAGTGATAGGATTGGAGAGGTTCGGTGAGCAAATGAAGACCCTTTGAAGTCATATTGCATGGTACCCATTCCACGGGTTTCAACTACCCAGGTTTTAGGTATTCTTCCATCAGCTAAAACATGCATGTGGAACCCAAGTATGATCAACCATGCGAACGGGAGACGTGTTCAAATATGTCTCAGTTTTCCTCCCCTGGTACTCGGGTGCAACATTCCAGACGCTTTACTAACACTCTCCCGACTTGGAGAGTCAGCCCCTTTAACCTCCTGTTTGGCCCAGTTTGCAATTTCTGCGGAAGATGAACAGGAATAGCGAGAACCAATGAGAGACTAGCTGGAGGTGTCTGGACGGGCAAATTTAACTCTCATTTCCCACCAGGAAGAGGAATTAACCAAAGGCTCAGCGTGCCGTGCCGGAACCAGATTAGGGCCTGAAGCCATCCTGCGGTGTTGTGGCCAGGTCACAAGAAAGCGAGTTGAAGAAAGGAGCTCAGGGGCACTGTAATTCACAAACCTGCAGAGTTATAAATGACAGCTATCGTCCAAAAATAGACTGAAGTAAGGCTGCCAAGTGGACTTGAAAGCGGGGCAGAATTGCAGGAAACCGATTTCAGGAGGTAGACTGGAATTGCATTGAAAGCATAGGAAAAGAGGCAGAACGTCCACAATGATGCACTTGGCCAAAAAGGGCGTATGCGTTTTTTCCTGAATATATTCAGGAAAAAACGCATACGCCCTTTTTGGCCAACCAAGCAAGCTTGCAAAGGAAATCTGCACTACAATGAAGTCTCACTTCCCCCCGGTCAAAAGGGCCATCTGAAAAAAGTGTAAAATCCAGAAAGGCAGGACAGGCCATGGAGAACTGGGAGCCTTGTTATGCTGATGGGCGGGATGTAAATTGCCAACAACCACTCGGGAGAAGTGTATGGTGTTTCCTGAAACATCTAAAAAACAAAGCAACAGAACCTAGGGCACTTCCACTTATGGTCCTATAGCTTAGGGAAATTAAAATCAAAAAGACACAGCCACCCCAAAGTTTGGAACGGCTCTGTTTACAAGAACCTCGTTTACAGTACAAGTTCAACATCGCAGAAAGTGAAAAATGGATAAAGAACTTGTGGTACTTACGTACAATGCAGTATCACTCAGCAATGAAATCTATGTCATCAGGCCCGTAGCAGCATAATGACTGGATTCAGGTACGATGATTCTAACTGAAATAAGTCACACAGAAAAAGAAACATCATAAGATATCACTAATACACGGAATGTAAACTTGGCTACACAGGAACTGAATTACAGAACAGAACAGGGTCTCAAATTTAGAAAACCAACTTATGCTTGCTTAAGGGTAAAGGTGAGTTGGGGTGCTGCATAAAACCAGAGATTGAAATGAGCACAGATAAAGTTACTTAAGCCAAATATGGAATAGACAAGAGCTACTCCTTGCTCAACGAAATGGACTCAACACCCCATATTAAACGCCTAAGAATGTACCTGACTAGTAAGTATCTTAAAACCTATGGATTGCTATGTCTCCGAAAGAGAATCAAGCATGTGTACAGGGGCATAAACGCAGCAGTGATAGGATTGGAGAGGTTCGGTGAGCAAATGAAGACCCTTTGAAGTCATATTGCATGGTACCCATTCCACGGGTTTCAACTACCCAGGTTTTAGGTATTCTTCCATCAGCTAAAACATGCATGTGGAACCCAAGTATGATCAACCATGCGAACGGGAGACGTGTTCAAATATGTCTCAGTTTTCCTCCCCTGGTACTCGGGTGCAACATTCCAGACGCTTTACTAACACTCTCCCGACTTGGAGAGTCAGCCCCTTTAACCTCCTGTTTGGCCCAGTTTGCAATTTCTGCGGAAGATGAACAGGAATAGCGAGAACCAATGAGAGACTAGCTGGAGGTGTCTGGACGGGCAAATTTAACTCTCATTTCCCACCAGGAAGAGGAATTAACCAAAGGCTCAGCGTGCCGTGCCGGAACCAGATTAGGGCCTGAAGCCATCCTGCGGTGTTGTGGCCAGGTCACAAGAAAGCGAGTTGAAGAAAGGAGCTCAGGGGCACTGTAATTCACAAACCTGCAGAGTTATAAATGACAGCTATCGTCCAAAAATAGACTGAAGTAAGGCTGCCAAGTGGACTTGAAAGCGGGGCAGAATTGCAGGAAACCGATTTCAGGAGGTAGACTGGAATTGCATTGAAAGCATAGGAAAAGAGGCAGAACGTCCACAATGATGCACTTGGCCAAAAAGGGCGTATGCGTTTTTTCCTGAATATATTCAGGAAAAAACGCATACGCCCTTTTTGGCCAACCAAGCAAGCTTGCAAAGGAAATCTGCACTACAATGAAGTCTCACTTCCCCCCGGTCAAAAGGGCCATCTGAAAAAAGTGTAAAATCCAGAAAGGCAGGACAGGCCATGGAGAACTGGGAGCCTTGTTATGCTGATGGGCGGGATGTAAATTGCCAACAACCACTCGGGAGAAGTGTATGGTGTTTCCTGAAACATCTAAAAAACAAAGCAACAGAACCTAGGGCACTTCCACTTATGGTCCTATAGCTTAGGGAAATTAAAATCAAAAAGACACAGCCACCCCAAAGTTTGGAACGGCTCTGTTTACAAGAACCTCGTTTACAGTACAAGTTCAACATCGCAGAAAGTGAAAAATGGATAAAGAACTTGTGGTACTTACGTACAATGCAGTATCACTCAGCAATGAAATCTATGTCATCAGGCCCGTAGCAGCATAATGACTGGATTCAGGTACGATGATTCTAACTGAAATAAGTCACACAGAAAAAGAAACATCATAAGATATCACTAATACACGGAATGTAAACTTGGCTACACAGGAACTGAATTACAGAACAGAACAGGGTCTCAAATTTAGAAAACCAACTTATGCTTGCTTAAGGGTAAAGGTGAGTTGGGGTGCTGCATAAAACCAGAGATTGAAATGAGCACAGATAAAGTTACTTAAGCCAAATATGGAATAGACAAGAGCTACTCCTTGCTCAACGAAATGGACTCAACACCCCATATTAAACGCCTAAGAATGTACCTGACTAGTAAGTATCTTAAAACCTATGGATTGCTATGTCTCCGAAAGAGAATCAAGCATGTGTACAGGGGCATAAACGCAGCAGTGATAGGATTGGAGAGGTTCGGTGAGCAAATGAAGACCCTTTGAAGTCATATTGCATGGTACCCATTCCACGGGTTTCAACTACCCAGGTTTAAGGTATTCTTCCTTCAGCTAAAACATGCATGTGGAACCTAGAGTATGATCAACCATGTGATCGGGAGACGTGTTCAAATATGTCTCAGTTTTCCTCCCCTGGTACTCGGGTGCAACATTCCAGACGCTTTACTAACACTCTCCCCACTTGGAGAGTCAGCGCCTTTAACCTCCTGTTTGGCCCAGTTTGCAATTTCTGCAGAAGATGAACAGGAATAGCGAGAACCAATGAGAGGCTAGCTGGAGGTGTCTGGACGGGCAAATTTAACTCTCATTTCCCACCAGGAAGAGGAAATAACCAAAGGCTCAGTGTGCCGAGCCGGACCAGATTAGGGCCTGAAGCCATCCTGCAGTGTTGTGGCCAGCTCAAACAAAAGCGAGTTGAAGAAAGGAGCTCAGGGGCACTGTAATTCACAAACCTGCAGAGTTATAAATGACAGCTATCGTCCAAAAATAGACTGAAGTAAGGCTGCCAAGAGGACTTGAAAGCGGGGCAGAATTGCAGGAAACCGATTTCAGGAGGTAGACTGGAATTGCATTGAAAGCATAGGAAAAGAGGCAGAACGTCCACAATGATGCACTTGGCCAAAAAGGGCGTATGCGTTTTTTCCTGAATATATTCAGGAAAAAACGCATACGCCCTTTTTGGCCAACCAAGCAAGCTTGCAAAGGAAATCTGCACTACAATGAAGTCTCACTTCTCCCCGGTCAAAAGGGCCATCTGAAAAAAGTGTAAAATCCAGAAAGGCAGGACAGGCCATGGAGAACTGGGAGCCTTGTTATGCTGATGGGCGGGATGTAAATTGCCAACAGACCCTCAGGAGAAGTGTATGGTGTTTCCTGAAACATCTAAAAAAAAAGCAACAGAGCCTAGGGCACTTCCACTTATGGTCCTATAGCTTAGGGAAATTAAAATCAAAAAGACACAGCCACCCCAAAGTTTGGGACGCCTCCGTTTACAAGAACCTCGTTTACCGTACAAGTTCAATATCACAGAAAGTGAAAAATGGATAAAGAACTTGTGGTACTTACGTACAATGCAGTATCACTCAGCAATGAAATCTATGTCATCAGGCCCGTAGCAGCATAATGAGTGGATTCAGGTACGATGATTCTAACTGAAATAAGTCACACAGAAAAGAAACATCATAAGATATCACTAATACACGGAATGTAAACTTGGCTACACAGGAACTGCATTCCAAAACAGAACAAGGTCTCAAATTTAGAAAACCAACTTATGCTTGCTTAAGGGGAAAGGTGAGTTGGGGTGCTGCATAAAACCAGAGATTGAAATGAGCACAGATAAAGTTCCTTAAGCCAAATATGGAATAGACAAGAGCTACTCCTTGCTCAACGAAATGGACTCAAAACCCCATATTAAACGCCTAAGAATGTACCTGACTAGTAAGTATCTTAAAACCTATGGATTGCTATGTCTCCAAAAGAGAATCAAGCGTGTGTACAGGGGCATAAACGCAGCAGTGATAGGATTGGAGAGGTTCAGTGAGCAAATGAAGACCCTTTGAAGTCATATTGCATGGTACCCATTCCACGGGTTTCAAATACCCAGGTTTAAGGTATTCTTCCTTCAGCTAAAACATGCATGTGGAACCTAGAGTATGATCAACCATGTGATCAGGAGACGTGTTCAAATATGTCTCAGTTTTCGTACCCTGGTACTCGGGTGCAACATTCCAGACGCTTTACTAACACTCTCCCGACTTGGAGAGTCAGTCCCTTTAACCTCCTGTTTGGCCCAGTTTGCAATTTCTGCGGAAGATGAACAGGAATAGCGAGAACCAATGAGAGACTAGCTGGAGGTGTCTGGACGGGCAAATTTAACTCTCATTTCCCACCAGGAAGAGGAATTAACCAAAGGCTCAGCGTGCCGTGCCGGAACCAGATTAGGGCCGGAAGCCATCCTGCGGTGTTGCGGCCAGCTCAAAAGAAAGCGAGTTGAAGAAAGGAGCTCAGGGGCACTGTAATTCACAAACCTGCAGAGTTATAAATGACAGCTATCGTCCAAAAATAGACTGAAGTAAGGCTGCCAAGAGGACTTGAAAGCGGGGCAGAATTGCAGGAAACCGATTTCAGGAGGTAGACTGGAATTGCATTGAAAGCATAGGAAAAGAGGCAGAACGTCCACAATGATGCACTTGGCCAAAAAGGGCGTATGCGTTTTTTCCTGAATATATTCAGGAAAAAACGCATACGCCCTTTTTGGCCAACCAAGCAAGCTTGCAAAGGAAATCTGCACTACAATGACGTCTCACTTCCCCCCGGTCAAAAGGGCCATCTGAAAAAAGTGTAAAATCCAGAAAGGCAGGACAGGCCATGGAGAACTGGGAGCCTTGTTATGCTGATGGGCGGGATGTAAATTGCCAACAACCACTCGGGAGAAGTGTATGGTGTTTCCTGAAACATCTAAAAAACAAAGCAACAGAACCTAGGGCACTTCCACTTATGGTCCTATAGCTTAGGGAAATTAAAATCAAAAAGACACAGCCACCCCAAAGTTTGGAACGGCTCTGTTTACAAGAACCTCGTTTACAGTACAAGTTCAACATCGCAGAAAGTGAAAAATGGATAAAGAAGTTGTGGTATTTACTTACAAAGCAATATCACTCAGCAATGAAATCTGTGTCATCAGGCCCTTAGCAGCACAATGAGTGGATTCAGGTATGATGATTCTAACTGAAATAAGTCACACAGAAAAAGAAACATCATAAGATATCAGTAATACACGGAATGTAAACTTGGCTACACAGGAACTGAATTACAGAACAGAACAGGGTCTCAAATTTAGAAAACCAACTTATGCTTGCTTAAGGGGAAAGGTGAGTTGGGGTGCTGCATAAAACCAGAGATTGAAATGAGCACAGATAAAGTTCCTTAAGCAAAATATGGAATAGACAAGAGCTACTCCTTGCTCAACGAAATGGACTCAACACCCCATATTAAACGCCTAAGAATGTACCTGACTAGTAAGTATCTTAAAACCTATGGATTGCTATGTCTCCGAAAGAGAATCAAGCATGTGTACAGGGGCATAAACGCAGCAGTGATAGGATTGGAGAGGTTCGGTGAGCAAATGAAGACCCTTTGAAGTCATATTGCATGGTACCCATTCCACGGGTTTCAAATACCCAGGTTTAAGGTATTCTTCCTTCAGCTAAAACATGCATGTGGAACCTAGAGTATGATCAACCATGTGATCGGGAGACGTGTTCAAATATGTCTCAGTTTTCCTCCCCTGGTACTCGGGTGCAACATTCCAGACACTTTACTAACACTCTCCCGACTTGGAGAGTCAGTCCCTTTAACCTCCTGTTTGGCCCAGTTTGCAATTTCTGTGGAAGATGAACAGGAATAGCGAGAACCAATGAGAGACTAGCTGGAGGTGTCTGGATGGGCAAATTTAACTCTCATTTCCCACCAGGAAGAGGAAATAACCAAAGGCTCAGCGTGCCGTGCCGGAACCAGATTAGGGCCTGAAGACATCCTGCGGTGTTGCGGCCATGTCACAAGAAAGCGAGTTAAAGAAAGGAGCTCAGGAGCACTGTAATTCACAAACCTGCAGAGTTATAAACGACAGCTATCGTCCAAAAATATACTGAAGTAAGGCTGCCAAGAGGACTTGAAAGCGGGGCAGAATTGCAGGAAACCGATTTCAGGAGGTAGACTGGAATTGCATTGAAAGCATAGGAAAAGAGGCAGAACGTCCACAATGATGCACTTGGCCAAAAAGGGCGTATGCGTTTTTTCCTGAATATATTCAGGAAAAAACGCATACGCCCTTTTTGGCCAACCAAGCAAGCTTGCAAAGGAAATCTGCACTACAATGAAGTCTCACTTCCCACCGGTCAAAAGGGCCATCTGAAAAAAGTGTAAAATCCAGAAAGGCAGGACAGGCCACGGAGAACTGGGAGCCTTGTTATGCTGATGGGCGGGATGTAAATTACCAACAACCACTCGGGAGAAGTGTATGGTGTTTCCTGAAACATCTAAAAAACAAAGCAACAGAACCTAGGGCACTTCCACTTATGGTCCTATAGCTTAGGGAAATTAAAATCAAAGAGACACAGCCACCCCAAAGTTTGGAACGGCTCTGTTTACAAGAACCTCGTTTACAGTACAAGTTCAACATCGCAGAAAGTGAAAAATGGATAAAGAACTTGTGGTACTTACGTACAATGCAGTATCACTCAGCAATGAAATCTATGTCATCAGGCCCGTAGCAGCATAATGACTGGATTCAGGTACGATGATTCTAACTGAAATAAGTCACACAGAAAAAGAAACATCATAAGATATCACTAATACACGGAATGTAAACTTGGCTACACAGGAACTGAATTACAGAACAGAACAGGGTCTCAAATTTAGAAAACCAACTTATGCTTGCTTAAGGGTAAAGGTGAGTTGGGGTGCTGCATAAAACCAGAGATTGAAATGAGCACAGATAAAGTTCCTTAAGCCAAATATGGAATAGACAAGAGCTACTCCTTGCTCAACGAAATGGACTCAACACCCCATATTAAACGCCTAAGAATGTACCTGACTAGTAAGTATCTTAAAACCTATGGATTGCTATGTCTCCGAAAGAGAATCAAGCATGTGTACAGGGGCATAAACGCAGCAGTGATAGGATTGGAGAGGTTCGGTGAGCAAATGAAGACCCTTTGAAGTCATATTGCATGGTACCCATTCCACGGGTTTCAACTACCCAGGTTTAAGGTATTCTTCCTTCAGCTAAAACATGCATGTGGAACCTAGAGTATGATCAACCATGTGATCGGAAGACGTGTTCAAATATGTCTCAGTTTTCCTCCCCTGGTACTCGGGTGCAACATTCCAGACGCTTTACTAACACTCTTCCCACTTGGAGAGTCAGCGCCTTTAACCTCCTGTTTGGCCCAGTTTGCAATTTCTGCAGAAGATGAACAGGAATAGCGAGAACCAATGAGAGACTAGCTGGAGGTGTCTGGACGGGCAAATTTAACTCTCATTTCCCACCAGGAAGAGGAAATAACCAGAGGCTCAGCGTGCCGTGCCGGAACCAGATTAGGGCCTGAAGCCATCATGCGGTGTTGCGGCCAGGTCACAAGAAAGCGAGTTGAAGAAAGGAGCTCAGGGGCACTGTAATTCACAAACCTGCAGAGTTATAAATGACAGCTATCGTCCAAAAATAGACTGAAGTAAGGCTGCCAAGAGGACTTGAAAGCGGGGCAGAATTGCAGGAAACCGATTTCAGGAGGTAGACTGGAATTGCATTGAAAGCATAGGAAAAGAGGCAGAACGTCCACAATGATGCACTTGGCCAAAAAGGGCGTATGCGTTTTTTCCTGAATATATTCAGGAAAAAACGCATACGCCCTTTTTGGCCAACCAAGCAAGCTTGCAAAAGAAATGTGCACTACAATGAAGTCTCACTTCTCCCCGGTCAAAAGGGCCATCTGAAAAAAGTGTAAAATCCAGAAAGGCAGGACAGGCCATGGAGAACTGGGAGCCTTGTTATGCTGATGGGCGGGATGTAAATTGCCAACAGACACTCAGGAGAAGTATGGTGTTTCCTGAAACATCTAAAAAAAAAGCAACAGAGCCTAGGGCACTTCCACTTATGGTCCTATAGCTTAGGGAAATTAAAATCAAAAAGACACAGCCACCCCAAAGTTTGGGACGCCTCCGTTTACAAGAACCTCGTTTACCGTACAAGTTCAATATCACAGAAAGTGAAAAATGGATAAAGAACTTGTGGTACTTACGTACAATGCAGTATCACTCAGCAATGAAATCTATGTCATCAGGCCCGTAGCAGCATAATGAGTGGATTCAGGTACGATGATTCTAACTGAAATAAGTCACACAGAAAAGAAACATCATAAGATATCACTAATACACGGAATGTAAACTTGGCTACACAGGAACTGCATTCCAAAACAGAACAAGGTCTCAAATTTAGAAAACCAACTTATGCTTGCTTAAGGGGAAAGGTGAGTTGGGGTGCTGCATAAAACCAGAGATTGAAATGAGCACAGATAAAGTTCCTTAAGCCAAATATGGAATAGACAAGAGCTACTCCTTGCTCAACGAAATGGACTCAACACCGCATATTAAACGCCTAAGAATGTACCTGACTAGTAAGTATCTTAAAACCTATGGATTGCTATGTCTCCGAAAGAGAATCAAGCATGTGTACAGGGGCATAAACGCAGCAGTGATAGGATTGGAGAGGTTCGGTGAGCAAATGAAGACCCTTTGAAGTCATATTGCATGGTACCCATTCCACGGGTTTCAAATACCCAGGTTTAAGGTATTCTTCCTTCAGCTAAAACATGCATGTGGAACCTAGAGTATGATCAACCATGTGATCGGGAGACGTGTTCAAATATGTCTCAGTTTTCCTCCCCTGGTACTCGGGTGCAACATTCCAGACGCTTTACTAACACTCTCCCCACTTGGAGAGTCAGTCCCTTTAACCTCCTGTTTGGCCCAGTTTGCAATTTCTGTGGAAGATGAACAGGAATAGCGAGAACCAATGAGAGACTAGCTGGAGGTGTCTGGATGGGCAAATTTAACTCTCATTTCCCACCAGGAAGAGGAAATAACCAAAGGCTCAGCGTGCCGTGCCGGAACCAGATTAGGGCCTGAAGACATCCTGCGGTGTTGCGGCCATGTCACAAGAAAGCGAGTTAAAGAAAGGAGCTCAGGAGCACTGTAATTCACAAACCTGCAGAGTTATAAACGACAGCTATCGTCCAAAAATATACTGAAGTAAGGCTGCCAAGAGGACTTGAAAGCGGGGCAGAATTGCAGGAAACCGATTTCAGGAGGTAGACTGGAATTGCATTGAAAGCATAGGAAAAGAGGCAGAACGTCCACAATGATGCACTTGGCCAAAAAGGGCGTATGCGTTTTTTCCTGAATATATTCAGGAAAAAACGCATACGCCCTTTTTGGCCAACCAAGCAAGCTTGCAAAGGAAATCTGCACTACAATGAAGTCTCACTTCCCACCGGTCAAAAGGGCCATCTGAAAAAAGTGTAAAATCCAGAAAGGCAGGACAGGCCATGGAGAACTGGGAGCCTTGTTATGCTGATGGGCGGGATGTAAATTACCAACAACTACTCGGGAGAAGTGTATGGTGTTTCCTGAAACATCTAAAAAACAAAGCAACAGAACCTAGGGCACTTCCACTTATGGTCCTATAGCTTAGGGAAATTAAAATCAAAGAGACACAGCCACCCCAAAGTTTGGAACGGCTCTGTTTACAAGAACCTCGTTTACAGTACAAGTTCAACATCGCAGAAAGTGAAAAATGGATAAAGAACTTGTGGTACTTACGTACAATGCAGTATCACTCAGCAATGAAATCTATGTCATCAGGCCCGTAGCAGCATAATGACTGGATTCAGGTACGATGATTCTAACTGAAATAAGTCACACAGAAAAAGAAACATCATAAGATATCACTAATACACGGAATGTAAACTTGGCTACACAGGAACTGAATTACAGAACAGAACAGGGTCTCAAATTTAGAAAACCAACTTATGCTTGCTTAAGGGTAAAGGTGAGTTGGGGTGCTGCATAAAACCAGAGATTGAAATGAGCACAGATAAAGTTCCTTAAGCCAAATATGGAATAGACAAGAGCTACTCCTTGCTCAACGAAATGGACTCAACACCCCATATTAAACGCCTAAGAATGTACCTGACTAGTAAGTATCTTAAAACCTATGGATTGCTATGTCTCCGAAAGAGAATCAAGCATGTGTACAGGGGCATAAACGCAGCAGTGATAGGATTGGAGAGGTTCGGTGAGCAAATGAAGACCCTTTGAAGTCATATTGCATGGTACCCATTCCACGGGTTTCAACTACCCAGGTTTAAGGTATTCTTCCTTCAGCTAAAACATGCATGTGGAACCTAGAGTATGATCAACCATGTGATCGGGAGACGTGTTCAAATATGTCTCAGTTTTCCTCCCCTGGTACTCGGGTGCAACATTCCAGACGCTTTACTAACACTCTCCCCACTTGGAGAGTCAGCGCCTTTAACCTCCTGTTTGGCCCAGTTTGCAATTTCTGCAGAAGATGAACAGGAATAGCGAGAACCAATGAGAGACTAGCTGGAGGTGTCTGGACGGGCAAATGTAACTCTCATTTCCCACCAGGAAGAGGAAATAACCAGAGGCTCAGCGTGCCGTGCCGGAACCAGATTAGGGCCTGAAGCTATCCTGCCGTGTTGCGGCCAGGTCACAAGAAAGCAAGTTGAAGAAAGGAGCTCAGGGGCACTGTAATTCACAAACCTGCAGAGTTATAAATGACAGCTATCGTCCAAAAATAGACTGAAGTAAGGCTGCCAAGAGGACTTGAAAGCGGGGCAGAATTGCAGGAAACCGATTTCAGGAGGTAGACTGGAATTGCATTGAAAGCATAGGAAAAGAGGCAGAACGTCCACAATGATGCACTTGGCCAAAAAGGGCGTATGCGTTTTTTCCTGAATATATTCAGGAAAAAACGCATACGCCCTTTTTGGCCAACCAAGCAAGCTTGCAAAGGAAATCTGCACTACAATGAAGTCTCACTTCTCCCCGGTCAAAAGGGCCATCTGAAAAAAGTGTAAAATCCAGAAAGGCAGGACAGGCCATGGAGAACTGGGAGCCTTGTTATGCTGATGGGCGGGATGTAAATTGCCAACAGACACTCAGGAGAAGTGTATGGTGTTTCCTGAAACATCTAAAAAAAAAGCAACAGAGCCTAGGGCACTTCCACTTATGGTCCTATAGCTTAGGGAAATTAAAATCAAAAAGACACAGCCACCCCAAAGTTTGGGACGCCTCCGTTTACAAGAACCTCGTTTACCGTACAAGTTCAATATCACAGAAAGTGAAAAATGGATAAAGAACTTGTGGTACTTACGTACAATGCAGTATCACTCAGCAATGAAATCTATGTCATCAGGCCCGTAGCAGCATAATGAGTGGATTCAGGTACGATGATTCTAACTGAAATAAGTCACACAGAAAAGAAACATCATAAGATATCACTAATACACGGAATGTAAACTTGGCTACACAGGAACTGCATTCCAAAACAGAACAAGGTCTCAAATTTAGAAAACCAACTTATGCTTGCTTAAGGGGAAAGGTGAGTTGGGGTGCTGCATAAAACCAGAGATTGAAATGAGCACAGATAAAGTTCCTTAAGCCAAATATGGAATAGACAAGAGCTACTCCTTGCTCAACGAAATGGACTCAAAACCCCATATTAAACGCCTAAGAATGTACCTGACTAGTAAGTATCTTAAAACCTATGGATTGCTATGTCTCCAAAAGAGAATCAAGCGTGTGTACAGGGGCATAAACGCAGCAGTGATAGGATTGGAGAGGTTCAGTGAGCAAATGAAGACCCTTTGAAGTCATATTGCATGGTACCCATTCCACGGGTTTCAAATACCCAGGTTTAAGGTATTCTTCCTTCAGCTAAAACATGCATGTGGAACCTAGAGTATGATCAACCATGTGATCGGGAGACGTGTTCAAATATGTCTCAGTTTTCGTACCCTGGTACTCGGGTGCAACATTCCAGACGCTTTACTAACACTCTCCCGACTTGGAGAGTCAGTCCCTTTAACCTCCTGTTTGGCCCAGTTTGCAATTTCTGCGGAAGATGAACAGGAATAGCGAGAACCAATGAGAGACTAGCTGGAGGTGTCTGGACGGGCAAATTTAACTCTCATTTCCCACCAGGAAGAGGAATTAACCAAAGGCTCAGCGTGCCGTGCCGGAACCAGATTAGGGCCTGAAGCCATCCTGCGGTGTTGCGGCCAGCTCACAAGAAAGCGAGTTGAAGAAAGGAGCTCAGGGGCACTGTAATTCACAAACCTGCAGAGTTATAAATGACAGCTATCGTCCAAAAATAGACTGAAGTAAGGCTGCCAAGAGGACTTGAAAGCGGGGCAGAATTGCAGGAAACCGATTTCAGGAGGTAGACTGGAATTGCATTGAAAGCATAGGAAAAGAGGCAGAACGTCCACAATGATGCACTTGGCCAAAAAGGGCGTATGCGTTTTTTCCTGAATATATTCAGGAAAAAACGCATACGCCCTTTTTGGCCAACCAAGCAAGCTTGCAAAGGAAATCTGCACTACAATGAAGTCTCACTTCCCCCCGGTCAAAAGGGCCATCAGAATAAAGTGTAAAATCCAGAAAGGCAGGACAGGCCATGGAGAAATGGGAGCCTTGTTATGCTGATGGGCGGGATGTAAATTGCCAACAGACACTCAGGAGAAGTGTATGGTGTTTCCTGAAACATCTAAAAAAAAAGCAACAGAGCCTAGGGCACTTCCACTTATGGTCCTATAGCTTAGGGAAATTAAAATCAAAAAGACACAGCCACCCCAAAGTTTGGGACGCCTCCGTTTACAAGAACCTCGTTTACCGTACAAGTTCAATATCACAGAAAGTGAAAAATGGATAAAGAACTTGTGGTACTTACGTACAATGCAGTATCACTCAGCAATGAAATCTATGTCATCAGGCCCGTAGCAGCATAATGAGTGGATTCAGGTACGATGATTCTAACTGAAATAAGTCACACAGAAAAGAAACATCATAAGATATCACTAATACACGGAATGTAAACTTGGCTACACAGGAACTGCATTCCAAAACAGAACAAGGTCTCAAATTTAGAAAACCAACTTATGCTTGCTTAAGGGGAAAGTTGAGTTGGGGTGCTGCATAAAACCAGAGATTGAAATGAGCACAGATAAAGTTCCTTAAGCCAAATATGGAATAGACAAGAGCTACTCCTTGCTCAACGAAATGGACTCAAAACCCCATATTAAACGCCTAAGAATGTACCTGACTAGTAAGTATCTTAAAACCTATGGATTGCTATGTCTCCAAAAGAGAATCAAGCGTGTGTACAGGGGCATAAACGCAGCAGTGATAGGATTGGAGAGGTTCAGTGAGCAAATGAAGACCCTTTGAAGTCATATTGCATGGTACCCATTCCACGGGTTTCAAATACCCAGGTTTAAGGTATTCTTCCTTCAGCTAAAACATGCATGTGGAACCTAGAGTATGATCAACCATGTGATCGGGAGACGTGTTCAAATATGTCTCAGTTTTCGTACCCTGGTACTCGGGTGCAACATTCCAGACGCTTTACTAACACTCTCCCGACTTGGAGAGTCAGTCCCTTTAACCTCCTGTTTGGCCCAGTTTGCAATTTCTGCGGAAGATGAACAGGAATAGCGAGAACCAATGAGAGACTAGCTGGAGGTGTCTGGACGGGCAAATTTAACTCTCATTTCCCACCAGGAAGAGGAATTAACCAAAGGCTCAGCGTGCCGTGCCGGAACCAGATTAGGGCCTGAAGCCATCCTGCGGTGTTGCGGCCAGCTCACAAGAAAGCGAGTTGAAGAAAGGAGCTCAGGGGCACTGTAATTCACAAACCTGCAGAGTTATAAATGACAGCTATCGTCCAAAAATAGACTGAAGTAAGGCTGCCAAGAGGACTTGAAAGCGGGGCAGAATTGCAGGAAACCGATTTCAGGAGGTAGACTGGAATTGCATTGAAAGCATAGGAAAAGAGGCAGAACGTCCACAATGATGCACTTGGCCAAAAAGGGCGTATGCGTTTTTTCCTGAATATATTCAGGAAAAAACGCATACGCCCTTTTTGGCCAACCAAGCAAGCTTGCAAAGGAAATCTGCACTACAATGAAGTCTCACTTCCCCCCGGTCAAAAGGGCCATCTGAAAAAAGTGTAAAATCCAGAAAGGCAGGACAGGCCATGGAGAACTGGGAGCCTTGTTATGCTGATGGGCGGGATGTAAATTGCCAACAACCACTCGGGAGAAGTGTATGGTGTTTCCTGAAACATCTAAAAAACAAAGCAACAGAACCTAGGGCACTTCCACTTATGGTCCTATAGCTTAGGGAAATTAAAATCAAAAAGACACAGCCACCCCAAAGTTTGGAACGGCTCTGTTTACAAGAACCTCGTTTACAGTACAAGTTCAACATCGCAGAAAGTGAAAAATGGATAAAGAAGTTGTGGTATTTACTTACAAAGCAATATCACTCAGCAATGAAATCTGTGTCATCAGGCCCTTAGCAGCACAATGAGTGGATTCAGGTATGATGATTCTAACTGAAATAAGTCACACAGAAAAAGAAACATCATAAGATATCACTAATACACGGAATGGAAACTTGGCTACACAGGAACTGAATTACAGAACAGAACAGGGTCTCAAATTTAGAAAACCAACTTATGCTTGCTTAAGGGGAAAGGTGAGTTGGGGTGCTGCATAAAACCAGAGATTGAAATGAGCACAGATAAAGTTCCTTAAGCCAAATATGGAATAGACAAGAGCTACTCCTTGCTCAACGAAATGGACTCAACACCGCATATTAAACGCCTAAGAATGTACCTGACTAGTAAGTATCTTAAAACCTATGGATTGCTATGTCTCCGAAAGAGAATCAAGCATGTGTACAGGGGCATAAACGCAGCAGTGATAGGATTGGAGAGGTTCGGTGAGCAAATGAAGACCCTTTGAAGTCATATTGCATGGTACCCATTCCACGGGTTTCAAATACCCAGGTTTAAGGTATTCTTCCTTCAGCTAAAACATGCATGTGGAACCTAGAGTATGATCAACCATGTGATCGGGAGACGTGTTCAAATATGTCTCAGTTTTCCTCCCCTGGTACTCGGGTGCAACATTCCAGACGCTTTACTAACACTCTCCCCACTTGGAGAGTCAGTCCCTTTAACCTCCTGTTTGGCCCAGTTTGCAATTTCTGTGGAAGATGAACAGGAATAGCGAGAACCAATGAGAGACTAGCTGGAGGTGTCTGGATGGGCAAATTTAACTCTCATTTCCCACCAGGAAGAGGAAATAACCAAAGGCTCAGCGTGCCGTGCCAGAACCAGATTAGGGCCTGAAGACATCCTGCGGTGTTGCGGCCATGTCACAAGAAAGCGAGTTAAAGAAAGGAGCTCAGGAGCACTGTAATTCACAAACCTGCAGAGTTATAAACGACAGCTATCGTCCAAAAATATACTGAAGTAAGGCTGCCAAGAGGACTTGAAAGCGGGGCAGAATTGCAGGAAACCGATTTCAGGAGGTAGACTGGAATTGCATTGAAAGCATAGGAAAAGAGGCAGAACGTCCACAATGATGCACTTGGCCAAAAAGGGCGTATGCGTTTTTTCCTGAATATATTCAGGAAAAAACGCATACGCCCTTTTTGGCCAACCAAGCAAGCTTGCAAAGGAAATCTGCACTACAATGAAGTCTCACTTCCCACCGGTCAAAAGGGCCATCTGAAAAAAGTGTAAAATCCAGAAAGGCAGGACAGGCCATGGAGAACTGGGAGCCTTGTTATGCTGATGGGCGGGATGTAAATTACCAACAGACACTCAGGAGAAGTGTATGGTGTTTCCTGAAACATCTAAAAAACAAAGCAACAGAGCCTAGGGCACTGCCACTTATGGCCCTATAGCTTAGGGAAATTAAAATCAAAAAGACACAGCCACCCCAAAGTTTGGGACGCCTCTGTTTACGAGAACCTCGTTTACAGTACAAGTTCAACATCGCAGAAATTGAAAAATGGATAAAGAACTTGTGGTATTTACTTACAAAGCAATATCACTCAGCAATGAAATCTGTGTCATCAGGCCCTTAGCAGCACAATGAATGGATTCAGGTATGATGATTCTAACTGAAATAAGTCACACAGAAAAAGAAACATCATAAGATATCAGTAATACACGGAATGTAAACTTGGCTACACAGGAACTGAATTACAGAACAGAACAGGGTCTCAAATTTAGAAAACCAACTTATGCTTGCTTAAGGGGAAAGGTGAGTTGGGGTGCTGCATAAAACCAGAGATTGAAATGAGCACAGATAAAGTTCCTTAAGTCAAATATTGAATAGACAAGAGCTACTCCTTGCTCAACGAAATGGACTCAACACCCCATATTAAACGCCTAAGAATGTACCTGACTAGTAAGTATCTTAAAACCTATGGATTGCTATGTCTCCGAAAGAGAATCAAGCATGTGAACAGGGGCATAAACGCAGCAGTGATAGGATTGGAGAGGTTCGGTGAGCAAATGAAGACCCTTTGAAGTCATATTGCATGGTACCCATTCCACGGGTTTCAACTACCCAAGTTTAAGGTATTCTTCCTTCAGCTAAAACATGCATGTGGAACCTAGAGTATGATCAACCGTGTGATCGGGAGACGTGTTCAAATATGTCTCAGTTTTCGTACCCTGGTACTCGGGTGCAACATTCCAGACGCTTTACTAACACTCTCCCGACTTGGAGAGTCAGTCCCTTTAACCTCCTGTTTGGCCCAGTTTGCAATTTCTGCGGAAGATGAACAGGAATAGCGAGAACCAATGAGAGGCTAGCTGGAGGTGTCTGGACGGGCAAATTTAACTCTCATTTCCCACCAGGAAGAGGAATTAACCAAAGGCTCAGCGTGCCGTGCCGGAACCAGATTAGGGCCTGAAGCCATCCTGCGGTGTTGCGGCCAGGTCACAAGAAAGCGAGTTGAAGAAAGGAGCTCAGGGGCACTGTAATTCACAAACCTGCAGAGTTATAAATGACAGCTATCGTCCAAAAATAGACTGAAGTAAGGCTGCCAAGAGGACTTGAAAGCGGGGCAGAATTGCAGGAAACCGATTTCAGGAGGTAGACTGGAATTGCATTGAAAGCATAGGAAAAGAGGCAGAACGTCCACAATGATGCACTTGGCCAAAAAGGGCGTATGCGTTTTTTCCTGAATATATTCAGGAAAAAACGCATACGCCCTTTTTGGCCAACCAAGCAAGCTTGCAAAGGAAATCTGCAGTACAATGAAGTCTCACTTCCCCCCGGTCAAAAGGGCCATCTGAAAAAAGTGTAAAATCCAGAAAGGCAGGACAGGCCATGGAGAACTGGGAGCCTTGTTATGCTGATGGGCGGGATGTAAATTGCCAACAACCACTCGGGAGAAGTGTATGGTGTTTCCTGAAACATCTAAAAAACAAAGCAACAGAACCTAGGGCACTTCCACTTATGGTCCTATAGCTTAGGGAAATTAAAATCAAAAAGACACAGCCACCCCAAAGTTTGGAACGGCTCTGTTTACAAGAACCTCGTTTACAGTACAAGTTCAACATCGCAGAAACTGAAAAATGGATAAAGAAGTTGTGGTATTTCCTTCAAAGCAATATCACTCAGCAATGAAATCTGTGTCATCAGGCCCTTAGCAGCACAATGAGTGGATTCAGGTACGATGATTCTAACTGAAATAAGTCACACAGAAAAAGAAACATCATAAGATATCACTAATACACGGAATGTAAACTTGGCTACACAGGAACTGCATTCCAAAACAGAACAGGGTCTCAAATTTAGAAAACCAACTTATGCTTGCTTAAGGGGAAAGGTGAGTTGGGGTGCTACATAAAACCAGAGATTGAAATGAGCACAGATAAAGTTCCTTAAGCCAAATATGGAATAGACAAGAGCTACTCCTTGCTCAACGAAATGGACTCAACACCCCATATTAAACGCCTAAGAATGTACCTGACTAGTAAGTATCTTAAAACCTATGGATTGCTATGTCTCCAAAAGAGAATCAAGCGTGTGTACAGGGGCATAAACGCAGCAGTGATAGGATTGGAGAGGTTCGGTGAGCAAATGAACACCCTTTGAAGTCATATTGCATGGTACGCATTACACTGGTCTCAACTCTCCAGGTTTAAGGTATTCTTCCTTCAGCTAAAACATGCATGTGGAACCTAGAGTATGATCAACCATGTGATCGGGAGACGTGTTCAAATATGTCTCAGTTTTCCTCCCCTGGTACTTGGGTGCAACATTCCAGACGCTTTACTAACACTCTCCCGACTTGGAGAGTCAGTCCCTTTAACCTCCTGTTTGGCCCAGTTTGCAATTTCTGCGGAAGATGAACAGGAATAGCGAGAACCAATGAGAGACTAGCTGGAAGTGTCTGGACGGGCAAATTTAACTCTCATTTCCCACCAGGAAGAGGAATTAACCAAAGGCTCAGCGTGCCGTGCCAGAACCAGATTAGGGCCTGAAGCCATCCTGCGGTGTTGCGGCCAGGTCACAAGAAAGCGAGTTGAAGAAAGGAGCTCAGGGGCACTGTAATTCACAAACCTGCAGACTTATAAATGACAGCTATCGTCCAAAAATAGACTGAAGTAAGGCTGCCAAGAGGACTTGAAAGCGGGGCAGAATTGCAGGAAACCGATTTCAGGAGGTAGACTGGAATTGCATTGAAAGCATAAGAAAAGAGGCAGAACGTCCACAATGATGCACTTGGCCAAAAAGGGCGTATGCGTTTTTTCCTGAATATATTCAGGAAAAAACGCATACGCCCTTTTTGGCCAACCAAGCAAGCTTGCAAAGGAAATCTGCACTACAATGAAGTCTCACTTCCCCCCGGTCAAAAGGGCCATCTGAAAAAAGTGT
The DNA here is from genome assembly GCF_951394435.1 of Stenella coeruleoalba. Lineage (NCBI taxonomy): Eukaryota > Metazoa > Chordata > Mammalia > Artiodactyla > Delphinidae > Stenella > Stenella coeruleoalba. The sequence goes on along the minus strand of NW_027645998.1, from coordinate 125,140 downwards.
AAAATCCAGAAAGACAAGACAGGCCATGGAGAACTGGGAGCCTTGTTATGCTGATGGGCAGGATGTAAATTGCCAACAACCACTCGGGAGAAGTGTATGGTGTTTCCTGAAACATCTAAAAAACAAAGCAACAGAACCTAGGGCACTTCCACTTACGGTCCTATAGCTTAGGGAAATTAAAATCAAAAAGACACAGCCACCCCAAAGTTTGGAACGGCTCTGTTTACAAGAACCTCGTTTACAGTACAAGTTCAACATCACAGAAAGTGAAAAATGGATAAAGAAGTTGTGGTATTTACTTACAAAGCAATATCACTCAGCAATGAAATCTGTGTCATCAGGCCCTTAGCAGCACAATGAGTGGATTCAGGTATGATGATTCTAACTGAAGTAAGTCACACAGAAAAAGAAACATCATAAGATATCAGTAATACATGGAATGTAAACTTGGCTACACAGGAACTGAATTACAGAACAGAACAGGGACTCAAATTTAGAAAACCAACTTATGCTTGCTTAAGTGTAAAGGTGAGTTGGGGTGCTGCATAAAACCAGAGATTGAAATGAGCACAGATAAAGTTCCTTAAGTCAAATATGGAATAGACAAGAGCTACTCCTTGCTCAACGAAATGGACTCAACACCGCATATTAAACGCCTAAGAATGTACCTGACTAGTAAGTATCTTAAAACCTATGGATTGCTATGTCTCCGAAAGAGAATCAAGCATGTGTACAGGGGCATAAACGCAGCAGTGATAGGATTGGAGAGGTTCGGTGAGCAAATGAAGACCCTTTGAAGTCATATTGCATGGTACCCATTCCACGGGTTTCAACTACCCAGGTTTAAGGTATTCTTCCTTCAGCTAAAACATGCATGTGGAACCTAGAGTATGATCAACCATGTGATCGGGAGACGTGTTCAAATATGTCAGTTTTCGTACCCTGGTACTCGGGTGCAACATTCCAGACGCTTTACTAACACTCTCCCGACTTGGAGAGTCAGTCCCTTTAACCTCCTGTTTGGCCCAGTTTGCAATTTCTGCGGAAGATGAACAGGAATAGCGAGAACCAATGAGAGACTAGCTGGAGGTGTCTGGACGGGCAAATTTAACTCTCATTTCCCACCAGGAAGAGGAATTAACCAAAGGCTCAGCGTGCCGTGCCGGAACCAGATTAGGGCCTGAAGCCATCCTGCGGTGTTGCGGCCAGCTCAAAAGAAAGCGAGTTGAAGAAAGGAGCCCAGGGGCACTGTAATTCACAAACCTGCAGAGTTATAAATGACAGCTATCGTCCAAAAATAGACTGAAGTAAGGCTGCCAAGAGGACTTGAAAGCGGGGCAGAATTGCAGGAAACCGATTTCAGGAGGTAGACTGGAATTGCATTGAAAGCATAGGAAAAGAGGCAGAACGTCCACAATGATGCACTTGGCCAAAAAGGGCGTATGCGTTTTTTCCTGAATATATTCAGGAAAAAACGCATACGCCCTTTTTGGCCAACCAAGCAAGCTTGCAAAGGAAATCTGCACTACAATGAAGTCTCACTTCCCCCCGGTCAAAAGGGCCATCTGAGAAAAGTGTAAAATCCAAAAAGGCAGGACAGGCCATGGAGAACTGGGAGCCTTGTTATGCTGAAGGGCGGGATGTAAATTGCCAACAACCACTCGGGAGAAGTGTATGGTGTTTCCTGAAACATCTAAAAAACAAAGCAACAGAGCCTAGGGCACTTCCACTTATGGTCCTATAGCTTAGGGAATTTAAAATCAAAAAGAAACAGCCACCCCAAAGTTTGGAACGGCTCTGTTTACAAGAACCTCGTTTACAGTACAAGTTCAACATCGCAGAAAGTGAAAAATGGATAAAGAAGTTGTGGTATTTACTTACAAAGCAATATCACTCAGCAATGAAATCTGTGTCATCAGGCCCTTAGCAGCACAATGAGTGGATTCAGGTATGATGATTCTAACTGAAGTAAGTCACACAGAAAAAGAAACATCATAAGATATCAGTAATACACGGAATGTAAACTTGGCTACACAGGAACTGAATTACAGAACAGAACAGGGTCTCAAATTTAGAAAACCAACTTATGCTTGCTTAAGGGGAAAGGTGAGTTGGGGTGCTGCATAAAACCAGAGATTGAAATGAGCACAGATAAAGTTCCTTAAGTCAAATATGGAATAGACAAGAGCTACTCCTTGCTCAACGAAATGGACTCAACACCGCATATTAAACGCCTAAGAATGTACCTGACTAGTAAGTATCTTAAAACCTATGGATTGCTATGTCTCCGAAAGAGAATCAAGCATGTGTACAGGGGCATAAACGCAGCAGTGATAGGATTGGAGAGGTTCGGTGAGCAAATGAAGACCCTTTGAAGTCATATTGCATGGTACCCATTACACGGGTCTTAACTCTCCAGGTTTAAGGTATTCTTCCTTCAGCTAAAACATGCATGTGGAACCCAAGTATGATCAACCATGTGAACGGGAGACGTGTTCAAATATGTCTCAGTTTTCCTCCCCTGGTACTCGGGTGCAACATTCCAGACGCTTTACTAACACTCTCCCCACTTGGAGAGTCAGCGCCTTTAACCTCCTGTTTGGCCCAGTTTGCAATTTCTGCGGAAGATGAACAGGAATAGCGAGAACCAATGAGAGACTAGCTGGAGGTGTCTGGACGGGCAAATTTAACTCTCATTTCCCACCAGGAAGAGGAATTAACCAAAGGCTCAGCGTGCCGTGCCGGAAACAGATTAGGGCCTGAAGCCATCCTGCGGTGTTGCGGCCAGGTCACAAGAAAGCGAGTTGAAGAAAGGAGCTCAGGGGCACTGTAATTCACAAACCTGCAGAGTTATAAATGACAGCTATCGTCCAAAAATAGACTGAAGTAAGGCTGCCAAGAGGACTTGAAAGCGGGGCAGAATTGCAGGAAACCGATTTCAGGAGGTAGACTGGAATTGCATTGAAAGCATAGGAAAAGAGGCAGAACGTCCACAATGATGCACTTGGCCAAAAAGGGCGTATGCGTTTTTTCCTGAATATATTCAGGAAAAAACGCATACGCCCTTTTTGGCCAACCAAGCAAGCTTGCAAAGGAAATCTGCACTACAATGAAGTCTCACTTCCCCCCGGTCAAAAGGGCCATCTGAAAAAAGTGTAAAATCCAGAAAGGCAGGACAGGCCATGGAGAACTGGGAGCCTTGTTATGCTGATGGGCGGGATGTAAATTGCCAACAACCACTCGGGAGAAGTGTATGGTGTTTCCTGAAACATCTAAAAAACAAAGCAACAGAACCTAGGGCACTTCCACTTATGGTCCTATAGCTTAGGAAAATTAAAATCAAAAAGACACAGCCACCCCAAAGTTTGGAACGGCTCTGTTTACAAGAACCTCGTTTACAGTACAAGTTCAACATCGCAGAAACTGAAAAATGGATAAAGAAGTTGTGGTATTTACTTACAAAGCAATATCACTCAGCAATGAAATCTGTGTCATCAGGCCCTTAGCAGCACAATGAGTGGATTCAGGTACGATGATTCTAACTGAAATAAGTCACACAGAAAAAGAAACATCATAAGATATCACTCATACACGGAATGTAAACTTGGCTACACAGGAACTGCATTCCAAAACAGAACAGGGTCTCAAATTTAGAAAACCAACTTATGCTTGCTTAAGGGGAAAGGTGAGTTGGGGTGCTACATAAAACCAGAGATTGAAATGAGCACAGATAAAGTTCCTTAAGCCAAATATGGAATAGACAAGAGCTACTCCTTGCTCAACGAAATGGACTCAACACCCCATATTAAACGCCTAAGAATGTACCTGACTAGTAAGTATCTTAAAACCTATGGATTGCTATGTCTCCAAAAGAGAATCAAGCGTGTGTACAGGGGCATAAACGCAGCAGTGATAGGATTGGAGAGGTTCGGTGAGCAAATGAACACCCTTTGAAGTCATATTGCATGGTACCCATTACACGGGTCTCAACTCTCCAGGTTTAAGGTATTCTTCCTTCAGCTAAAACATGCATGTGGAACCCAGAGTATGATCAACCATGTGAACGGGAGACGTGTTCAAATATGTCTCAGTTTTCCTCCCCTGGTACTCGGGTGCAACATTCCAGTCGCTTTACTAACACTCTTCCGACTTGGAGAGTCAGTCCCTTTAACCTCCTGTTTGGCTCAGTTTGCAATTTCTGCGGAAGATGAACAGGAATAGCGAGAACCAATGAGAGACTAGCTGGAGGTGTCTGGACGGGCAAATTTAACTCTCATTTCCCACCAGGAAGAGGAAATAACCAGAGGCTCAGCGTGCCGTGCCGGAACCAAATTACGGCCTGAAGCCATCCTGCGGTGTTGCGGCCAGGTCACAAGAAAGCAAGTTGAAGAAAGGAGCTCAGGGGCACTGTAATTCACAAACCTGCAGAGTTATAAATGACAGATATCGTCCAAAAATAGACTGAAGTAAGGCTGCCAAGAGGACTTGAAAGCGGGGCAGAATTGCAGGAAACCGATTTCAGGAGGTAGACTGGAATTGCATTGAAAGCATAGGAAAAGAGGCAGAACGTCCACAATGATGCACTTGGCCAAAAAGGGCGTATGCGTTTTTTCCTGAATATATTCAGGAAAAAACGCATACGCCCTTTTTGGCCAACCAAGCAAGCTTGCAAAGGAAATCTGCACTACAATGAAGTCTCACTTCTCCCCGGTCAAAAGGGCCATCTGAAAAAAGTGTAAAATCCAGAAAGGCAGGACAGGCCATGGAGAACTGGGAGCCTTGTTATGCTGATGGGCGGGATGTAAATTGCCAACAGACACTCAGGAGAAGTGTATGGTGTTTCCTGAAACATCTAAAAAAAAAGCAACAGAGCCTAGGGCACTTCCACTTATGGTCCTATAGCTTAGGGAAATTAAAATCAAAAAGACACAGCCACCCCAAAGTTTGGGACGCCTCCGTTAAAAGAACCTCTTTTACCGTACAAGTTCAATATCACAGAAAGTGAAAAATGGATAAAGAACTTGTGGTACTTACGTACAATGCAGTATCACTCAGCAATGAAATCTATGTCATCAGGCCCGTAGCAGCATAATGAGTGGATTCAGGTACGATGATTCTAACTGAAATAAGTCACACAGAAAAGAAACATCATAAGATATCACTAATACACGGAATGTAAACTTGGCTACACAGGAACTGCATTCCAAAACAGAACAAGGTCTCAAATTTAGAAAACCAACTTATGCTTGCTTAAGGGGAAAGGTGAGTTGGGGTGCTGCATAAAACCAGAGATTGAAATGAGCACAGATAAAGTTCCTTAAGCCAAATATGGAATAGACAAGAGCTACTCCTTGCTCAACGAAATGGACTCAAAACCCCATATTAAACGCCTAAGAATGTACCTGACTAGTAAGTATCTTAAAACCTATGGATTGCTATGTCTCCAAAAGAGAATCAAGCGTGTGTACAGGGGCATAAACGCAGCAGTGATAGGATTGGAGAGGTTCGGTGAGCAAATGAAGACCCTTTGAAGTCATATTGCATGGTACCCATTCCACGGGTTTCAAATACCCAGGTTTAAGGTATTCTTCCTTCAGCTAAAACATGCATGTGGAACCTAGAGTATGATCAACCATGTGATCGGGAGACGTGTTCAAATATGTCTCAGTTTTCGTACCCTGGTACTCGGGTGCAACATTCCAGACGCTTTACTAACACTCTCCCGACTTGGAGAGTCAGTCCCTTTAACCTCCTGTTTGGCCCAGTTTGCAATTTCTGCGGAAGATGAACAGGAATAGCGAGAACCAATGAGAGACTAGCTGGAGGTGTCTGGACGGGCAAATTTAACTCTCATTTCCCACCAGGAAGAGGAATTAACCAAAGGCTCAGCGTGCCGTGCCGGAACCAGATTAGGGCCTGAAGCCATCCTGCGGTGTTGCGGCCAGCTCACAAGAAAGCGAGTTGAAGAAAGGAGCTCAGGGGCACTGTAATTCACAAACCTGCAGAGTTATAAATGACAGCTATCGTCCAAAAATAGACTGAAGTAAGGCTGCCAAGAGGACTTGAAAGCGGGGCAGAATTGCAGGAAACCGATTTCAGGAGGTAGACTGGAATTGCATTGAAAGCATAGGAAAAGAGGCAGAACGTCCACAATGATGCACTTGGCCAAAAAGGGCGTATGCGTTTTTTCCTGAATATATTCAGGAAAAAACGCATACGCCCTTTTTGGCCAACCAAGCAAGCTTGCAAAGGAAATCTGCACTACAATGAAGTCTCACTTCCCCCCGGTCAAAAGGGCCATCTGAAAAAAGTGTAAAATCCAGAAAGGCAGGACAGGCCATGGAGAACTGGGAGCCTTGTTATGCTGATGGGCGGGATGTAAATTGCCAACAACCACTCGGGAGAAGTGTATGGTGTTTCCTGAAACATCTAAAAAACAAAGCAACAGAACCTAGGGCACTTCCACTTATGGTCCTATAGCTTAGGGAAATTAAAATCAAAAAGACACAGCCACCCCAAAGTTTGGAACGGCTCTGTTTACAAGAACCTCGTTTACAGTACAAGTTCAACATCGCAGAAAGTGAAAAATGGATAAAGAAGTTGTGGTATTTACTTACAAAGCAATATCACTCAGCAATGAAATCTGTGTCATCAGGCCCTTAGCAGCACAATGAGTGGATTCAGGTATGATGATTCTAACTGAAATAAGTCACACAGAAAAAGAAACATCATAAGATATCAGTAATACACGGAATGTAAACTTGGCTACACAGGAACTGAATTACAGAACAGAACAGGGTCTCAAATTTAGAAAACCAACTTATGCTTGCTTAAGGGGAAAGGTGAGTTGGGGTGCTGCATAAAACCAGAGATTGAAATGAGCACAGATAAAGTTCCTTAAGCCAAATATGGAATAGACAAGAGCTACTCCTTGCTCAACGAAATGGACTCAACACCGCATATTAAACGCCTAAGAATGTACCTGACTAGTAAATATCTTAAAACCTATGGATTGCTATGTCTCCGAAAGAGAATCAAGCATGTGTACAGGGGCATAAACGCAGCAGTGATAGGATTGGAGAGGTTCGGTGAGCAAATGAAGACCCTTTGAAGTCATATTGCATGGTACCCATTCCACGGGTTTCAAATACCCAAGTTTAAGGTATTCTTCCTTCAGCTAAAACATGCATGTGGAACCTAGAGTATGATCAACCATGTGATCGGGAGACGTGTTCAAATATGTCTCAGTTTTCCTCCCCTGGTACTCGGGTGCAACATTCCAGACGCTTTACTAACACTCTCCCGACTTGGAGAGTCAGTCCCTTTAACCTCCTGTTTGGCCCAGTTTGCAATTTCTGTGGAAGATGAACAGGAATAGCGAGAACCAATGAGAGACTAGCTGGAGGTGTCTGGATGGGCAAATTTAACTCTCATTTCCCACCAGGAAGAGGAAATAACCAAAGGCTCAGCGTGCCGTGCCGGAACCAGATTAGGGCCTGAAGACATCCTGCGGTGTTGCGGCCATGTCACAAGAAAGCGAGTTAAAGAAAGGAGCTCAGGAGCACTGTAATTCACAAACCTGCAGAGTTATAAACGACAGCTATCGTCCAAAAATATACTGAAGTAAGGCTGCCAAGAGGACTTGAAAGCGGGGCAGAATTGCAGGAAACCGATTTCAGGAGGTAGACTGGAATTGCATTGAAAGCATAGGAAAAGAGGCAGAACGTCCACAATGATGCACTTGGCCAAAAAGGGCGTATGCGTTTTTTCCTGAATATATTCAGGAAAAAACGCATACGCCCTTTTTGGCCAACCAAGCAAGCTTGCAAAGGAAATCTGCACTACAATGAAGTCTCACTTCCCCCTGGTCAAAAGGGCCATCTGAAAAAAGTGTAAAATCCAGAAAGGCAGGACAGGCCATGGAGAACTGGGAGCCTTGTTATGCTGATGGGCGGGATGTAAATTGCCAACAACCACTCGGGAGAAGTGTATGGTGTTTCCTGAAACATCTAAAAAACAAAGCAACAGAACCTAGGGCACTTCCACTTATGGTCCTATAGCTTAGGGAAATTAAAATCAAAGAGACACAGCCACCCCAAAGTTTGGAACGGCTCTGTTTACAAGAACCTCGTTTACAGTACAAGTTCAACATCGCAGAAAGTGAAAAATGGATAAAGAACTTGTGGTACTTACGTACAATGCAGTATCACTCAGCAATGAAATCTATGTCATCAGGCCCGTAGCAGCATAATGACTGGATTCAGGTACGATGATTCTAACTGAAATAAGTCACACAGAAAAAGAAACAACATAAGATATCACTAATACACGGAATGTAAACTTGGCTACACAGGAACTGAATTACAGAACAGAACAGGGTCTCAAATTTAGAAAACCAACTTATGCTTGCTTAAGGGGAAAGGTGAGTTGGGGTGCTGCATAAAACCAGAGATTGAAATCAGCACAGATAAAGTTCCTTAAGCCAAATATGGAATAGACAAGAGCTACTCCTTGCTCAACGAAATGGACTCAACACCCCATATTAAACGCCTAAGAATGTACCTGACTAGTAAGTATCTTAAAACCTATGGATTGCTATGTCTCCAAAAGAGAATCAAGCATGTGTACAGGGGCATAAACGCAGCAGTGATAGGATTGGAGAGGTTCGGTGAGCAAATGAAGACCCTTTGAAGTCATATTGCATGGTACCCATTCCACGGGTTTCAACTACCCAGGTTTAAGGTATTCTTCCTTCAGCTAAAACATGCATGTGGAACCTAGAGTATGATCAACCATGTGATCGGGAGACGTGTTCAAATATGTCTCAGTTTTCGTACCATATTACTCGGGTGCAACATTCCAGACGCTTTACTAACACTCTCCCGACTTGGAGAGTCAGTCCCTTTAACCTCCTGTTTGGCCCAGTTTGCAATTTCTGCGGAAGATGAACAGGAATAGCGAGAACCAATGAGAGACTAGCTGGAGGTGTCTGGACGGGCAAATTTAACTCTCATTTCCCACCAGGAAGAGGAATTAACCAAAGGCTCAGCGTGCCGTGCCGGAACCAGATTAGGGCCTGAAGCCATCCTGCGGTGTTGCGGCCAGCTCACAAGAAAGCGAGTTGAAGAAAGGAGCTCAGGGGCACTGTAATTCACAAACCTGCAGAGTTATAAATGACAGCTATCGTCCAAAAATAGACTGAAGTAAGGCTGCCAAGAGGACTTGAAAGCGGGGCAGAATTGCAGGAAACCGATTTCAGGAGGTAGACTGGAATTGCATTGAAAGCATAGGAAAAGAGGCAGAACGTCCACAATGATGCACTTGGCCAAAAAGGGCGTATGCGTTTTTTCCTGAATATATTCAGGAAAAAACGCATACGCCCTTTTTGGCCAACCAAGCAAGCTTGCAAAGGAAATCTGCACTACAATGAAGTCTCACTTCCCCCCGGTCAAAAGGGCCATCTGAAAAAAGTGTAAAATCCAGAAAGGCAGGACAGGCCATGGAGAACTGGGAGCCTTGTTATGCTGATGGGCGGGATGTAAATTGCCAACAACCACTCGGGAGAAGTGTATGGTGTTTCCTGAAACATCTAAAAAACAAAGCAACAGAACCTAGGGCACTTCCACTTATGGTCCTATAGCTTAGGGAAATTAAAATCAAAAAGACACAGCCACCCCAAAGTTTGGAACGGCTCTGTTTACAAGAACCTCGTTTACAGTACAAGTTCAACATCGCAGAAAGTGAAAAATGGATAAAGAAGTTGTGGTATTTACTTACAAAGCAATATCACTCAGCAATGAAATCTGTGTCATCAGGCCCTTAGCAGCACAATGAGTGGATTCAGGTTTGATGATTCTAACTGAAATAAGTCACACAGAAAAAGAAACATCATAAGATATCAGTAATACACGGAATGTAAACTTGGCTACACAGGAACTGAATTACAGAAGAGAACAGGGTCTCAAATTTAGAAAACCAACTTATGCTTGCTTAAGGGGAAAGGTGAGTTGGGGTGCTGCATAAAACCAGAGATTGAAATGAGCACAGATAAAGTTCCTTAAGCCAAATATGGAATAGACAAGAGCTGCTCCTTGCTCAACGAAATGGACTCAACACCGCATATTAAATGCCTAAGAATGTACCTGACTAGTAAGTATCTTAAAACCTATGGATTGCTATGTCTCCGAAAGAGAATCAAGCATGTGTACAGGGGCATAAACGCAGCAGTGATAGGATTGGAGAGGTTCGGTGAGCAAATGAAGACCCTTTGAAGTCATATTGCATGGTACCCATTCCACGGGTTTCAAATACCCAGGTTTAAGGTATTCTTCCTTCAGCTAAAACATGCATGTGGAACCTAGAGTATGATCAACCATGTGATCGGGAGACGTGTTCAAATATGTCTCAGTTTTCCTCCCCTGGTACTCGGGTGCAACATTCCAGACGCTTTACTAACACTCTCCCCACTTGGAGAGTCAGTCCCTTTAACCTCCTGTTTGGCCCAGTTTGCAATTTCTGCGGAAGATGAACAGGAATAGCGAGAACCAATGAGAGACTAGCTGGAGGTGTCTGGATGGGCAAATTTAACTCTCATTTCCCACCAGGAAGAGGAAATAACCAAAGGCTCAGCGTGCCGTGCCGGAACCAGATTAGGGCCTGAAGACATCCTGCGGTGTTGCGGCCATGTCACAAGAAAGCGAGTTAAAGAAAGGAGCTCAGGAGCACTGTAATTCACAAACCTGCAGAGTTATAAACGACAGCTATCGTCCAAAAATATACTGAAGTAAGGCTGCCAAGAGGACTTGAAAGCGGGGCAGAATTGCAGGAAACCGATTTCAGGAGGTAGACTGGAATTGCATTGAAAGCATAGGAAAAGAGGCAGAACGTCCACAATGATGCACTTGGCCAAAAAGGGCGTATGCGTTTTTTCCTGAATATATTCAGGAAAAAACGCATACGCCCTTTTTGGCCAACCAAGCAAGCTTGCAAAGGAAATCTGCACTACAATGAAGTCTCACTTCCCCCCGGTCAAAAGGGCCATCTGAAAAAAGTGTAAAATCCAGAAAGGCAGGACAGGCCATGGAGAACTGGGAGCCTTGTTATGCTGATGGGCGGGATGTAAATTACCAACAACCACTCGGGAGAAGTGTATGGTGTTTCCTGAAACATCTAAAAAACAAAGCAACAGAACCTAGGGCACTTCCACTTATGGTCCTATAGCTTAGGGAAATTAAAATCAAAGAGACACAGCCACCCCAAAGTTTGGAACGGCTCTGTTTACAAGAACCTCGTTTACCGTACAAGTTCAACATCGCAGAAAGTGAAAAATGGATAAAGAACTTGTGGTACTTACGTACAATGCAGTATCACTCAGCAATGAAATCTATGTCATCAGGCCCGTAGCAGCATAATGACTGGATTCAGGTACGATGATTCTAACTGAAATAAGTCACACAGAAAAAGAAACATCATAAGATATCACTAATACACGGAATGTAAACTTGGCTACACAGGAACTGAATTACAGAACAGAACAGGGTCTCAAATTTAGAAAACCAACTTATGCTTGCTTAAGGGTAAAGGTGAGTTGGGGTGCTGCATAAAACCAGAGATTGAAATCAGCACAGATAAAGTTCCTTAAGCCAAATATGGAATAGACAAGAGCTACTCCTTGCTCAACGAAATGGACTCAACACCCCATATTAAACGCCTAAGAATGTACCTGACTAGTAAGTATCTTAAAACCTATGGATTGCTATGTCTCCAAAAGAGAATCAAGCGTGTGTACAGGGGCATAAACGCAGCAGTGATAGGATTGGAGAGGTTCGGTGAGCAAATGAAGACCCTTTGAAGTCATATTGCATGGTACCCATTCCACGGGTTTCAACTACCCAGGTTTAAGGTATTCTTCCTTCAGCTAAAACATGCATGTGGAACCTAGAGTATGATCAACCATGTGATCGGGAGACGTGTTCAAATATGTCTCAGTTTTCCTCCCCTGGTACTCGGGTGCAACATTCCAGACGCTTTACTAACACTCTCCCCACTTGGAGAGTCAGCGCCTTTAACCTCCTGTTTGGCCCAGTTTGCAATTTCTGCAGAAGATGAACAGGAATAGCGAGAACCAATGAGAGACTAGCTGGAGGTGTCTGGACGGGCAAATTTAACTCTCATTTCCCACCAGGAAGAGGAAATAACCAGAGGCTCAGCGTGCCGTGCCGGAACCAGATTAGGGCCTGAAGCCATCCTGCGGTGTTGCGGCCAGGTCACAAGAAAGCAAGTTGAAGAAAGGAGCTCAGGGGCACTGTAATTCACAAACCTGCAGAGTTATAAATGACAGCTATCGTCCAAAAATAGACTGAAGTAAGGCTGCCAAGAGGACTTGAAAGCGGGGCAGAATTGCAGGAAACCGATTTCAGGAGGTAGACTGGAATTGCATTGAAAGCATAGGAAAAGAGGCAGAACGTCCACAATGATGCACTTGGCCAAAAAGGGCGTATGCGTTTTTTCCTGAATATATTCAGGAAAAAACGCATACGCCCTTTTTGGCCAACCAAGCAAGCTTGCAAAGGAAATCTGCACTACAATGAAGTCTCACTTCTCCCCGGTCAAAAGGGCCATCTGAAAAAAGTGTAAAATCCAGAAAGGCAGGACAGGCCATGGAGAACTGGGAGCCTTGTTATGCTGATGGGCGGGATGTAAATTGCCAACAGACACTCAGGAGAAGTGTATGGTGTTTCCTGAAACATCTAAAAAAAAAGCAACAGAGCCTAGGGCACTGCCACTTATGGTCCTATAGCTTAGGGAAATTAAAATCAAAAAGACACAGCCACCCCAAAGTTTGGGACGCCTCCGTTTACAAGAACCTCGTTTACCGTACAAGTTCAATATCACAGAAAGTGAAAAATGGATAAAGAACTTGTGGTACTTACGTACAATGCAGTATCACTCAGCAATGAAATCTATGTCATCAGGCCCGTAGCAGCATAATGAGTGGATTCAGGTACGATGATTCTAACTGAAATAAGTCACACAGAAAAGAAACATCATAAGATATCACTAATACACGGAATGTAAACTTGGCTACACAGGAACTGCATTCCAAAACAGAACAAGGTCTCAAATTTAGAAAACCAACTTATGCTTGCTTAAGGGGAAAGGTGAGTTGGGGTGCTGCATAAAACCAGAGATTGAAATGAGCACAGATAAAGTTCCTTAAGCCAAATATGGAATAGACAAGAGCTACTCCTTGCTCAACGAAATGGACTCAAAACCCCATATTAAACGCCTAAGAATGTACCTGACTAGTAAGTATCTTAAAACCTATGGATTGCTATGTCTCCAAAAGAGAATCAAGCGTGTGTACAGGGGCATAAACGCAGCAGTGATAGGATTGGAGAGGTTCAGTGAGCAAATGAAGACCCTTTGAAGTCATATTGCATGGTACCCATTCCACGGGTTTCAAATACCCAGGTTTAAGGTATTCTTCCTTCAGCTAAAACATGCATGTGGAACCTAGAGTATGATCAACCATGTGATCGGGAGACGTGTTCAAATATGTCTCAGTTTTCGTACCCTGGTACTCGGGTGCAACATTCCAGACGCTTTACTAACACTCTCCCGAGTTGGAGAGTCAGTCCCTTTAACCTCCTGTTTGGCCCAGTTTGCAATTTCTGCGGAAGATGAACAGGAATAGCGAGAACCAATGAGAGACTAGCTGGAGGTGTCTGGACGGGCAAATTTAACTCTCATTTCCCACCAGGAAGAGGAATTAACCAAAGGCTCAGCGTGCCGTGCCGGAACCAGATTAGGGCCTGAAGCCATCCTGCGGTGTTGCGGCCAGCTCACAAGAAAGCGAGTTGAAGAAAGGAGCTCAGGGGCACTGTAATTCACAAACCTGCAGAGTTATAAATGACAGCTATCGTCCAAAAATAGACTGAAGTAAGGCTGCCAAGAGGACTTGAAAGCGGGGCAGAATTGCAGGAAACCGATTTCAGGAGGTAGACTGGAATTGCATTGAAAGCATAGGAAAAGAGGCAGAACGTCCACAATGATGCACTTGGCCAAAAAGGGCGTATGCGTTTTTTCCTGAATATATTCAGGAAAAAACGCATACGCCCTTTTTGGCCAACCAAGCAAGCTTGCAAAGGAAATCTGCACTACAATGAAGTCTCACTTCCCCCCGGTCAAAAGGGCCATCTGAAAAAAGTGTAAAATCCAGAAAGGCAGGACAGGCCATGGAGAACTGGGAGCCTTGTTATGCTGATGGGCGTGATGTAAATTGCCAACAACCACTCGGGAGAAGTGTATGGTGTTTCCTGAAACATCTAAAAAACAAAGCAACAGAACCTAGGGCACTTCCACTTATGGTCCTATAGCTTAGGGAAATTAAAATCAAAAAGACACAGCCACCCCAAAGTTTGGAACGGCTCTGTTTACAAGAACCTCGTTTACAGTACAAGTTCAACATCGCAGAAAGTGAAAAATGGATAAAGAAGTTGTGGTATTTACTTACAAAGCAATATCACTCAGCAATGAAATCTGTGTCATCAGGCCCTTAGCAGCACAATGAGTGGATTCAGGTATGATGATTCTAACTGAAATAAGTCACACAGAAAAAGAAACATCATAAGATATCAGTAATACACGGAATGTAAACTTGGCTACACAGGAACTGAATTACAGAACAGAACAGGGTCTCAAATTTAGAAAACCAACTTATGCTTGCTTAAGGGGAAAGGTGAGTTGGGGTGCTGCATAAAACCAGAGATTGAAATGAGCACAGATAAAGTTCCTTAAGCCAAATATGGAATAGACAAGAGCTACTCCTTGCTCAACGAAATGGACTCAACACCGCATATTAAACGCCTAAGAATGTACCTGACTAGTAAGTATCTTAAAACCTATGGATTGCTATGTCTCCGAAAGAGAATCAAGCATGTGTACAGGGGCATAAACGCAGCAGTGATAGGATTGGAGAGGTTCGGTGAGCAAATGAAGACCCTTTGAAGTCATATTGCATGGTACCCATTCCACGGGTTTCAAATACCCAGGTTTAAGGTATTCTTCCTTCAGCTAAAACATGCATGTGGAACCTAGAGTATGATCAACCATGTGATCGGGAGACGTGTTCAAATATGTCTCAGTTTTCCTCCCCTGGTACTCGGGTGCAACATTCCAGACGCTTTACTAACACTCTCCCCACTTGGAGAGTCAGTCCCTTTAACCTCCTGTTTGGCCCAGTTTGCAATTTCTGTGGAAGATGAACAGGAATAGCGAGAACCAATGAGAGACTAGCTGGAGGTGTCTGGATGGGCAAATTTAACTCTCATTTCCCACCAGGAAGAGGAAATAACCAAAGGCTCAGCGTGCCGTGCCGGAACCAGATTAGGGCCTGAAGACATCCTGTGGTGTTGCGGCCATGTCACAAGAAAGCGAGTTAAAGAAAGGAGCTCAGGAGCACTGTAATTCACAAACCTGCAGAGTTATAAACGACAGCTATCGTCCAAAAATATACTGAAGTAAGGCTGCCAAGAGGACTTGAAAGCGGGGCAGAATTGCAGGAAACCGATTTCAGGAGGTAGACTGGAATTGCATTGAAAGCATAGGAAAAGAGGCAGAACGTCCACAATGATGCACTTGGCCAAAAAGGGCGTATGCGTTTTTTCCTGAATATATTCAGGAAAAAACGCATACGCCCTTTTTGGCCAACCAAGCAAGCTTGCAAAGGAAATCTGCACTACAATGAAGTCTCACTTCCCACCGGTCAAAAGGGCCATCTGAAAAAAGTGTAAAATCCAGAAAGGCAGGACAGGCCATGGAGAACTGGGAGCCTTGTTATGCTGATGGGCGGGATGTAAATTACCAACAGACACTCAGGAGAAGTGTATGGTGTTTCCTGAAACATCTAAAAAACAAAGCAACAGAGCCTAGGGCACTGCCACTTATGGCCCTATAGCTTAGGGAAATTAAAATCAAAAAGACACAGCCACCCCAAAGTTTGGGACGCCTCTGTTTACGAGAACCTCGTTTACAGTACAAGTTCAACATCGCAGAAATTGAAAAATGGATAAAGAACTTGTGGTATTTACTTACAAAGCAATATCACTCAGCAATGAAATCTGTGTCATCAGGCCCTTAGCAGCACAATGAATGGATTCAGGTATGATGATTCTAACTGAAATAAGTCACACAGAAAAAGAAACATCATAAGATATCAGTAATACACGGAATGTAAACTTGGCTACACAGGAACTGAATTACAGAACAGAACAGGGTCTCAAATTTAGAAAACCAACTTATGCTTGCTTAAGGGGAAAGGTGAGTTGGGGTGCTGCATAAAACCAGAGATTGAAATGAGCACAGATAAAGTTCCTTAAGTCAAATATGGAATAGACAAGAGCTACTCCTTGCTCAACGAAATGGACTCAACACCCCATATTAAACGCCTAAGAATGTACCTGACTAGTAAGTATCTTAAAACCTATAGATTGCTATGTCTCCGAAAGAGAATCAAGCATGTGAACAGGGGCATAAACGCAGCAGTGATAGGATTGGAGAGGTTCGGTGAGCAAATGAAGACCCTTTGAAGTCATATTGCATGGTACCCATTACACGGGTTTCAAATACCCAGGTTTAAGGTATTCTTCCTTCAGCTAAAACATGCATGTGGAACCTAGAGTATGATCAACCATGTGATTGGGAGACATGTTCAAATATGTCTCAGTTTTCGTACCCTGGTCCTCGGGTGCAACATTCCAGACGCTTTACTAACACTCTCCCGACTTGGAGAGTCAGTCCCTTTAACCTCCGGTTTGGCCCAGTTTGCAATTTCTGCGGAAGATGAACAGGAATAGCGAGAACCAATGAGAGACTAGCTGGAGGTGTCTGGACGGGCAAATTTAACTCTCATTTCCCACCAGGAAGAGGAAATAACCAAAGGCTCAGCGTGCCGTAGCGGAACCAGATTAGGGCCTGAAGCCATCCTGCGGTGTTGCGGCCAGCTCAAAAGAAAGTGAGTTGAAGAAAGGAGCTCAGGGGCACTGTAATTCACAAACCTGCAGAGTTATAAATGACAGCTATCGTCCAAAAATATCCTGAAGTAAGGCTGCCAAGAGGACTTGAAAGCGGAGCAGAATTGCAGGAAACCGATTTCAGGAGGTAGACTGGAATTGCATTGAAAGCATAGGAAAAGAGGCAGAACGTCCACAATGATGCACTTGGCCAAAAAGGGCGTATGCGTTTTTTCCTGAATATATTCAGGAAAAAACGCATACGCCCTTTTTGGCCAACCAAGCAAACTTGCAAAGGAAATCTGCACTACAATGAAGTCTCACTTCCCCCCGGTCAAAAGGGCCATCTGAAAAAAGTGTAAAATCCAGAAAGGCAGGACAGGCCATGGAGAACTGGGAGCCTTGTTATGCTGATGGGCGGGATGTAAATTGCCAACAGACACTCAGGAGAAGTGTATGGTGTTTCCTGAAACATCTAAAAAACAAAGCAACAGAGCCTAGGGCACTTCCACTTATGGTCCTATAGCTTAGGGAAATTAAAATCAAAAAGACACAGCCACCCCAAAGTTTGGGACGCCTCCGTTTACAAGAACCTCGTTTACCGTACAAGTTCAATATCACAGAAAGTGAAAAATGGATAAAGAACTTGTGGTACTTACGTACAATGCAGTATCACTCAGCAATGAAATCTATGTCATCAGGCCCGTAGCAGCATAATGAGTGGATTCAGGTACGATGATTCTAACTGAAATAAGTCACACAGAAAAAGAAACATCATAAGATATCACTAATACACGGAATGTAAACTTGGCTACACAGGAACTGCATTCCAAAACAGAACAGGGTCTCAAATTTAGAAAACCAACTTATGCTTGCTTAAGGGGAAAGGTGAGTTGGGGTGCTGCATAAAACCAGAGATTGAAATGAGAACAGATAAAGTTCCTTAAGCCAAATATGGAATAGACAAGAGCTACTCCTTGCTCAACGAAATGGACTCAAAACCCCATATTAAACGCCTAAGAATGTACCTGACTAGTAAGTATCTTAAAACCTATGGATTGCTATGTCTCCAAAAGAGAATCAAGCATGTGTACAGGGGCATAAACGCAGCAGTGATAGGATTGGAGAGGTTCGGTGAGCAAATGAAGACCCTTTGAAGTCATATTGCATGGTACCCATTACACGGGTCTCAGCTCTCCAGGTTTAAGGTATTCTTCCTTCAGCTAAAACATGCATGTGGAACCCAGAGTATGATCAACCATGTGAACGGGAGACGTGTTCAAATATGTCTCAGTTTTCGTACCCTGTTACTCGGGTGCAACATTCCAGACGCTTTACTAACACTCTCCCGACTTGGAGAGTCAGTCCCTTTAAACTCCTGTTTGGCCCAGTTTGCAATTTCTGCGGAAGATGAACAGGAATAGCGAGAACCAATGAGAGGCTAGCTGGAGGTGTCTGGACGGGCAAATTTAACTCTCATTTCCCACCAGGAAGAGGAATTAACCAAAGGCTCAGCATGCCAGACCGGAACCATATTAGGGCCTGAAGCCATCCTGCGGTGTTGCGGCCAGGTCACAAGAAAGCGAGTTGAAGAAAGGAGCTCAGGGGCACTGTAATTCAGAAACCTGCAGAGTTATAAATGACAGCTATCGTCCAAAAATAGACTGAAGTAAGGCTGCCAAGAGGAGTTGAAAGCGGGGCAGAATTGCAGGAAACCGATTTCAGGAGGTAGACTGGAATTGCATTGAAAGCATAGGAAAAGAGGCAGAACGTCCACAATGATGCACTTGGCCAAAAAGGGCGTATGCGTTTTTTCCTGAATATATTCAGGAAAAAACGCATACGCCCTTTTTGGCCAACCAAGCAAGCTTGCAAAGGAAATCTGCACTACAATGAAGTCTCACTTCCCCCCGGTCAAAAGGGCCATCTGAAAAAAGTGTAAAATCCAGAAAGGCAACAGGCATTGAGAACTGGGAGCCTTCTTATGCTGATGGGCGGGATGTAAATTGCCAACAGACACTCAGGAGAAGTGTATGGTGTTTCCTGAAACATCTAAAAAACAAAGCAACAGAGCCTAGGGCACTTCCACTTATGGTCCTATAGCTTAGGGAAATTAAAATTAAAAAGACACAGCCACCCCAAAGTTTGGGACGCCTCTGTTTACAAGAACCTCGTTTACCGTACAAGTTCAATATCACAGAAAGTGAAAAATGGATAAAGAACTTGTGGTACTTACGTACAATGCAGTATCACTCAGCAATGAAATCTATGTCATCAGGCCCGTAGCAGCATAATGAGTGGATTCAGGTACGATGATTCTAACTGAAATAAGTCACACAGAAAAAGAAACATCATAAGATATCACTAATACACGGAATGTAAACTTGGCTACACAGGAACTGCATTCCAAAACAGAACAGGGTCTCAAATTTAGAAAACCAACTTATGCTTGCTTAAGGGGAAAGGTGAGTTGGGGTGCTGCATAAAACCAGAGATTGAAATGAGCACAGATAAAGTTCCTTAAGCCAAATATGGAATAGACAAGAGCTACTCCTTGCTCAACGAAATGGACTCAACACCGCATATTAAACGCCTAAGAATGTACCTGACTAGTAAGTATCATAAAACCTATAGATTGCTATGTCTCCGAAAGAGAATCAAGCATGTGAACAGGGGCATAAACGCAGCAGTGATAGGATTGGAGAGGTTCGGTGAGCAAATGAAGACCCTTTGAAGTCATATTGCATGGTACCCATTACACGGGTTTCAAATACCCAGGTTTAAGGTATTCTTCCTTCAGCTAAAACATGCATGTGGAACCTAGAGTATGATCAACCATGTGATTGGGAGACATGTTCAAATATGTCTCAGTTTTCGTACCCTGGTCCTCGGGTGCAACATTCCAGACGCTTTACTAACACTCTCCCGACTTGGAGAGTCAGTCCCTTTAACCTCCGGTTTGGCCCAGTTTGCAATTTCTGCGGAAGATGAACAGGAATAGCGAGAACCAATGAGAGACTAGCTGGAGGTGTCTGGACGGGCAAATTTAACTCTCATTTCCCACCAGGAAGAGGAAATAACCAAAGGCTCAGCGTGCCGTAGCGGAACCAGATTAGGGCCTGAAGCCATCCTGCGGTGTTGCGGCCAGCTCAAAAGAAAGCGAGTTGAAGAAAGGAGCTCAGGGGCACTGTAATTCACAAACCTGCAGAGTTATAAATGACAGCTATCGTCCAAAAATATCCTGAAGTAAGGCTGCCAAGAGGACTTGAAAGCGGAGCAGAATTGCGGGAAACCGATTTCAGGAGGTAGACTGGAATTGCATTGAAAGCATAGGAAAAGAGGCAGAACGTCCACAATGATGCACTTGGCCAAAAAGGGCGTATGCGTTTTTTCCTGAATATATTCAGGAAAAAACGCATACGCCATTTTTGGCCAACCAAGCAGGCTTGCAAAGGAAATCTGCACTACAATGAAGTCTCACTTCCCCCTGGTCAAAAGGGCCATCTGAAAAAAGTGTAAAATCCAGAAAGGCAACAGGCCATTGAGAACTGGGAGCCTTGTTATGCTGATGGGCGGGATGTAAATTGCCAACAGACACTCAGGAGAAGTGTATGGTGTTTCCTGAAACATCTAAAAAACAAAGCAACAGAGCCTAGGGCACTTCCACTTATGGTCCTATAGCTTAGGGAAATTAAAATCAAAAAGACACAGCCACCCCAAAGTTTGGGACGCCTCCGTTTACAAGAACCTCGTTTACCGTACAAGTTCAATATCACAGAAAGTGAAAAATGGATAAAGAACTTGTGGTACTTACGTACAATGCAGTATCACTCAGCAATGAAATCTATGTCATCAGGTCCGTAGCAGCATAATGAGTGGATTCAGGTACGATGATTCTAACTGAAATAAGTCACACAGAAAAAGAAACATCGTAAGATATCACTAATACACGGAATGTAAACTTGGCTACACAGGAACTGCATTCCAAAACAGAACAGAGTCTCAAATTTAGAAAACCAACTTATGCTTGCTTAAGGGGAAAGGTGAGTTGGGGTGCTGCATAAAACAAGAGATTGAAATGAGAACAGATAAAGTTCCTTAAGCCAAATATGGAATAGACAAGAGCTACTCCTTGCTCAACAAAATGGACTCAAAACCCCATATTAAACGCCTAAGAATGTTCCTGACTAGTAAGTATCTTAAAACCTATGGATTGCTATGTCTCCAAAAGAGAATCAAGCGTGTGTACAGGGGCATAAACGCAGCAGTGATAGGATTGGAGAGGTTCGGTGAGCAAATGAAGACCCTTTGAAGTCATATTGCATGGTACCCATTCCACGGGTTTCAACTACCCAGGTTTAAGGTATTCTTCCTTCAGCTAAAACATGCATGTGGAACCTAGAGTATGATCAACCATGTGATCGGGAGACGTGTTCAAATATGTCTCAGTTTTCGTACCCTGGTACTCGGGTGCAACATTCCAGACGCTTTACTAACACTCTCCCCACTTGGAGAGTCAGTCCCTTTAACCTCCTGTTTGGCCCAGTTTGCAATTTCTGTGGAAGATGAACAGGAATAGCGAGAACCAATGAGAGACTAGCTGGAGGTTTCTGGATGGGCAAATTTAACTCTCATTTCCCACCAGGAAGAGGAATTAACCAAAGGCTCAGCGTGCCGTGCCAGAACCAGATTAGGGCCTGAAGCCATCCAGCGGTGTTGCGGCCAGGTCACAAGAAAGCGAGTTAAAGAAAGGAGCTCAGGAGCACTGTAATTCACAAACATGCAGAGTTATAAATGACAGCTATCGTCCAAAAATAGACTGAAGTAAGGCTGCCAAGAGGACTTGAAAGCGGGGCAGAATTGCAGTAAACCGATTTCAGGAGGTAGACTGGAATTGCATTGAAAGCATAGGAAAAGAGGCAGAACGTCCACAATGATGCACTTGGCCAAAAAGGGCGTATGCGTTTTTTCCTGAATATATTCAGGAAAAAACGCATACGCCCTTTTTGGCCAACCAAGCAAGCTTGCAAAGGAAATCTGCACTACAATGAAGTCTCACTTTCCCCCGGTCAAAAGGGCCATCTGAAAAAAGTGTAAAATCCAGAAAGGCAGGACAGGCCATGGAGAACAGGGAGCCTTGTTATGCTGATGGGCGGGATGTAAATTACCAACAGACACTCAGGAGAAGTGTATGGTGTTTCCTGAAACATCTAAAAAACAAAGCAACAGAGCCTAGGGCACTGCCACTTATGGTCCTATAGCTTAGGGAAATTAAAATCAAAAAGACACAGCCACCCCAAAGTTTGGGACGCCTCTGTTTACAAGAACCTCGTTTACAGTACAAGTTCAACATCGCAGAAATTGAAAAATGGATAAAGAAGTTGTGGTATTTACTTACAAAGCAATATCACTCAGCAATGAAATCTGTGTCACCAGGCCCTTAGCAGCACAATGAGTGGATTCAGGTATGATGATTCTAACTGAAATAAGTCACACAGAAAAAGAAACATCATAAGATATCAGTAATACACGGAATGGAAACTTGGCTACACAGGAACTGAATTACAGAACAGAACAGGGTCTCAAATTTAGAAAACCAACTTATGCTTGCTTAAGGGGAAAGGTGAGTTGGGGTGCTGCATAAAACCAGAGATTGAAATGAGCACAGATAAAGTTCCTTAAGCCAAATATGGAATAGACAAGAGCTACTCCTTGCTCAACGAAATGGACTCAACACCGCATATTAAACGCCTAAGAATGTACCTGACTAGTAAGTATCTTAAAACCTATGGATTGCTATGTCTCCGAAGGAAATCAAGCATGTGTACAGGGGCATAAACGCAGCAGTGATAGGATTGGAGAGGTTCGGTGAGCAAATGAAGGCCCTTTGAAGTCATATTGCATGGTACCCATTCCACGGGTTTCAACTACCCAGGTTTAAGGTATTCTTCCTTCAGCTAAAACATGCATGTGGAACCTAGAGTATGATCAACCATGTGATCGGGAAACGTGTTCAAATATGTCTCAGTTTTCGTACCCTGGTACTCGGGTGCAACATTCCAGACGGTTTACTAACACTCTCCCCACTTGGAGAGTCAGTCCCTTTAACCACCTGTTTGGCCCAGTTTGCAATTTCTGTGGAAGATGAACAGGAATAGCGAGAACCAATGAAAGACTAGCTGGAGGTGTCTGGACGGGCAAATTTAACTCTCATTTCCCACCAGGAAGAGGAATTAACCAAAGGCTCAGCGTGCCATGCCGGAACCACATTAGGGCCTGAAGACATCCTGCGGTGTTGCGGCCAGCTCACAAGAAAGCGAGTTGAAGAAAGGAGCTCAGGGGCACTGTAATTCACACACCTGCAGAGTTATAAATGACAGCTATTGTCCAAAAATAGACTGAAGTAAGGCTGCCAAGAGGACTTGAAAGCGGGGCAGAATTGCAGGAAACCGATTTCAGGAGGTAGACTGGAATTGCATTGAAAGCATAGGAAAAGAGGCAGAACGTCCACAATGATGCACTTGGCCAAAAAGGGCGTATGCGTTTTTTCCTGAATATATTCAGGAAAAAACGCATACGCCCTTTTTGGCCAACCAAGCAAGCTTGCAAAGGAAATCTGCACTACAATGAAGTCTCACTTCCCCCCGGTCAAAAGGGCCATCTGAAAAAAGTGTAAAATCCAGAAAGGCAGGACAGGCCATGGAGAACTGGGAGCCTTGTTATGCTGATGGGCGGGATGTAAATTACCAACAGACAGTCAGGAGAAGTGTATGGTGTTTCCTGAAACATCTAAAAAACAAAGCAACAGAGCCTAGGGCACTGCCACTTATGGTCCTATAGCTTAGGGAAATTAAAATCAAAAAGACACAGGCACCCCAAAGTTTGGGACGCCTCTGTTTACAAGAACCTCGTTTACAGTACAAGTTCAACATCGCAGAAATTGAAAAATGGATAAAGAAGTTGTGGTATTTACTTACAAAGCAATATCACTCAGCAATGAAATCTGTGTCATCAGGCCCTTAGCAGCACAATGAGTGGATTCAGGTATGATGATTCTAACTGAAATAAGTCACACAGAAAAAGAAACATCATAAGATATCAGTAATACACGGAATGTAAACTTGGCTACACAGGAACTGAATTACAGAACAGAACAGGGTCTCAAATTTAGAAAACCAACTTATGCTTGCTTAAGGGGAAAGGTGAGTTGGGGTGCTGCATAAAACCAGAGATTGAAATGAGCACAGATAAAGTTCCTTAAGCCAAATATGGAAGAGACAAGAGCTACTCCTTGCTCAACGAAATGGACTCAACACCCCATATTAAACGCCTAAGAATGTACCTGACTAGTAAGTATCTTAAAACCTATGGATTGCTATGTCTCCGAAAGAGAATCAAGCATGTGTACAGGGGCATAAACGCAGCAGTGATAGGATTGGAGAGGTTCAGTGAGCAAATGAAGACCCTTTGAAGTCATATTGCATGGTACCCATTCCACGGGTTTCAACTACCCAGGTTTTAGGTATTCTTCCTTCAGCTAAAACATGCATGTGGAACCCAAGTATGATCAACCATGTGAATGGGAGACGTGTTCAAATATGTCTCAGTTTTCCTCCCCTGGTACTCGGGTGCAACATTCCAGACGCTTTACTAACACTCTCCCCACTTGGAAAGTCAGCGCCTTTAACCTCCTGTTTGGCCCAGTTTGCAATTTCTGCGGAAGATGAACAGGAATAGCGAGAACCAATGAGAGGCTAGCTGGTGGTGTCTGGACGGGCAAATTTAACTCTCATTTCCCACCAGGAAGAGGAAATAACCAAAGACTCAGTGTGCCGTGCCGGAACCAGATTAGGGCCTGAAGCCATCCTGCAGTGTTGCGGCCAGCTCAAAAGAAAGCGAGTTGAAGAAAGGAGCTCAGGGGCACTGTAATTCACAAACCTGCAGAGTTATAAATGACAGCTATCGTCCAAAAATAGACTGAAGTAAGGCTGCCAAGAGGACTTGAAAGCGGGGCAGAATTGCAGGAAACCGATTTCAGGAGGTAGACTGGAATTGCATTGAAAGCATAGGAAAAGAGGCAGAACGTCCACAATGATGCACTTGGCCAAAAAGGGCGTATGCGTTTTTTCCTGAATATATTCAGGAAAAAACGCATACGCCCTTTTTGGCCAACCAAGCAAGCTTGCAAAGGAAATCTGCACTACAATGAAGTCTCACTTCCCCCCAGTCAAAAGGGCCATCTGAAAAAAGTGTAAAATCCAGAAAGGCAGGACAGGCCATGGAGAACTGGGAGCCTTGTTATGCTGATGGGCGGGATGTAAATTGCCAACAACCACTCGGGAGAAGTGTATGGTGTTTCCTGAAACATCTAAAAAACAAAGCAACAGAGCCTAGGGCACTTCCACTTATGGTCCTATAGCTTAGGGAAATTAAAATCAAAAAGACACAGCCACCCCAAAGTTTGGAACGGCTCTGTTTACAAGAACCTCGTTTACAGTACAAGTTCAACATCGCAGAAAGTGAAAAATGGATAAAGAACTTGTGGTACTTACGTACAATGCAGTATCACTCAGCAATGAAATCTATGTCATCAGGCCCGTAGCAGCATAATGAGTAGATTCAGGTACGATGATTCTAACTGAAATAAGTCACACAGAAAAAGAAACATCATAAGATATCCCTAATACACGGAATGTAAACTTGGCTACACAGGAACTAAATTCCAAAACAGAACAGGGTCTCAAATTTAGAAAACCAACTTATGCTTGCTTAAGGGGAAAGGTGAGTTGGGGTGCTGCATAAAACCAGAGATTGAAATGAGCACAGATAAAGTTCCTTAAGCCAAATATGGAATAGACAAGAGCTACTCCTTGCTCAACGAAATGGACTCAACACCGCATATTAAACGCCTAAGAATGTACCTGACTAGTAAGTATCTTAAAACCTATGGATTGCTATGTCTCCGAAAGAGAATCAAGCATGTGTACAGGGGCATAAACACAGCAGTGATAGGATTGGAGAGGTTCGGTGAGCAAATGAAGACCCTTTGAAGTCATATTGCATGGTACCCATTCCACGGGTTTCAACTACCCAGGTTTTAGGTATTCTTCCTTCAGCTAAAACATGCATGTGGAACCCAAGTATGATCAACCATGTGAACGGGAGACGTGTTCAAATATGTCTCAGTTTTCCTCCCCTGGTACTCGGGTGCAACATTCCAGACGCTTTACTAACACTCTCCCCATTTGGAGAGTCAGCGCCTTTATCCTCCTGTTTGGCCCAGTTTGCAATTTCTGCGGAAGATGAACAGGAATAGCGAGAACCAATGAGAGGCTAGCTGGAGGTGTCTGGACGGGCAAATTTAACTCTCATTTCCCACCAGGAAGAGGAAATAACCAAAGGCTCAGCGTGCCGTGCCGGAACCAGATTAGGTCCTGAAGCCATCCTGCGGTGTTGCGGCCAGGTCACAAGAAAGCGAGTTGAAGAAAGGAGCTCAGGGGCACTGTAATTCACAAACCTGCAGAGTTATAAATGACAGCTATCGTCCAAAAATAGACTGAAGTAAGGCTGCCAAGAGGACTTGAAAGCGGGGCAGAATTGCAGGAAACCGATTTCAGGAGGTAGACTGGAATTGCATTGAAAGCATAGGAAAAGAGGCAGAACGTCCACAATGATGCACTTGGCCAAAAAGGGCGTATGCGTTTTTTCCTGAATATATTCAGGAAAAAACGCATACGCCCTTTTTGGCCAACCAAGCAAGCTTGCAAAGGAAATCTGCACTACAATGAAGTCTCACTTCCCCCCGGTCAAAAGGGCCATCTGAAAAAAGTGTAAAATCCAGAAAGGCAGGACAGGCCATGGAGAACTGGGAGCCTTGTTATGCTGATGGGCGGGATGTAAATTGCCAACAACCACTCGGGAGAAGTGTATGGTGTTTCCTGAAACATCTAAAAAACAAAGCAACAGAACCTAGGGCACTTCCACTTATGGTCCTATAGCTTAGGGAAATTAAAATCAAAAAGACACAGCCACCCCAAAGTTTGGAACGGCTCTGTTTACAAGAACCTCGTTTACAGTACAAGTTCAACATCGCAGAAAGTGAAAAATGGATAAAGAAGTTGTGGTATTTACTTACAAAGCAATATCACTCAGCAATGAAATCTGTGTCATCAGGCTCTTAGCAGCACAATGAGTGGATTCAGGTATGATGATTCTAACTGAAGTAAGTCACACAGAAAAAGAAACATCATAAGATATCAGTAATACACGGAATGTAAACTTGGCTACACAGGAACTGAATTACAGAACAGAACAGGGTCTCAAATTTAGAAAACCAACTTATGCTTGCTTAAGGGTAAAGGTGAGTTGGGGTGCTGCATAAAAGCAGAGATTGAAATGAGCACAGATAAAGTTCCTTAAGTCAAATATGGAATAGACAAGAGCTACTCCTTGCTCAACGAAATGGACTCAACACCGCATATTAAATGCCTAAGAATGTACCTGACTAGTAAGTATCTTAAAAACCTATGGATTGCTATGTCTCCGAAAGAGAATCAAGCATGTGTATAGGGACATAAACGCAGCAGTGATAGGATTGGAGAGGTTCGGTGAGCAAATGAAGACCCTTTGAAGTCATATTGCATGGTACCCATTACACGGGTCTTCACTCTCCAGGTTTAAGGTATTCTTCCTTCAGCTAAAACATGCATGTGGAACCCAAGTATGATCAACCATGTGAACGGGAGACGTGTTCAAATATGTCTCAGTTTTCCTCCCCTGGTACTCGGGTGCAACATTCCAGACGCTTTACTAACACTCTCCCCACTTGGAGAGTCAGCGCCTTTAACCTCCTGTTTGGCCCAGTTTGCAATTTCTGCGGAAGATGAACAGGAATAGCGAGAACCAATGAGAGACTAGCTGGAGGTGTCAGGACGGGCAAATTTAACTCTCATTTCCCACCAGGAAAAGGAAATAACCAAAGGCTCAGCGTGCCGTGCCGGAACCAGATTAGGGCCTGAAGCCATCCTGCGGTGTTGCGGCCAGGTCACAAGAAAGCGAGTTGAAGAAAGGAGCTCAGGGGCACTGTAATGCACAAACCTGCAGAGTTATAAATGACAGCTATCGTCCAAAAATAGACTGAAGTAAGGCTGCCAAGAGGACTTGAAAGCGGGTCAGAATTGCAGGAAACCGATTTCAGGAGGTAGACTGGAATTGCATTGAAAGCATAGGAAAAGAGGCAGAACGTCCACAATGATGCACTTGGCCAAAAAGGGCGTATGCGTTTTTTCCTGAATATATTCAGGAAAAAACGCATACGCACTTTTTGGCCAACCAAGCAAGCTTGCAAAGGAAATCTGCACTACAATGAAGTCTCACTTCCCCCCGGTCAAAAGGGCCATCTGAAGAAAGTGTAAAATCCAGAAAGGCAGGACAGGCCATGGAGAACTGGGAGCCTTGTTATGCTGAAGGGCGGGATGTAAATTGCCAACAGACACTCTGGAGAAGTGTATGGGGTTTCCTGAAACATCTAAAAAACAAAGCAACAGAGCCTAGGGCACTGCCACTTATGGTCCTATAGCTTAGGGAAATTAAAATCAAAAAGACACAGCCACCCCAAAGTTTGGAACGACTCTGTTTACAAGAACCTCGTTTACAGTACAAGTTCAACATCGCAGAAAGTGAAAAATGGATAAAGAAGTTGTGGTATTTACTTACAAAGCAATATCACTCAGCAATGAAATCTGTGTCATCAGGCCCGTAGCAGCACAATGAGTGGATTCAGGTATGATGATTCTAACTGAAATAAGTCACACAGAAAAGAAACATCATAAGATATCAGTAATACACGGAATGTAAACTTGGCTACACAGGAACTGAATTACAGAACAGAACAGGGTCTCAAATTTAGAAAACCAACTTATGCTTGCTTAAGGGTAAAGGTGACTTGGGGTGCTGCATAAAAGCAGAGATTGAAATGAGCACAGATAAAGTTCCTTAAGCCAAATATGGAATAGACAAGAGCTACTCCTTGCTCAATGAAATGGACTCAACACCCCATATTAAACGCCTAAGAATGTACCTGACTAGTAAGTATCTTAAAACCTATGGATTGCTATGTTTCCAAAAGAGAATCAAGCGTGTGTACAGGGGCATAAACGCAGCAGTGATAGGATTGGAGAGGTTCGGTGAGCAAATGAAGACCCTTTGAAGTCATATTGCATGGTACCCATTACACGGGTCTCAACTCTCCAGGTTTAAGGTATTCTTCCTTCAGCTAAAACTTGCATGTGGAACCCAAGTATGATCAACCATGTGAACGGGAGACGTGTTCAAATATGTCTCAGTTTTCCTCCCCTGGTACTCGGGTGCAACATTCCAGACGCTTTACTAACACTCTCCCCACTTGGAGAGTCAGCGCCTTTAACCTCCTGTTTGGCCCAGTTTGCAATTTCTGCGGAAGATGAACAGGAATAGCGAGAACCAATGAGAGACTAGCTGGAGGTGTCTGGACGGGCAAATTTAACTCTCATTTCCCACCAGGAAGAGGAAATAACCAAAGGCTCAGCGTGCCGTTCCGGAACCAGATTAGGGCCTGAAGCCATCCTGCGGTGTTGCGGCCAGCTCAAAAGAAAGCGAGTTGAAGAAAGGAGCTCAGGGGCACTGTAATTCACAAACCTGCAGAGTTATAAATGACAACTATCGTCCAAAAATAGACTGAAGTAAGGCTGCCAAGAGGACTTGAAAGCGGGGCAGAATTGCAGGAAACCGATTTCAGGAGGTAGACTGGAATTGCATTGAAAGCATAGGAAAAGAGGCAGAACGTCCACAATGATGCACTTGGCCAAAAAGGGCGTATGCGTTTTTTCCTGAATATATTCAGGAAAAAACGCATACGCCCTTTTTGGCCAATCAAGCAAGCTTGCAAAGGAAATCTGCACTACAATGAAGTCTCACTTCCCCCCTGTCAAAAGGGCCATCTGAAAAATGTGTAAAATCCAGAAAGGCAGGACAGGCCATGGAGAACTGGGAGCCTTGTTATGCTGAAGGGCGGGATGTAAATTGCCAACAACCACTCGGGAGAAGTGTATGGTGTTTCCTGAAACATCTAAAAAACAAAGCAACAGAACCTAGGGCACTTCCACTTATGGTCCTATAGCTTAGGGAAATTAAAATCAAAAAGACACAGCCACCCCAAAGTTTGGAATGGCTCTGTTTACAAGAACCTCGTTTACAGTACAAGTTCAACATTGCAGAAAGTGAAAAATGGATAAAGAAGTTGTGGTATTTACTTACAAAGCAATATCACTCAGCAATGAAATCTGTGTCATCAGGCCCTTAGCAGCACAATGAGTGGATTCAGGTATGATGATTCTAACTGAAGTAAGTCACACAGAAAAAGAAACATCATAAGATATCAGTAATACACGGAATGTAAACTTGGCTACACAGGAACTGAATTACAGAACAGAACAGGGACTCAAATTTAGAAAACCGACTTATGCTTGCTTAAGGGGAAAGGTGAGTTGGGTTGCTGCATAAAACCAGAGATTGAAATGAGCACAGATAAAGTTCCTTAAGTCAAATATGGAATAGACAAGAACTACTCCTTGCTCAACGAAATGGACTCAACACCGCATATTAAACGCCTAAGAATGTACCTGACTAGTAAGTATCTTAAAACCTATGGATTGCTATGTCTCCGAAAGAGAATCAAGCATGTGTACAGGGGCATAAACGCAGCAGTGATATGATTGGAGAGGTTCGGTGAGCAAAAGAAGACCCTTTGAAGTCATATTGCATGGTACCCATTCCACGGGTTTCAACTACCCAGGTTTAAGGTATTCTTCCTTCAGCTAAAACATGCATGTGGAACCTAGAGTATGATCAACCATGTGATCGGGAGACGTGTTCAAATATGTCTCAGTTTTCCTCCCCTGGTACTCGGGTGCAACATTCCAGACGCTTTACTAACACTCTCCCCACTTGGAGAGTCAGCGCCTTTAAACTCCTGTTTGGCCCAGTTTGCAATTTCTGCGGAAGATGAACAGGAATAGTGAGAACCAATGAGAGACTAGCTGGAGGTGTCTGGACGGGCAAATTTAACTCTCATTTCCCACCAGGAAAAGGAAATAACCAAAGGCTCAGCGTGCCATGCTGGAACCAGATTAGGGCCTGAAGCCATCCTGCGGTGTTGCGGCCAGGTCACAAGAAAGCCAGTTGAAGAAAGGAGCTCAGGGGCACTGTAATGCGCAAACCTGCAGAGTTATAAATGACAGCTATCGTCCAAAAATATACTGAAGTAAGGCTGCCAAGAGGACTTGAAAGCGGGGCAGAATTGCAGGAAACCGATTTCAGGAGGTAGACTGGAATTGCATTGAAAGCATAGGAAAAGAGGCAGAACGTCCACAATGATGCACTTGGCCAAAAAGGGCGTATGCGTTTTTTCCTGAATATATTCAGGAAAAAACGCATACGCCCTTTTTGGCCAACCAAGCAAGCTTGCAAAGGAAATCTGCACTACAATGAAGTCTCACTTCCCCCCGGTCAAAAGGGCCATCTGAAAAAAGTGTAAAATCCAGAAAGGCAGGACAGGCCATGGAGAACTGGGAGCCTTGTTATGCTGATGGGCGGGATGTAAATTGCCAACAACCACTCGGGAGAAGTGTATGGTGTTTCCTGAAACATCTAAAAAACAAAGCAACAGAGCCCAGGGCACTGCCACTTATGGTCCTATAGCTTAGAGAAATTAAAATCAAAAAGACACAGCCACCCCAAAGTTTGGAACGGCTCTGTTTACAAGAACCTCATTTACAGTACAAGTTCAACATCGCAGAAAGTGAAAAATGGATAAAGAAGTTGTGGTATTTACTTACAAAGCAATATCACTCAGCAATGAAATCTGTGTCATCAGGCCCATAGCAGCACAATGAGTGGATTCAGGTATGATGATTCTAACTGAAATAAGTCACACAGAAAAGAAACATCATAAGATATCAGTAATACACGGAATGTAAACTTGGCTACACAGGAACTGAATTACAGAACAGAACAGGGTCTCAAATTTAGAAAACCAACTTATGCTTGCTTAAGGGGAAAGGTGAGTTGGGGTGCTGCATAAAACCAGAGATTGAAATGAGCACAGATAAAGTTCCTTAAGTCAAATATGGAATAGACAAGAGCTACTCCTTGCTCAACGAAATGGACTCAACACCGCATATTAAACGCCTAAGAATGTACCTGACTAGTAAGTATCTTAAAAACCTATGGATTGCTATGTCTCCGAAAGAGAATCAAGCATGTGTACAGGGGCATAAACGCAGCAGTGATAGGATTGGAGAGGTTCGGTGAGCAAATGAAGACCCTTTGAAGTCATATTGCATGGTACCCATTACACGGGTCTTCACTCTCCAGGTTTAAGGTATTCTTCCTTCAGCTAAAACATGCATGTGGAACCCAAGTATGATCAACCATGTGATCAGGAGACGTGTTCAAATATGTCTCAGTTTTCGTACCCTGCAACTCGGGTGCAACATTCCAGATGCTTTACTAACACTCTCCCCACTTGGAGAGTCAGTCCCTTTAACCTCCTCTTTGGCCCAGTTTGCAATTTCTGTGGAAGATGAACAGGAATAGCGAGAACCAATGAGAGACTAGCTGGAGGTGTCTGGATGGGCAAATTTAACTCTCATTTCCCACCAGGAAGAGGAATCAACAAAAGGCTCAGCGTGCCGTGCCAGAACCAGATTAGGGCCTGAAGACATCCTGCGGTGTTGCGGCCAGGTCATAAGAAAGCGAGTTGAAGAAAGGAGCTCAGGGGCACTGTAATTCACAAACCTGCAGAGTTATAAATGACAGCTATCGTCCAAAAATAGACTGAAGTAAGGCTGCCAAGAGGACTTGAAAGCGGGGCAGCATTGCAGGAAACCGATTTCAGGAGGTAGACAGGAATTGCATTGAAAGCATAGGAAAAGAGGCAGAACGTCCACAATGATGCACTTGGCCAAAAAGGGCGTATGCGTTTTTTCCTGAATATATTCAGGAAAAAACGCATACGCCCTTTTTGGCCAACCAAGCAAGCTTGCAAAGGAAATCTGCACTACAATGAAGTCTCACTTCCCCCCGGTCAAAAGGGCCATCTGAAAAAAGTGTAAAATCCAGAAAGGCAGGACAGGCCATGGAGAACTGGGAGCCTTGTTATGCTGATGGGCGGGATGTAAATTGCCAACAACCACTCGGGAGAAGTGTATGGTGTTTCCTGAAACATCTAAAAAACAAAGCAACAGAACCTAGGGCACTTCCACTTATGGTCCTATAGCTTAGGGAAATTAAAATCAAAAAGACACAGCCACCCCAAAGTTTGGAACGGCTCTGTTTACAAGAACCTCATTTACAGTACAAGTTCAACATCGCAGAAAGTGAAAAATGGATAAAGAAGTTGTGGTATTTACTTACAAAGCAATATCACTCAGCAATGAAATCTGTGTCATCAGGCCCTTAGCAGCACAATGAGTGGATTCAGGTATGATGATTCTAACTGAAGTAAGTCACACAGAAAAAGAAACATCATAAGATATCAGTAATACACGGAATGTAAACTTGGCTACACAGGAACTGAATTACAGAACAGAACAGGGTCTCAAATTTAGAAAACCAACTTATGCTTGCTTAAGGGTAAAGGTGAGTTGGGGTGCTGCATAAAACCAGAGATTGAAATGAGCACAGATAAAGTTCCTTAAGTCAAATATGGAATAGACAAGAGCTACTCCTTGCTCAACGAAATGGACTCAACACCGCATATTAAACGCCTAAGAATGTACCTGACTAGTAAGTATCTTAAAACCTATGGATTGCTATGTCTCCAAAAGAGAATCAAGCATGTGTACAGGGGCATAAACGCAGCAGTGATAGGATTGGAGAGGTTCGGTGAGCAAATGAAGACCCTTTGAAGTCATATTGCATGGTACCCATTTCACGGGTTTCAATTACCCAGGTTTTAGGTATTCTACCTTCAGCTAAAACATGCATGTGGAACCCAGAGTATGATCAACCATGTGATCGGGAGACGTGTTCAAATATGTCTCAGTTTTCGTACCCTGGTACTCGGGTGCAACATTCCAGACGCTTTACTAACACTCTCCCGACTTGGAGAGTCAGTCCCTTTAACCTCCTGTTTGGCCCAGTTTGCAATTTCTGCGGAAGATGAACAGGAATAGCGAGAACCAATGAGAGACTAGCTGGAGGTTTCTGGACGGGCAAATTTAACTCTCATTTCCCACCAGGAAGAGGAATTAACCAAAGGCTCAGCGTGCCGTGCCGGAACCAGATTAGGGCCTGAAGCCATCCTGCGGTGTTGCGGCCAGCTCACAAGAAAGCGAGTTGAAGAAAGGAGCTCAGGGGCACTGTAATTCACAAACCTGCAGAGTTATAAATGACAGCTATCGTCCAAAAATAGACTGAAGTAAGGCTGCCAAGAGGACTTGAAAGCGGGGCAGAATTGCAGGAAACCGATTTCAGGAGGTAGACTGGAATTGCATTGAAAGCATAGGAAAAGAGGCAGAACGTCCACAATGATGCACTTGGCCAAAAAGGGCGTATGCGTTTTTTCCTGAATATATTCAGGAAAAAACGCATACGCCCTTTTTGGCCAACCAAGCAAGCTTGCAAAGGAAATCTGCACTACAATGAAGTCTCACTTCCCCCCGGTCAAAAGGGCCATCTGAAAAAAGTGTAAAATCCAGAAAGGCAGGACAGGCCATGGAGAACTGGGAGCCTTGTTATGCTGATGGGCGGGATGTAAATTGCCAACAGACACTCGGGAGAAGTGTATGGTGTTTCCTGAAACATCTAAAAAACAAAGCAACAGAACCTAGGGTACTTCCACTTATGGTCCTATAGCTTAGGGAAATTAAAATCAAAAAGACACAGCCACCCAAAAGTTTGGAACGGCTCTGTTTACAGGAACCTCGTTTACAGTACAAGTTCAACATCGCAGAAAGTGAAAAATGGATAAAGAACTTGTGGTATTTACTTACAAAGCAATATCACTCAGCAATGAAATCTGTGTCATCAGGCCCTTAGCAGCACAATGAGTGGATTCAGGTATGATGATTCTAACTGAAATAAGTCACACAGAAAAAGAAACATCATAAGATATCAGTAATACACGGAATGTAAACTTGGCTACACAGGAACTGAATTACAGAACAGAACAGGGTCTCAAATTTAGAAAACCAACTTATGCTTGCTTAAGGGTAAAGGTGAGTTGGGGTGCTGCATAAAACCAGAGATTGAAATGAGCACAGATAAAGTTCCTTAAGCCAAATACGGAATAGACAAGAGCTACTCCTTGCTCAACGAAATGGACTCAACACCCCATATTAAACGCCTAAGAATGTACCTGACTAGTAAGTATCTTAAAACCTATGGATTGCTATGTCTCCGAAAGAGAATCAAGCATGTGTACAGGGGCAGAAACGCAGCAGTGATAGGATTGGAGAGGTTCGGTGAGCAATGAAGACCCTTTGAAGTCATATTGCATGGTACCCATTCCACGGGTTTCAACTACCCAGGTTTAAGGTATTCTTCCTTCAGCTAAAATATGC
The DNA here is from genome assembly GCF_951394435.1 of Stenella coeruleoalba. Classification (NCBI taxonomy): domain Eukaryota; kingdom Metazoa; phylum Chordata; class Mammalia; order Artiodactyla; family Delphinidae; genus Stenella; species Stenella coeruleoalba. Next base: position 89,526 of record NW_027645998.1, on the reverse strand, counting down.
ATGTGGAACCCAGAGTATGATCAACCATGTGATCGGGAGACGTGTTCAAATATGTCTCAGTTTTCTCCCCTGGTACTCGGGTGCAACATTCCAGACGCTTTACTAACACTCTCCCCACTTGGAGAGTCAGTCCCTTAACCTCCTGTTTGGCCCAGTTTGCAATTTCTGCGGAAGATGAACAGGAATAGCGAGAACCAATGAGAGGCTAGCTGAGGTGTCTGGACGGCAAATTTAACTCTCATTCCCAACAGGAAGAGGAAATAACCAAAGGCTCAGCGTGCCGTACCGGAACCAGATTAGGCCTGAAGCCATCCTGCGGTGTTGCGGCCACCTCAAAAGAAACCGAGTTAAAGAAAGGAGCTCAGGGGCACTATAATTCACAAACCTGCAGAGTTATAATGACAGCTATCATCCAAAAATAGACTGAAGTAAGGCTGCCAAGAGGACTTGAAAGCGGGCAGAATTGCAGGAACCGATTTCAGGAGGTAGACTGGAATTGCATTGAAAGCATAGGAAAAGAGACAGAACGTCCACAATGATGCACTTGGCCAAAAAGGCGTATTCGTTTTTCCTGAATATATTCAGGAAAAAACGCATACGCCCTTTTGGCCAACCAAGCAAGCTTGCAAAGGAAATCTGCACTACAATGAAGTCTCACTTCCCCCCCGGTCAAAAGGGCCATCTGAAAAAAGTGTAAAATCCAGAAGGCAGGACAGGCCATGGAGAACTGGGAGCCTTGTTATGCTGATGGGCGGGATGTAAATTGCCAACAGACACTCGGGAGAAGTGTATGGTGTTTCCTGAAACATCTAAAAACAAAGCAACAGAACCTAGGGCACTGCCACTTATGGTCCTATAGCTTAGTGAAATTAAAATCAAAAAGACACAGCCACCCCAAAGTTTGGGACGCCCTCTGTTTACAAGAACCTCGTTTACAGTACAAGTTCAACATCGCAGAAAGTGAAAAATGGATAAAGAACTTGTGGTATTTACTTACAAAGCAATATCACTCACGCAATGAAATCTGTGTCATCAGGCCCTTAGCAGCACAATGAGTTGGATTCATGATGATTCTAACTGAAATAAGTCACACAGAAAAAGAAACATCATAAGATATCAGTAATACACGGAATGTAAACTTGGCTACACAGGAACTGAATTACAGAACAGAACAGGGTCTCAAATTTAGAAAACCAACTTATTCTTGCTTAAGGGTAAAGGTGAGTTGGGGTGCTGCATAAAACCAGAGATTGAAATGAGCACAGATAAAGTTCCTTAAGTCAAATATGGAATAGACAAGAGCTACTCCTTGCTCAACGAAATGGACTCAACACCGCATATTAAACGCCTAAGAATGTACCTGACTAGTAAGTATCTTAAAACCTATGGATTGCTATGTCTCCGAAAGAGAATCAAGCATGTGTACAGGGGCATAAACGCAGCAGTGATAGGATTGGAGAGGTTCGGTGAGCAAATGAAGACCCTTTGAAGTCATATTGCATGGTACCCATTCCACGGGTCTCAACTCTCCAGGTTTAAGGTATTCTTCCTTCAGCTAAAACATGCATGTGGAACCCAAGTATGATCAACCATGTGAACGGGAGACGTGTTCAAATATGTCTCAGTTTTCCTCCCCTGGTACTCGGGTGCAACATTCCAGACGCTTTACTAACACTCTCCCCACTTGGAGAGTCAGCGCCTTTAACCTCCTGTTTGGCCCAGTTTGCAATTTCTGCGGAAGATGAACAGGAATAGCGAGAACCAATGAGAGGCTAGCTGGAGGTGTCTGGACGGGCAAATTTAACTCTCATTTCCCACCAGGAAGAGGAAATAACCAAAGGCTCAGCGTGCCCTACCGGAACCAGATTAGAGCCTGAAGCCATCCTGCGGTGTTGCAGCCAGCTCAAAAGAAAGCGAGTTGAAGAAAGGAGCTCAGGGGCACTGTAATTCACAAACCTGCAGAGTTATAAATGACAGCTATCGTCCAAAAATAGACTGAAGTAAGGCTGCCAAGAGGACTTGAAAGCGGGGCAGAATTGCAGGAAACCGATTTCAGGAGGTAGACTGGAATTGCATTGAAAGCATAGGAAAAGAGGCAGAACGTCCACAATGATGCACTTGGCCAAAAAGGGCGTATGCGTTTTTTCCTGAATATATTCAGGAAAAAACGCATACGCCCTTTTTGGCCAACCAAGCAAGCTTGCAAAGGAAATCTGCACTACAATGAAGTCTCACTTCCCCCCGGTCAAAAGGGCCATCTGAAAAAAGTGTAAAATCCAGAAAGGCAGGACAGGCCATGGAGAACTGGGAGCCTTGTTATGCTGATGGGCGGGATGTAAATTGCCAACAACCACTCGGGAGAAGTGTATGGTGTTTCCTGAAACATCTAAAAAACAAAGCAACAGAACCTAGGGCACTTCCACTTATGGTCCTATAGCTTAGGGAAATTAAAATCAAAAAGACACAGCCACCCCAAAGTTTGGAACGGCTCTGTTTACAAGAACCTCGTTTACAGTACAAGTTCAACATCGCAGAAAGTGAAAAATGGAGAAAGAAGTTGTGGTATTTACTTACAAAGCAATATCACTCAGCAATGAAATCTGTGTCATCAGGCCCTTAGCAGCAAAATGAGTGGATTCAGGTATGATGATTCTAACTGAAGTAAGTCACACAGAAAAAGAAACATCATAAGATATCAGTAATACACGGAATGTAAACTTGGCTACACAGGAACTGAATTACAGAACAGAACAGGGACTCAAATTTAGAAAAACAACTTATGCTTGCTTAAGGGTAAAGGTGAGTTGGGGTGCTGCATAAAACCAGAGATTGAAATGAGCACAGATAAAGTTCCTTAAGCCAAATATGGAATAGACAAGAGCTACTCCTTGCTCAACGAAATGGACTCAACACTGCATATTAAACGCCTAAGAATGTACCTGACTTGTAAGTATCTTAAAACCTATGGATTGCTATGTCTCCAAAAGAGAATCAAGCATGTGTACAGGGGCATAAACGCAGCAGTGATAGGATTGGAGAGGTTCGGTGAGCAAATGAAGACCCTTTGAAATCATATTGCATGGTACCCATTCCACGGGTTTCAACTACCCAGGTTTAAGGTATTCTTCCTTCAGCTAAAACATGCATGTGGAACCTAGAGTATGATCAACCATGTGATCGGGAGACGTGTTCAAATATGTCTCAGTTTTCGTACCCTGGTACTCGGGTGCAACATTCCAGACGCTTTACTAACACTCTCCCGACTTGAAGAGTCAGTCCCTTTAACCTCCTGTTTGGCCCAGTTTGCAATTTCTGCGGAAGATGAACAGGAATAGCGAGAACCAATGGAGACTAGCTGGAGGTGTCTGGACGGCCAAATTTAACTCTCATTTCCTAACAGGAAGAGGAATTAACCAAAGGCTCAGCGTGCCATGCCAGAATCAGATTAGGGCCTGAAGCCATCCTGTGGTGTTGCGGCCAGCTCAAAAGAAAGCGAGTTGAAGAAAGGAGCTCAGGGGCACTGTAATTCACAAACCTGCAGAGTTATAAATGACAGCTATCGTCCAAAAATAGACTGAAGTAAGGCTGCCAAGAGGACTTGAAAGCGGGGCAGAATTGCAGGAAACCGATTTCAGGAGGTAGACTGGAATTGCATTGAAAGCATAGGAAAAGAGGCAGAACGTCCACAATGATGCACTTGGCCAAAAAGGGCGTATGCGTTTTTTCCTGAATATATTCAGGAAAAAACGCATACGCCCTTTTTGGCCAACCAAGCAAGCTTGCAAAGGAAATCTGCACTACAATGAAGTCTCACTTCCCCCCGGTCAAAAGGGCCATCTGAAAAAAGTGTAAAATCCAGAAAGGCAGGACAGGCCATGGAGAACTGGGAGCCTTGTTATGCTGATGGGCGGGATGTAAATTGCCAACAACCACTCGGGAGAAGTGTATGGTGTTTCCTGAAACATCTAAAAAACAAAGCAACAGAACCTAGGGCACTTCCACTTATGGTCCTATAGCTTAGGGAAATTAAAATCAAAAAGACACAGCCACCCCAAAGTTTGGAACGGCTCTGTTTACAAGAACCTCGTTTACACTACAAGTTCAACATCACAGAAAGTGAAAAATGGATAAAGAAGTTGTGGTATTTACTTACAAAGCAATATCACTCAGCAATGAAATCTGTGTCATCAGGCACTTAGCAGCACAATGAGTGGATTCAGGTATGATGATTCTAACTGAAATAAGTCACACAGAAAAAGAAACATCATAAGATATCAGTAATACACGGAATGTAAACTTGGCTACACAGGAACTGAATTACAGAACAGAACAGGGTCTCAAATTTAGAAAACCAACTTATTCTTGCTTAAGGGTAAAGGTGAGTTGGGGTGCTGCATAAAACCAGAGATTGAAATGAGCACAGATAAAGTTCCTTAAGCCAAATATGGAATAGACAAGAGCTACTCCTTGCTCAACGAAATGGACTCAACACCCCATATTAAACGCCTAAGAATGTACCTGACTAGTAAGTATCTTAAAACCTATGGATTGCTATGTCTCTGAAAGAGAATCAAGCATGTGTACAGGGGCATAAACGCAGCAGTGCTAGGATTGGAGAGGTTCGGTGAGCAAATGAAGACCCTTTGAAGTCATATTGCATGGTACCCATTCCACAGGTTTCAACTACCCAGGTTTAAGGTATTCTTCCTTCAGCTAAAACATGCATGTGGAACCTAGAGTATGATCAACCATGTGATCGGGAGACGTGTTCAAATATGTCTCAGTTTTCCTCCCCTGGTACTCGGGTGCAACATTCCAGACGCTTTACTAACACTCTCCCCACTTGGAGAGTCACTCCCTTTAACCTCCTGTTTGGCCCAGTTTGCAATTTCTGCGGAAGATGAACAGGAATAGCGAGAACCAATGAGAGGCTAGCTGGAGGTGTCTGGACGGGCAAATTTAACTCTCATTTCCCACCAGGAAGAGGAATTAACCAAAGGCTCAGCATGCCGGGCCAGAACCAGATTAGGGCCTGAAGCCATCCTGCGGTGTTGCGGCCAGCTCTAAAGAAACCGAGTTGAAGAAAGGAGCTCAGGGGCACTGTAATTCACAAACCTGCAGAGTTATAAATGACAGCTATCGTCCAAAAATAGACTGAAGTAAGGCTGCCAAGAGGACTTGAAAGCGGGGCAGAATTGCAGGAAACCGATTTCAGGAGGTAGACTGGAATTGCATTGAAAGCATAGGAAAAGAGGCAGAACGTCCACAATGATGCACTTGGCCAAAAAGGGCGTATGCGTTTTTTCCTGAATATAATCAGGAAAAAACGCATACGCCCTTTTTGGCCAACCAAGCAAGCTTGCAAAGGAAATCTGCACTACAATGAAGTCTCACTTCCCCCCGGTCAAAAGGGCCATCTGAAAAAAGTGTAAAATCCAGAAAGGCAACAGGCCATTGAGAACTGGGTGCCTTGTTATGCTGATGGGCGGGATGTAAATTGCCAACAGACACTAGGGAGAAGTGTATGGTGTTTCCTGAAACATCTAAAAAACAAAGCAACAGAGCCTAGGGCACTTCCACTTATGGTCCTATAGCTTAGGGAAATTAAAATCAAAAAGACACAGCCACCCCAAAGTTTGGAACGGCTCTGTTTAGAAGAACCTCATTTACAGTACAAGTTCAACATCGCAGAAAGTGAAAAATGGATAAAGAACTTGTGGTACTTACGTACAATGCAGTATCACTCAGCAATGAAATCTATGTCATCAGGCCCTTAGCATCACAATGAGTGGATTCAGGTATGATGATTCTAACTGAAATAAGTCACACAGAAAAAGAAACATCATAAGATATCAGTAATACACGGAATGGAAACTTGGCTACACAGGAACTGAATTACAGAACAGAACAGGGTCTCAAATTTAGAAAACCAACTTATGCTTGCTTAAGGGGAAAGGTGAGTTGGGGTGCTGCATAAAACCAGAGATTGAAATGAGCACAGATAAAGTTCCTTAAGCCAAATATGGAATAGACAAGAGCTACTCCTTGCTCAACGAAATGGACTCAACACCCCATATTAAACGCCTAAGAATGTACCTGACTAGTAAGTATCTTAAAACCTATGGATTGCTATGTCTCCGAAAGAGAATCAAGCATGTGTACAGGGGCATAAACGCAGCAGTGATAGGATTGGAGAGGTTCGGTGAGCAAATGAAGACCCTTTGAAGTCATATTGCATGGTACCCATTACACGGGTCTTAACTCTCCAGGTTTAAGGTATTCTTCCTTCAGCTAAAACATGCATGTGGAACCCAAGTATGATCAACCATGTGAACGGGAGACGTGTTCAAATATGTCTCAGTTTTCCTCCCCTGGTACTCGGGTGCAACATTCCAGACGCTTTACTAACACTCTCCCCACTTGGAGAGTCAGCACCTTTAACCTCCTGTTTGGCCCAGTTTGCAATTTCTGCGGAAGATGAACAGGAATAGCGAGAACCAATGAGAGGCTAGCTGGAGGTGTCTGGACGGGCAAATTTAACTCTCATTTCCCACCAGGAAGAGGAAATAACCAAAGGCTCAGCGTGCCGTACCGGAACCAGATTAGGGCCTGAAGCCATCCTGCGGTGTTGCGGCCAGCTCACAAGAAAGCAAGTTGAAGAAAGGAGCTCAGGGGCACTGTAATTCACAAACCTGCAGAGTTATAAATGACAGCTATCGTCCAAAAATAGACTGAAGTAAGGCTGCCAAGAGGACTTGAAAGCGAGGCAGAATTGCAGGAAACCTATTTCAGGAGGTAGACTGGAATTGTTTGGAAAACATAGGAAAAGAGGCAGAACGTCCACAATGATGCACTTGGCCAAAAAGGGCGTATGCGTTTTTTCCTGAATATATTCAGGAAAAAACGCATACGCCCTTTTTGGCCAACCAAGCAAGCTTGCAAAGGAAATCTGCACTACAATGAAGTCTCACTTCCCCCTGGTCAAAAGGGCCATCTGAAAAAAGTGTAAAATCCAGAAAGGCAGGACAGGCCATGGAGAACTGTGAGCCTTGTTATGCTGATGGGCGGGATGTAAATTGCCAACAACCACTCGGGAGAAGTGTATGGTGTTTCCTGAAACATCTAAAAAACAAAGCAACAGAACCTAGGGCACTTCCACTTATGGTCATATAGCTTAGGGAAATTAAAATCAAAAAGACACAGCCACCCCAAAGTTTGGAACGGCTCTGTTTACAAGAACCTAGTTTACAGTACAAGTTCAACATCGCAGAAAGTGAAAAATGGATAAAGAAGTTGTGGTATTTACTTACAAAGCAATATCACTCAGCAATGAAATCTGTGTCATCAGGCCCTTAGCAGCACAATGAGTGGATTCAGGTATGATGATTCTAACTGAAATAAGTCACACAGAAAAAGAAACATCATAAGATATCAGTAATACACCGAATGTAAACTTGGCTACACAGGAACTGAATTACAGAACAGAACAGGGTCTCAAATTTAGAAAACCAACTTATGCTTGCTTAAGGGGAAAGGTGAGTTGGGGTGCTGCATAAAACCAGAGATTGAAATGAGCACAGATAAAGTTCCTTAAGCCAAATATGGAATAGACAAGAGCTACTCCTTGCTCAACGAAATGGACTCAACAACGCATATTAAACGCCTAAGAATGTACCTGACTTGTAAGTATCTTAAAACCTATGGATTGCTATGTCTCCAAAAGAGAATCAAGCATGTGTACAGGGGCATAAACGCAGCAGTGATAGGATTGGAGAGGTTGGGTGAGCAAATGAAGACCCTTTGAACTCATATTGCATGGTACCCATTCCACGTGTTTCAACTACCTAGGTTTAAGGTATTCTTCCTTCATCTAAAACATGCATGTGGAACCTAGAGTATGATCAACCATGTGATCGGGAGACGTGTTCAAATATGTCTCAGTTTTCGTACCCTGGTACTCGGGTGCAACATTCCAGACGCTTTACTAACACTCTCCCGACTTGGAGAGTCAGTCCCTTTAACCTCCTGTTTGGCCCAGTTTGCAATTTCTGCGGAAGATGAACAGGAATAGCGAGCACCAATGGAGACTAGCTGGAGGTGTCTGGACGGGCAAATTTAACTCTCATTTCCTACCAGGAAGAGGAATTAACCAAAGGCTCAGCGTGCCATGCCAGAATCAGATTAGGGCCTGAAGCCATCCTGCGGTGTTGCGGCCAGGTCACAAGAAAGCGAGTTGAAGAAAGGAGCTCAGGGGCACTGTAATTCACAAACCTGCAGAGTTATAAATGACAGCTATCGTCCAAAAATAGACTGAAGTAAGGCTGCCAAGAGGACTTGAAAGCGGGGCAGAATTGCAGGAAACCGATTTCAGGAGGTAGACTGGAATTGCATTGAAAGCATAGGAAAAGAGGCAGAACGTCCACAATGATGCACTTGGCCAAAAAGGGCGTATGCGTTTTTTCCTGAATATATTCAGGAAAAAACGCATACGCCCTTTTTGGCCAACCAAGCAAGCTTGCAAAGGAAATCTGCACTACAATGAAGTCTCACTTCCCCCCAGTCAAAAGGGCCATCTGAAAAAAGTGTAAAATCCAGAAAGGCAGGACAGGCCATGGAGAACTGGGAGCCTTGTTATGCTGATGGGCGGGATGTAATTTGCCAGCAGACACTCGGGAGAAGGGTATGGTGTTTCCTGAAACATCTAAAAAACAAAGCAACAGAGCCTAGGGCACTGCCACTTATGGTCCTATAGCTTAGGGAAATTAAAATCAAAAAGACACAGCCACCCCAAAGTTTGGGACGCCTCTGTTTACAAGAACCTCGTTTACAGTACAAGTTTAACATCGCAGAAAGTGAAAAATGGATAAAGAAGTTGTGGTATTTACTTACAAAGCAATATCACTCAGCAATGAAATCTGTGTCATCAGGCCCTTAGCATCACAATGAGTGGATGCAGGTATGATGATTCTAACTGAAATAAGTCACACAGAAAATGAAGCATCATAAGATATCAGTAATACACGGAATGTAAACTTGGCTACACAGGAACTGAATTACAGAACAGAACAGGGTCTCAAATTTAGAAAACCAACTTATGCTTGCTTAAGGGTAAAGGTGAGTTGGGGTGCTGCATAAAACCAGAGATTGAAATGAGCACAGATAAAGTTCCTTAAGCCAAATATGGAATAGACAAGAGCTACTCCTTGCTCAACGAAATGGACTCAACACCCCATATTAAACGCCTAAGAATGTACCTGACTAGTAAGTATCTTAAAACCTATGGATTGCTATGTCTCCGAAAGAGAATCAAGCATGTGTACAGGGGCATAAACGCAGCAGTGATAGGATTGGAGAGGTTCGGTGAGCAAATGAAGACCCTTTGAAGTCATATTGCATGGTACCCATTACACGGGTCTTAACTCTCCAGGTTTAAGGTATTCTTCCTTCAGCTAAAACATGCATGTGGAACCCAAGTATGATCAACCATGTGAACGGGAGACGTGTTCAAATATGTCTCAGTTTTCCTCCCCTGGTACTCGGGTGCAACATTCCAGACGCTTTACTAACACTCTCCCCACTTGGAGAGTCAGCGCCTTTAACCTCCTGTTTGGCCCAGTTTGCAATTTCTGCGGAAGATGAACAGGAATAGCGAGAACCAATGAGACACTAGCTGGAGGTGTCTGGACGGGCAAATTTAACTCTCATTTCCCACCAGGAAGAGGAAATAACCAAAGGCTCAGCGTGCCGTACCGGAACCAGATTAGGGCCTGAAGCCATCCTGCGGTGTTGCGGCCAGGTCACAAGAAAGTGAGTTGAAGAAAGGAGCTCAGGGGCACTGTAATTCACAAACCTGCAGAGTTATAAATGACAGCTATCGTCCAAAAATAGACTGAAGTAAGGCTGCCCAGAGGACTTGAAAGCGGGGCAGAATTGCAGGAAACCGATTTCAGGAGGTAGACTGGAATTGCATTGAAAGCATAGGAAAAGAGGCAGAACGTCCACAATGATGCACTTGGTCAAAAAGGGCGTATGCGTTTTTTCCTGAATATATTCAGGAAAAAACTCATACGCACTTTTTGGCCAACCAAGCAAGCTTGCAAAGGAAATCTGCACTACAATGAAGTCTCACTTCCCCCCGGTCAAAAGGGCCATCGGAAAAAAGTGTAAAATCCAGAAAGGCAGGACAGGCCATGGAGAACTGGGAGCCTTGTTATGCTGATGGGCGGGATGTAAATTGCCAACAACCACTCGAGAGAAGTGTATGGTGTTTCCTGAAACATCTAAAAAACAAAGCAACAGAACCTAGGGCACTTCCACTTATGGTCCTATAGCTTAGGGAAATTAAAATCAAAAAGACACAGCCACCCCAAAGTTTGGAACGGCTCTGTTTACAAGAACCTCGTTTACAGTACAAGTTCAACATCGCAGAAAGTGAAAAATGGATAAAGAACTTGTGGTACTTACGTACAATGCAGTATCACTCAGCAATGAAATCTATGTCATCAGGCCCGTAGCAGCATAATGAGTAGATTCAGGTACGATGATTCTAACTGAAATAAGTCACACAGAAAAAGAAACATCATAAGATATCACTAATACACGGAATGTAAACTTGGCTACACAGGAACTGAATTCCAAAACAGAACAGGTTCTCAAATTTAGAAAACCAACTTATGCTTGCTTAAGGGGAAAGGTGAGTTGGGTTGCTGCATAAAACCAGAGATTGAAATGAGCACAGATAAAGTTCCTTAAGCCAAATATGGAATAGACAAGAGCTACTCCTTGCTCAACGAAATGGACTCAACACCGCATATTAAACGCCTAAGAATGTACCTGACTAGTAAGTATCTTAAAACCTATGGATTGCTATGTCTCCGAAAGAGAATCAAGCATGTGTACAGGGGCATAAACGCAGCAGTGATAGGATTGGAGAGGTTCGGTGAGCAAATGAAGACCCTTTGAAGTCATATTGCATGGTACCCATTCCACGGGTTTCAACTACCCAGGTTTTAGGTATTCTTCCTTCAGCTAAAACATGCATGTGGAACCCAGAGTATGATCAACCATGTGATCGGGAGACGTGTTCAAATATGTCTCAGTTTTCCTCCCCTGGTACTCGGGTGCAACATTCCAGACGCTTTACTAACACTCTCCCCACTTGGAGAGTCAGCGCCTTTAACCTCCTGTTTGGCCCAGTTTGCAATTTCTGCGGAAGATGAACAGGAATAGTGAGAACCAATGAGAGGCTAGCTGGAGGTGTCTGGACGGGCAAATTTAACTCTCATTTCCCAACAGGAAGAGGAAATAACCAAAGGCTCAGCGTGCCGTACCGGAACCAGATTAGGGCCTGAAGTCATCCTGCGGTGTTGCGGCCAGCTCAAAAGAAACCGAGTTGAAGAAAGGAGCGCAGGGGCACTGTAATTCACAACCCTGCAGAGTTATAAATGACAGCTATCGTCCAAAAATAGACTGAAGTAAGGCTGCCCAGAGGACTTGAAAGCGGGGCAGAATTGCAGGAAACCGATTTCAGGAGGTAGACTGGAATTGCATTGAAAGCATAGGAAAAGAGGCAGAACGTCCACAATGATGCACTTGGCCAAAAAGGGCGTATGCGTTTTTTCCTGAATATATTCAGGAAAAAACGCATACGCCCTTTTTGGCCAACCAAGCAAGCTTGCAAAGGAAATCTGCACTACAATGAAGTCTCACTTCCCCCCGGTCAAAAGGGCCATCTGAAAAAAGTGTAAAATCCAGAAAGGCAGGACAGGCCATGGAGAACTGGGAGCCTTGTTATGCTGATGGGCGGGATGTAAATTGCCAACAACCACTCGGGAGAAGTGTATGGTGTTTCCTGAAACATCTAAAAAACAAAGCAACAGAGCCTAGGGCACTTCCACTTATGGTCCTATAGCTTAGGGAAATTAAAATCAAAAAGACACAGCCACCCCAAAGTTTGGAACGGCTCTGTTTACAAGAACCTCGTTTACAGTACAAGTTTAACATCGCAGAAAGTGAAAAATGGATAAAGAAGTTGTGGTATTTACTTACAAAGCAATATCACTCAGCAATGAAATCTGTGTCATCAGGCCCTTAGCAGCACAATGAGTGGATTCAGGTATGATGATTCTAACTGAAATAAGTCACACAGAAAAAGAAACATCATAAGATATCAGTAATACACGGAATGTAAACTTGGCTACACAGGAACTGAATTACAGAACAGAACAGGGTCTCAAATTTAGAAAACCAACTTATTCTTGCTTAAGGGTAAAGGTGAGTTGGGGTGCTGCATAAAACCAGAGATTGAAATGAGCACAGATAAAGTTCCTTAAGTCAAATATGGAATAGACAAGAGCTACTCCTTGCTCAACGAAATGGACTCAACACCGCATATTAAACGCCTAAGAATGTACCTGACTAGTAAGTATCGTAAAACCTATGGATTGCTATGTCTCCAAAAGAGAATCAAGCATGTGTACAGGGGCATAAACGCAGCAGTGCTAGGATTGGAGAGGTTCGGTGAGCAAATGAAGACCCTTTGAAGTCATATTGCATGGTACCCATTCCACAGGTTTCAACTACTCAGGTTTAAGGTATTCTTCCTTCAGCTAAAACATGCATGTGGAACCCAGAGGATGATCAACCATGTGATCGGGAGACGTGTTCAAATATGTCTCAGTTTTCCTCCCCTGGTACTCGGGTGCAACATTCCAGACGCTTTACTAACACTCTCCCCACTTGGAGAGTCAGTCCCTTTAACCTCCTGTTTGGCCCAGTTTGCAATTTCTGCGGAAGATGAACAGGAATAGCGAGAACCAATGAGAGGCTAGCTGGAGGTGTCTGGACGGGCAAATTTAACTCTCATTTCCCACCAGGAAGAGGAATTAACCAAAGGCTCAGCATGCCGGGCCGGAACCAGATTAGGGCCTGAAGCCATCCTGCGGTGTTGCGGCCAGGTCACAAGAAAGCGAGTTGAAGAAAGGAGCTCAGGGGCACTGTAATTCACAAACCTGCAGAGTTATAAATGACAGCTATCGTCCAAAAATAGACTGAAGTAAGGCTGCCAAGAGGACTTGAAAGCGGGGCAGAATTGCAGGAAACCGATTTCAGGAGGTAGACTGGAATTGCATTGAAAGCATAGGAAAAGAGGCAGAACGTCCACAATGATGCACTTGGCCAAAAAGGGCGTATGCGTTTTTTCCTGAATATAATCAGGAAAAAACGCATACGCCCTTTTTGGCCAACCAAGCAAGCTTGCAAAGGAAATCTGCACTACAATGAAGTCTCACTTCCCCCCGGTCAAAAGGGCCATCGGAAAAAAGTGTAAAATCCAGAAAGGCAACAGGCCATTGAGAACTGGGAGCCTTGTTATGCTGATGGGCGGGATGTAAATTGCCAACAGACACTCGGGAGAAGTGTATGGTGTTTCCTGAAACATCTAAAAAACAAAGCAACAGAGCCTAGGGCACTTCCACTTATGGTCCTATAGCTTAGGGAAATTAAAATCAAAAAGACACAGCCACCCCAAAGTTTGGAACGGCTCTGTTTACAAGAACCTCGTTTACAGTACAAGTTCACCATCGCAGAAAGTGAAAAATGGATAAAGAACTTGTGGTACTTACGTACAATGCAGTATCACTCAGCAATGAAATCTATGTCATCAGGACCGTAGCAGCACAATGAGTGGATTCAGGTATGATGATTCTAACTGAAATAAGTCACACAGAAAAAGAAACATCATAAGATATCAGTAATACACGGAATGTAAACTTGGCTACACAGGAACTGAATTACAGAACAGAACAGGGTGTCTCACATTTCGAAAACCAACTTATGCTTGCTTAATGGGAAAGGTGAGTTGGGTTGCTGCATAAAACCAGAGATTGAAATGAGCACAGATAAAGTTCCTTAAGCCAAATATGGAATAGACAAGAGCTACTCCTTGCTCAACGAAATGGACTCAACACCGCATATTAAATGCCTAAGAATGTACCTGAGTAGTAAGTATCTTAAAACCTATGGATTGCTATGTCTCCGAAAGAGAATCAAGCATGTGTACAGGGGCATAAACGCAGCAGTGATAGGATTGGAGAGGTTCGGTGAGCAAATGAAGACCCTTTGAAGTCATATTGCATGGTACCCATTCCACGGGTTTCAACTACCCAGGTTTTAGGTATTCTTCCTTCAGCTAAAACATGCATGTGGAACCCAGAGTATGATCAACCATGTGATCGGGAGACGTGTTCAAATATGTCTCAGTTTTCCTCCCCTGGTAATCGGGTGCAACATTCCAGACGCTTTACTAACACTCTCCCCACTTGGAGAGTCAGCGCCTTTAACCTCCTGTTTGGCCCAGTTTGCAATTTCTGCGGAAGATGAACAGGAATAGCGAGAACCAATGAGAGGCTAGCTGGAGGTGTCTGGACGGGCAAATTTAACTCTCATTTCCCACCAGGAAGAGGAAATAACCAAAGGCTCAGCGTGCCGTACCGGAACCAGATTAGGGCCTGAAGTCATCCTGCGGTGTTGCGGCCAGCTCAAAAGAAACCGAGTTGAAGAAAGGAGCGCAGGGGCACTGTAATTCACAAACCTGCAGAGTTATAAATGACAGCTATCGTCCAAAAATAGACTGAAGTAAGGCTGCCAAGAGGACTTGAAAGCGGGGCAGAATTGCAGGAAACCGATTTCAGGAGGTAGACTGGAATTGCATTGAAAGCATAGGAAAAGAGGCAGAACGTCCACAATGATGCACTTGGCCAAAAAGGGCGTATGCGTTTTTTCCTGAATATAATCAGGAAAAAACGCATACGCCCTTTTTGGCCAACCAAGCAAGCTTGCAAAGGAAATCTGCACTACAATGAAGTCTCACTTCCCCCCGGTCAAAAGGGCCATCGGAAAAAAGTGTAAAATCCAGAAAGGCAACAGGCCATTGAGAACTGGGAGCCTTGTTATGCTGATGGGCGGGATGTAAATTGCCAACAGACACTCGGGAGAAGTGTATGGTGTTTCCTGAAACATCTAAAAAACAAAGCAACAGAGCCTAGGGCACTTCCACTTATGGTCCTATAGCTTAGGGAAATTAAAATCAAAAAGACACAGCCACCCCAAAGTTTGGAACGGCTCTGTTTACAAGAACCTCGTTTACAGTACAAGTTCACCATCGCAGAAAGTGAAAAATGGATAAAGAACTTGTGGTACTTACGTACAATGCAGTATCACTCAGCAATGAAATCTATGTCATCAGGACCGTAGCAGCACAATGAGTGGATTCAGGTATGATGATTCTAACTGAAATAAGTCACACAGAAAAAGAAACATCATAAGATATCAGTAATACACGGAATGTAAACTTGGCTACACAGGAACTGAATTACAGAACAGAACAGGGTGTCTCACATTTCGAAAACCAACTTATGCTTGCTTAATGGGAAAGGTGAGTTGGGTTGCTGCATAAAACCAGAGATTGAAATGAGCACAGATAAAGTTCCTTAAGCCAAATATGGAATAGACAAGAGCTACTCCTTGCTCAACGAAATGGACTCAACACCGCATATTAAATGCCTAAGAATGTACCTGAGTAGTAAGTATCTTAAAACCTATGGATTGCTATGTCTCCGAAAGAGAATCAAGCATGTGTACAGGGGCATAAACGCAGCAGTGATAGGATTGGAGAGGTTCGGTGAGCAAATGAAGACCCTTTGAAGTCATATTGCATGGTACCCATTCCACGGGTTTCAACTACCCAGGTTTTAGGTATTCTTCCTTCAGCTAAAACATGCATGTGGAACCCAGAGTATGATCAACCATGTGATCGGGAGACGTGTTCAAATATGTCTCAGTTTTCCTCCCCTGGTAATCGGGTGCAACATTCCAGACGCTTTACTAACACTCTCCCCACTTGGAGAGTCAGCGCCTTTAACCTCCTGTTTGGCCCAGTTTGCAATTTCTGCGGAAGATGAACAGGAATAGCGAGAACCAATGAGAGGCTAGCTGGAGGTGTCTGGACGGGCAAATTTAACTCTCATTTCCCACCAGGAAGAGGAAATAACCAAAGGCTCAGCGTGCCGTACCGGAACCAGATTAGGGCCTGAAGTCATCCTGCGGTGTTGCGGCCAGCTCAAAAGAAACCGAGTTGAAGAAAGGAGCGCAGGGGCACTGTAATTCACAAACCTGCAGAGTTATAAATGACAGCTATCGTCCAAAAATAGACTGAAGTAAGGCTGCCAAGAGGACTTGAAAGCGGGGCAGAATTGCAGGAAACCGATTTCAGGAGGTAGACTGGAATTGCATTGAAAGCATAGGAAAAGAGGCAGAACGTCCACAATGATGCACTTGGCCAAAAAGGGCGTATGCGTTTTTTCCTGAATATAATCAGGAAAAAACGCATACGCCCTTTTTGGCCAACCAAGCAAGCTTGCAAAGGAAATCTGCACTACAATGAAGTCTCACTTCCCCCCGGTCAAAAGGGCCATCTGAAAAAAGTGTAAAATCCACAAAGGCAACAGGCCATTGAGAATTGGGAACCTTGTTATGCTGATGGGCGGGATGTAAATTGCCAACAGACACTCGGGAGAAGTGTATGGTGTTTCCTGAAACATCTAAAAAACAAAGCAACAGAGCCTAGGGCACTTCCAGTTATGGTCCTATAGCTTAGGGAAATTAAAATCAAAAAGACACAGCCACCCCAAAATTTGGAACGGCTCTGTTTTTAAGAACCTCGTTTACAGTACAAGTTCAACATCGCAGAAAGTGAAAAATGGATAAAGAAGTTGTGGTATTTACTTACAAAGCAATATCACTCAGCAATGAAATCTGTGTCATCAGGCCCTTAGCAGCACAATGAGTGGATTCAGGTATGATGATTCTAACTGAAATAAGTCACACAGAAAAAGAAACATCATAAGATATCAGTAATACGCGGAATGTAAACTTGGCTACACAGGAACTGAATTACAGAACAGAACAGGGTCTCAAATTTAGAAAACCAACTTATGCTTGCTTAAGGGTAAAGGTGAGTTGGGGTGCTGCATTAAACCAGAGATTGAAATGAGCACAGATAAAGTTCCTTAAGCCAAATATGGAATAGACAAGAGCTACTCCTTGCTCAACGAAATGGACTCAACACCCCATATTAAACGCCTAAGAATGTACCTGACTAGTAAGTATCTTAAAACCTATGGATTGCTATGTCTCCGAAAGAGAATCAAGCATGTGTACAGGGGCATAAACGCAGCAGTGATAGGATTGGAGAGGTTCGGTGAGCAAATGAAGACCCTTTGAAGTCATATTGCATGGTACCCATTCCACAGGTTTCAACTACCCAGGTTTAAGGTATTCTTCCTTCAGCTAAAACATGCATGTGGAACCTAGAGTATGATCAACCATGTGATCGGGAGACGTGTTCAAATATGTCTCAGTTTTCCTCCCCTGGTACTCGGGTGCAACATTCCAGACGCTTTACTAACACTCTCCCCACTTGGAGAGTCAGTCCCTTTAACCTCCTGTTTGGCCCAGTTTGCAATTTCTGCGGAAGATGAACAGGAATAGCGAGAACCAATGAGAGGCTAGCTGGAGGTGTCTGGACGGGCAAATTTAACTCTCATTTCCCACCAGGAAGAGGAATTAACCAAAGGCTCAGCATGCCGGGCCGGAACCACATTAGGGCCTGAAGCCATCCTGCGGTGTTGCGGCCAGCTCTAAAGAAACCGAGTTGAAGAAAGGAGCTCAGGGGCACTGTAATTCACAAACCTGCAGAGTTATAAATGACAGCTATCGTCCAAAAATAGACTGAAGTAAGGCTGCCAAGAGGACTTGAAAGCGGGGCAGAATTGCAGGAAACCGATTTCAGGAGGTAGACTGGAATTGCATTGAAAGCATAGGAAAAGAGGCAGAACGTCCACAATGATGCACTTGGCCAAAAAGGGCGTATGCGTTTTTTCCTGAATATAATCAGGAAAAAACGCATACGCCCTTTTTGGCCAACCAAGCAAGCTTGCAAAGGAAATCTGCACTACAATGAAGTCTCACTTCCTCCCGGTCAAAAGGGCCATCTGAAAAAAGTGTAAAATCCAGAAAGGCAACAGGCCATTGAGAACTGGGAGCCTTGTTATGCTGATGGGCGGGATGTAAATTGCCAACAGACACTCGGGAGAAGTGTATTGTGTTTCCTGAAACATCTAAAAAAGAAAGCAACAGAGCCTAGGGCACTTCCACTTATGGTCCTATAGCTTAGGGAAATTAAAATCAAAAAGACACAGCCACCCCAAAGTTTGGAACGGCTCTGTTTACAAGAACCTCGTTTACAGTACAAGTTCACCATCGCAGAAAGTGAAAAATGGATAAAGAACTTGTGGTACTTACGTACAATGCAGTATCACTCAGCAATGAAATCTATGTCATCAGGCCCTTAGCAGCACAATGAGTGGATTCAGGTATGATGATTCTAACTGAAATAAGTCACACAGAAAAAGAAACATCATAAGATATCAGTAATACACGGAATGTAAACTTGGCTACACAGGAACTGAATTACAGAACAGAACAGGGTCTCACATTTCGAAAACCAACTTATGCTTGCTTAAGGGGAATGGTGAGTTGGGTTGCTGCATAAAACCAGAGATTGAAATGAGCACAGATAAAGTTCCTTAAGCCAAATATGGAATAGACAAGAGCTACTCCTTGCTCAATGAAATGGACTCAACACCGCATATTAAACGCCTAAGAATGTACCTGACTAGTAAGTATCTTAAAACCTATGGATTGCTATGTCTCCGAAAGAGAATCAAGCATGTGTACAGGGGCATAAACGCAGCAGTGATAGGATTGGAGAGGTTCGGTGAGCAAATGAAGACCCTTTGAAGTCATATTGCATGGTACCCATTCCACGGGTTTCAACTACCCAGGTTTAAGGTATTCTTCCTTCAGCTAAAACATGCATGTGGAACCCAGAGTATGATCAACCATGTGATCGGGAGACGTGTTCAAATATGTCTCAGTTTTCCTCCCCTGGTAATCGGGTGCAACATTCCAGACGCTTTACTAACACTCTCCCCACTTGGAGAGTCAGCGCCTTTAACCTACTGTTTGGCACAGTTTGCAATTTCTGTGGAAGATGAACAGGAATAGCGAGAACCAATGAGAGGCTAGCTGGAGGTGTCAGGACGGGCAAATTTAACTCTCATTTCCCACCAGGAAGAGGAAATAACCAAAGGCTCAGCGTGCCGTACCGGAACCAGATTAGGGCCTGAAGCCATCCTGTGGTGTTGCGGCCAGCTCTAAAGAAACCGAGTTGAAGAAAGGAGCGCAGGGGCACTGTAATCCACAAACCTGCAGAGTTATAAATGACAGCTATCGTCCAAAAATAGACTGAATTAAGGCTGCCAAGAGGACTTGAAAGCGGGGCAGAATTGCAGGAAACCGATTTCAGGAGGTAGACTGGAATTGCATTGAAAGCATAGGAAAAGAGGCAGAACGTCCACAATGATGCACTTGGCCAAAAAGGGCGTATGCGTTTTTTCCTGAATATATTCAGGAAAAAACGCATACGCCCTTTTTGGCCAACCAAGCAAGCTTGCAAAGGAAATCTGCACTACAATGAAGTCTCACTTCCCCCCGGTCAAAAGGGCCATCTGAAAAAAGTGTAAAATCCAGAAAGGCAGGACAGGCCATGGAGAACTGGGAGCCTTGTTATGCTGATGGGTGGGATGTAAATTGCCTACAGACACTCGGGAGAAGTGTATGGTGTTTCCTGAAACATCTAAAAAACAAAGCAACAGAACCTAGGGCACTTCCACTTATGGTCCTATAGCTTAGGGAATTTAAAATCAAAAAGACACAGCCACCCCAAAGTTTGGAACGGCTCTGTTTACAAGAACCTCGTTTACAGTACAAGTTCAACATCGCAGAAAGTGAAAAATGGATAAAGAAGTTGTGGTATTTACTTACAAAGCAATATCACTCAGCAATGAAATCTGTGTCATCAGGCCCTTAGCAGCACAATGAGTGGATTCAGGTATGATGATTCTAACTGAAATAAGTCACACAGAAAAAGAAACATCATAAGATATCAGTAATACACGGAATGTAAACTTGGCTACACAGGAACTGAATTACAGAACAGAACAGGGTCTCAAATTTAGAAAACCAACTTATGCTTGCTTAAGGGTAAAGGTGAGTTGGGGTGCTGCATAAAACCAGAGATTGAAATGAGCACAGATAAAGTTCCTTAAGCCAAATATGGAATAGACAAGAGCTACTCCTTGCTCAACGAAATGGACTCAACACCGCATATTAAACGCCTAAGAATGTACCTGACTAGTAAGTATCTTAAAACCTATAGATTGCTATGTCTCCGAAAGAGAATCAAGCATGTGTACAGGGGCATAAACGCAGCAGTGATAGGATTGGAGAGGTTCGGTGAGCAAATGAAGACCCTTTGAAGTCATATTGCATGGTACCCATTCCACAGGTTTCAACTACCCATGTTTTAGGTATTCTTCCTTCAGCTAAAACATGCATGTGGAACCCAGAGTATGATCAACCATGTGATCGGGAGACGTGTTCAAATATGTCTCAGTTTTCCTCCCCTGGTACTCGGGTGCAACATTCCAGACGCTTTACTAACACTCTCCCCACTTGGAGAGTCAGTCCCTTTAACCTCCTGTTTGGCCCAGTTTGCAATTTCTGCGGAAGATGAACAGGAATAGCGAGAACCAATGAGAGGCTAGCTGGAGGTGTCTGGACGGGCAAATTTAACTCTCATTTCCCACCAGGAAGAGGAATTAACCAAAGGCTCAGCGTGCCGTGCCGGAACCAGATTAGGGCCTGAAGCCATCCTGCGGTGTTGCGGCCAGCTCACAAGAAAGCGAGTTGAAGAAAGGAGCTCAGGGGCACTGTAATTCACAAACCTGCAGAGTTATAAATGACAGCTATCGTCCAAAAATAGACTGAAGTAAGGCTGCCAAGAGGACTTGAAAGCGGGGCAGAATTGCAGGAAACCGATTTCAGGAGGTAGACTGGAATTGCATTGAAAGCATAGGAAAAGAGGCAGAACGTCCACAATGATGCACTTGGCCAAAAAGTGCGTATGCGTTTTTTCCTGAATATATTCAGGAAAAAACGCATACGCCCTTTTTGGCCAACCAAGCAAGCTTGCAAAGGAAATCTGCACGACAATGAAGTCTCACTTCCCCCCGGTCAAAAGGGCCATCTGAAAAAAGTGTAAAATCCAGAAAGGCAGGACAGGCCATGGAGAACTGGGAGCCTTGTTATGCTGATGGGCGGGATGTAAATTGCCAACAACCACTCGGGAGAAGTGTATGGTGTTTCCTGAAACATCTAAAAAACAAAGCAACAGAACCTAGGGCACTGCCACTTATGGTCCTATAGCTTAGGGAAATTAAAATCAAAAAGACACAGCCACCCCAAAGTTTGGAACGGCTCTGTTTACAAGAACCTCGTTTACAGTACAAGTTCAACATCGCAGAAAGTGAAAAATGGATAAAGAAGTTGTGGTATTTACTTACAAAGCAATATCACTCAGCAATGAAATCTGTGTCATCAGGCCCTTAGCAGCACAATGAGTGGATTCAGGTATGATGAATCTAACTGAAGTAAGTCACACAGAAAAAGAAACATCATAAGATATCAGTAATACACGGAATGAAAACTTGGCTACACAGGAACTGAATTACAGAACAGAACAGGGTCTCAAATTTAGAAAACCAACTTATTCTTGCTTAAGGGTAAAGGTGAGTTGGGGTGCTGCATAAAACCAGAGATTGAAATGAGCACAGATAAAGTTCCTTAAGCCAAATATGGAATAGACAAGAGCTACTCCTTGCTCAACGAAATGGACTCAACACCCCATATTAAACGCCTAAGAATGTACCTGACTAGTAAGTATCTTAAAACCTATGGATTGCTATGTCTCCGAAAGAGAATCAAGCATGTGTACAGGGGCATAAACGCAGCAGTGATAGGATTGGAGAGGTTGGGTGAGCAAATGAAGACCCTTTGAAATCATATTGCATGGTACCCATTCCACGGGTTTCAACTACCCAGGTTTAAGGTATTCTTCCTTCAGCTAAAACATGCATGTGGAACCTAGAGTATGATCAACCATGTGATCGGGAGACGTGTTCAAATATGTCTCAGTTTTCCTCCCCTGGTACTCGGGTGCAACATTCCAGACGCTTTACTAACACTCTCCCGACTTGGAGAGTCAGTGTCTTTAACCTCCTGTTTGGCCCAGTTTGCAATTTCTGCGGAAGATGAACAGGAATAGCGAGAACCAATGAGAGATTACCTGGAGGTGTCTGGACGGGCAAATTTAACTCTCATTTCCCACCAGGAAGAGGAATTAACCAAAGGCTCAGCGTGCCGTGCCGGAACCAGATTAGGGCCTGAAGCCATCCTGCGGTGTTGCGGCCAGCTCACAAGAAAGCGAGTTGAAGAAAGGAGCTCAGGGGCACTGTAATTCACAAACCTGCAGAGTTATAAATGACAGCTATCGTCCAAAAATAGACTGAAGTAAGGCTGCCAAGAGGACTTGAAAGCGGGGCAGAATTGCAGGAAACCGATTTCAGGAGGTAGACTGGAATTGCATTGAATGCATAGGAAAAGAGGCAGAACGTCCACAATGATGCACTTGGTCAAAAAGGGCGTATGCGTTTTTTCCTGAATATATTCAGGAAAAAACGCATACGCCCTTTTTGCCCAACCAAGCAAGCTTGCAAAGGAAATCTGCACTACAATGAAGTCTCACTTCCCCCCGGTCAAAAGGGCCATCTGAAAAAAGTGTAAAATCCAGAAAGGCAGGACAGGCCATGGAGAACTGGGAGCCTTGTTATGCTGATGGGCGGGATGTAAATTGCCAACAACCACTCGGGAGAAGTGTATGGTGTTTCCTGAAACATCTAAAAAACAAAGCAACAGAGCCTAGGGCACTTCCACTTATGGTCCTATAGCTTAGGGAATTTAAATTCAAAAAGACACAGCCACCCCAAAGTTTGGAACGGCTCTGTTTACAAGAACCTCGTTTACAGTACAAGTTCAACATCGCAGAAAGTGAAAAATGGATAAAGAAGTTGTGGTATTTACTTACAAAGCAATATCACTCAGCAATGAAATCTGTGTCATCAGGCCCTTAGCAGCACAATGAGTGGATTCAGGTATGATGATTCTAACTGAAATAAGTCACACAGAAAAAGAAACATCATAAGATATCAGTAATACACGGAATGTAAACTTGGCTACACAGGAACTGAATTACAGAACAGAACAGGGTCTCAAATTTAGAAAACCAACTTATGCTTGCTTAAGGGTAAAGGTGAGTTGGGGTGCTGCATAAAACCAGAGATTGAAATGAGCACAGATAAAGTTCCTTAAGCCAAATATGGAATAGACAAGAGCTACTCCTTGCTCAACGAAATGGACTCAACACCGCATATTAAACGCCTAAGAATGTACCTGACTAGTAAGTATCTTAAAACCTATGGATTGCTATGTCTCCGAAAGAGAATCAAGCATGTGTACAGGGGCATAAACGCAGCAGTGATAGGATTGGAGAGGTTCGGTGAGCAAATGAAGACCCTTTGAAGTCATATTGCATGGTACCCATTCCACGGGTTTCAACTACCCAGGTTTAAGGTATTCTTCCTTCAGCTAAAACATGCATGTGGAACCCAAGTATGATCAACCATGTGAACGGGAGACGTGTTCAAATATGTCTCAGTTTTCCTCCCCTGGTACTCGGGTGCAACATTCCAGACGCTTTACTAACACTCTCCCCACTTGGAGAGTCAGCGCCTTTAACCTCCTGTTTGGCCCAGTTTGCAATTTCTGCGGAAGATGAACAGGAATAGTGAGAACCAATGAGAGGCTAGCTGGAGGTGTCTGGACGGGCAAATTTAACTCTCATTTCCCACCAGGAAGAGGAAATAACCAAAGGCTCAGCATGCCGTACCGGAACAAGATTAGGGCCTGAAGCCATCCTGCGGTATTGCGGCCAGCTCAAAAGAAAGCGAGTTGAAGAAAGGAGCTCAGGGGCACTGTAATTCACAAACCTGCAGAGTAATAAATGACAGCTATCGTCCAAAAATATACTGAAGTAAGGCTGCCAAGAGGAGTTGAAAGTGGGGCAGAATTGCAGGAAACCGATTTCAGGAGGTAGACTGGAATTGCATTGAAAGCATAGGAAAAGAGGCAGAACGTACACAATGATGCACTTGGCCAAAAAGGGCGTATGCGTTTTTTCCTGAATATATTCAGGAAAAAACGCATACGCCCTTTTTGGCCAACCAAGCAAGCTTGCAAAGGAAATCTGCACTACAATGAAGTCTCACTTCCCCCCGGTCAAAAGGGCCATCTGAAAAAAGTGTAAAATCCAGAAAGTCAGGACAGGCCATGGAGAACTGGGAGCCTTGTTATGCTGATGGGCGGGATTTAAATTGCCAACAGACACTCGGGAGAAGTGTATGGTGTTTCCTGAAACATCTAAAAAACAAAGCAACAGAACCTAGGGCACTTCCACTTATGGTCCTATAGCTTAGGGAATTTAAAATCAAAAAGACACAGCCACCCCAAAGTTTGGAACGGCTCTGTTTACAAGAACCTCGTTTACAGTACAAGTTCAACATCGCAGAAGGTGAAAAATGGATAAAGAAGTTGTGGTATTTACTTACAAAGCAATATCACTCAGCAATGAAATCTGTGTCATCAGGCCCTTAGCAGCACAATGAGTGGATTCAGGTATGATGATTCTAACTGAAATAAGTCACACAGAAAAAGAAACATCATAAGATATCAGTAATACACGGAATGTAAACTTGGCTACACAGGAACTGAATTACAGAACAGAACAGGGTCTCAAATTTAGAAAACCAACTTATGCTTGCTTAAGGGTAAAGGTGAGTTGGGGTGCTGCATAAAACCAGAGATTGAAATGAGCACAGATAAAGTTCCTTAAGCCAAATATGGAATAGACAAGAGCTACTCCTTGCTCAACGAAATGGACTCAACACCGCATATTAAACGCCTAAGAATGTACCTGACTAGTAAGTATCTTAAAACCTATGGATTGCTATGTCTCTGAAAGAGAATCAAGTATGTGTACAGGGGCATAAACGCAGCAGTGATAGGATTGGGGAGGTTCGGTGAGCAAATGAAGACCCTTTGAAGTCATATTGCATGGTACCCATTCCACGGGTTTCAACTACCCAGGTTTTAGGTATTCTTCCTTCAGCTAAAACATGCATGTGGAACCCAAGTATGATCAACCATGTGAACGGGAGACGTGTTCAAATATGTCTCAGTTTTCCTCCCCTGGTACTCGGGTGCAACATTCCAGATGCTTTACTAACACTCTCCCCACTTGGAGAGTCAGCGCCTTTAACCTCCTGTTTGGCCCAGTTTGCAATTTCTGCGGAAGATGAACAGGAATAGTGAGAACTAATGAGAGGCTAGCTGGAGGTGTCTGGACGGG
Source organism: Stenella coeruleoalba (assembly GCF_951394435.1). NCBI lineage: Eukaryota > Metazoa > Chordata > Mammalia > Artiodactyla > Delphinidae > Stenella > Stenella coeruleoalba. The sequence continues at coordinate 64,043 of NW_027645998.1, read as the reverse complement.
CAAATTTAACTCTCATTTCCCACCAGGAAGAGGAAATAACCAAAGGCTCAGCGTGCCGTACCGGAACAAGATTAGGGCCTGAAGCCATCCTGCGGTATTGCGGTCAGGTCACAAGAAAGCGAGTTGAAGAAAGGAGCTCAGGGGCACTGTAATTCACAAACCTGCAGAGTAATAAATGACAGCTATCGTCCAAAAATATACTGAAGTAAGGCTGCCAAGAGGAGTTGAAAGTGGGGCAGAATTGCAGGAAACCGATTTCAGGCGGTAGACTGGAATTGCATTGAAAGCATAGGAAAAGAGGCAGAACGTCCACAATGATGCACTTGGCCAAAAAGGGCGTATGCGTTTTTTCCTGAATATATTCAGGAAAAAACGCATACGCCCTTTTTGGCCAACCAAGCAAGCTTGCAAAGGAAATCTGCACTACAATGAAGTCTCACTTCCCCCCGGTCAAATGGGCCATCTGAAAAAAGTGTAAAATCCAGAAAGGCAGGACAGGCCATGGAGAACTGGGAGCCTTGTTATGCTGATGGGCGGGATGTAAATTGCCAACAACCACTTGGAAGAAGTGTATGGTGTTTCCTGAAACATCTAAAAAACAAAGCAACAGAGCCTAGGGCACTGCCACTTATGGTCCTAAGGCTTAGGGAATTTAAAATCAAAAAGACACAGCCACCCCAAAGTTTGGAACGGCTCTGTTTACAAGAACCTCGTTTACAGTACAAGTTCAACATCGCAGAAAGTGAAAAATGGATAAAGAAGTTGTGGTATTTACTTACAAAGCAATATCACTCAGCAATGAAATCTGTGTCATCAGGCCCTTAGCAGCACAATGAGTGGATTCAGGTATGATGATTCTAACTGAAGTAAGTCACACAGAAAAAGAAACATCATAAGATATCAGTAATACACGGAATGTAAACTTGGCTACACAGGAACTGAATTACAGAACAGAACAGGGTCTCAAATTTAGAAAACCAACTTATGCTTGCTTAAGGGGAAAGGTGAGTTGGGGTGCTGCATAAAACCACAGATTGAAATGAGCACAGATAAAGTTCCTTAAGTCAAATATGGAATAGACAAGAGCTACTCCTTGCTCAACGAAATGGACTCAACACCGCATATTAAACGTCTAAGAATGTACCTGACTAGTAAGTATCTTAAAACCTATGGATTGCTATGTCTCCGAAAGAGAACCAAGCATGTGTACAGGGGCATAAACGCAGCAGTGATAGGATTGGAGAGGTTCGGTGAGCAAATGAAGACCCTTTGAAGTCATATTGCATGGTACCCATTCCACGGGTTTCAACTACCCAGGTTTTAGGTATTCTTCCTTCAGCTAAAACATGCATGTGGAACCCAGAGTATGATCAACCATGTGATCGGGAGACGTGTTCAAATATGTTTCAGTTTTCGTACCCTGGTACTCGGGTGCAACATTCCAGACGCTTTACTAACACTCTCCCGACTTGGAGAGTCAGTGTCTTTAACCTCCTGTTTGGCCCAGTTTGCAATTTCTGCGGAAGATGAACAGGAATAGCGAGAACCAATGAGAGACTAGCTGGAGGTTTCTGGACGGGCAAATTTAACTCTCATTTCCCACCAGGAAGAGGAATTAACCAAAGGCTCAGCGTGCCGTGCCGGAACCAGATTAGGGCCTGAAGCCATCCTGCGGTGTTGCGGCCAGCTCACAAGAAAGCGAGTTGAAGAAAGGAGCTCAGGGGCACTGTAATTCACAAACCTGCAGAGTTATAAATGACAGCTATCGTCCAAAAATAGACTGAAGTAAGGCTGCCAAGAGGACTTGAAAGCGGGGCAGAATTGCAGGAAACCGATTTCAGGAGGTAGACTGGAATTGCATTGAAAGCATAGGAAAAGAGGCAGAACGTCCACAATGATGCACTTGGCCAAAAAGGGCGTATGCGTTTTTTCCTGAATATATTCAGGAAAAAACGCATACGCCCTTTTTGGCCAACCAAGCAAGCTTGCAAAGGAAATCTGCACTACAATGAAGTCTCACTTCCCCCCCGGTCAAAAGGGCCATCTGAAAAAAGTGTAAAATCCAGAAAGGCAGGACAGGCCATGGAGAACTGGGAGCCTTGTTATGGTGATGGGTGGGATGTAAATTGCCAACAGACACTCCGGAGAAGTGTATGGTGTTTCCTGAAACATCTAAAAAACAAAGCAACAGAGCCTAGGGCACTTCCACTTATGGTCCTATAGCTTAGGGAAATTAAAATCAAAAAGACACAGCCACCCCAAAGTTTGGGACGCCTCTGTTTACAGGAACCTCGTTTACAGTACAAGTTCAACATCGCAGAAGGTGAAAAATGGATAAAGAAGTTCTGGTATTTACTTACAAAGCAATATCACTCAGCAATGAAATCTGTGTCATCAGGCCCTTAGCAGCACAATGAGTGGATTCAGGTATGATGATTCTAACTGAAATAAGTCACACAGAAAAAGAAACATCATAAGATATCAGTAATACACGGAATGTAAACTTGGCTACACAGGAACTGAATTACAGAACAGAACAGGGTCTCAAATTTAGAAAACCAACTTATGCTTGCTTAAGGGGAAAGGTGAGTTGGGGTGCTGCATAAAACCAGAGATTGAAATGAGCACAGATAAAGTTCCTTAAGCCAAATATGGAATAGACAAGAGCTACTCCTTGCTCAACGAAATGGACTCAACACCGCATATTAAACGCCTAAGAATGTACCTGACTAGTAAGTATCTTAAAACCTATGGATTGCTATGTCTCCGAAAGAGAATCAAGCATGTGTACAGTGGCATAAACGCAGCAGTGATAGGATTGGGGAGGTTCGGTGAGCAAATGAAGACCCTTTGAAGTCATATTGCATGGTACCCATTCCACGGGTTTCAACTACCCAGGTTTTAGGTATTCTTCCTTCAGCTAAAACATGCATGTGGAACCCAAGTATGATCAACCATGTGAACGGGAGACGTGTTCAAATATGTCTCAGTTTTCCTCCCCTGGTACTCGGGTGCAACATTCCAGACGCTTTACTAACACTCTCCCCACTTGGAGAGTCAGTCCCTTTAACCTCCTGTTTGGCCCAGTTTGCAATTTCTGCGGAAGATGAACAGGAATAGCGAGAACCAATGAGAGGCTAGCTGGAGGTGTCTGGACGGGCAAATTTAACTCTCATTTCCCACCAGGAAGAGGAAATAACCAAAGGCTCAGTGTGCCGTGCCAGAACCAGATTAGGGCCTGAAGCCATCCTGCGGTGTTGCGGCCAGGTCACAAGAAAGCGAGTTGAAGAAAGGAGCTCAGGGGCACTGTAATTCACAAACCTGCAGAGTTATAAATGACAGCTATCGTCCAAAAATAGACTGAAGTAAGGCTGCCAAGAGGACTTGAAAGCGGGGCAGAATTGCAGGAAACCGATTTCAGGAGGTAGACTGGAATTGCATTGAAAGCATAGGAAAAGAGGCAGAACGTCCACAATGATGCACTTGGCCAAAAAGGGCGTATGCGTTTTTTCCTGAATATATTCAGGAAAAAATGCATACGCCCTTTTTGGCCAACCAAGCAAGCTTGCAAAGGAAATCTGCACTACAATGAAGTCTCACTTCCCCCCCGGTCAAAAGGGCCATCTGAAAAAAGTGTAAAATCCAGAAAGGCAGGACAGGCCATGGAGAACTGGGAGCCTTGTTATGGTGATGGGTGGGATGTAAATTGCCAACAGACACTCGGGAGAAGTGTATGGTGTTTCCTGAAACATCTAAAAAACAAAGCAACAGAGCCTAGGGCACTTCCACTTATGGTCCTATAGCTTAGGGAAATTAAAATCAAAAAGACACAGCCACCCCAAAGTTTGGGACGCCTCTGTTTACAGGAACCTCGTTTACAGTACAAGTTCAACATCGCAGAAGGTGAAAAATGGATAAAGAAGTTCTGGTATTTACTTACAAAGCAATATCACTCAGCAATGAAATCTGTGTCATCAGGCCCGTAGCAGCATAATGAGTGGATTCAGGTATGATGATTCTAACTGAAATAAGTCACACAGAAAAAGAAACATCATAAGATATCAGTAATACACGGAATGTAAACTTGGCTACACAGGAACTGAATTACAGAACAGAACAGGGTCTCAAATTTAGAAAACCAACTTATGCTTGCTTAAGGGGAAAGGTGAGTTGGGGTGCTGCATAAAACCAGAGATTGAAATGAGCACAGATAAAGTTCCTTAAGCCAAATATGGAATAGACAAGAGCTACTCCTTGCTCAACGAAATGGACTCAACACCGCATATTAAACGCCTAAGAATGTACCTGACTAGTAAGTATCTTAAAACCTATGGATTGCTATGTCTCCGAAAGAGAATCAAGCATGTGTACAGGGGCATAAACGCAGCAGTGATAGGATTGGGGAGGTTCGGTGAGCAAATGAAGACCCTTTGAAGTCATATTGCATGGTACCCATTCCACGGGTTTCAACTACCCAGGTTTTAGGTATTCTTCCTTCAGCTAAAACATGCATGTGGAACCCAAGTATGATCAACCATGTGAACGGGAGACGTGTTCAAATATGTCTCAGTTTTCCTCCCCTGGTACTCGGGTGCAACATTCCAGACGCTTTACTAACACTCTCCCCACTTGGAGAGTCAGCGCCTTTAACCTCCTGTTTGGCCCAGTTTGCAATTTCTGCGGAAGATGAACAGGAATAGTGAGAACCAATGAGAGGCTAGCTGGAGGTGTCTGGACAGGCAAATTTAACTCTCATTTCCCACCAGGAAGAGGAAATAACCAAAGGCTCAGTGTGCCGTGCCGGAACCAGATTAGGGCCTGAAGCCATCCTGCGGTGTTGCGGCCAGCTCACAAGAAAGCGAGTTGAAGAAAGGAGCTCAGGGGCACTGTAATTCACAAACCTGCAGAGTAATAAATGACAGCTATCGTCCAAAAATAGACTGAAGTAAGGCTGCCAAGAGGAGTTGAAAGTGGGGCAGAATTGCAGGAAACCGATTTCAGGAGGTAGACTGGAATTGCATTGAAAGCATAGGAAAAGAGGCAGAACGTCCACAATGATGCACTTGGCCAAAAAGGGCGTATGCGTTTTTCCCTGAATATATTCAGGAAAAAACGCATACGCACTTTTTGGCCAACCAAGCAAGCTTGCAAAGGAAATCTGCACTACAATGAAGTCTCACTTCCCCCCGGTCAAAAGGGCCATCTGAAAAAAGTGTAAAATCCAGAAAGGCAGGACAGGCCATGGAGAACTGGGAGCCTTGTTATGCTGAAGGGCGGGATGTAAATTGCCAACAACCACTAGGGAGAAGTGTATGGTGTTTCCTGAAACATCTAAAAAACAAAGCAACAGAACCTAGGGCACTTCCACTTATGGTCCTATAGCTTAGGGAAATTAAATTCAAAAAGACACAGCCACCCCAAAGTTTGGAACGGCTCTGTTTACAAGAACCTCGTTTACAGTACAAGTTCAACATCGCAGAATGTGAAAAATGGATAAAGAAGTTGTGGTATTTACTTACAAAGCAATATCACACAGCAATGAAATCTGTGTCATCAGGCCCTTAGCAGCACAATGAGTGGATTCAGGTATGATGATTCTAACTGAAATAAGTCACACAGAAAAAGAAACATCATAAGATATCAGTAATACACGGAATGTAAACTTGGCTACACAGGAACTGAATTACAGAACAGAACAGGGTCTCAAATTTAGAAAACCAACTTATTGTTGCTTAAGGGTAAAGGTGAGTTGGGGTGCTGCATAAAACCAGAGATTGAAATGAGCACAGATAAAGTTCCTTAAGCCAAATATGGAATAGACAAGAGCTACTCCTTGCTCAACGAAATGGACTCAACACCGCATATTAAACGCCTAAGAATGTACCTGACTAGTAAGTATCTTAAAACCTATGGATTGCTATGTCTCCGAAAGAGAATCAAGCATGTGTACAGGGGCATAAACGCAGCAGTGATAGGATTGGAGAGGTTCGGTGAGCAAATGAAGACCCTTTGAAGTCATATTGCATGGTACCCATTCCACGGGTTTCAACTGCCCAGGTTTAAGGTATTCTTCCTTCAGCTAAAACATGCATGTGGAACCTAGAGTATGATCAACCATGTGATCGGGAGACGTGTTCAAATATGTCTCAGTTTTCCTACCCTGGTACTCGGGTGCAACATTCCAGATGCTTTACTAACACTCTCCCCACTTGGAGAGTCAGTCCCTTTAACCTCCTGTTTGGCCCAGTTTGCAATTTCTGCGGAAGATGAACAGGAATAGCGAGAACCAATGAGAGGCTAGCTGGAGGTGTCTGGACGGGCAAATTTAACTCTCATTTCCCACCAGGAAGAGGAAATAACCAAAGGCTCAGCGTGCCGGGCCGGAACCATATTAGGGCCTGAAGCCATCCTGCGGTGTTGCGGCCAGGTCACAAGAAAGCGAGTTGAAGAAAGGAGCTCAGGGGCACTGTAATTCACAAACCTGCAGAGTTATAAATGACAGCTATCGTCCAAAAATAGACTGAAGTAAGGCTGCCAAGAGGACTTGAAAGCGGGGCAGAATTGCAGGAAACCGATTTCAGGAGGTAGACTGGAATTGCATTGAAAGCATAGGAAAAGAGGCAGAACGTCCACAATGATGCACTTGGCCAAAAAGGGCGTATGCGTTTTTTCCTGAATATATTCAGGAAAAAACGCATACGCCCTTTTTGGCCAACCAAGCAAGCTTGCAAAGGAAATCTGCACTACAATGAAGTCTCACTTCCCCCCGGTCAAAAGGGCCATCTGAAAAAAGTGTAAAATCCAGAAAGGCAGGACAGGCCATGGAGAACTGGGAGCCTTGTTATGCTGATGGGCGGGATGTAAATTGCCAACAGACACTCGGGAGAAGTGTATGGTGTTTCCTGAAACATCTAAAAAACAAAGCAACAGAGCCTAGGGCACTTCCACTTATGGTCCTCTAGCTTAGGGAAATTAAAATCAAAAAGACACAGCCACCCCAAAGTTTGGGACGCCTCTGTTTACAAGAACCTCGTTTACAGTACAAGTTCAACATCGCAGAAAGTGAAAAATGGATAAAGAAGTTGTGGTATTTACTTACAAAGCAATATCACTCAGCAATGAAATCTGTGTCATCAGGCCCTTAGCAGCACAATGAGTGGATTCAGGTATGATGATTCTAACTGAAATAAGTCACACAGAAAAAGAAACATCATAAGATATCAGTAGGGCGGAGGTCGGGGCTGCGTAGTGGGAGGCGGACTGGCGAGGGGCGCCGGAAGAGCTGCAGGTGCGGCCCAGCGGCCGATTCCGCGGGCCCGCCGAGCCAGGAGGTACTGAGCCGCCGCCGCTGCCGCCGCCGCCCTCGGCCCGGCCTGCAGCGGGGTATGGGGGCGGTGCGGCCCCTCGTCCCCCTCCCCCTCTCTCCCTCCTCTCCACCCCTCCCCTTCCCGTGGTCCCGGGCTCCCGGACCCTCCCCCAGGGCCGCATTCTCCTCTCCCCGTCTTCCTGTCCTCTTCCGCTGTCCTCTCGTTCCCCACCCCCAAGCATAAACACCCCTCCGCGTCCCAGGCGTCTCCCGTCGCCCCTCCCCCCTCCCCGGGGGTCTGCCCTCCAGCGTTCCGGGGGTTCCCGAGGTCTCTCCAGCGGCAGCTTTCTGTAAGCGCGGTCCCGAAGATGGGAGGCGCGGTGAGTGCTGGTGAAGACAACGACGAGCTGATAGACCATCTGAAGGCGGCGCAGTACATCCGCTCCGAGCTGGTGGAGCAGGCCTTCCGAGCTGTTGACCGCGCCGACTATTACCTCGAGGAGTTTAAGGAGAACGCGTACAAGGACCTGGCGTGGAAGCACGGGAACATCCACCTCTCTGCTCCGTGCATCTATTCGGAGGTGATGGAGGCCCTGGACCTGCAGCCTGGCCTTTCCTTCCTGAACCTGGGCAGCGGCACCGGCTACCTCAGCTCCATGGTGGGGCTCATCCTCGGTCCTTTTGGTGTGAACCACGGGGTGGAACTCCATTCAGATGTGACAGAGTATGCGAAGCAGAAGCTGGACTTTTTCATCAGGACGAGTGACAGCTTCGACAAGTTTGACTTCTGCGAGCCCTCCTTCGTCACCGGCAATTGCCTGGAGATCTCTCCAGGCTGCTCTCAGTATGACCGGGTGTACTGCGGGGCAGGCGTGCAGAAGCAGCATGAGGGATACATGAAGAGCCTCCTCAAAGTCGGGGGCGTCCTGGTCATGCCGCTGGAAGAGAAGTTGACTAAGATAACTCGGACGGGTCCTTCCGCCTGGGAAACCAAAAAGATTCTGGCTGTGTCTTTTGCTCCACTCGTCCAGCCCTGCCAGTCGGAGTCAGGAGAATCACGACTTGTCCACACCCCTGGCGGTTCGCAGCCTCCAGGACCTGGCGCGCATTGCCATCCGGGGCACCATTAAGAAGGTCATCCACCAGGAAGCTGTGAACAAAAACGGGAACGGACTGAAGAACACTCCCAGGTTTAAACGGAGGAGAGTTCGCCGCCACCGAATGGAAACGATTGTCTTTTTGGACAAAGAGGTGTTTGCCAGTCGGCTCTCCAACCCCTCTGATGACACCAGCTGCGGAGACCTGGAAGACGAGCGGCAAGAAGAAGAGGTGACAACCCCGCCGGACACCAAGCCCGAGCCCCCGGTGAACTTCCTGCGTGAGAAGGTCCTGAGCCTCCCTCTGCCAGATCCCCTGAAGTACTACCTGCTTTATTACAGAGAAAAGTAAGTCTGTGGTCCAGGGGAGGAGGCCAAGCCTTCCTGGAGGGCTGCCCGCAGCAGGTGCACTGGAGGAGGAAGGGGCTCCCGCTCTGCATCTCGTCTTCTCGTCTGTCCTTGACTGTCCTGTAGAGTTTTCATCCAGTCATCTGATTTCTGTAAACATAGTCTGACAAACATAAGGTGCAAGGGGGAATGTCTCAAAAGGGCGAGAGTCTCCTGGAGGAGGGGTTGACTTCACACTCTCAGGAAATGCTGAGGTCTACACGTGGAGGTGGCCTGGAGACCGTTTCTTACACAAGGTACACGTGTCTGCATCAGAAAGGAAAACTGAAGTTGAAATTAATCTGTGTTTCTTATAAAAGGTGAGACAAAAAGCACAAGTTGCTAAGTGTATGAAATCTTTTCTGAGTGGGACACGCCTATGTGCAAGTTTGAATTTTACGGAATCAACCTCTTAATTACTGGCACCGAGTAATTAAAGATTTATTAAAAGATTAATTTAAAAGATTTAACTAAATGTTTTAGTTATTTGGAACGTGGATACTTGATTGAAAAGCCCTCTCTTATTTTAAGTAAATTAATTACATCTTACGTGAGTTGTCAATTGTAATTTTAAAAAACAAAAATTGTGATGGGGAGAGGAATGAACGTATCAGATTGCCAGGTGTCTTTGTGGAATTGCAAAAGAATTCCAAGGCATTTTTTTCTGACACCTTTTGTTACCTTTAAAGTAACCAACATTGAGTAATCCCGTCAAAGAAAGTCCTGAAGAATGAAACAAGTGTTGTGTGTAAGTAATGAGCTGCATTACTTTTGCCCCAGAGACAGAGAGTACTGTTGACTCAACTTTAAATACAGTCAACGGTGTCTAAGGCTCAGTCCTCAGAGCAGGTGGGAAGTACTGGCTGCAGGAAATGGATTGGGGACGGTGTAGACGGCCTGTGGGTTGGTGTTTTGTTTTTTTTTTCAGTTGGCTATTGTTCTGTAATCACATAACAGTACTGATTCATAGATTTTATCTTTTATAATTCTGGAGAAAAATATTTGTTAGTTTTGTAATTTTTCCTAAGAACAAACGCGTGTTTGGTACATTGCATTAGAACAGTTTCACTCAAGTTTGACTTGTGGAATCCATCTTCTCCAGCGCTGTGTGTTGAGAGCTTCCTGTCTTATTAAGTCGTGGGTCTAGAAGAAGAGGCCGTCCTTTTAGTTAGGTGGCAGGATGTTTACAAGTGACACTGCTTCTTCCAAAACATTGGTTCTTTTCAGACTTTTCAGTTTTAACCAAAGTTAAACCCCAAATCAGAGTCATCCAGATTTTATGATTCATTTGATCTCTCAGCCTCTCAGGAGTTGCTGGATTTCAGTGTCTTTGTGGTTTTACCAGCTTCGCGGAGTTCTGGTTATTTTGTTTTGCCATTTATGCTTTTTTAAAGTAACTGAGTCATTTTATCACAGAAAACTGCGTGCACACATAGCTGGGAAAGCGGGTGTATTGCCCTAAATGGGTACCGTTAAGCTGTTGTAAAGAAGGGTTTCTTCATAGTCGTGTTTACCTGCCTTTAACTGAACGTCAAGCCTCATTGTCTCAGAGAGAAAAGCATGAGTCACGTTTACTTGCTAAGACTTCGGTTTGCAGATCTTGTTGACGTCATTCTAATTGATTTGTAGAGACCTCTGCAACACGTGGACGTTTTTGGACATGATATCTGAAATATTTTATATTAGGTGGCTTGACTAAATGTTTTTCTGTAATTGTATATGGATTTCCTTTTTTTTCAACCACATTTGCCTTTATGCTAGATTGTAGAAAGTCTTTGCGAGGCATAAGACATGTTTTCCCCTATGTATGTTAAACCTTTCCTAACATTTTGTATTTACATGTTGGTTTGTGACTTTTAAACCAGAATTTGGTTACAAGATATATATATATAGATATTGAATATAATATATGTGAAATAATTTGGTATTGATCTATCTAATAAACATAAAGGAGAATCATCAGTGAGTTTCCCTGTGTGTCAGCACCTTTCTCCGGAGTCAGTATGAGACACTACTTTCTGTTTTCAGACAGATGACTTATATATATAGTCTGTGTTGTCTGCAAGCTCTGTATTGTAAACCACATTCTAGACAATGGCTGACTTTTGTGTTTCGATTAGTCTGTATTTTTATATGTGACTTTCGTCTTTCAAGTAGTGCAGCCATAGACATGTGCAAAACAAGCAACAAATGTATAATATTAAGCACATAAGACAGAAGCCAGCTGCGTATTTAAAAGTATTTTTGCCCATCTGGAACTTTCAGGGGATTAAGGCGAGAAATATGAAACAAAGGTTTTGATGAACTGATACACAAGCGATACCAATAAAGGTAGTTACGGCAAAAAAAAAAAAAAGATATCAGTAATACACGGAATGTAAACTTGGCTACACAGGAACTGAATTACAGAACAGAACAGGGTCTCAAATTTAGAAAACCAACTTATGCTTGCTTAAGGGTAAAGGTGAGTTGGGGTGCTGCATAAAACCAGATTGAAATGAGCACAGATAAAGTTCCTTAAGCCAAATATGGAATAGACAAGAGCTACTCCTTGCTCAACGAAATGGACTCAACACCCCATATTAAACGCCTAAGAATGTACCTGACTAGTAAGTATCTTAAAACCTATGGATTGCTATGTCTCCGAAAGAGAATCAAGCATGTGTACAGGGGCATAAACGCAGCAGTGATAGGATTGGAGAGGTTCGGTGAGCAAATGAAGACCCTTTGAAGTCATATTGCATGGTACCCATTCCACGGGTTTCAACTACCCAGGTTTAAGGTATTCTTCCTTCAGCTAAAACATGCATGTGGAACCTAGAGTATGATCAACCATGTGATCGGGAGACGTGTTCAAATATGTCTCAGTTTTCGTACCCTGGTACTCGGGTGCAACATTCCAGACGCTTTACTAACACTCTCCCGACTTGGAGAGTCAGTCCCTTTAACCTCCTGTTTGGCCCAGTTTGCAATTTCTGCGGAAGATGAACAGGAATAGCGAGAACCAATGAGAGACTAGCTGGAGGTGTCTGGACGGGCAAATTTAACTCTCATTTCCCACCAGGAAGAGGAATTAACCAAAGGCTCAGCGTGCCGTGCCGGAACCAGATTAGGGCCTGAAGCCATCCTGCGGTGTTTCGGCCAGCTCACAAGAAAGCGAGTTGAAGAAAGGAGCTCAGGGGCACTGTAATTCACAAACCTGCAGAGTTATAAATGACAGCTATCGTCCAAAAATAGACTGAAGTAAGGCTGCCAAGAGGACTTGAAAGTGGGGCAGAATTGCAGGAAACCGATTTCAGGAGGTAGACTGGAATTGCATTGAAAGCATAGGAAAAGAGGCAGAACGTCCACAATGATGCACTTGGCCAAAAAGGGCGTATGCGTTTTTTCCTGAATATATTCAGGAAAAAACGCATACGCCCTTTTTGGCCAACCAAGCAAGCTTGCAAAGGAAATCTGCACTACAATGAAGTCTCACTTCCCCCCGGTCAAAAGGGCCATCTGAAAAAAGTGTAAAATCCAGAAAGGCAGGACAGGCCATGGAGAACTGGGAGCCTTGTTATGCTGAAGGGCGGGATGTAAATTGCCAACAACCACTCGGGAGAAGTGTATGGTGTTTCCTGAAACATCTAAAAAACAAAGCAACAGAGCCTAGGGCAGTTCCACTTATGGTCCTATAGCTTAGGGAATTTAAAATCAAAAAGACACAGCCACCCCAAAGTTTGGAACGGCTCTGTTTACAAGAACCCCGTTTACAGTACAAGTTCAACATCGCAGAAAGTGAAAAATGGATAAAAAAGTTGTGGTATTTACTTACAAAGCAATATCACTCAGCAATGAAATCTGTGTCATCAGGCCCTTAGCAGCACAATGAGTGGATTCAGGTATGATGATTCTAAGTGAAATAAGTCACACAGAAAAAGAAACATCATAAGATATCAGTAATACACGGAATGTAAACTTGGCTACACAGGAACTGAATTACAGAACAGAACAGGGTCTCAAATTTAGAAAACCAACTTATGCTTGCTTAAGGGGAAAGGTGAGTTGGGGTGCTGCATAAAACCAGAGATTGAAATGAGCACAGATAAAGTTCCTTAAGCCAAATATGGAATAGACAAGAGCTACTCCTTGCTCAACGAAATGGACTCAACACCCCATATTAAACGCCTAAGAATGTTCCTGACTATTAAGTATCTTAAAACCTATGGATTGCTATGTCTCCGAAAGAGAATCAAGCATGTGTACAGGGGCATAAACGCAGCAGTGATAGGATTGGAGAGGTTCGTGAGCAAATGAAGACCCTTTGAAGTCATATTGCATGGTACCCATTCCACGGGTTTCAACTACCCAGGTTTAAGGTATTCTTCCTTCAGCTAAAACATGCATGTGGAACCTAGAGTATGATCAACCATGTGATCGGTAGACGTGTTAAAATATGTCTCAGTTTTCGTACGCTGGTACTCGGGTGCAACATTCCAGACGCTTTACTAACACTCTCCCCACTTGGAGAGTCAGTCCCTTTAACCTCCTGTTTGGCCCAGTTTGCAATTTCTGTGGAAGATGAACAGGAATAGCGAGAACCAATGAGAGACTAGGTGGAGGTGTCTGGATGGGCAAATTTAACTCTCATTTCCCACCAGGAAGAGGAATTAACCAAAGGCTCAGCGTGCCATGCCAGAAACAGATTAGGGCCTGAAGCCATCCTGCGGTGTTGCGGCCAGGTCACAAGAAAGCGAGTTGAAGAAAGGAGCTCAGGGGCACTGTAATTCACAAACCTGCAGAGTTATAAATGACAGCTATCGTCCAAAAATAGACTGAAGTAAGGCTGCCAAGAGGACTTGAAAGCGGGGCAGAATTGCAGGAAACTGATTTCAGGAGGTAGACTGGAATTGCATTTCAAGCATAGGAAAAGAGGCAGAACGTCCACAATGATGCACTTGGCCAAAAAGGGCGTATGCGTTTTTTCCTGAATATATTCAGGAAAAAACGCATACGCCCTTTTTGGCCAACCAAGCAAGCTTGCAAAGGAAATCTGCACTACAATGAAGTCTCACTTCCCCCCGGTCAAAAGGGCCATCTGAAAAAAGTGTAAAATCCAGAAAGGCAGGACAGGCCATGGAGAACTGGGAGCCTTGTTATGCTGAAGGGCGGGATGTAAATTGCCAACAACCACTCGGGAGAAGTGTATGGTGTTTCCTGAAACATCTAAAAAACAAAGCAACAGAGCCTAGGGCAGTTCCACTTATGGTCCTATAGCTTAGGGAATTTAAAATCAAAAAGACACAGCCACCCCAAAGTTTGGAACGGCTCTGTTTACAAGAACCCCGTTTACAGTACAAGTTCAACATCGCAGAAAGTGAAAAATGGATAAAAAAGTTGTGGTATTTACTTACAAAGCAATATCACTCAGCAATGAAATCTGTGTCATCAGGCCCTTAGCAGCACAATGAGTGGATTCAGGTATGATGATTCTAACTGAAATAAGTCACACAGAAAAAGAAACATCATAAGATATCAGTAATACACGGAATGTAAACTTGGCTACACAGGAACTGAATTACAGAACAGAACAGGGTCTCAAATTTAGAAAACCAACTTATGCTTGCTTAAGGGGAAAGGTGAGTTGGGGTGCTGCATAAAACCAGAGATTGAAATGAGCACAGATAAAGTTCCTTAAGCCAAATATGGAATAGACAAGAGCTACTCCTTGCTCAACGAAATGGACTCAACACCCCATATTAAACGCCTAAGAATGTTCCTGACTAGTAAGTATCTTAAAACCTATGGATTGCTATGTCTCCGAAAGAGAATCAAGCATGTGTACAGGGGCATAAACGCAGCAGTGATAGGATTGGAGAGGTTCATGAGCAAATGAAGACCCTTTGAAGTCATATTGCATGGTACCCATTCCACGGGTTTCAACTACCCAGGTTTAAGGTATTCTTCCTTCAGCTAAAACATGCATGTGGAACCTAGAGTATGATCAACCATGTGATCGGGAGACGTGTTCAAATATGTCTCAATTTTCGTACGCTGGTACTCGGGTGCAACATTCCAGACGCTTTACTAACTCTCCCCACTTGGAGAGTCAGTCCCTTTAACCTCCTGTTTGGCCCAGTTTGCAATTTCTGTGGAAGATGAACAGGAATAGCGAGAACCAATGAGAGACTAGGTGGAGGTGTCTGGATGGGCAAATTTAACTCTCATTTCCCACCAGGAAGAGGAATTAACCAAAGGCTCAGCGTGCCGTGCCAGAACCAGATTAGGGCCTGAAGACATCCTGCGGTGTTGCGGCCAGGTCACAAGAAAGCGAGTTGAAGAAAGGAGCTCAGGGGCACTGTAATTCACAAACCTGCAGAGTTATAAATGACAGCTATCGTCCAAAAATAGACTGAAGTAAGGCTGCCAAGAGGACTTGAAAGCAGGGCAGAATTGCAGGAAACCGATTTCAGGAGGTAGACTGGAATTGCATTGAAAGCATAGGAAAAGAGGCAGAACGTACACAATGATGCACTTGGCCAAAAAGGGCGTATGCGTTTTCTCCTGAATATATTCAGGAAAAAACGCATACGCCCTTTTTGGCCAACCAAGCAAGCTTGCAAAGGAAATCTGCACTACAATGAAGTCTCACTTCCCCCCGGTCAAAAGGGCCATCTGAAAAAAGTGTAAAATCCAGAAAGGCAGGACAGGCCATGGAGAACTGGGAGCCTTGTTATGCTGAAGGGCGGGATGTAAATTGCCAACAACCACTCGGGAGAAGTGTATGGTGTTTCCTGAAACATCTAAAAAACAAAGCAACAGAGCCTAGGGCACTTCCACTTATGGTCCTATAGATTAGGGAATTTAAAATCAAAAAGACACAGCCACCCCAAAGTTTGGAACGGCTCTGTTTACAAGAACCTCGTTTACAGTACAAGTTCAACATCGCAGAAAGTGAAAAATGGATAAAGAAGTTGTGGTATTTACTTACAAAGCAATGTCACTCAGCAATGAAATCTGTGTCATCAGGCCCTTAGCAGCACAATGAGTGGATTCAGGTATGATGATTCTAACTGAAATAAGTCACACAGAAAAAGAAACATCATAAGATATCAGTAATACACGGAATGTAAACTTGGCTACACAGGAACTGAATTACAGAACAGAACAGGGTCTCAAATTTAGAAAACCAACTTATGCTTGCTTAAGGGTAAAGGTGAGTTGGGGTGCTGCATAAAACCAGAGATTGAAATGAGCACAGATAAAGTTCCTTAAGCCAAATATGGAATAGACAAGAGCTACTCCTTGCTCAACGAAATGGACTCAACACCCCATATTAAACGCCTAAGAATGTTCCTGACTAGTAAGTATCTTAAAACCTATGGATTGCTATGTCTCCGAAAGAGAATCAAGCATGTGTACAGGGGCATAAACGCAGCAGTGATAGGATTGGAGAGGTTCGTGAGCAAATGAAGACCCTTTGAAGTCATATTGCATGGTACCCATTCCACGGGTTTCAACTACCCAGGTTTAAGGTATTCTTCCTTCAGCTAAAACATGCATGTGGAACCTAGAGTATGATCAACCATGTGATCGGGAGACGTGTTCAAATATGTCTCAGTTTTCGTACGCTGGTACTCGGGTGCAACATTCCAGACGCTTTACTAACACTCTCCCGACTTGGAGAGTCAGTCCCTTTAACCTCCTGTTTGGCCCAGTTTGCAATTTCTGCGGAAGATGAACAGGAATAGCGAGAATCAATGAGAGGCTAGCTGCAGGTGTCTGGACGGGCAAATTTAACTCTCATTTCCCACCAGGAAGAGGAATTAACCAAAGGCTCAGCATGCCGGGCCGGAACCAGATTAGGGCCTGAAGCCATCCTGCGGTGTTGCGGCCAGCTCACAAGAAAGCGAGTTGAAGAAAGGAGCTCAGGGGCACTGTAATTCACAAACCTGCAGAGTTATAAATGACAGCTATCGTCCAAAAATAGACTGAAGTAAGGCTGCCAAGAGGACTTGAAAGCGGGGCAGAATTGCAGGAAACCGATTTCAGGAGGTAGACTGGAATTGCATTGAAAGCATAGGAAAAGAGGCAGAACGTCCACAATGATGCACTTGGCCAAAAAGGGCGTATGCGTTTTTTCCTGAATATATTCAGGAAAAAACGCATACGCCCTTTTTGGCCAACCAAGCAAGCTTGCAAAGGAAATCTGCACTACAATGAAGTCTCACTTCCCCCCGGTCAAAAGGGCCATCTGAAAAAAGTGTAAAATCCAGAAAGGCAGGACAGGCCATGGAGAACTGGGAGCCTTGTTATGCTGATGGGCGGGATGTAAATTGCCAACAGACACTCGGGAGAAGTGTATGGTGTTTCCTGAAACATCTAAAAAACAAAGCAACAGAGCCTAGGGCACTGCCACTTATGGTCCTATAGCTTAGGGAAATTAAAATCAAAAAGACACAGCCACCCCAAAGTTTGGGACGCCTCTGTTTACAAGAACCTCGTTTACAGTACAAGTTCAACATCGCAGAAAGTGAAAAATGGATAAAGAAGTTGTGGTATTTACTTACAAAGCAATATCACTCAGCAATGAAATCTATGTC
The DNA here is from genome assembly GCF_951394435.1 of Stenella coeruleoalba. NCBI lineage: Eukaryota > Metazoa > Chordata > Mammalia > Artiodactyla > Delphinidae > Stenella > Stenella coeruleoalba. The sequence continues at coordinate 46,668 of NW_027645998.1, read as the reverse complement.
ATCAGGCCCTTAGTAGCACAATGAGTGGATTCAGGTATGATGATTCTAACTGAAATAAGTCACACAGAAAAAGAAACATCATAAGATATCAGTAATACACGGAATGTAAACTTGGCTACACAGGAACTGAATTACAGAACAGAACAGGGTCTCAAATTTAGAAAACCAACTTATGCTTGCTTAAGGGTAAAGGTGAGTTGGGGTGCTGCATAAAACCAGAGATTGAAATGAGCACAGATAAAGTTCCTTAAGCCAAATATGGAATAGACAAGAGCTACTCCTTGCTCAAAGAAATGGACTCAACACCGCATATTAAATGCCTAAGAATGTACCTGACTAGTAAGTATCTTAAAACCTATGGATTGCTATGTCTCCGAAAGAGAATCAAGCATGTGTAGAGGGTCATAAACGCAGCAGTGATAGGATTGGAGAGGTTCGGTGAGCAAATGAAGACCCTTTGAAGTCATATTGCATGGTAGCCATTACACGGGTCTTAACTCTCCAGGTTTAAGGTATTCTTCCTTCAGCTAAAACATGCATGTGGAACCCAAGTATGATCAACCATGTGAACGGGAGACGTGTTCAAATATGTCTCAGTTTTCCTCCCCTGGTACTCGGGTGCAACATTCCAGACGCTTTACTAACACTCTCCCCACATGGAGAGTCAGTCCCTTTAACCTCCTGTTTGGCCCAGTTTGGAATTTCTGCGGAAGATGAACAGGAATAGCGAGAACCAATGAGAGGCTAGCTGCAGGTGTCTGGACGGGCAAATTTAACTCTCATTTCCCACCAGGAAGAGGAATTAACCAAAGGCTCAGGATGCCGGGCCGGAACCAGATTAGGGCCTGAAGCCATCCTGCGGTGTTGCGGCCAGGTCACAAGAAAGCGAGTTGAAGAAAGGAGCTCAGGGGCACTGTAATTCACAAACCTGCAGAGTTATAAATGACAGCTATCGTCCAAAAATAGACTGAAGTAAGGCTGCCAAGAGGACTTGAAAGCGGGGCAGAATTGCAGGAAACCGATTTCAGGAGGTAGACTGGAATTGCATTGAAAGCATAGGAAAAGAGGCAGAACGTCCACAATGATGCACTTGGCCAAAAAGGGCGTATGCGTTTTTTCCTGAATATATTCAGGAAAAAACGCATACGCCCTTTTTGGCCAACCAAGCAAGCTTGCAAAGGAAATCTGCACTACAATGAAGTCTCACATCCCCCCGGTCAAAGGGGCCATCTGAAAAAAGTGTAAAATCCAGAAAGGCAGGACAGGCCATGGAGAACTGAGAGCCTTGTTATGCTGATGGGCGGGATGTTAATTGCCAACAACCACTCGGGAGAAGTGTATGGTGTTTCCTGAAACATCTAAAAAACAAAGCAACAGAGCCTAGGGCACTGCCACTTATGGTCCTATAGCTTAGGGAAATTAAAATAAAAAAGACACAGCCACCCCAAAGTTTGGAATGGCTCTGTTTACAAGAACCTCGTTTACAGTACAAGTTCAACATCGCAGAAAGTGAAAAATGGATAAAGAAGTTGTGGTATTCACTTACAAAGCAATATCACTCAGCAATGAAATCTATGTCATCAGGCCCTTAGCAGCACAATGAGTGGATTCAGTTATGATGATTCTAACTGAAATAAGTCACACAGAAAAAGAAACATCATAAGATATCAGTAATACACGGAATGTAAACTTGGCTACACAGGAACTGAATTACAGAACAGAACAGGGTCTCAAATTTCGAAAACCAACTTATGCTTGCTTAAGGGGAAAGGTGAGTTGGGGTGCTGCATAAAACCAGAGATTGAAATGAGCACAGATAAAGTTCCTTAAGCCAAATATGGAATAGACAAGAGCTACTCCTTGCTCAACGAAATGGACTCAACACCGCATATTAAACGCCTAAGAATGTACCTGACTAGTAAGTATCTTAAAACCTATGGATTGCTATGTCTCCGAAAGAGAATCAAGCATGTGTACAGGGGCATAAACGCAGCAGTGATAGGATTGGAGAGGTTCGTGAGCAAATGAAGACCCTTTGAAGTCATATTGCATGGTACCCATTCCACGGGTTTCAACTACCCAGGTTTAAGGTATTCTTCCTTCAGCTAAAACATGCATATGGAACCTACAGTATGATCAACCATGTGATCGGGAGACGTGTTCAAATATGTCTCAGTTTTCGTACCCTGGTACTCGGGTGCAACATTCCAGACGCTTTACTAACACTCTCCCCACTTGGCGAGTCAGTCCCTTTAACCTCCTGTTTGGCCCAGTTTGCAATTTCTGTGGAAGATGAACAGGATTAGCAAGAACCAATGAGAGACTAGCTGGAGGTGTCTGGATGGGCAAATTTAACTCTCATTTCCCACCAGGAAGAGGAATTAACCAAAGGCTCAGCGTGCCATGCCAGAACCAGATTAGGGCCTGAAGACATCCTGCGGTGTTGCGGCCAGGTCACAAGAAAGCGAGTTGAAGAAAGGAGCTCAGGGGCACTGTAATTCACAAACCTGCAGAGTTATAAATGACAGCTATCGTCCAAAAATAGACTGAAGTAAGGCTGCCAAGAGGACTTGAAAGTGGGGCAGAATTGCAGGAAACCGATTTCAGGAGGTAGACTGGAATTGCATTGAAAGCATAGGAAAAGAGGCAGAACGTCCACAATGATGCACTTGGCCAAAAAGGGCGTATGCGTTTTTTCCTGAATATATTCAGGAAAAAACGCATACGCCCTTTTTGGCCAACCAAGCAAACTTGCAAAGGAAATCTGCACTACAATGAAGTCTCACTTCCCCCCGGTCAAAAGGGCCATCTGAAAAAAGTGTAAAATCCAGAAAGGCAGGACAGGCCATGGAGAACTGGGAGCCTTGTTATGCTGATGGGCGGGATGTAAATTGCCAACAGACACTCGGGAGAAGTGTATGGTGTTTCCTGAAACATCTAAAATACAAAGCAAGAGAGCCTAGGGCACTTCCACTTATGGTCCTATAGCTTACGGAAATTAAAATCAAAAAGACACAGCCACCCCAAAGTTTGGGACGCCTCCGTTTACAAGAACCTCGTATACCGTACAAGTTCAATATCACAGAAAGTGAAAAATGGATAAAGAACTTGTGGTACTTACGTACAATGCAGTATCACTCAGCAATGAAATCTATGTCATCAGGCCCGTAGCAGCATAATGAGTGGATTCAGGTACGATGATTCTAACTGAAATAAGTCACACAGAAAAAGAAACATCATAAGATATCACTAATACACGGAATGTAAACTTGGCTACACAGGAACTGCATTCCAAAACAGAACAGGGTCTCAAATTTAGAAAACCAACTTATGCTTGCTTAAGGGGAAAGGTGAGTTGGGGTGCTGCATAAAACCAGAGATTGAAATGAGCACAGATAAAGTTCCTTAAGCCAAATATGGAATAGACAAGAGATACTCCTTGCTCAACGAAATGGACTCAACACCGCATATTAAACGCCTAAGAATGTACCTGACTAGTAAGTATCTTAAAACCTATGGATTGCTATGTCTCCAAAAGAGAATCAAGCGTGTGTACAGGGGCATAAACGCAGTAGTGATAGGATTGGAGAGGTTCGGTGAGCAAATGAAGACCCTTTGAAGTCATATTGCATGGTACCCATTCCACGGGTCTCAACTCTCCAGGTTTAAGGTATTCTTCCTTCAGCTAAAACATGCATGTGGAACCCAGAGTATGATCAACCATGTGAATGGGAGACGTGTTCAAATATGTCTCAGTTTTCCTACCCTGGTACTCGGGTGCAACATTCCAGACGCTTTACTAACACTCTCCCGACTTGGAGAGTCAGTCCCTTTAACCTCCTGTTTGGCCCAGTTTGCAATTTCTGCGGAAGATGAACAGGAATAGCGAGAACCAATGAGAGGCTAGCTGGAGGTGTCTGGACGGGCAAATTTAACTCTCATTTCCCACCAGGAAGAGGAATTAACCAAAGGCTCAGCATGCCGGGCCGGAACCAGATTAGGGCCTGAAGCCATCCTGCGGTGTTGCGGCCAGCTCACAAGAAAGCGAGTTGAAGAAAGGAGCTCAGGGGCACTGTAATTCACAAACCTGCAGAGTTATAAATGACAGCTATCGTCCAAAAATAGACTGAAGTAAGGCTGCCAAGAGGACTTGAAAGCGGGGCAGAATTGCAGGAAACCGATTTCAGGAGGTAGACTGGAATAGCATTGAAAGCATAGGAAAAGAGGCAGAACGTCCACAATGATGCACTTGGCCAAAAAGGGCGTATGCGTTTTTTCCTGAATATATTCAGGAAAGAACGCATACACCCTTTTTGGCCAACCAAGCAAGCTTGCAAAGGAAATCTGCACTACAATGAAGTCTCACTTCCCCCCGGTCAAAAGGGCCATCTGAAAAAAGTGTAAAATCCAGAAAGGCAGGACAGGCCATGGAGAACTGGGAGCCTTGTTATGCTGATGGGCGGGATGTAAATTGCCAACAGACACTCGGGAGAAGTGTATGGTGTTTCCTGAAACATCTAAAAAACAAAGCAACAGAGCCTAGGGCACTGCCACTTATGGTCCTATAGCTTAGGGAAATTAAAATCAAAAAGACACAGCCACCCCAAAGTTTGGGACGCCTCTGTTTACAAGAACCTCGTTTACAGTTCATGTTCAACATCGCAGAAAGTGAAAAATGGATAAAGAAGTTGTGGTATTTACTTACAAAGCAATATCACTCAGCAATGAAATCTATGTCATCAGGCCCTTAGCAGCATAATGAGTGGATTCAGGTATGATGATTCTAACTGAAATAAGTCACACAGAAAAAGAAACATCATAAGATATCAGTAATACACGGAATGTAAACTTGGCTACACAGGAACTGAATTACAGAACAGAACAGGGTCTCAAATTTAGAAAACCAACTTATGCTTGCTTAAGGGGAAAGGTGAGTTGGGGTGCTGCATAAAACCAGAGATTGAAATGAGCACAGATAAAGTTCCTTAAGCCAAATATAGAATAGACAAGAGCTACTCCTTGCTCAACGAAATGGACTCAACACCGCATATTAAACGCCTAAGAATGTACCTGACTAGTAAGTATCTTAAAACCTATGGATTGCTATGTCTCTGAAAGAGAATCAAGCATGTGTACAGGGGCATAAACACAGCAGTGATAGGATTGGAGAGGTTCGGTGAGCAAATGAAGACCCTTTGAAGTCATATTGCATGGTACCCATTACACGGGTCTCAACTCTCCAGGTTTAAGGTATTCTTCCTTCAGCTAAAACATGCATGTGGAACTCAAGTATGATCAACCATGTGAACGGGAGACGTGTTCAAATATGTCTCAGTTTTCCTCCCCTGGTACTCGGGTGCAACATTCCAGACGCTTTACTAACACTCTCCCCACTTGGAGAGTCAGCGCCTTTAACCTCCTGTTTGGCCCAGTTTGCAATTTCTGCAGAAGATGAACAGGCATAGCAAGAACCAATGAGAGGCTAGCTGGAGGTGTCTGGACGGGCAAATTTAACTCTCGTTTCCCACCAGGAAGAGGAAATAACCAAAGGCTCAGCGTGCCGTGCCGGAACCAGATTAGGGCCTGAAGCCATCCTGCGGTGTTGCGGCCAGGTCACAAGAAAGCCAGTTGAAGAAAGGAGCTCAGGGGCACTGTAATTCACAAACCTGCAGAGTTATAAATGACAGCTATCGTCCAAAAATAGACTGAAGTAAGGCTGCCAAGAGGACTTGAAAGCGGGGCAGAATTGCAGGAAACCGATTTCAGGAGGTAGACTGGAATTGCATTGAAAGCATAGGAAAAGAGGCAGAACGTCCACAATGATGCACTTGGCCAAAAAGGGCGTATGCGTTTTTTCCTGAATATATTCAGGAAAAAACGCATACGCCCTTTTTGGCCAACCAAGCAAGCTTGCAAAGGAAATCTGCACTACAATGAAGTCTCACTTCCCCCCGGTCAAAAGGGCCATCTGAAAAAAGTGTAAAATCCAGAAAGGCAGGACAGGCCATGGACAACTGGGAGCCTTGTTATGCTGATGGGCGGGATGTAAATTACCAACAGACACTCAGGAGAAGTGTATGGTGTTTCCTGAAACATCTAAAAAACAAAGCAACAGAGCCTAGGGCACTGCCACTTATGGTCCTATAGCTTAGGGAAATTAAAATCAAAAAGACACAGCCACCCCAAAGTTTGGGACGCCTCTGTTTACAAGAACCTCGTTTACAGTACAAGTTCAACATCGCAGAAAGTGAAAAATGGAGAAAGAAGTTGTGGTATTTACTTACAAAGCAATATCACTCAGCAATGAAATCTATGTCATCAGGCCCTTAGCAGCACAATGAGTGGATTCAGGTATGATGATTCTAACTGAAATAAGTCACACAGAAAAAGAAACATCATAAGATATCACTAATACACGGAATGTAAACTTGGCTACACAGGAACTGAATTACAGAACAGAACAGGGTCTCAAATTTAGAAAACCAACTTATGCTTGCTTAAGGGGAAAGGTGAGTTGGGGTGCTGCATAAAACCAGAGATTGAAATGAGCACAGATAAAGTTCCTTAAGCCAAATATGGAATAGACAAGAGCTACTCCTTGCTCAACGAAATGGACTCAACACCACATATTAAACGCCTAAGAATGTACCTGACTAGTAAGTATCTTAAAACCTATGGATTGCTATGTCTCCGAAAGAGAATCAAGCATGTGTACAAGGGCATAAACGCAGCAGTGATAGGATTGGAGAGGTTCGTGAGCAAATGAAGACCCTTTGAAGTCATATTGCATGGTAGCCATTACACGGGTCTTAACTCTCCAGGTTTAAGGTATTCTTCCTTCAGCTAAAACATGCATGTGGAACCCAAGTATGATCAACCATGTGAACGGGAGACGTGTTCAAATATGTCTCAGTTTTCCTCCCCTGGTACTCGGGTGCAACATTCCAGACGCTTTACTAACACTCTCCCCACTTGGAGAGTCAGTCCCTTTAACCTCCTGTTTGGCCCAGTTTGCAATTTCTGCGGAAGATGAACAGGAATAGCGAGAACCAATGAGAGGCTAGCTGCAGGTGTCTGGACGGGCAAATTTAACTCTCATTTCCCACCAGGAAGAGGAATTAACCAAAGGCTCAGGATGCCGGGCCGGAACCAGATTAGGGCCTGAAGCCATCCTGCGGTGTTGCGGCCAGGTCACAAGAAAGCGAGTTGAAGAAAGGAGCTCAGGGGCACTGTAATTCACAAACCTGCAGAGTTATAAATGACAGCTATCGTCCAAAAATAGACTGAAGTAAGGCTGCCAAGAGGACTTGAAAGCGGGGCAGAATTGCAGGAAACCGATTTCAGGAGGTAGACTGGAATTGCATTGAAAGCATAGGAAAAGAGGCAGAACGTCCACAATGATGCACTTGGCCAAAAAGGGCGTATGCGTTTTTTCCTGAATATATTCAGGAAAAAACGCATACGCCCTTTTTGGCCAACCAAGCAAGCTTGCAAAGGAAATCTGCACTACAATGAAGTCTCACATCCCCCCGGTCAAAAGGGCCATCTGAAAAAAGTGTAAAATCCAGAAAGGCAGGACAGGCCATGGAGAACTGGGAGCCTTGTTATGCTGATGGGCGGGATGTAAATTGCCAACAACCACTCGGGAGAAGTGTATGGTGTTTCCTGAAACATCTAAAAAACAAAGCAACAGAGCCTAGGGCACTGCCACTTATGGTCCTATAGCTTAGGGAAATTAAAATCAAAAAGACACAGCCACCCCAAAGTTTGGAATGGCTCTGTTTACAAGAACCTCGTTTACAGTACAAGTTCAACATCGCAGAAAGTGAAAAATGGATAAAGAAGTTGTGGTATTTACTTACAAAGCAATATCACTCAGCAATGAAATCTGTGTCATCAGGCCCTTAGCAGCACAATGAGTGGATTCAGGTATGATGATTCTAACTGAAGTAAGTCACACAGAAAAAGAAACATCATAAGATATCACTAATACACGGAATGTAAACTTGGCTACACAGGAACTGAATTACAGAACAGAACAGGGTCTCAAATTTAGAAAACCAACTTATGCTTGCTTAAGGGGAAAGGTGAGTTGGGGTGCTGCATAAAACCAGAGATTGAAATGAGCACAGATAAAGTTCCTTAAGCCAAATATGGAATAGACAAGAGCTACTCCTTGCTCAACGAAATGGACTCAACACCGCATATTAAACGCCTAAGAATGTACCTGACTAGTAAGTATCTTAAAACCTATGGATTGCTATGTCTCCGAAAGAGAATCAAGCATGTGTACAGGGGCATAAACGCAGCAGTGATAGGATTGGAGAGGTTCGTGAGCAAATGAAGACCCTTTGAAGTCATATTGCATGGTACCCATTCCACGGGTTTCAACTACCCAGGTTTAAGGTATTCTTCCTTCAGCTAAAACATGCATATGGAACCTACAGTATGATCAACCATGTGATCGGGAGACGTGTTCAAATATGTCTCAGTTTTCCTCCCCTGGTACTCGGGTGCAACATTCCAGACGCTTTACTAACACTCTCCCCACTTGGAGAGTCAGCGCCTTTAACCTCCTGTTTGGCCCAGTTTGCAATTTCTGCGGAAGATGAACAGGAATAGCGAGAACCAATGAGAGACTAGCTGGAGGTGTCTGGACGGGCAAATATAACTCTCATTTCCCACCAGAAGAGGAAATAACCAGAGGCTCAGCGTGCCGTGCCGGAACCAGATTAGGGCCTGAAGCCATCCTGCGGTGTTGCGGCCAGGTCACAAGAAAGCCAGTTGAAGAAAGGAGCTCAGGGGCACTGTAATTCACAAACCTGCAGAGTTATAAATGACAGCTATCGTCCAAAAATAGACTGAAGTAAGGCTGCCAAGAGGACTTGAAAGCGGGGCAGAATTGCAGGAAACCGATTTCAGGAGGTAGACTGGAATTGCATTGAAAGCATAGGAAAAGAGGCAGAACGTCCACAATGATGCACTTGGCCAAAAAGGGCGTATGCGTTTTTTCCTGAATATATTCAGGAAAAAACGCATACGCCCTTTTTGGCCAACCAAGCAAGCTTGCAAAGGAAATCTGCACTACAATGAAGTCTCACTTCCCCCCGGTCAAAAGGGCCATCTGAAAAAAGTGTAAAATCCAGAAAGGCAGGACAGGCCATGGACAACTGGGAGCCTTGTTATGCTGATGGGCGGGATGTAAATTACCAACAGACACTCAGGAGAAGTGTATGGTGTTTCCTGAAACATCTAAAAAACAAAGCAACAGAGCCTAGGGCACTTCCACTTATGGTCCTATAGCTTAGGGAAATTAAAATCAAAAAGACACAGCCACCCCAAAGTTTGGGACGCCTCTGTTTACAAGAACCTCGTTTACAGTACAAGTTCAATATCACAGAAAGTGAAAAATGGATAAAGAACTTGTGGTACTTACGTACAATGCAGTATCACTCAGCAATGAAATCTATGTCATCAGGCCCGTAGCAGCATCATGAGTGGATTCAGGTACAATGATTCTAACTGAAATAAGTCACACAGAAAAAGAAACATCATAAGATATCAGTAATACACGGAATGTAAACTTGGCTACACAGGAACTGAATTACAGAACAGAACAGTTTCTCAAATTTAGAAAACCAACTTATGCTTGCTTAAGGGGAAAGGTGAGTTGGGGTGCTGCATAAAACCAGAGATTGAAATGAGCACAGATAAAGTTCCTTAAGCCAAATATGGAATAGACAAGAGCTACTCCTTGCTCAACGAAATGGACTCAACACCGCATATTAAACGCCTAAGAATGTACCTGACTAGTAAGTATCTTAAAACCTATGGATTGCTATGTCTCCGAAAGAGAATCAAGCATGTGTACAGGGGCATAAACGCAGCAGTTATAGGATTGGAGATGTTCGGTGAGCAAATGAAGACCCTTTGAAGTCATATTGCATGGTACCTATTCCACGGGTTTCAGCTACCCAGGTTTTAGGTATTCTTCCTTCAGCTAAAACATGCATGTGGAACCCAGAGTATGATCAACCATGTGAACGGGAGACGTGTTCAAATATGTCTCAGTTTTCCTACCCTGGTACTCGGGTGCAATATTCCAGATGCTTTACTAACACTCTCCCGACTTGGAGAGTCAGTCCCTTTAACCTCCTGTTTGACCCAGTTTGCAATTTCTGCGGAAGATGAACAGGAATAGCGAGAACCAATGAGAGACTAGCTGGAGGTGTCTGGACGGGCAAATTTAACTCTCATTTCCCACCAGGAAGAGGAATTAACCAAAGGCTCAGGGTGCCGTGCCGGAACCAGATTAGGGCCTGAAGCCATCCTGCGGTGTTGCGACCAGCTCACAAGAAAGCGAGTTGAAGAAAGGAGCTCAGGGGCACTGTAATTCACAAACCTGCAGAGTTATAAATGACAGCTATCGTCCAAAAATAGACTGAAGTAAGGCTGCCAAGAGGACTTGAAAGCGGGGCAGAATTGCAGGAAACCGATTTCAGGAGGTAGACTGGAATTGCATTGAAAGCATAGGAAAAGAGGCAGAACGTCCACAATGATGCACTTGGCCAAAAAGGGCGTATGCGTTTTTTCCTGAATATATTCAGGAAAAAACGCATACACCCTGTTTGGCCAACCAAGCAAGCTTGCAAAGGAAATCTGCACTACAATGAAGTCTCACTTCCCCCGGTCAAAAGGGCCATCTGAAAAAAGTGTAAAATGCAGAAAGGCAGGACAGGCCATGGAGAACTGGGAGCCTTGTTATGCTGAAGGGCGGGATGTAAATTGCCAACAAACACTCGGGAGAAGTGTATGGTGTTTCCTGAAACATCTAAAAATCAAAGCAACAGAGCCTAGGGTACTGCCACTTATGGTCCTATAGCTTAGGGAAATTAAAATCAAAAAGACACAGCCACCCCAAAGTTTGGGATGCCTCTGTATACAAGAACCTCGTTTACAGTACAAGTTCAACATCGCAGAAAGTGAAAAATGGATAAAGAAGTTGTGGTATTTACTTACAAAGCAATATCACTCAGCAATGAAATCTGTGTCATCAGGCCCTTAGCAGCACAATGAGTGGATTCAGGTATGATGATTCTAACTGAAATAAGTCACACAGAAAAAGAAACATAATAAGATATCAGTAATACACGGAATGGAAACTTGGCTACACAGGAACTGAATTACAGAATAGAACAGGGTCTCAAATTTAGAAAACGAACTTATGCTTGCTTAAGGGGAAAGGTGAGTTGGGGTGCTGCATAAAACCAGAGATTGAAATGAGCACAGATAAAGTTCCTTAATCCAAATATGGAATAGACAAGAGCTACTCCTTGCTCAACGAAATGGACTCAACACCGCATATTAAACGCCTAAGAATGTACCTGACTTGTAAGTATCTTAAAACCTATGGATTGCTATGTCTCCGAAAGAGAATCAAGCATGTGTACAGGGGCATAAACGCAGCAGTGATAGGATTGGAGAGGTTCGGTGAGCAAATGAAGACCCTTTGAAGTCATATTACATGGTACCCATTACACGGGTCTTAACTCTCCAGGTTTAAGGTATTCTTCCTTCGGCTAATACATGCATGTGGAACCCAAGTATGATCAACCATGTGAACGGGAGACGTGTTCAAATATGTCTCAGTTTTCCTCCCCTGGTACTCGGGTGCAACATTCCAGACGCTTTACTAACACTCTCCCCACTTGGAGAGTCAGCGCCTTTAACTTCCTGTTTGGCCCAGTTTGCAATTTCTGCGGAAGATGAACAGGAATAGCGAGAAACAATGAGAGACTAGCTGGAGGTGTCTGGACGGGCAAATTTAACTCTCATTTCCCACCAGGAAGAGGAAATAACCAAAGGCTCAGCGTGCCGTGCCGGAACCAGATTAGGGCCTGAAGCCATCCTGCGGTGTTGCAGCCAGGTCACAAGAAAGCGAGTTGAAGAAAGGAGCTCAGGGGCACTGTAATTCACAAACCTGCAGAGTTATAAATGACAGCTATCGTCCAAAAATAGACTGAAGTAAGGCTGCCAAGAGGACTTGAAAGCGGGGCAGAATTGCAGGAAACCGATTTCAGGAGGTAGACTGGAATTGCATTGAAAGCATAGGAAAAGAGGCAGAACGTCCAGAATGATGCACTTGGCCAAAAAGGGCGTATGCGTTTTTTCCTGAATATATTCAGGAAAAAACGCATACGCCCTTTTTGGCCAACCAAGAAAGCTTGCAAAGGAAATCTGCACTACAATGAAGTCTCACTTCCCCCCGGTCAAAAGGGCCATCTGAAAAAAGTGTAAAATCCAGCAAGGCAGGACAGGCCATGGAGAACTGGGAGCCTTGTTATGCTGATGGGCGGAATGTAAATTGCCAACAGACACTCGGGAGAAGTGTATGGTGTTTCCTGAAACATCTAAAAAACAAAGCAACAGAGCCTAGGGCACTGCCACTTATGGTCCTATAGCTTAGGGAAATTAAAATCAAAAAGACACAGCCACCCCAAAGTTTGGGACGCCTCCGTTTACAAGAACCTCGTTTACCGTACAAGTTCAATATCACAGAAAGTGAAAAATGGATAAAGAACTTGTGGTACTTACGTACAATGCAGTATCACTCAGCAATGAAATCTATGTCATCAGGCCCGTAGCAGCATAATGAGTGGATTCAGGTACAATGATTCTAACTGAAATAAGTCACACAGAAAAAGAAACATCATAAGATATCAGTAATACACGGAATGTAAACTTGGCTACACAGGAACTGAATTACAGAAGAGAACAGGGTCTCAAATTTAGAAAACCAACTTATGCTTGCTTAAGGGGAAAGGTGAGTTGGGGTGCTGCATAAAACCAGAGATTGAAATGAGCACAGATAAAGTTCCTTAAGCCAAATATGGAATAGACAAGAGCTACTCCTTGCTCAACGAAATGGACTCAACACCGCATATTAAACGCCTAAGAATGTACCTGACTAGTAAGTATCGGAAAACCTATGGATTGCTATGTCTCCGAAAGAGAATCAAGCATGTGTACAGGGGCATAAACGCAGCAGTGATAGGATTGGAGATGTTCAGTGAGCAAATGAAGACCCTTTGAAGTCATACTGCAGGGTACCCATTACACGGATTTCAACTACCCAGGTTTAAGGTATTCTTCCTTCAGCTAAAACATGCATGTGGAACCTAGAGTATGATCAACCATGTGATCGGGAGACGTGTTCAAATATGTCTCAGTTTTCGTACCCTGGTACTCGGGTGCAATATTCCAGACGCTTTACTAACACTCTCCCAACTTGGAGAGTCAGTCCCTTTAACCTCCTGTTTGGCCCAGTTTGCAATTTCTGTGGAAGATGAACAGGAATAGCGAGAACCAATGAGAGACTAGCTGGAGGTGTCTGGACGGGCAAATTTAACTCTCATTTCCCACCAGGAAGAGGAATTAACCAAAGGCTCAGCGTGCCGTGCCGGAACCAGATTAGGGCCTGAAGCCATCCTGCGGTGTTGCGGCCAGCTCACAAGAAAGCGAGTTGAAGAAAGGAGCTCAGGGGCACTGTAATTCACAAACCTGCAGAGTTATAAATGACAGCTATCGTCCAAAAATAGACTGAAGTAAGGCTGCCAAGAGGACTTGAAAGCAGGGCACAATTGCAGGAAACCGATTTCAAGAGGTAGACTGGAATTGCATTGAAAGCATAGGAAAAGAGGCTTAAGGTCCACAATGATGCACTTGGCCAAAAAGGGCGTATGCGTTTTTTCCTGAATATATTCAGGAAAAAACGCATACGCCCTTTTTGGCCAACCAAGCAAGCTTGCAAAGGAAATCTGCACTACAATGAAGTCTCACTTCCCCCCGGTCAAAAGGGCCATCTGAAAAAAGTGTAAAATCCAGAAAGGCAGGACAGGCCATGGAGAACTGGGAGCCTTGTTATGCTGAAGGGCGGAATGTAAATTGCCAACAAACACTAGGGAGAAGTGTATGGTGTTTCCTGAAACATCTAAAAAACAAAGCAACAGAGCCTAGGGCACTGCCACTTATGGTCCTATAGCTTAGGGAAATTAAAATCAAAAACACAGCCACCCCAAAGTTTGGGATGCCTCTGTTTACAAGAACCTCGTTTACAGTACAAGTTCAACATCGCAGAAAGTGAAAAATGGATAAAGAAGTTGTGGTATTTACTTACAAAGCAATATCACTCAGCAATGAAATCTATGTCATCAGGCCCTTAGCAGCACAATGAGTGGATTCAGGTATGATGATTCTAACTGAAATAAGTCACACAGAAAAAGAAACATCATAAGATATCAGTAATACACGGAATGGAAACTTGGCTACACAGGAACTGAATTACAGAATAGAACAGGGTCTCAAATTTAGAAAACGAACTTATGCTTGCTTAAGGGGAAAGGTGAGTTGGGGTGCTGCATAAAACCAGAGATTGAAATGAGCACAGATAAAGTTCCTTAAGCCAAATATGGAATAGACAAGAGCTACTCCTTGCTCAACGAAATGGACTCAACACCCCATATTAAACGCCTAAGAATGTACCAGACTAGTAAGTGTCTTAAAACCTATGGATTGCTATGTCTCCGAAAGAGAATCAAGCATGTGTACAGGGGCATAAACGCAGCAGTGATAGGATTGGAGAGGTTCGGTGAGCATATGAAGACCCTTTGAAGTCATATTGCATGGTACCCATTCCACGGGTCTCAATTCTCCAGGTTTAAGGTATTCTTCCTTCAGCTAAAACATGCATGTGGAACCCAGAGTATGATCAACCATGTGAATGGGAGACGTGTTCAAATATGTCTCAGTTTTCCTCCCCTGGTACTCGGGTGCAACATTCCAGACGCTTTACTAACACTCTCCCCACTTGGAGAGTCAGTCCCTTTAACCTCCTGTTTGGCCCAGTTTGCAATTTCTGCGGAAGATGAACAGGAATAGCGAGAACCAATGAGAGGCTAGCTGCAGGTGTCTGGACGGGCAAATTTAACTCTCATTTCCCACCAGGAAGAGGAATTAACCAAAGGCTCAGCATGCCGGGGCGGAACCAGATTAGGGCCTGAAGCCATCCTGCGGTGTTGTGGCCAGGTCACAAGAAAGCGAGTTGAAGAAAGGAGCTCAGGGGCACTGTAATTCACAAACCTGCAGAGTTATAAATGACAGCTATCGTCCAAAAATAGACTGAAGTAAGGCTGCCAAGAGGACTTGAAAGCGGGGCAGAGTTGCAGGAAACCGATTTCAGGAGGTAGACTGGAATTGCATTGAAAGCATAGGAAAAGAGGCAGAACGTCCACAATGATGCACTTGGCCAAAAAGGGCGTATGCGTTTTTTCCTGAATATATTCAGGAAAAAACGCATACGCCCTTTTTGGCCAACCAAGCAAGCTTGCAAAGGAAATCTGCACTACAATGAAGTCTCACTTCCCCCCGGTCAAAAGGGCCATCAGAATAAAGTGTAAAATCCAGAAAGGCAGGACAGGCCATGGAGAACTGGGAGCCTTGTTATGCTGATGGGCGGGATGTAAATTGCCAACAGACACTCCGGAGAAGTGTATGGTGTTTCCTGAAACATCTAAAAAACAAAGCAACAGAGCCTAGGGCACTTCCACTTATGGTCCTATAGCTTAGGGAAATTAATATCAAAAAGACACAGCAACCCCAAAATTTGGGACGGCTCTTTTTACAGGAATCTCTTCTACGGCACAAGTTAAATATCCCAGAGAGCAAATAATGGATAAAGAAGTTGCGGTACTTCTGTACAACAGAATACCACTCAGCAATGAAATCTATGTCACCAGGCCCGTACCAGCATAATGAGTGGATTGAGGCACGATGATTCTAAGTGAAATAAGTCACACAGAAAAAGAAACATCATAAGGTATCACTAATACATGGAATGTGAACTTGGCTACACATGAACTGAATTACAAAACAGAACAGGGTCTCAAGTTTAGAAAACCAACTTATGCCTGCTTAAGGGGGAAGGTGAGTTGGGGTGCTGCATAAAAGCAGAGTTTGAAATTAGCACAGATACCATTCCATAAGCCAAATATGTAATAGACAAGAGCTACCCCTTGCTCAACGAAATGGATTCAACAATGAGGTATCACCTCACACCTGGTAGAATAGGCATCATTGAAAATCTACAAACAAAAAATGCTGGAAAGGGTCTGGAGAAAAGGAACCCTCTTCCACTATTGTTGGGAATATAAATTGATACAGTCATTATGGAGAACAATATGGAATTTCTTAAGAAACTAACAATAGAATTACCATATGATACAGCAATCCCAGTACTGGACATATACCCAGACAAAACCATAAATCAAAAAGAGTCATTCACCGCAATGTTCATTGCATCACTATTTACAATATCGAGGTAATGGAAGCAACCTAAATGCCCACAGACAGACGAATGCATAAAGCTGTGGTACATATATAAAATGGAATATTACTAAGCCATGAAAAGGAATGAAATTGGGTCATTTGTAGAGACGTCGATGGATCTAGAGACTGTCATACAGAGTGAAGTAAGTCAGAAGGAGAAAAACAAATCTTGTATATTCATGCATATATGTGGAACCTAGAAAAACTGTACAGATTAACCATTATGCAAGGCATAAATAGAGCAACAGATGTAGACAACAAACGTATGGACAACAAGGGGGGAAAGCTGTTGGGGGGTGGTGGTGGGAGGAGTTGAGAGACTGGGATTGGCATGTATACATTTATATGTATAAAATAGATAACCAATAAGAACCTGCTGTATAAAAATATAAAATAAAATTCAAAATTAAAAAGAAATAAAATTTAAAAAATAAAACAGAAAAAACAATTATTCCCTGCACATACATGTATTTATATGAATAAATTATTTCCATGCTTATATCTGTAAATACAAAAAAGAGGAATAAAATCTACCTTGAACCAAAAACGAAAAAGAGAAAAAAACACAGAACCCACCAGTTACACAGAGGAAAACCGTATCAGGGCACTTGCTCCAGTTGTAAACAATTCTGAAGTTGGTCAGTGGTGGGGAATCGTCTCCCATTCAGCCAGCAGCCCCCACGCAACAAGCGTCCTCATTGCAAAGCTGGGGCACCGTGCCGAGGCATCTGTGAGTAAACGTGAGCTGAGCCCCAGGCCAGTTGCTGCTGAACTATTCCCACCCGTCCCAGGTAAAACACCTGAATATATACAAGGACTTGAAAGCCTAGAGGAAGGGCCATAGAGCCACACGAGTGACAGCATGCCGGCCGACTTGGTGCCTGCAGGCCAGCCAGGATGGTCCTGGCCCTGGGTGCTCTTCTGGAAGATTTCCATTTCCCTGCCTGAGATACCCGTCCTGTCCCTGCCCCCACTGCTTTTTTCCTTCCTCACCTCTGCCCAGGGAGAAATTCCAGCAGCAGGTATGGGTGACACATCCTCTTCTTTAGCAGGTGGCAGCCTGGCAACTGCTGCAGAAAGTCCAGCAGAGCCCCACTCACACTGGGCCACCCACAAAGCCGTGGCCTCTCACTCCCTCCCACCAGCCCAGCCCCGAGACTGCTGACAGGGCAGAGAAAATGGCGTCAGGCACGGCTGCAGGGGCTCTTGCTGCCTGGAGTGGTATTTATATTGATCTCAACCCAGGCACACCTGGGGAGGGCTGGCCGGCACGGTAAGGCTGCCCAGGTCAGCCAATCATCACCCCTCAGGGGCTCACAGTTGCAGAAAATGGAACTTGCTGAACCGGCCAGGTCCAAGGAACAGGTGTGGGCTCCTGAGAGTCAGGATAGACAAGGGGCTGCAGCTTTGGCTTGTTTTCTAATCATTTTATCTGGCCCATGAGTGGGAGACAACTTCAAGAAAACCCTCTCCTAATGAGAGGAACCCAGGAGTCAGGGAGAGGAGGGGTGGGTGGTGGTTGGAGACAGAGGCCTGGTGCCCCGGGTGCAGTGGAAGTCTCTGGAAGACCAGGTGGAGGGAGGCCTCACGGAGTGATGCCCAGGGTCACAGACCTGTCGCAGCTGCTGTTTGTTAGTTCAAGTCCTGCTCTGAGGTGCTCTGTGTCAGCTCTGAGCGACAGGTGAGCTGGGGGTGCTCTGCAATGAGGGCTATGTGCACGGTTCCTGTGTGCCCAGCCCTGCCACGGTACCTGCAAGGGTAGCTCTGTATCCTGGGAGGGGCCTGACCACGAGAGCCCCGTGGGCTGGGGTGGGGGTGGGGTACCTGCCCAGGTGAGCTCCATATTCTGGGATTGGTCTGACCACGAGAGCCCCATGGGCTGCTGGGGACCTGGTAAAGGATGTCAGGACAGTCAGTGAAGCCACCGAGGATATACCTCCAGTTGCTCCTAATTCCTACACCCTGCTGGTCATTCTACCAACCACCAGGACATGGTATTCTGTATTAGTCTTCAATGATGCCTTCTTTTGTATTCCATTAGTCCCAGAGTCACAAGAAATTTTGGCTTGTGAGTGGCAGGACTCAACATACAACTAAAACAATACTTCCGGGCCGTCTGGCCCCAAGGGTGCAAAAATTCCCACACCATCTTTGGGGAAAGCTTAGCTAAAGACCTAAAAGTTCTACCTCTGGAAAAGGAAACCCTCCTTCAATATGCAGACGACATTCTGATCACCAGCCCTACTAAGGAGGCCTCTGAACTACCAAGCCAATAAAGGATAGAAGTTGTCCAAGAAAAAGCTCAAATATCACAGACTGCGGTGACCTGCCTGGGCTTCATTCTCACAGAAGGTCAGAGAAGCCCATCCCAGGAAAGGGAAGAAACCATTTTCAGCCTTACCCCTTTCTAAAACTAGAAGACAGCTTAGGGGTTCCTGGGGAGGCCAGGGTTTGCTGCTTCTGGATCCCTAACTACAGTCTACTAGCTGGGCCTCTATATGAAACACTGAAAGGAAAAGATGATGATCCTTTTGAATAGAATCCAGAAGTGGCCTTTCAAGAATGGAAAGAGCAGTCAATTCAGACCCTTGCCCTGGAACTCCCTAATTTAGCTAAACCCTTTGATCTTTACAATCCCGGTGAAAGGTGAATCGCCATTGGAGAATTAGTGCAAAAACTGGGACCACTTGAAATGGAACAATGCAAGAATGCCATCCAGGTAGGATAAACTACGGTCACTAAGGGGCTTGGCCCACTGCCACATCTGGCCAAGATACTGGCGGTATCTAAAAACCTGGAAATCAGCAGCCCAAAAGGCCACCTCCCTCCTAAGGGAAAAGGACCCCACGTGGTGATCCTAACCACCAACCATGCCCTGAAGTTGCAGGGTTCGCTCCGTGGGCACACCGACCTCGAGTGAGGAGGCCCTCCAACTCCAACATCCAGAGAGATAACCGGGGGCAACAGGGCACCATGACGACTCGTGTGAACATCACTTGACCTGGAGTTTCTCTCATAAAACAACAAGAGTGTGTCCCAAAAGAGTAGACTACTGCTTGCAGGACTTACTGCACCCAGAGGGGAGCTAATAATCTTGGCGGGGGAACAGTATACCACACTGTCACCATAGAAAAGCCTACAGACACCGTGATGATGGTGGCCAATAAGACCGGCTGGACTCCTGTTTACTTCAAAAGGCTGTTGACTCAGTAGCCATCATGGTCCTTGGTCACCACTGACCCTGGACTGTCTGGGAGTTGAGCGGGCAGGGCTCTGACACCTGGTGCTGTTTGTACGTTAATTCAGGGGCCTAACTGAAGAAAGCGCAGACTACTGGTCAGAGCATCTAGGCTGGCAGAGACGGTCAGCCTAAGGTGGCCGAACAAATGTGGGGCGGGGTGAAACCGGCCCCCACAGCGTCTCTGCACATCTCTTTCCTGGACCCTTAAAGGTCATTAGAATCTATAACACTTCCAATGCTGGTGCTCAGGTGGACGAGCAGGGAGGCAGGGGTCCTGGGGACAATCAACGTCACCGGGAGGCTGCTGGGGAGAAGCTCTGACCCTCGCCCCAGGGTATGAGGGCTCCCAACTCAGCACTCAGCAGTTACAGAAGAAGGGTCTGCACCCTCAGCACTCCAAGAATGAGGAACGGGACAAAAGGCAGAGGAGGGGTTTGTCCCCAGCAAAGCCCATTAAAAATCCCTGGGAGATAAAAATAGAATCTGGGCAATAAAGTCAAGTCTAACCTTTTTTATCCTTTGTGCTTTGTCTAATTTCACGTGCTCCTAGGGCCCCACATGCAGAGGTTCCACACCCAGCACTTCAGACCAGATTTCCTAGTGCAGAATGGCTGGGTCGACACCTCAGCTCCTGGGGCCCAGTGCAGACTCCACGATATAGAGCCTGAGCTACAGCCAACCCGGCCCTCGAGAGCTCCGCCGCCTCCCTCCCTCCCACTGACTCTGACAGGATCTCTACACAGCAGCCCAGCCCACAGCCCACGGGGTAGTGCATGCTCTCACCTCTCCATTCTCTGATCAAAATATAAAGTTTCCTTTGCTTGTGAACCAAACTCAGTCTCGATCTGTTGGCCCCAATGACACTGGGCAGGGGGACACTTGTTGGGGTCCACTCTGGAGGATCAGTAACAGAAATTGAGACTATTGTAACCTCAATGAACAGATGTGTGAGCCAAACTGTAGTTAACATAGAACAGTGTATAAGGCTCGGGTAAAATAAGATGTTTTTAACACTTCCATTTGATATTTCCATCACTTTTTATAAGCAAGTTCAGTGAAAAGGTTTGTCTTATTTGTCAGGTCAATATTAGAGAAACGAAGTGATTTCTTTCCAAGGATGTACAGCTAATAATCTTGGTTAAACCTTCAATCTTGTTTTAAATGCTTTTCCATTGAAAATGATACCTCTCTTTCAGCTCCCCCATTTCTGAGAAGTATAAAATCTTATAATTTATTATTACCAAAGGGGAAATGTGGGAGGAGGGATAAATTAACAGTTTGGAATGAACACATACACACTGCTATGTATAAAATAGATCATCAACAAGGAACTACTGTATAGCACAGGGAACTACACTCAACATTTTGCAATAACCTATAAGGGGAAATAATCTGAAAAAGAATAGATATTTTTATTGACATCATCTATCAATGACAGTTAAAGTGTAGCCTAAGGGAAGCTGGTGGTGAGTGCTTCTGACCCTGAAGACTTCAATCATCTAAAGTTTGGACTCTGCCTACTTCCCAAGGCCCTTAATGAACATATGTGTAGCCGTAGCTTAAAAACTTCCCCAGTTTGGGTTTCGGGGAGACACTGATTTTGAAAAAGCCCTGGTGTTCTCCTTACATGAATGGGACTCTTCCTACTGCTAAAACATGTCTGTCACACCCAGAGGATGGTATACCATCTGATCGGGAAGAGTTTGGAAAAGGCATCTCATCTCCTCATCTCCTGGTGCTCGGGTTCACCCCTCCAGCGTCTTTACTAACAGTCTCCCCACTTGGAGATGTCAGCACTGTCAACATCCTGTTGCGTACAGTTTGGAATTTGTCCAGAGGATGAAGCGGAAGGATGAGGAACAATGAGAGACAAGTCCTAGGTGTTCAGACAGGCACATGTCACTCTAATTTCCAATCAGGAAGACGAATTGACCAAAGGCTAGGGTTGCCCATGGAAACAGTATAGGGCTTGAGGAAATCCCGCTGCTTTGTGGCCAGTTCCCATAAACACGAGTTGAACAATGGAACTCAGGGGCAGTAAAATTCACAAAACTGCAGAGTTGAAAATATCCATCACTGAAAAATGTCTTGAGGAAAGTCAGAGAAAAGGACTTGTAAGCAAGGGAGAATGGCAGGAAAGGGATTTGAGGAGGTAGAAAGGACTCGCCATTAAGCACAAGAAAAGGAGCTGAACATTGCCAACATTGCAGTTGGCCAAAAAGGGTGTATGCGTTCTTTTCTGTATATATTCAAGAAAAGGGCATACACTTTTTTAGCCAACCAAACAGGTGGGCACTGGAAGTCAATACTACAAAAGATATCACTTCGCATCAGTCAGAAGAGCCATCCTCATAAAGCGTAAACAACAGAAACGCAGGACAGGGCAACGAGAAGAGGGAGCCCTGTGAGACTTATAGTGGAAATGTATATTGCCAACGGCCATTCTGGAGAAGTGTATTGTGTTTACTAAAGCATCTAAAAAATGAGCTACAGAGCATAGGGCACTTGCACTCATGGGCGTATATCTTGGGAAAAACAAAAATCGAGAGGACACAGGCACCCCAATGTTTACCCCCTCTCTGTTTAAAAGATCCTCGACTAGGATATAACTTAAATGTCTCTGGAGGGAAAAAATGGATAGAGATGTGGTACTTAGGTAGAGTGGAATATTATTCAGCCTGGAAATCAATGAAATATGGCCAGTTGTAACAACTCCGGAGGAGTTACGTATGATCATTCTAAGTGACAGAATTCAAAAAGAAAAAGACACATATCATAAGATATCACTTAAAGGTGGAATCCAAAATGGCTACACATGAAATAAATTACAAAACAAAAACATAGTCAAATATGTAGAAAACACGCATAAGGCTGTTAAACGGGAAAGGTGGGGAGGGGTGAGGCATCATCCAGGAGGTTGAAATTAGCAAAGATACCATTCCAAATACCAAACTGATAATCAACAAGGCCTACACGGTAGCTAAAAGAACTGCACTCAGCACACTCAAGTCACCGGAAAAGAATATATACGACTGGTAAGAATCTGAAAAAGAATTTATTGATGTCTCTCTGTACGTGAATCAAGTGGATGTACAGCAGCAAGAAACAGAGCTTTGAAAATCAGCTGTAACCAATATAGTAATAAATTGAAAAAAATAAACGACAGAGAGACAGAGAAAACCTCTTACAACTTTTCCTCAGGGACGGTGATGCAACATGGATTGAACACATCTAGACCCACAGCAGGATGAGACATAAGGCTGGAAACTGTTTGCGCTAAGAGAAATGTGAGGTTGGGTGAGGAAATACACACCCTTTAAAGTAATACTACCTGGTACCCATTCAATGGGTCCCAAATCTGCAGGTTCAAGGGATCTTCCTACAGCTAAAACATGCATGGAAAACCCAGAGGACTGTACACCATGTGATCGGGAGATGTGTCTAAAATGCACCTCATTTATCCTCTCCTGGTGCTCCTGTTCACCATTCCAGCCACGCTACTTAGAATCTCCCCACTTGGAGAATCAGCACATTTAAACTTCTGTTTCACACATTTTGCAAATTGTGAGGAGGATGAACGGGAAGAGGGGGAACCAATGAGAGAAGAGTTGTAGGGGTTTGGACGGGCACATATCACTCTAATTTCCCATTAAGAGTAAGAATTAAAGGAAGGCTCAGCCTGCCTCGCCGGAGCCAAAATAGGGCCTGAAGCAATCCTGCGGGTTTGAGGCCAGCTCACAAAAGAGCAACTTAAACAATGGAGCTCAGGGTCACTGCAATTCACAAACCTGCAGAGTTATAAATGAAAACTAACGTCCAAAAATATGTTGAGGTAAGGCAAAGAAGAGGATCTGAATGCAAGACAGAATTGCAAGAAACAGATTTCAAGAGATAGATTGGACTCGTCTTTAACGCACATGAAAAGCGGCAGAATTTCGACAATGATGCAGTTGGCCCAAAAGGGCGTATGCGTTTTTTCCTGATTATATCCAGGAAAAAACGCATACGCACTTTATGGGCAACGAAGCAAGCAAGCAATGCAAATGTGCACAACAAAGAAGTCTCACTTCCCACCGGTCAAAAGGGCCATCCTAAAAAATTGTAAAAACCAGAAATGCAGGACAGGCCATGGAGAACAGGGAGCCTTTATACGCTGATGGGCAGTGTGTGAACTGCCGAGAGCCACTCTGGAGAAGTGTATGGTGGTTCCTAAATCATCTAAAAAACAGAGCTACAGAGCATAGGACACTTCCAATCATGGGAGTATATCTAGGGAAGTCTAAAAATCAACAAGACACAAGCACACCACAGTTTAGGGCTACTCTGTTTACAAGAACCTCAACTTCAGTACACCTTAAATATCCCAGGAAAGAGAACAATGGATAAAGAAGATGTGGTACTTATGTACAATGGAATATCTCTTCACCATGAAATCAATGTAATAAGGCTAGTAGAAGGATAAAGAGTGGATTTAGGTCCGATAATACTACTTGAAATAAGTCAAACAGAAAAAGAAACATATCATAAGATATCACTTATAGAGGGAGGGTAAATATGGCTGCACAAGAAATGAATTACAGAACAGAACAGTGTCTCACATTTAGAAAACACACTTATGTCAGCTTAAGGGGAAAGGAGAGGTGGGGTGATGCATAAAACCAGAGTTTGAAATTAGCACAGATACCGTTCAATAAACCAAATAGGTATTAGACAAGATCTACACCTTGCTCAATGAACAGGCCTCAACACACCCTATACACCGCAGAGAAATATATCTGAGGAATAAGAATCTTAAAACCCATGTATTGATATATCTCCATAAGGGAATCAAGTGTGTGCAGAGCGGCACAAACACAGCAGTGAAAAGGAGCTAAACCCCATTATAGAAATAAATTTTAAAAACAAAACGCTGAAACAATGAAAGAGAGAAAAATTCTTACAAAATTCGCTCAGGGGCTGTGATGCAACCTGGATTGACCACATATAAACCCACAGCTGGATAAGACATAAGGCTGGACACTTGGGGCTGACAGGATTGGTGAGCTTTGGTGAGCAACTGCCGAAAGTTTAATGCAATACTTCATGCTACTCAGTCCAAGGGTCCCAACACTCCAGGTTGAAGGGAATCTTCCTACAGCTAAACCATGCTTGGGAAACCCAGCGACTGGTATACCATATGATCGGGAAAGGTTTCTAAAACGCACCTCATTTTTCCTCTCCTGGGGCTCCGGATCGACATTCCAGCCGCTTTACTAACAACATCCCCACATGGAGTCAATGCCTTTAAGTTCTGGTATCGCACAGTCTGCAGTTAGTGCAGAGGATGAATGGGAATAGGGGGAACCAGTGAGAAACTAGCTGTAGCGGTTTCAATGGGCACATGTCACTCTAATATCACATCAGTAAGAAGAATTAACCAAAGGCACAGCAAGGTGCCCCAGAAGAAAAATAGGGCTTCAAGGAATCCTGTGGTTACGGGGCAAGACCACAAAAATAAGAGCTAAAAAATGGAGCTAAGGGCCACTGCAATTCAAAAACCTGCAGAGTTATAAAGGCCAACTATTTTTAAAAAATATATTGAGGTAAGGCTATGAAGAGGCATTGAAAGCAAGGCAGAATTGCAGGAAACCGATTTCAGGAGGTAGACTGGAATTGCATTGAAAGCATATGAAGAGAGTCAGAAACTCGACAATGATGCACTTGGCCAAAAAGGGCGTATGCGTTTTTTCCTGAATATATTCAGGAAAAAACGCATACGCACTTTTTGGCCAACCAAGCAAGCTTGCAAAGGAAATCTGCACTACAATGAAGTCTCACTTCCCCCCGGTCAAAAGGGCCATCTGAAAAAAGTGTAAAATCCATAAAGGCACAACAGGCCATGGAGAACTGGGAGCCTTCTTATGCTGATGGGCGGGATGTAAATTGCCAACAGCCACTCTGGAGAAGTGTATGGTGTTTCCTGAAACATCTAAAAAACAAAGCAACAGAGCCTAGGGCACTTCCACTTATGGTCCTATAGCTTAGGGAAATTAAAATCAAAAAGACACAGCCACCCCAAAGTTTGGGACGGCTCTGTTTACAAGAACCTCATTTACGGTACAAGTTCAATATCACAGAAAGTGAAAAATGGATAAAGAACTTGTGGTACTTACGTACAATGCAATATCACTCAGCAATGAAATCTATGTCATCAGGCCCGTAGCAGCATAATGAGTGGATTCAGGTATGATGATTCGAACTGAAATAAGTCACACAGAAAAGAAACATCATAAGGTATCACTAATACACAGAATGTGAACTTGGCTACACATGAACTGAATTACAAAACAGAACAGTGTCTCAAGTTTAGAAAACCAACTTACGCTTGCTTAAGGGGGAAGGTGAGTTGGGGTGCTGCATAAAACCAGAGATTGAAATGAGCACAGATAAAGTTCCTTAAGCCAAATATGGAATAGACAAGAGCTACTCCTTGCTCAAAGAAATGGACTCAACACCCCATATTAAACGCCTAAGAATGTACCTGACTAGTAAGTATCTTAAAACCTATGGATTGCTATGTCTCTGAAAGAGAATCAAGCATGTGTACAGGGGCATGAACGCAGCAGTGATAGGATTGGAGAGGTTCGGTGAGCAAATGAAGACCCTTTGAAGTCATATTGCATGGTACCCATTACACGGGTCTCAACTCTCCAGGTTTAAGGTATTCTTCCTTCAGCTAAATCATGCATGTGGAACCCCGCGTATGATCAACCGTGTGAACGGGAGACGTGTTCAAATATGTCTCAGTTTTCCTCCCCTGGTACTCGGGTGCAACATTCCAGACCCTTTACTAACACTCTCCCGACTTGGAGAGTCAGCGCCTTTA
Organism: Stenella coeruleoalba; assembly: GCF_951394435.1. Lineage (NCBI taxonomy): Eukaryota > Metazoa > Chordata > Mammalia > Artiodactyla > Delphinidae > Stenella > Stenella coeruleoalba. Next base: position 20,179 of record NW_027645998.1, on the reverse strand, counting down.
ACCTCCTGTTTGGCCCAGTTTGCAATTTCTGCGGAAGATGAACAGGAATAGCGAGAACCAATGAGAGACTAGCTGGAGGTGTCTGGACGGGCAAATTTAACTCTCATTTCCCACCAGGAAGAGGAAATAACCAAAGGCTCAGCGTGCCGTGCCGGAACCATATTAGGGCCTGAAGCCATCCTGCGGTGTTGCGGCCAGCTCAAAAGAAAGCGAGTTGAAGAAAGGAGCTCAGGGTCTCTGTAATTCACAAACCTGCAGAGTTATAAATGACAGCTATCGTCCAAAAATAGACTGAAGTAAGGCTGCGAAGAGGACTTGAAAGCGGGGCAGAATTGCAGGATACCGATTTCAGGAGGTAGACTGGAATTGCATTGAAAGCATAGGAAAAGAGGCAGAATGTCCACAATGATGCACTTTGCCAAAAGGGCGTATGCGTTTTTTCCTGAATATATTCAGGAAAAAACGCATACGCCCTTTTTGGCCAACCAAGCAAGCTTGCAAAGGAAATCTGCACTACAATGAAGTCTCACTTCCCCCTGGTCAAAAGGGCCATCTGAAAAAAGTGTAAAACCCAGAAAGGCAGGACAGGCCATGGAGAACTGGGAGCCTTGTTATGCTGATGGGCGGGATGTAAATTGCCAACAGACACTCGGGAGATGTGTATGGTGTTTCCTGAAACATCTAAAAAACAAAGCAACAGAGCCTAGGGCACTTCCACTTATGGTCCTATAGCTTAGGGAAATTAATATCAAAAAGACACAGCAACCCCAAAATTTGGGATGGCTCTTTTTACAGAAATCTCTTCTACGGCACAAGTTAAATATCCCAGAGAGCAAATAATGGATAAAGAAGTTGCGGTACTTATGTACAACAGAATACCACTCAGCAATGAAATCTATGTCACCAGGCCCGTACCAGCATAATGAGTGCATTGAGGCACGATGATTCTAAGTGAAATAAGTCACACAGAAAAAGAAACATCATAAGTTATCACTAATACACGGAATGTGAACTTGGCTACACATGAACTGAATTACAAAACAGAACAGGGTCTCAAGTTTAGAAAACCAACTTAAGCCTGCTTAAGGGGGAAGGTGAGTTGGGGTGCTGCATAAAAGCAGAGTTTGAAATTAGCACAGATACCGTTCCATAAGCCAAATATGTAATAGACAAGAGCTACCCCTTGCTCAACGAAATGGATTCAACAATGAGGTATCACCTCACACCTGGTAGAATAGGCATCATTGAAAATCTACAAAGAAAAAATGCTGGAAAGGGTGTGGAGAAAAGGAACCCTCTTCCACTATTGTTGGGAATATAAATTGATACAGTCATTATGGAGAACAATATGGAATTTCTTAAGAAACTAACAATAGAATTACCATATGATACAGCAATCCCAGTACTGGACATATACCCAGATAAAACCATAAATCAAAAAGAGTCATTCACCGCAATGTTCATTGCCTCACTATTTACAATATCGAGGTAATGGAAGCAACCTAAATGCCCACAGACAGACGAATGCATAAAGCTGTGGTACATATATAAAATGGAATAATACTCAGCCATGAAAAGGAATGAAATTGGGTCATTTGTAGAGACGTCGATGGATCTAGAGACTGTCATACAGAGTGAAGTAAGTCAGAAAGAGAAAAACAAATCTTGTATATTCATGCATATATGTGGAACCTAGAAAAACTGTACAGATTAACCATTTTGCAAGGCATAAATAGAGCAACAGATGTAGACAACAAACGTATGGACAACAAGGGGGGAAAGCTGTTGGGGGGGTGGTGGTGGGAGGAGTTGAGAGACTGGGATTGGCTTGTATACATTTATATGTATAAAATAGATAACCAATAAGAACCTGCTGTATAAAAATATAAAATAAAATTCAAAATTAAAAAGAAGTAAAATTTAAAAAATAAAACAGAAAAAACAATTATTCCCTGCACATACATGTATTTATATGAATAAATTATTTCCATGCTTATATCTGTAAATACAAAAAAGATGAATAAAATCTACCTTGAACCAAAAACGAAAAAGAGAAAAAAAACACAGAACCCACCAGTTACACAGAGGAAAACCATATCAGGGCACTTGCTCCAGTTGTAAACAATTCTGAAGTTGGTCAGTGGTGGGGAATCGTCTCCCATTCAGCCAGCAGCCCCCACGCAACAAGCGTCCTCATTGCAAAGCTGGGGCACCGTGCCGAGGCATCTGTGAGTAAACGTGAGCTGAGCCCCAGGCCAGTTGCTGCTGAACTATTCCCACCCGTCCCAGGTAAAACACCTGAATATATACAAGGACTTGAAAGCCTAGAGGAAGGGCCATAGAGCCACACGAGTGACAGCATGCCGGCCGACTTGGTGCCTGCAGGCCAGCCAGGATGGTCCTGGCCCTGGGTGCTCTTCTGGAAGATTTCCATTTCCCTGCCTGAGATACCCGTCCTGTCCCTGCCCCCACTGCTTTTTTCCTTCCTCACCTCTGCCCAGGGAGAAATTCCAGCAGCAGGTATGGGTGACACATCCTCTTCTTTAGCAGGTGGCAGCCTGGCAACTGCTGCAGAAAGTCCAGCAGAGCCCCACTCACACTGGGCCACCCACAAAGCCGTGGCCTCTCACTCCCTCCCACCAGCCCAGCCCCGAGACTGCTGACAGGGCAGAGAAAATGGCGTCAGGCACGGCTGCAGGGGCTCTTGCTGCCTGGAGTGGTATTTATATTGATCTCAACCCAGGCACACCTGGGGAGGGCTGGCCGGCACGGTAAGGCTGCCCAGGTCAGCCAATCATCACCCCTCAGGGGCTCACAGTTGCAGAAAATGGAACTTGCTGAACCGGCCAGGTCCAAGGAACAGGTGTGGGCTCCTGAGAGTCAGGATAGACAAGGGGCTGCAGCTTTGGCTTGTTTTCTAATCATTTTATCTGGCCCATGAGTGGGAGACAACTTCAAGAAAACCCTTTCCTAATGAGAGGAACCCAGGAGTCAGGGAGAGGAGGGGTGGGTGGTGGTTGGAGACAGAGGCCTGGTGCCCCGGGTGCAGTGGAAGTCTCTGGAAGACCAGGTGGAGGGAGGCCTCACGGAGTGATGCCCAGGGTCACAGACCTGTCGCAGCTGCTGTTTGTTAGTTCAAGTCCTGCTCTGAGGTGCTCTGTGTCAGCTCTGAGCGACAGGTGAGCTGGGGGTGCTCTGCAATGAGGGCTATGTGCACGGTTCCTGTGTGCCCAGCCCTGCCACGGTACCTGCAAGGGTAGCTCTGTATCCTGGGAGGGGCCTGACCACGAGAGCCCCGTGGGCTGGGGTGGGGGTGGGGTACCTGCCCAGGTGAGCTCCATATTCTGGGATTGGTCTGACCACGAGAGCCCCATGGGCTGCTGGGGACCTGGTAAAGGATGTCAGGACAGTCAGTGAAGCCACCGAGGATATACCTCCAGTTGCTCCTAATTCCTACACCCTGCTGGTCATTCTACCAACCACCAGGACATGGTATTCTGTATTAGTCTTCAATGATGCCTTCTTTTGTATTCCATTAGTCCCAGAGTCACAAGAAATTTTGGCTTGTGAGTGGCAGGACTCCACATACAACTAAAACAATACTTCCGGGCCGTCTGGCCCCAAGGGTGCAAAAATTCCCACACCATCTTTGGGGAAAGCTTAGCTAAAGACCTAAAAGTTCTACCTCTGGAAAAGGAAACCCTCCTTCAATATGCAGACGACATTCTGATCACCAGCCCTACTAAGGAGGCCTCTGAACTACCAAGCCAATAAAGGATAGAAGTTGTCCAAGAAAAAGCTCAAATATCACAGACTGCGGTGACCTGCTTGGGCTTCATTCTCACAGAAGGTCAGAGAAGCCCATCCCAGGAAAGGGAAGAAACCATTTTCAGCCTTACCCCTTTCTAAAACTAGAAGACAGCTTAGGGGTTCCTGGGGAGGCCAGGGTTTGCTGCTTCTGGATCCCTAGCTACAGTCTACTAGCTGGGCCTCTATATGAAACACTGAAAGGAAAAGATGATGATCCTTTTGAATAGAATCCAGAAGTGGCCTTTCAAGAATGGAAAGAGCAGTCAATTCAGACCCTTGCCCTGGAACTCCCTAATTTAGCTAAACCCTTTGACCTTTACATTCCCGGTGAAAGGTGAATCGCCATTGGAGAATTAGTGCAAAAACTGGGACCACTTGAAATGGAACAATGCAAGAATGCCATCCAGGTAGGTTAAACTACGGTCACTAAGGGGCTTGGCCCACTGCCACATCTGGCCAAGATACTGGCGGTATCTAAAAACCTGGAAATCAGCAGCCCAAAAGGCCACCTCCCTCCTAAGGGAAAAGGACCCCACGTGGTGATCCTAACCACCAACCATGCCCTGAAGTTGCAGGGTTCGCTCCGTGGGCACACCGACCTCGAGTGAGGAGGCCCTCCAACTCCAACATCCAGAGAGATAACCGGGGGCAACAGGGCACCATGACGACTCGTGTGAACATCACTTGACCTGGAGTTTCTCTCATAAAACAACAAGAGTGTGTCCCAAAAGAGTAGACTACTGCTTGCAGGACTTACTGCACCCAGAGGGGAGCTAATAATCTTGGCGGGGGAACAGTATACCACACTGTCACCATAGAAAAGCCTACAGACACCATGATGATGGTGGCCAATAAGACCGGCTGGACTCCTGTTTACTTCAAAAGGCTGTTGACTCAGTAGCCATCATGGTCCTTGATCACCACTGACCCTGGACTGTCTGGGAGTTGAGCGGGCAGGGCTCTGACACCTGGTGCTGTTTGTACGTTAATTCAGGGGCCTAACTGAAGAAAGCGCAGACTACTGGTCAGAGCATCTAGGCTGGCAGAGACGGTCAGCCTAAGGTGGCCGAACAAATGTGGGGCGGGGTGAAACCGGCCCCCACAGCGTCTCTGCACATCTCTTTCCTGGACCCTTAAAGGTCATTAGAATCTATAACACTTCCAATGCTGGTGCTCAGGTGGACGAGCAGGGAGGCAGGGGTCCTGGGGACAATCAACGTCACCGGGAGGCTGCTGGGGAGAAGCTCTGACCCTCGCCCCAGGGTATGAGGGCTCCCAACTCAGCACTCAGCAGTTACAGAAGAAGGGTCTGCACCCTCAGCACTCCAAGAATGAGGAACGGGACAAAAGGCAGAGGAGGGGTTTGTCCCCAGCAAAGCCCATTAAAAATCCCTGGGAGATAAAAATAGAATCTGGGCAATAAAGTCAAGTCTAACCTTTTTTATCCTTTGTGCTTTGTCTAATTTCACGTGCTCCTAGGGTCCCGCATGCAGAGGTTCCACACCCAGCACTTCAGACCAGATTTCCTAGTGCAGAATGGCTGGGTCGACACCTCAGCTCCTGGGGCCCAGTGCAGACTCCACGATATAGAGCCTGAGCTACAGCCAACCCAGCCCTCGAGAGCTCTGCCGCCTCCCTCCCTCCCACTGACTCTGACAGGATCTCTACACAGCAGCCCAGCCCACAGCCCACGGGGTAGTGCATGCTCTCACCTCTCCATTCTCTGATCAAAATATAAAGTTTCCTTTGCTTGTGAACCAAACTCAGTCTCGATCTGTTGGCCCCAATGACACTGGGCAGGGGGACACTTGTTGGGGTCCACTCTGGAGGATCAATAACAGAAATTGAGACTATTGTAACCTCAATGAACAGATGTGTGAGCCAAACTGTAGTTAACATAGAACAGTGTATAAGGCTCGGGTAAAATAAGATGTTTTTAACACTTCCATTTGATATTTCCATCACTTTTTATAAGCAAGTTCAGTGAAAAGGTTTGTCTTATTTGTCAGGTCAATATTAGAGAAACGAAGTGATTTCTTTCCAAGGATGTACAGCTAATAATCTTGGTTAAACCTTCAATCTTGTTTTAAATGCTTTTCCATTGAAAATGATACCTCTCTTTCAGCTCCCCCATTTCTGAGAAGTATAAAATCTTATAATTTATTATTACCAAAGGGGAAATGTGGGAGGAGGGATAAATTAACAGTTTGGAATGAACACATACACACTGCTATGTATAAAATAGATCATCAACAAGGAACTACTGTATAGCACAGGGAACTACACTCAACATTTTGCAATAACCTATAAGGGGAAATAATCTGAAAAAGAATAGATATTTTTATTGACATCATCTATCAATGACAGTTAAAGTGTAGCCTAAGGGAAGCTGGTGGTGAGTGCTTCTGACCCTGAAGACTTCAATCATCTAAAGTTTGGACTCTGCCTACTCCCCAAGGCCCTTAATGAACATATGTGTAGCCGTAGCTTAAAAACTTCCCCAGTTTGGGTTTCGGGGAGACACTGATTTTGAAAAAGCCCTGGTGTTCTCCTTACATGAATGGGACTCTTCCTACTGCTAAAACATGTCTGTCACACCCAGAGGATGGTATACCGTCTGATCGGGAAGAGTTTGGAAAAGGCATCTCATCTCCTCATCTCCTGGTGCTCAGGTTCACCCCTCCAGCGTCTTTACTAACAGTCTCCCCACTTGGAGATGTCAGCACTGTCAACATCCTGTTGCGTACAGTTTGGAATTTGTCCAGAGGATGAAGCGGAAGGATGAGGAACAATGAGAGACAAGTCCTAGGTGTTCAGACAGGCACATGTCACTCTAATTTCCAATCAGGAAGACGAATTGACCAAAGGCTAGGGTTGCCCATGGAAACAGTATAGGGCTTGAGGAAATCCCGCTGCTTTGTGGCCAGTTCCCATAAACACGAGTTGAACAATGGAACTCAGGGGCAGTAAAATTCACAAAACTGCAGAGTTGAAAATATCCATCACTGAAAAATGTCTTGCGGAAAGTCAGAGAAAAGGACTTGTAAGCAAGGGAGAATGGCAGGAAAGGGATTTGAGGAGGTAGAAAGGACTCGCCATTAAGCACAAGAAAAGGAGCTGAACATTGCCAACATTGCAGTTGGCCAAAAAGGGTGTATGCGTTCTTTTCTGTATATATTCAAGAAAAGGGCATACACTTTTTTAGCCAACCAAACAGGTGGGCACTGGAAGTCAATACTACAAAAGATATCACTTCGCATCAGTCAGAAGAGCCATCCTCATAAAGCGTAAACAACAGAAATGCAGGACAGGGCAACGAGAAGAGGGAGCCCTGTGAGACTTATAGTGGAAATGTATATTGCCAACGGCCATTCTGGAGAAGTGTATTGTGTTTACTAAAGCATCTAAAAAATGAACTACAGAGCATAGGGCACTTGCACTCATGGGCGTATATCTTGGGAAAAACAAAAATCGAGAGGACACAGGCACCCCAATGTTTACCCCCTCTCTGTTTAAAAGATCCTCGACTAGGATATAACTTAAATGTCTCTGGAGGGAAAAAATGGATAGAGATGTGGTACTTAGGTAGAGTGGAATATTATTCAGCCTGGAAATCAATGAAATATGGCCAGTTGTAACGACTCCGGAGGAGTTACGTATGATCATTCTAAGTGACAGAATTCAAAAAGAAAAAGACACATATCATAAGATATCACTTAAAGGTGGAATCCAAAATGGCTACACATGAAATAAATTACAAAACAAAAACATAGTCAAATATGTAGAAAACACGCATAAGGCTGCTAAACGGGAAAGGTGGGGAGGGGTGAGGCATCATCCAGGAGGTTGAAATTAGCAAAGATACCATTCCAAATACCAAACTGATAATCAACAAGGCCTACACGGTAGCTAAAAGAACTGCACTCAGCACACTCAAGTCACCGGAAAAGAATATATACGACTGGTAAGAATCTGAAAAAGAATTTATTGATGTCTCTCTGTACGCGAATCAAGTGGATGTACAGCAGCAAGAAACAGAGTTTTGAAAATCAGCTGTAACCAATATAGTAATAAATTGAAAAAAATAAACGACAGAGAGACAGAGAAAACCTCTTACAACTTTTCCTCAGGGACGGTGATGCAACATGGATTGAACACATCTAGACCCACAGCAGGATGAGACATAAGGCTGGAAACTGTTTGCGCTAAGAGAAATGTGAGGTTGGGTGAGGAAATGCACACCCTTTAAAGTAATACTACCTGGTACCCATTCAATGGGTCCCAAATCTGCAGGTTCAAGGGATCTTCCTACAGCTAAAACATGCATGGAAAACCCAGAGGACTGTACACCATGTGATCGGGAGATGTGTCTAAAATGCACCTCATTTATCCTCTCCTGGTGCTCCTGTTCACCATTCCAGCCACGCTACTTAGAATCTCCCCACTTGGAAAATCAGCACATTTAAACTTCTGTTTCACACATTTTGCAAATTGTGAGGAGGATGAACGGGAAGAGGGGGAACCAATGAGAGAAGAGTTGTAGGGGTTTGGACGGGCACATATCACTCTAATTTCCCATTAAGAATAAGAATTAAAGAAAGGCTCAGCCTGCCTCGCCGGAGCCAAAATAGGGCCTGAAGCAATCCTGTGGGTTTGAGGCCAGCTCACAAAAGAGCAACTTAAAAAATGGAGCTCAGGGTCACTGCAATTCACAAACCTGCAGAGTTATAAATGAAAACTAACGTCCAAAAATATGTTGAGGTAAGGCAAAGAAGAGGATCTGAATGCAAGACAGAATTGCAAGAAACAGATTTCAAGAGATAGATTGGACTCGTCTTTAACGCACATGAAAAGCGGCAGAATTTCGACAATGATGCAGTTGGCCCAAAAGGGCGTATGCGTTTTTTCCTGATTATATCCAGGAAGAAACGCATACGCACTTTATGGGCAATGAAGCAAGCAAGCAATGCAAATGTGCACAACAAAGAAGTCTCACTTCCCACCGGTCAAAAGGGCCATCCTAAAAAATTGTAAAAACCAGAAATGCAGGACAGGCCATGGAGAACAGGGAGCCTTTATACGCTGATGGGCAGTGTGTGAACTGCCGAGAGCCACTCTGGAGAAGTGTATGGTGGTTCCTAAATCATCTAAAAAACAGAGCTACAGAGCATAGGACACTTCCAATCATGGGAGTATATCTAGGGAAGTCTAAAAATCAACAAGACACAAGCACACCACAGTTTAGGGCTACTCTGTTTACAAGAACCTCAACTTCAGTACACCTTAAATATCCCAGGAAAGAGAACAATGGATAAAGAAGATGTGGTACTTATGTACAATGGAATATCTCTTCACCATGAAATCAATGTAATAAGGCTAGTAGAAGGATAAAGAGTGGATTTAGGTCCGATAATACTACTTGAAATAAGTCAAACAGAAAAAGAAACATATCATAAGATATCACTTATAGAGGGAGGGTAAATATGGCTGCACAAGAAATGAATTACAGAACAGAACAGTGTCTCACATTTAGAAAACACACTTATGTCAGCTTAAGGGGAAAGGAGAGGTGGGGTGATGCATAAAACCAGAGTTTGAAGTTAGCACAGATACCGTTCAATAAACCAAATAGGTATTAGACAAGATCTACACCTTGCTCAATGAACAGGCCTCAACACACCCTATACACCGCAGAGAAATATATCTGAGGAATAAGAATCTTAAAACCCATGTATTGATATATCTCCATAAGGGAATCAAGTGTGTGCAGAGCGGCACAAACACAGCAGTGAAAAGGAGCTAAACCCCATTATAGAAATAAATTTTAAAAACAAAACGCTGAAACAATGAAAGAGAGAAAAATTCTTACAAAATTCGCTCAGGGGCTGTGATGCAACCTGGATTGACCACATATAAACCCACAGCTGGATAAGACATAAGGCTGGACACTTGGGGCTGACAGGATTGGTGAGCTTTGGTGAGCAACTGCCGAAAGTTTAATGCAATACTTCATGCTACTCAGTCCAAGGGTCCCAACACTCCAGGTTGAAGGGAATCTTCCTACAGCTAAACCATGCTTGGGAAACCCAGCGACTGGTATACCATATGATCGGGAAAGGTTTCTAAAACGCACCTCATTTTTCCTCTCCTGGGGCACCGGATCGACATTCCAGCCGCTTTACTAACAACATCCCCACATGGAGTCAATGCCTTTAAGTTCTGGTATCGCACAGTCTGCAGTTAGTGCAGAGGATGAATGGGAATAGGGGGAACCAGTGAGAAACTAGCTGCAGCGGTTTCAATGGGCACATGTCACTCTAATATCACATCAGTAAGAAGAATTAACCAAAGGCACAGCAGGTGCCCCAGAAGAAAAATAGGGCTTCAAGGAATCCTGTGGTTATGGGGCAAGACCACAAAAATAAGAGCTAAAAAATGGAGCTAAGGGCCACTGCAATTCAAAAACCTGCAGAGTTATAAAGGCCAACTATTTTTAAAAAATATATTGAGGTAAGGCTATGAAGAGGCATTGAAAGCAAGGCAGAATTGCAGGAAACCGATTTCAGGAGGTAGACTGGAATTGCATTGAAAGCATATGAAGAGAGTCAGAAACTCGACAATGATGCACTTGGCCAAAAAGGGCGTATGTGTTTTTTCCTGAATATATTCAGGAAAAAACGCATACGCACTTTTTGGCCAACCAAGCAAGCTTGCAAAGGAAATCTGCACTACAATGAAGTCTCATTTCCACCTGGTCAAAAGGGCCATCTGAAAAAAGTGTAAAATCCATAAAGGCACGACAGGACATGGAGAACTGGGAGCCTTCTTATGCTGATGGGCGGGATGTAAATTGCCAACAGCCACACTGGAGAAGTGTATGGTGTTTACTGAAACATCTAAAAAACAAAGCAACAGAACCTAGGGCACTTCCACTTATGGTCCTATAGCTTAGGGAAATTAAAATCAAAAAGACACAGCCACCCCAAAGTTTGGGACGGCTCTGTTTACAAGAACCTCGTTTACGGTACAAGTTCAATATCGCAGAAAGTGAAAAATGGATAAAGAACTTGTGGTACTTACGTACAATGCAATATCACTCAGCAATGAAATCTATGTCATCAGGCCCGTAGCAGCATAATGAGTGGATTCAGGTATGATGATTCGAACTGAAATAAGTCACACAGAAAAGAAACATCATAAGGTATCACTAATACACAGAATGTGAACTTGGCTACACATGAACTGAATTACAAAACAGAACAGTGTCTCAAGTTTAGAAAACCAACTTATGCTTGCTTAAGGGTAAAGGTGAGTTGGGGTGCTGCATAAAACCAGAGATTGAAATGAGCACAGATAAAGTTCCTTAAGCCAAATATGGAATAGACAAGAGCTACTCCTTGCTCAACGAAATGGACTCAACACCCCATATTAAACGCCTAAGAATGTACCTGACTAGTAAGTATCTTAAAACCTATGGATTGCTATGTCTCCAAAAGAGAATCAAGCGTGTGTACAGGGGCATAAACGCAGCAGTGATAGGATTGGAGAGGTTCGGTGAGCAAATGAAGACCCTTTGAAGTCATATTGCATGGTACCCATTACACGGGTCTCAACTCTCCAGGTTTAAGGTATTCTTCCTTCAGCTAAAACATGCATGTGGAACCAAGAGTATGATCATCCGTGTGAACGGGAGACGTGTTCAAATATGTCTCAGTTTTCCTCCCCTGGTACTCGGGTGCAACATTCCAGACGCTTTACTAACACTCTCCCGACTTGGAGAGTCAGCGCCTTTAACCTCCTGTTTGGCCCAGTTTGCAATTTCTGCGGAAGATGAACAGGAATAGCGAGAACCAATGAGAGACTAGCTGGAGGTGTCTGGACGGGCAAATTTAACTCTCATTTCCCACCAGGAACAGGAAATAACCAGAGGGTCAGCGTGCCATGCCGGAACCAGATAAGGGCCTGAAGCCATCCTGCGGTGTTGCGGCCAGCTCACAAGAAAGCGAGTTGAAGAAAGGAGCTCAGGGGCACTGTAATTCACAAACCTGCAGAGTTATAAATGACAGCTATCGTCCAAAAATATACTGAAGTAAGCCTGCCAAGAGGACTTGAAAGCGGGGCAGAATTGCAGGAAACCGATTTCAGGAGGTAGACTGGAATAGCATTGAAAGCATAGGAAAAGAGGCAGAACGACCACAATGATGCACTTGGCCAAAAAGGGCGTATGCGTTTTTTCCTGAATATATTCAGGAAAAAACGCATACGCCCTTTTTGGCCAACCAAGCAAACTTGCAAAGGAAATCTGCACTACAATGAAGTCTCACTTCCCTCTGGTCAAAAGGGCCATCTGAAAAAAGTGTAAAATCCAGAAAGGCAGGACAGACCATGGAGAACTGGGAGCCTTGTTATGCTGATGGGCGGGATGTAAATTGCCAACAGACACTCGGGAGAAGTGTATGGTGTTTCCTGAAACATCTAAAAAACAAAGCAACAGAGCCTAGGGCACTGCAACTTATGGTCCTATAGCTTAGGGAAATTAAAATCAAAAAGACACAGCCACCCCAAAATTTGGAACGGCTCTGTTTACAAGAACCTCGTTTACAGTACAAGTTCAACATCGCAGAAAGTGAAAAATGGATAAAGAAGTTGTGGTATTTACTTACAAAGCAATATCACTCAGCAATGAAATCTGTGTCATCAGGCCCTTAGCAGCACAATGAGTGGATTCAGGTATGATGATTCTAACTGAAATAAGTCACACAGAAAAAGAAACATCATAAGATATCAGTAATACACGGAATGTAAACTTGGCTACACAGGAACTGAATTACAGAACAGAACAGGGTCTCAAATTTAGAAAACCAACTTATGCTTGCTTAAGGGTAAAGGTGAGTTGGGGTGCTGCATAAAACCAGAGATTGAAATGAGCACAGATAAAGTTCCTTAAGCCAAATATGGAATAGACAAGAGCTACTCCTTGCTCAACGAAATGGACTCAACACCGCATATTAAACGCCTAAGAATGTAACTGACTAGTAAGTATCTTAAAACCTATGGATTGCTATGTCTCCGAAAGAGAATCAAGCATGTGTACAGGGGCATAAACGCAGCAGTGATAGGATTGGAGAGGTTCGGTGAGCAAATGAAGACCCTTTGAAGTCATATTGCATGGTACCCATTCCACGGGTTTCAACTACCCAGGTTTTAGGTATTCTTCCTTCAGCTAAAACATGCATGTGGAACCTAGAGTATGATCAACCATGTGATCAGGAGACGTGTTCCAATATGTCTCAGTTTTTGTACCCTGGTACTCGGGTGCAACATTCCAGATGCTTTACTAACACTCTCTCGACTTGGAGAGTCAGTCCCTTTAACCTCCTGTTTGGCCCAGTTTCCAATTTCTGCGGAAGATGAACAGGAATAGCGAGAACCAATGAGAGACTAGCTGGAGGTGTCTGGACGGGCAAATTTAACTCTCATTTCCCACCAGGAAGAGGAATTAACCAAAGGCTCAGCGTGCCGTGCTGGAACCAGATTAGGGCCTGAAGCCATCCTGCGGTGTTGCGGCCAGCTCACAAGAAAGCGAGTTGAAGAAAGGAGCTCAGGGGCACTGTAATTCACAAACCTGCAGAGTTATAAATGACAGCTATCGTCCAAAAATATACTGAAGTAAGGCTGCCAAGAGGACTTGAAAGCGGGGCAGAATTGCAGGAAACCGATTTCAGGAGGTAGACTGGAATTGCATTGAAAGCATAGGAAAAGAGGCAGAACGTCCACAATGATGCACTTGGCCAAAAAGGGCGTATGCGTTTTTTCCTGAATATATTCAGGAAAAAACGCATACGCCCTTTTTGGCCAACCAAGCAAGCTTGCAAAGGAAATCTGCACTACAATGAAGTCTCACTTCTCCCCGGTCAAAAGGGCCATCTGAAAAAAGGGTAAAATCCAGAAAGGCAGGACAGGCCATGGAGAACTGGGAGCCTTGTTATGCTGATGGGCGGGTTGTAAATTGCCAACAACCACTCGAGAGAAGTGTATGGTGTTTCCTGAAACATCTAAAAAACAAAGCAACAGAACCTAGGGCACTTCCACTTATGGTCCTATAGCTTAGGGAAATTAAAATCAAAAAGACACAGCCACCCCAAAGTTTGGAACGGCTCTGTTTACAAGAACCTCGTTTACAGTACAAGTTCAACATCGCAGAAAGTGAAAAATGGAGAAAGAAGTTGTGGTATTTACTTACAAAGCAATATCACTCAGCAATGAAATCTGTGTCATCAGGCCCTTAGCAGCACAATGAGTGGCTTCAGGTATGATGATTCTAACTGAAATAAGTCACACAGAAAAAGAAACATCATAAGATATCAGTAATACACGGAATGTAAACTTGGCTACACAGGAACTGAATTACAGAACAGAACAGGGTCTCAAATTTAGAAAACCAACTTATGCTTGCTTAAGGGTAAAGGTGAGTTGGGGTGCTGCATAAAACCAGAGATTGAAATGAGCACAGATAAAGTTCCTTAAGTCAAATACGGAATAGACAAGAGCTACTCCTTGCTCAACGAAATGGACTCAACACCGCATATTAAACGCCTAAGAATGTACCTGACTAGTAAGTATCTTAAAACCTATGGATTGCTATGTCTCCGAAAGAGAATCAAGCATGTGTACAGGGGCATAAACGCAGCAGTGATAGGATTGGAGAGGTTCGGTGAGCAAATGAAGACCCTTTGAAGTCATATTGCATGGTACCCATTCCACGGGTTTCAACTACCCAGGTTTAAGGTATTCTTCCTTCAGCTAAAACATGCATGTGGAACCAAGAGTATGATCATCCGTGTGAACGGGAGACGTGTTCAAATATGTCTCAGTTTTCGTACCCTGGTACTCGGGTGCAACATTCCAGACACTTTACTAACACTCTCCCGACTTGGAGAGTCAGCGCCTTTAACCTCCTGTTTGGCCCAGTTTGCAATTTCTGCGGAAGATGAACAGGAATAGCGAGAACCAATGAGAGACTAGCTGGAGGTGTCTGGACGGGCAAATTTAACTCTCATTTCCCACCAGGAAGAGGAAATAACCAAAGGCTCAGCGTGCCGTGCCGGAACCAGATAAGGGCCTGAAGCCATCCTGCGGTGTTGCGGCCAGCTCACAAGAAAGCGAGTTGAAGAAAGGAGCTCAGGGGCACTGTAATTCACAAACCTGCAGAGTTATAAATGACAGCTATCGTCCAAAAATATACTGAAGTAAGCCTGCCAAGAGGACTTGAAAGCGGGGCAGAATTGCAGGAAACCGATTTCAGGAGGTAGACTGGAATTGCATTGAAAGCATAGGAAAAGAGGCAGAACGTCCACAATGATGCACTTGGCCAAAAAGGGCGTATGCGTTTTTTCCTGAATATATTCAGGAAAAAACGCATACGCCCTTTTTGGCCAACCAAGCAAACTTGCAAAGGAAATCTGCACTACAATGAAGTCTCACTTCCCTCTGGTCAAAAGGGCCATCTGAAAAAAGTGTAAAATCCAGAAAGGCAGGACAGGCCATGGAGAACTGGGAGCCTTGTTATGCTGATGGGCGGGATGTAAATTGCCAACAGACACTCGGGAGAAGTGTATGGTGTTTCCTGAAACATCTAAAAAACAAAGCAACAGAGCCTAGGGCACTGCAACTTATGGTCCTATAGCTTAGGGAAATTAAAATCAAAAAGACACAGCCACCCCAAAATTTGGAACGGCTCTGTTTACAAGAACCTCGTTTACAGTACAAGTTCAACATCGCAGAAAGTGAAAAATGGATAAAGAAGTTGTGGTATTTACTTACAAAGCAATATCACTCAGCAATGAAATCTGTGTCATCAGGCCCTTAGCAGCACAATGAGTGGATTCAGGTATGATGATTCTAACTGAAATAAGTCACACAGAAAAAGAAACATCATAAGATATCAGTAATACACGGAATGTAAACTTGGCTACACAGGAACTGAATTACAGAACAGAACAGGGTCTCAAATTTAGAAAACCAACTTATGCTTGCTTAAGGGTAAAGGTGAGTTGGGGTGCTGCATAAAACCAGAGATTGAAATGAGCACAGATAAAGTTCCTTAAGCCAAATATGGAATAGACAAGAGCTACTCCTTGCTCAACGAAATGGACTCAACACCCCATATTAAACGCCTAAGAATGTACCTGACTAGTAAGTATCTTAAAACCTATGGATTGCTATGTCTCCGAAAGAGAATCAAGCATGTGTACAGGGGCATAAACGCAGCAGTGATAGGATTGGAGAGGTTCGGTGAGCAAATGAAGACCCTTTGAAGTCATATTGCATGGTACCCATTCCACGGGTTTCAACTACCAAGGTTTAAGGTATTCTTCCTTCAGCTAAAACATGCATGTGGAACCAAGAGTATGATCATCCGTGTGAACGGGAGACGTGTTCAAATATGTCTCAGTTTTCGTACCCTGGTACTCGGGTGCAACATTCCAGACGCTTTACTAACACTCTCCTGACTTGGAGAGTCAGCGCCTTTAACCTCCTGTTTGGCCCAGTTTGCAATTTCTGCGGAAGATGAACAGGAATAGCGAGAACCAATGAGAGACTAGCTGGAGGTGTCTGGACGGGCAAATTTAACTCTCATTTCCCACCAGGAACAGGAAATAACCAAAGGCTCAGCGTGCCGTGCCGGAACCAGATTAGGGCCTGAAGCCATCCTGCGGTGTTGCGGCCAGGTCACAAGAAAGCGAGTTGAAGAAAGGAGCTCAGGGGCACTGTAATTCACAAACCTGCAGAGTTATAAATGACAGCTATCGTCCAAAAATAGACTGAAGTAAGGCTGCCAAGAGGACTTGAAAGCGGGGCAGAATTGCAGGAAACCGATTTCAGGAGGTAGACTGGAATTGCATTGAAAGCATAGGAAAAGAGGCAGAACGTCCACAATGATGCACTTGGCCAAAAAGGGCGTATGCGTTTTTTCCTGAATATATTCAGGAAAAAACGCATACGCCCTTTTTGGCCAACCAAGCAAGCTTGCAAAGGGAATCTGCACTACAATGAAGTCTCACATCCCCCCGGTCAAAAGGGCCATCTGAAAAAAGTGTAAAATCCAGAAAGGCAGGACAGGCCATGGAGAACTGGGAGCCTTGTTATGCTGATGGGCGGGATGTAATTTGCCAACAACCACTCCGGAGAAGTGTATGGTGTTTCCTGAAACATCTAAAAAACAAAGCAACAGAACCTAGGGCACTTCCACTTATGGTCCTATAGCTTAGGGAAATTAAAATGAAAAAGACACAGCCACCCCAAAGTTTGGAACGGCTCTGTTTACAAGAACCTCGTTTACAGTACAAGTTCAACATCGCAGAAAGTGAAAAATGGAGAAAGAAGTTGTGGTATTTACTTACAAAGCAATATCACTCAGCAATGAAATCTGTGTCATCAGGCCCTTAGCAGCACAATGAGTGGATTCAGGTATGATGATTCTAACTGAAATAAGTCACACAGAAAAAGAAACATCATAAGATATCACTAATACACGGAATGTAAACTTGGCTACACAGGAACTGCATTCCAAAACAGAACAGGGTCTCAAATTTAGAAAACCAACTTATGCTTGCTTAAGGGGAAAGGTGAGTTGGGGTGCTGCATAAAACCAGAGATTGAAATGAGCACAGATAAAGTTCCTTAAGCCAAATATGGAATAGACAAGAGCTACTCCTTGCTCAACGAAATGGACTCAAAACCCCATATTAAACGCCTAAGAATGTACCTGACTAGTAAGTATCTTAAAACCTATGGATTGCTATGTCTCCAAAAGAGAATCAAGCGTGTGTACAGGGGCATAAACGCAGCAGTGATAGGATTGGAGAGGTTCGGTGAGCAAATGAAGACCCTTTGAAGTCATATTGCATGGTACCCATTACACGGGTCTCAACTCTCCAGGTTTAAGGTATTCTTCCTTCAGCTAAAACATGCATGTGGAACCCAGAGTATGATCAACCATGTGAACGGGAGACGTGTTCAAATATGTCTCAGTTTTCCTCCCCTGGTACTCGGGTGCAACATTCCAGACGCTTTACTAACACTCTCCCCACTTGGAGAGTCAGTCCCTTTAACCTCCTGTTTGGCCCAGTTTGCAATTTCTTCGGAAGATGAACAGGAATAGCGAGAACCAATGAGAGACTAGCTGGAGGTGTCTGGACGGGCAAATTTAACTCTCATTTCCCACCAGGAAGAGGAAATAACCAAAGGCTCAGCGTGCCGTGCCGGAACCAGATAAGGGCCTGAAGCCATCCTGCGGTGTTGCGGCCAGCTCACAAGAAAGCGAGTTGAAGAAAGGAGCTCAGGGGCACTGTAATTCACAAACCTGCAGAGTTATAAATGACAGCTATCGTCCAAAAATATACTGAAGTAAGCCTGCCAAGAGGACTTGAAAGCGGGGCAGAATTGCAGGAAACCGATTTCAGGAGGTAGACTGGAATTGCATTGAAAGCATAGGAAAAGAGGCAGAACGTCCACAATGATGCACTTGGCCAAAAAGGGCGTATGCGTTTTTTCCTGAATATATTCAGGAAAAAACGCATACGCCCTTTTTGGCCAACCAAGCAAACTTGCAAAGGAAATCTGCACTACAATGAAGTCTCACTTCCCTCTGGTCAAAAGGGCCATCTGAAAAAAGTGTAAAATCCAGAAAGGCAGGACAGGCCATGGAGAACTGGGAGCCTTGTTATGCTGATGGGCGGGATGTAAATTGCCAACAGACACTCGGGAGAAGTGTATGGTGTTTCCTGAAACATCTAAAAAACAAAGCAACAGAGTCTAGGGCACTGCAACTTATGGTCCTATAGCTTAGGGAAATTAAAATCAAAAAGACACAGCCACCCCAAAATTTGGAACGGCTCTGTTTACAAGAACCTCGTTTACAGTACAAGTTCAACATCGCAGAAAGTGAAAAATGGATAAAGAGTTGTGGTATTTACTTACAAAGCAATATCACTCAGCAATGAAATCTGTGTCATCAGGCCCTTAGCAGCACAATGAGTGGATTCAGGTATGATGATTCTAACTGAAATAAGTCACACAGAAAAAGAAACATCATAAGATATCAGTAATACACGGAATGTAAACTTGGCTACACAGGAACTGAATTACAGAACAGAACAGGGTCTCAAATTTAGAAAACCAACTTATGCTTGCTTAAGGGTAAAGGTGAGTTGGGGTGCTGCATAAAACCAGAGATTGAAATGAGCACAGATAAAGTTCCTTAAGCCAAATACGGAATAGACAAGAGCTACTCCTTGCTCAACGAAATGGACTCAACACCCCATATTAAACGCCTAAGAATGTACCTGACTAGTAAGTATCTTAAAACCTATGGATTGCTATGTCTCCGAAAGAGAATCAAAGCATGTGTACAGGGGCATAAACGCAGCAGTGATAGGATTGAGAGGTTCGGTGAGCAAATGAAGACCCTTTGAAGTCATATTGCATGGTACCCATTCCACGGGTCTCAACTCTCCAGGTTTAAGGTATTCTTCCTTCAGCTAAAACATGCATGTGGAACAAGAGTATGATCATCCGTGTGAACGGGAGACGTGTTCAAATATGTCTCAGTTTTCGTACCCTGGTACTCGGGTGCAACATTCCAGACGCTTTACTAACACTCTCCGACTTGGAGAGTCAGCGCCTTTAACCTCCTGTTTGGCCCAGTTTGCAATTTCTGCGGAAGATGAACAGGAATAGCGAGAACCAATGAGAGACTAGCTGGAGGTGTCTGGACGGGCAAATTTAACTCTCATTTCCCACCAGGAACAGGAAATAACCAAAGGCTCAGCGTGCCGTGCCGGAACCAGATAAGGGCCTGAAGCCATCCTGCGGTGTTGCGGCCAGCTCACAAGAAAGCGAGTTGAAGAAAGGAGCTCAGGGGCACTGTAATTCACAAACCTGCAGAGTTATAAATGACAGCTATCGTCCAAAAATATACTGAAGCAAGGCTGCCAAGAGGACTTGAAAGCGGGGCAGAATTGCAGGAAACCGATTTCAGGAGGTAGACTGGAATTGCATTGAAAGCATAGAAAAGAGGCAGAACGTCCACAATGATGCACTTGGCCAAAAAGGGCGTATGCGTTTTTTCCTGAATATATTCAGGAAAAAACGCATACGCCCTTTTTGGCCAACCAAGCAAGCTTGCAAAGGAAATCTGCACTACAATGAAGTCTCACTTCCCCCCGGTCAAAAGGGCCATCTGAAAAAAGGGTAAAATCCAGAAAGGCAGGACAGGCCATGGAGAACTGGGAGCCTTGTTATGCTGATGGGCGGGATGTAAATTGTCAACAACCACTCAGGAGAAGTGTATGGTGTTTCCTGAAAC